>NC_142891.1:24305833-24962500 GCF_054131105.1 Drosophila navojoa | reverse complement strand
TATACTGTTCATAGAAATACAGTTTTAGTATAGTTCTATAGGTATAGGTATAGGACAGTGGTAGAGCTGATATAGTAGGACAGTTGTAGAGCAGTATAACTACAGTATGACTGTAGTAGGTCTGTTGTTGAACAGCAAAACAGTAGTTGTAGTAGTACAGCTATAGAAAAGTAGCAGTAGGATTATTCTACAGCTGCTGCACAACTTTGAAGCCTCTAAGTAGCATTGTTGCATAACAGGTGTAGTAATACACCTTGTAGATCACTACATACATAGTATCCCATTTAAAGAACATCTGTAGTACAGTTAAGTATTTTGTCGTCACTAGGACTTGCTTACCTAACCGTTAGTCGGACGAGTAGAGCGGCGGCATTGCACAGCGCTAATATTCTCCGTTTCACAGATGGGTCTGCAGCTGGCGTGCCTCGCACAATTCCCCTGGGGGCCCTCGGCTGCGGCTGCTGTCAAGCTCGAAGACAGTTCGTCTGCAAATGCAGAAATGAATTTTTAATGCAGACGCAGACGATGCGTCATCGTTTTTCTTGGCCCAATGCCATTGCAGTAATTGCAATTACAATTACAATTGCAATTGCAGTCGCTGATCAGGCAGTTAACACCCCGAATCGCTGTCCGACTTCCACTCCCAGAGTGAGTCCCAGGCTCTGGCCAGGCGCTGCCCAGCTCCGGCTGGGCTATAACTTATGCAGCCACCATGCACTTGGTCATAAATTATTCGATCGTTGTTGCCGCTGCTGTTGCCGCTGCTGCTGTCCCGCTGGCTGTTACTGGCGGAGACCGATTTTATAATGTTGACCCCGGTTCAACGGATCTGGCGACAGGCCATGTGTTGGCCCCCATGGCTGCCGTTGTCCCCTCGTGCCCTCGTCTGGCAAACTTGAAATTTTTATTGTATTTTATCGTCGACGACCGCTGCTCGTCGTTCGTCTTTGGTCTCTGATTGTGTGTTAAAGTTCAAATGTGTCTTACCACATGCGTTGCCCGGTTGCTCGGTCGCTCGGTTGGTCGTCGGTCGTTGGTCTTGGGTCTTGGGTCTTGGGTCTGTCTTTCATCCTTTCTATATAAAGGTATCTCAATCTGTCTTGAGCTCTCGGCGCGACTTGCTGCACAAATTTATAGGCTGTACTCTTCGGTCTCTGGTACTCAGGCAATACTTTTACTTTTGTTTGGCTTGCCTGCCTGCCTGCCCATGCGAGGGAGGGACCACCAAATTGACCCCACATGCATAATTTATTTATGACTGAACGATGGATGAAGCAAATGAAATGCGGATTAAGAGACAAATGCGCTATGCGATAAGAATTGCTACAGTTGCATCACGGCATTCGCTTGCTGTAATTTATATAATTTAAATATACATACGCATGGGGGAAGCATTGTAGATTAAAAGAGATTTTTCAATATTGAACAACAATAACTGTTATACAATGTTTTTAACTGTCATACACATGCAGATATTTCGACTTATCGTGCATGCATTGCATGTGAAACTAACTTTATTCATATCATTGAAAGCAATTGCCGACTGTCTCTTAATGACATTAATTTATTGTTATACAATTAGCTTACAGTCAAAAGGTCAAATTGTACATAAATATAACATGTCTTGATAGATCCACAATATCATTTAAAGCTTATGAGAAAATGAGAGGCGAAATATATATTCTCTATTAATCTATTATATAGATATAATAAAATATATAATATATTATTATATATATTTATTAATAGCATATATTATATCTAGATTATACTTTTGCTTTATATGAATTATATTTCTTATAAGTACTAGTATATTTATATATTATATAAGTATTTTATATTATACCTAGTTTATGGCTGAGCTTTGATTTCTTTCTCTCAGTGTGCTCTCAACGTAATTAGTTGGAAGCACTGCGATTGGAACCTAACGCAGAGTTTAAAGTCTTTTGCTTTGAGGACTTAGACAGAAATAGAAAAAAGGAATAGTTTATCTAGACAGAGACTTGGCCCAGCGGCTGTGATCGGCAGTCATTGTCATTTAAAGTGCTCGGTACAATATGGTGTGCGGAATTTCCATTTTAACCAAATTAGGCAAAGGAATATATATATTTTTTTTACTTGAAACCAAGAAATGCCATGTACAAGCCGACTGTTTTTGGATTGGACATGGCCATTGGCTGCTCTGGGCCTTGCCTAGTATGAGACGAAGACTTGGAAGCAGGAGGGGCATGCGGCCGCGGGCAGAGATTGGTACTTGGATCGGGACAGCAGCAGCGACTGCGACTGCGACTGCGACTGTGACTAAGACTAAGGCCGCTTGGCATGGGCAATGCGGAGATATCATCATCGTTTGGTGAGCGACTGCATCGAGATTGTCTTTGGATTTTGTGGAAAAGTCAATCGCTTGATTGACAAGTCGGTTCGTCAACATCGTCGGCTGGATACGCAGCAAAATTCAGCAGCCATTTACTGTTTTGATAATGTATATGGCAAAAAGCGATCTTGTCTATGCTGGGCAGTCGTTTCACTTCCTGGTTGGGCACTTCTGTGAACTTCTGGCCCTGACTCAGTCTACTAATGTGGCTGCAGATGTTTCTTGTAAAGGTTGCGTTTTATTGCTGCAACTGACCCACTTGGGTAGAAGAACAAAACAAACTTAATTCAGCTCAATTCGTAATCAATTCACCTGAAAAGAATAGCTTATGATTCTTAATATCTTGAGATTTCATATAATATATTTATTTTTCCCTTTTCCTTTTCTCATGTTACAAATAGATACCAAGTCAAGTTACATAAATTATAGCTTGTTGTTTCAGAAAGTGCATTGAAAGAGAGTTGCTTAGGCTTTGGCTTGGCATGTTTTTTTTTCGGTTTTTTGTTATTTTTCGTTTGATTAATTTCCAGGTGTGAAACGAGAAAGTGTGAAAGTTGCCAGCGGGCCACTAATTAAAGTTGATAAATTTGATTTGATACTCTAGTTTTTATTTTGCTTGAGCAAATAGAACATAAAACTCGTCTCATTAAGCGCGGCAAGAGGCAGACGGATTTTTAGTGGCTGTTGAATGGCTGAAAATCAGCGAAATATTAGATGATTTATTTTTATGACTGAGCGGCTACCGCTATACGCCAGAGACATATTGCCGGCGTAACTCTAAGTCCAAGTCCAAGTCCGAGCCAGAGTGTCGGAGCTAGAGTTAGAGTCAGACTTGGAGTCGGAGTCTAACTCATAAATATTTACGGCCAACACATTCGCAACTCGCTGACCAAACAAGTTTGCCAGCTGTAAATGGACACAGCTCGGACCTCTTCTGTGCTGTGCTCAGTGGCTGTTGGGTAAAGGCTGTGCTAAAAGTGCAATTAGAATGAGCTCCAACACTTGGCCAGATGCGGGCGGACGAAGGCGTAGGGCAGCTCACGTACTCGCAGTTGCAGTTGGATTGGAAGTCTCAGTCTCAGTCTCAGTCTCAGCCTCAGTCGCACTTTGCCGACACTACGCAATCTCGTGGATCAGAGTTTTCCACCGAAACCAGTCGACTGGCAGCGCAAGCCAGTAATTCTAAGCTGCAAGTTGTTTTCCAAATGCCATGCAAGAATATTTTATACTTGATGAACGTGCAGCAGGCAGCAAGCAGCAAGCAGCAAGCAGCAACTAGCGTCGAGCATCGAGCAACTTGCAACTTGCAACTTGCAACCGGTAACCGGTAACCAGCATTTGCAGCAACAGTAATGCCAATAAAAACAACCAACAACAACAAGACTAACAGCAACAACAGCAGCAGCAGCCGCTAGAACAACAGCAACAATTACGAGCAAGCAGCAACAACTTTTGACCTAAATTTCAACTTAAATGCATTTTAAATTCATTGAATCGATCTGCAGCAGCGACCACAGAAGCAGCAACAGCAACAGCAGCAGCAACAGCAACAGCAGCAACATTTTTTATTCAATTTCAAATTAAAAAAGACTCGAACTAAATTGAACCACGAAAAAATGTGGATGCAACTCCGACAATTCGATACACTACAAAAATTGTCGACAATTAAATATTGCTGTAATATCTTGATTTTTATGACTTCCGGTAAAAATGAGACACTGCTTTTAATATTATTATTATCATACAGTCGAGTCTCGATAATTTGTGTCTCTATAAATAAAAATCGCGCAAAATTGAACAAAAATTCTATCCTCTCAAAAGCATTCATTCTCGATAATTTGAATTTTTAAATAGAAAAAAAAAAAACTGAGCCCCTTACCTTTTCGATTTATCGGGATGTAATTGTATATTATAAATATGTCACAGTTCGTATTACATAGTTTTATTCAATAATAATAATTAAATAAAATATAAAATATTTAAGTAAAATATAAATATTTTATAAATATATAAATCATATATATAAAAAAATTTAATTAAATTTAATAAATTCAATATAATAAAAGAAAAATATATATATTTTTTAAATATTAAAACATATATGTATATAAATATGTGATATATTATAATAAATATATTTTATTAAAAAAATTAAATAAGACAAAGCAGAAATAATTAATATATAAAACCTATATTTGTTTGATTAAAATCCTTTTGTTAACTTTTCACAATATCCAACTGATTTTTAATTGATTTTGCGTCTATCAAAGGTGTTCAGAATGTACTCAGAACATGTTTTATTTATATAAAGCAATGGCTCTTTTTTTTTGAATTGTTCATTTAAATAGACTCGTAAGTCAGAAGAAAGTTTATTTATTGAAAGTTTATTATTGAAAGTTTGTTTATTGAAATACCTATGCGCTTTTCTTAATAACTTAGATAAAATTCGATTTAATATTTGTGTTGGATTTTTGCAAAGTGATGAAAATATTTTGCAAGCCAATGCGAAAATCTTGAAGATAGCCATCAAGCGCTTCGCACATTGCAAACTGTATGAAAAATTGTGTGGCATTCATTATGGGAACAAGTTTGGTAATAGAAAAATAGAATTAACTATACAACTTGCAGCAAAAGTGGAGGTTTGTTGTTTTACGCGTCACGTTGGTGTTTGTCTGACTTGTTTTTGTTTAGCTAGCTGACTTGTTGTTGTTGTTTAGTTGTGGTTGTTGCTATTGCAATTGTGAGTGCACCCATCGGCTTTGATAGTTGGCTGGCATGTCGTCAGCGTCGCTGTCTCCGTCTCCGTCTCTGTGTCCCCCTTTGTCGCTACCTCCTACAGCAACAATGCCCAGGTCGTCTGTTTTCTTAGACGCAGTCGCAGTCGTCGTTGTCGTTGCCGTTGCCGCACACACAAATTGAGCAATTCCAGTCAACAACTCCTACTTCTAGTTGAAAAGTAGCCAAGTTGTTTTACTTGGTCTAAACCAGCAGCAACAGCAACAACAACAATGCCCAACAACCATTAGTCAATATCAAATACGGTCATACGCCATGGTAGCAGGTTCTTTTTCTTGCTTTTGGTAGTTTCGACTTGAGGTTTCTGTTTGTTCTTTTCACGTATTTCTTCAGGTGCTTAACTGCTGCATTCGTAGTCCCAAAGTTAATTTTTGTTTTGTCCCAAATAACACAGAACTCAATACGGGTCACAGTGAAATTAGCCAATGAAGATGGTGTAAACGGGCAGCCAGAACCATCTGTGGCTTAAAACGTAAACAAATGATAAGAAATATTATTCATACTTTATATATAAATAAATTTTTATACATTTTTTTATAGGAACTTAAAATATGAACAGCAACAAATACATATTTATGTTAATATGCTTCTAAAAATGGGCATAGGAAATTATTTGTTGATTTTCTGTCTGGCTGACGCTGTGAGAGATTATTAATAAGCCACTGACTTTAATCATAATAGTTAGGAAGTTGAATTTTAAGTTAATTTATGTAAAATATGCGCAAATAAAGTTTCGTATGTAGGTGCGAAATATACCTGCAAAACAATTGCTTAACTTTCAATAAATCTCAAGCTCATTTTTGTCGAAAATGTAAAATTGTTTACGCCTTTTATATACTCTCTATGTTGCAAATCAAAAAGAGTTGTGTTTAAATGAAAAAATTGAGAAAAAGATAATAAGATATGTTATAGATATTATAAAAGAAAAACCCAAAACACTTGCAATATCAAATATTCCTCATTATCAAAGAGCTTTTTCTTAAACTGTTGAAAATGATTTCTCTCAACATATGTAACTCTGGCCAGCTAAAATTTTGATTAGTTACCTCAATAAATAATATATAAATAATAGTTTATGAAGGTCGCTTGAGTCACTCATCTTATCTATTTAAGTGTCTATAGAGTATCTTAGGAGAGGGTGCCCTATCACTTAATTCACCTTAAATATCTTTCGAAAATATCTCATTCTCAGACATGTTCTATCATGAATTTTAAAAGTAACAGCTATTTGTTTAAAAACTTCTCTTGAAGACTCAAGCCACTCTAGATTTGTTGTCATCATCTTATTAAAATATCATATCTGACTCTATCCAGCTCAACTGAACTGCTATTGCATAAGCAAACTCTGAAGAGTATCTGCTAGTCGCTTACTCTTCTGATCCACTCAATTCACTCCATATATCCTCCAATAGGTGTGTACCATATTGAATTTCATTTGACTTTAGTCGTTAATGGATTTTGCGCTGGTTTTTGACAGATTCGTTAATTGACAATGGAGCAGAAGTTTAGCACGCCGAGAGCAGCCATATGAAGCTGCATCCCCTGCATGAGCAGTCGGGCGATCGACCGGTTGGGCATGAGATGACGATCATCATCATCTTTAGTAGACGCTTAAAATCATTATGGCATAAAAGCAAAATCAGCTATTGTAACACTTAACGGTTTCCTGCTGTCTGCGCAGAGCTTCAAGCTTCAAGCTCAAGTGAAGTTTATTTACGTTTTTTTTTCATTCTAGCGATAAACGTTTCATGTTCCGCGCCTCGAACCCAACCTGGGACATGTTCTAATCCTGTTGATCTCGCACATTTTGCGTGGCCGCACGTACACACACACACACACACACACACACACACACACACACACACACACATGCACACTTACATATTTGCATATGTGTATGTTGTTGTTGTCGTTTCGGATGTGATCTCTGGTGCTGGCATTTGTTTCGACAGTGGTAGGTTCTATGGCATATCGCTGACAGAAGTCAACTGTCATGTTGTATGTTTCATGTATGCAAATGACGGAAGTCTGGCAAGCTTTTAACGACTCTTGATACCCTGTTATCACCGAATTGCAATTGCGTGCAACCCTGACTAGTCAATGATAACGTTATGGAACGGTTTTATATTAATCATCATGAATATGGAAAAGAATCGAGTTTTATTTTGAATAAAGTCTTCGACAGATTAGGCTTACCTCACACGTTTAGCTAATACCAAACTATAAGAATACGAACTTACATTAGATGTTCAATCAGCTCAACTTTTTATTTAGTTGAGTGTCGAAAGTCTTATCGTTGTCGGCTTCAATGATTGAACTTACACAAACCTCGAACAAAATGTAATGCTCTTATACGAAATTGGAATTTGGGTTAGAATTAGAAAAATGTTTTCTTTTGGAAGTATTAAAGTCAAGTTGTCATCTACAGCAGAGAATATTGTTGAGAATCCCGAAATTTATACTTTTTTTTTTTTCAATCAGTACTGAGAAAATAATCTGTAGATGAGAAAACAAGTGGAAACGCCATTTAAGGATTCGAATCATTTATTTGGGTGGAATACTGGAAAAAAATTAATAAATTGCAAAAATACAAATATATGTAAGTGAAAATAAAAAGTCAAAAATATAAATAAATGTGATATATAATAAGTCACAATACAAAAAAATTAATTTATGACAAAAATACAACTATAAGTGAAAATAAAAAAAAATTAAATATAAATAAATGTGATATATAATAAATCACAAAAAGTTGCAATATAAATTGAAAATATTCAATATTATAAAAAAAAAAATTATTTAACAAAAAAATAAAATTGTTAAAACAAAAAAAAAAAAAATATGGTAAAACAAAAAGCGAATTTAATGGGTTGAAAAACTTTTTAAATAGTAAGCCTTATGATATTTACACAGATTCCGCTGTGCAGGCGTATCTATGATTATGAAAGCCTTGCGCTGTAAACACTGCCTAACTTGATTCCAATTTGTTAATCAAGTTTAATATTTGTCGTTAACATAGTTCTGGCTAATTCGCATTTAAGTCATTGAGCAAACTCTTGTTTCACAATCGCTACGATTGCGTCCAGAACAGGTAATGTTACAGCTCTGGCCAGATTGGCGACCTGTTCGTGATTATGACTGTCATTTGCTCTCTCTCTCTCTTTCTCGCTCTCTCTCTTGGTTCCTCGTGTGCCCCTCAATCTTGGCAAAGAATAGAGTTCAAAAGGCATATTTTTATGATTATGAGTGCACTTAAAGTTTGTGAGGCCTTTTTGAAGCAATTATTTCGACATGATCCGAGACGCGGCTTGGTATATAAAGTTGCAGTCATGGTAGCCAAACGGGCGACTGAGACACTGAGCGGACGAGCGAGCGAGCGAGTGAGTGAGTGAGCGTTGTTCCACTTTTCGATTCTCACTAATTGATCAATCGATTTTACAGTGAATGAAATGTGAAATCCTATACGAACCGATATAGTCATGCCGCATCCATAAATAGACTCTGGGCCGACTTGTGCATTTGGTTTCATTCATAAAAATTGTAAGAATGGCGGCCGGCTTAGCTTTCGTTCGTGGCAGCGGCAGCCAATTTTGTAATTACAACAACAACAACAACAACGAAGCCAGCCAAACGGGGCCCTCGTTTGTGCGGGTATTAGGCGGCCGAAACGAACCTTTTTGGGTTGTGCTTCGAATAAAGACATTTGTGCCAGTTTTTCAATATGGTCGGACGATCCGATCCATTGGCCGCCTATTTCCAACGCTACTCGTACTCTCCATTCATTCATTAAGGCTTGCAACTAATTTTGTTGTTTTCTTCTTCTTTTCTCTCTTGCAGGTAAGCTACCTTTGTCCGGCAATAATTCCATTCATAATGCTTATCTATGTCGGCCCAAGCGATACTACTTACTATCTCTAAGTAGCTCCAATTCGTGCCAAGGACGGACGAAGAGGCGATAGCTTGGTATTTGGTAATAGATAAGTTAGTTAAGCTGCATAGATTCGGACAGGCAACAACTGAAAGTAACATGGAAAACTTACTCAAGAGTAATAAAATTAAGTAAAGCTAAAAAATGCATACAAATAGCTTGAAGAAATAGACAAAAGCAGTTTCAACTGGGATGGACTTGCAGTCGCGGTGCCACACTAAATGCTTGTACTGTGATTTAAGACTTTGAAACTCCTCGAAGCATTAAACGATCATGAATCGACAACGACAACGATGACGATGACGATGACAATGACGTTGACGATGGCGATGACGATGACGATGACGATGACGATGATGCCGACATCAACATCGACATCGACATCGGCGACGTGGTCCCATCATGTTCACTTTCACTTAGTGTCAACAAGGCAGTTGCAGCTGCAGCTGACGTTGATAATCATTGATCTTCATCGCAGCGAGCGCAATGCATTTGAGTGCCCGACTGTGGCCCCTGTGGCTCGGCCCCGTTCCGCCCCCTTGCCACAGATCGATGGCTGCGAAATTTATGTGCAAGACTTGACTTTGCCTATCGAAGGTTCGTTGCCATTTCTCGATTGTCGTACGAACGCAGTTTAGCCGCTTTTCCTGCTCCGTCCTTACGTTGAAAACGAAAGTAGCTATGCCTTTGACTGTCTGGCGAAAATTTATGCTGTCGCGCAATTATTTCGATACCCATTGCAAATGCCAAAATAGAAGAGGGTATACCAAGTTTTGCTCAAGTGTACGTCGGGTATGAGTACGAAGAAGTTTAAGTTAAAATTATTAAATAATAACTCTCATTATCTAAATTAATTTATTTATCATATAATAAATATGATTAATATATATTATTATTTTTTGAAAATTATTTTTTATTTTAATTTTAATATAAATTGATATAGGATACATGATGAATATTAATTAACTATCAAAATATTTATTAAATATATTTAAAAATATCACAAAATTTAATAATCATATCTATTATTCTCAAAAAATTGATAAAAACTTTTTATCAATTCATAGATTTCTAATTAATAAATATTCTTAGTAAGACATGGGAACCTTTTTTTGTATATCTATAAAGATAGATCTACCACTATATTAAAACATTTTTATTTATAGTAATATCCTTATTCATAAATGCATTTGCAATTAAAGCCTTACAGGATTAAATTAAATTACTTTATAAGGAGTTTTAACCAAAGTTTTTGAAGACTTGAATCTAATAAGATACCTCTAAAAATGCAGACCCATTTCTTTGCCCAAAAAAAAATTTATTTTATAAACATAAAAAATAATAACATATTTTAATCATATTAATTTAAAACATGTATATATTTTTTGCATGTTCCTATATTTAGTTTTAACTTTAAGTAAGTTATGTAAATAAAAAAAATTATTTCCATGAAAAAGGCAGAAATTCACTTAAAGATGGGTATCGCGTTGCCCAACCCCCAATTCATTTTCACATTGCCTGTTGCGTGACTCTATGTACTTTTTGACTCTTAAACTTTTCCTCTGCACTGGTCATGCTATCTGCTTAATCATGTGTGCTTAGCAAAGACGTCACAAGGTAGATTCGAGAAGATGATAACAGCGCCTAAATATTTATAAATAAATGCGGTACGAGCCTACAGTTAAGCAGCCATATTTCATATTTTTTGAGCACAAACAGAAATCATTACCATTTCCTTTTCTCTGTTGGAGTTGAAATAGGTTTTAGGCTAAAAATAATGTTTCTCTGTTTAGCAGCAATTTGCCTTGCACTGTTTCCAAACTATTGCCTGGGCTCGTTGGCCGGCTCGTTATGTGTTAGTTAATTGGCAACGAGTTGTTGACCTTTCTCGATGAACCAACTCGATTTTCCGTTTTCCAAAACTCATCCAACTTTCGCATGAGGCCCCCCGAAGCGTTGACATTTAATGATGGATTTGACACACAAGGGCAAGCAACAATTTTGTTGCTTATTTACGGACTTTGATTGTATGACGTCTTGTTGTCTGCTGCCTGTTGTCCGTTGTCCGTTGCCTTTTGACTGTTTCGAAGTAAACATGATTAATTTGCACTGCCTTACCACTTTTTTTGTTGCGGGTGGTCCTTTTGCAGATAAACGTTGTGCAACAGCCATTAAAAATGCTGATTGATTTACGAACAAAGCAAATCGCATTAATTCAGATTGATTTTAAACAGAAAGCAGTTATGTGAATGATCGTGTTTCGATGTGTCACGCAAGCGTAAAAAGTTCGGGAATGCCTGAACAAAACTAAACAGGTGCAATGTGACCATATCTGCAGCGAGATTAGCTACCAAAAACGTCAAATGAATGCAGTTTGTGAATGATTCAGAGTATAATACATGATCTTAAAGGAGCATTGAAAGACTTCACTTGTTTAGTGTGACCGTATATTTAGCACAAAATCTCAGCAAGCAACAAGCAAATATACGAATTAAATATAGGCGTAAGACGTTAGTATGAATGATCATGCCGAAGCCTTAATTAGGAAAAACTCCAATAGAACTAAAAAACAAAGGTGTGACCGTTGAATTTATAAGCCAATAGATTAAATACATATTGATAAGAACGTTTACCATTTTTTATTAGCCTTAACATTTGCTTAAAAATTTCACGGCAAGTCTAAATTCTAATTCTAGAAACGTTTAAGTATTCTACAATTCTTAGCCATGTGACATTAGCAATGAGATTAAATGAAATTTCAATATTCAAATGAATATCCATTTAAGTGAAATTCCAACATTCTCTAAAAACATTGAGTGTGGCCGTTTATTTAGCTGACTGAACCTTTTATCAAGCAGTTTCATTTCCCTTGAATTTCACATTACTCACGCCTCACTGAGCCTAATCAATGATAATAAATTTGTAATGTTAGTAACTGCCTGGCCAAATGGGAATCCATTTGCCAACTTGGTCACACTTGGCGATTGCGAACTTTCCTTTTCATTTTGCATTTTGCAGTTTGCAGTTCGAATTTTATTCACTTTCGTTTTGTGCACTTGGAGCTCAGCGCTGCCAAAGTATTTTATGTATTTTTAAATGCATTTCTAAATGAATTGTAATATGTATGGCTGTATGAGTCGCCCGTCGTCGTCGTCGTCGTCATCGTCGTTGCCAGGCACGACCTGCGATGCCTATCTATCTATTCCAAGAGGCAAAACGCCAAAAACCAAAAGAGTCTTTGACTTCGTCGCCCTCGCCTTCGCCGTCTCGAACTGCTTAGCTTCAGCTCACGTGGGTCTCTTGAAAATAAAAATCAAATGCAAACACAAGACACAAAACACATGTGGCGCCCAAATTCAGAGAAACAATCCAACCAGTCAAACAATAAAACAGTTGAGGTGATTTTTACTTTTACTTGCCAAGGCTCATGTGCACGATTTTCCCGCCAACCAGCCAGCCAGCCAGCAGCCAAAACGTCGATTCCAAATGCCAACTTTCAAATGGCATAAATGAAGAGACGACAGCGACAGACAATAACCGCAACAACAACAACTACAGCAACAGCAACAGCAACAAAAAACAACAATCATGATTGTACAATAGCTATACGCATTGAGCTACCTATAAAACCTATAAACTTCAGAAAAAAACACCTCGAGCCCGATTCAAACAGTTTTGGCTCTCTATTGCTCTCTCGTATTTCGTCAAGTGTGAAATGCTGTCTGTTTTTTTTTTTTATACCCTGAACCCATTGAAAATGGGAAATCAGGGTATAATGTTTTTGTGTAAAAGTATGTAACAGGCAGAAGGAATCATCGCAGACCCCACAAAGTATATATATTCTTGATCAGCACGATGAGCTGAGTCGATATAGCCCTGTCCGTCTGTCCGTCCGTCCGTCCGTCCGTCCGTCCGTCCGTCCGTCCGTCCGTCCGTATGAACGCCGAGATCTCAGAAGATATAAGAGCTAGAGAGCTGAAATTTTTTATGCATACTCGTGTATACCATACGCAGTACGAGTTTGCTTTATTTTTTCGATACCTCATCCGATAACTTTTTTATCGAGAATAATCGAAAAATTGATTTTGTTTTTTGAGCCTCATTGGAATACTATTATACGTAGAGACTTCAGATTTACTGTGTATATATATATGATGAATACAAAAATTTTGTAATCAACAGATTTTAGATACCACGCCCCCTTCGCCACCAATTTGCAAAAAACGTATTTCAAGTACTAGAGACTTGTGCTTTAGAATGTACACACATTTTGACCATATGATTACGCTCTGAAAATTTCATTAAGATTGCATGTCTACAAAAAAAGTTATTTATCAAATAAATTCTTATACCATTGCCCACACTGCAGCGCAGCCCAAGCGCAGTCGCTGCTTACTGCGCAGTTAGCCGAGCGCAGGCGCGTGAGGGTGGATGCATGTGTATGTATGTGTGCGTGCATAAAAGAAGTGCAGAATGATAAGAATATCAGCTTGGAGGGTTCAGGGTATCTCCTAGTCGAGCAGTCTCGACTAGAGTCTTCTTACTTGTTTTTATATGTTTTGGCCATTGTTTTTATTATCATTGTCTGGCCGACTCCACAATTTCCATTAGAAAATCAATTTTTGACAACTCTTCTATTGTAATAGCTCAGACAATACCGAACGCATTTTCCATCCTTTGTGTGTGGCCAGCTTTGTATAGTTAACAATTTTCAGGGGAATCTAAAGTCAAAAGTAAAGTTTCAATTATTTTCGCCTTTGTGTTGGCTTTGGGAGTGTGGAAGCTTAGAAGTGAATTACAATGGAGTCAGTGTGGAGAATAGATCTCTGTTGATGGCGAGGAGTTGCAGGCATGTCTATAGAGGCTAACCGCATCTCTGCAGCCCTGTGCCAAGCACCCTTTTGCCATGACGAGCTTTACGATAATAGCACAACATCTGGCGGTTGCCTCATCTCGCTGTCGGGCAGATGCAGTTGCTGCGCAATGCTCAACGAAAGTGAAAATGCTATGCGACCTGAGCTGCCAGAGTTGTTGTTGTTGTTGTTGTTGTTGATGGTGGCTAAAGTCATGTTTTTTGTTGCCGCTGTCGTTGCCTTTGCTGTTGTTGTCTTGTTTCGCCTGTTACACAATGGGCACGCCCAGTGCGATGGGACAATGCGTTGAAAGATAACACAAAAAGCGCCGAAAAGTTGCAGCAAGTGCACGCTGTCGAGGGACAATAATATTCTGGGCAGAGGGCCCAGAAAAACTGGTCAAGCGATTTATAAATCGGTTAGCTGGGCCATCGATCCGCATCGGCATCAGACAAACGATCTGCAGCGCCACGCACCGCCTGGGGTATAAGGCAACGCAAGGCAAGGCTCTCTGCATTTTATATATATTTCTTTAATGGAGCTTGAACCGTAATGCGCTCTGCGGGGCAACGACCACAGAGAGCGAGCGCATTGCATCGACGACATTCGCTTTCATTTCGCCTCTGATGTTGGTCACTCGATGCATTCAATGCGACTAGCCGTGTCGTGTCGTGTCGTGCCGTGCCGTGCCGTATCGTGCTGTTTCGTGCCTTGCCGTGCAGTGTAGTCGGTGCCATGGCGTGCCATTACTTTGCCACTTCCACTGTAGT
The DNA here is from genome assembly GCF_054131105.1 of Drosophila navojoa. NCBI lineage: Eukaryota > Metazoa > Arthropoda > Insecta > Diptera > Drosophilidae > Drosophila > Drosophila navojoa. The sequence continues at coordinate 24,947,779 of NC_142891.1, read as the reverse complement.
ATATTCACAGCCAACTTCCACGCCCCAGCGCTCTTTGGCGCTCTCCGGCATCTCCATCTTCCTCCATGGGGCCTCCATCTGGCATGCTGGCATGCACTTGCCGCGATCGCTGCTCATCGGCTCATTCGATTGTTGCACTTGATGTTTGGCTCGCATTCCCATTCCCATTCCAATTCCCATTCGCTTTCGATTTCTTTTGAGCTTTCGATTCGAATACCCTTGAAACTGCAGTCGGGTATAGCTGACAGCTGCCTGCGAGAGTGTGAGACTAATGCGACGTTTATAATCGCTAGTTTAATTTAATTCATATATTCATATTTAAATTGAACTACTTTCTCCCTTTTACTTGGTAAACGTAATATGTGAAAAATTAATTGCAAAAAAAAAAAAAAAAATCATATCTCAATCGATATGTAAATATAATATTATATAAATTATGTTTTATATTGTGTCTTTGTTTCGGTTTTCTGGAAAAAAATCAAGTACAGATTATTTTGTATAAATATTTTTCAGCTCTAAATAAATTTTCAATTTATTGCAGTAGGTATTTGAGAAATGTACATAAATTTTATTTAATATTGTGTTGTTGGATATTATGGATTATCGGTTTACAGCAATATTCTTCTATTATGTCATATTATATTAGCTAATTATTTAATTTTTTTTAACTAAATAAATTTAACTTAATTTTCGTTATCGTTTATTAATGATTTTATATTTTTTTAAATATAATTCCATTCATACTAAGTTTTACTTATGAGTTTTTAAAGTTCTTTAAATTTAGACTAAAATAGTTTCTTAAAGTTATATTAACTATCGAGACATAAAAGTTGTTTTCTTTTCTCTGACTATTAAATCTGAGTAATTGGGGAATCAACCTTCAATTATGTATATACACATATGTATATATATATAAATAATTTTGATCTATGATACTACTTCTCACCTGTTGCATAAGTAAATGAAATACCATTGAAGTTGTTAAAGTAAGAGAGATATCGATAATAGCTTATCGATAATCGATTATTATTTTTTAAATGCACTATCACGCTGTGAATTTCAAGCATCTGGGAGCACCTAATTACTTTTAGATTAACAAAATGCTGATTAGGAATATATGGCCATACACGTTGACATCTTGCTTGTCATTTAATCCCCTGATTTTCCCCATTTCCAATTTGCTCAGGGCGTACAAAATAAATATTGATGTGCAGCGAAAATGCGTAATTCTGATGCAGCACGCGGAGGGCGACCTCGACGAAAATGATGTCGATCAACCTGTTTGTTTTGGTCGGCGGAGCGTTTTGTCTCTTTCAAGATTTGTCCAAGATACCACTTTCTACGTGGCGCGGCGGGGCGCTCGATAAGTAAGCGTGCGAAACTTATTAATCATATGGCATCATAGCCGCGCATGCAGACGGTTCGGCTCGGCTCGGTTCGGGTTACATGTGTGTGGTACTTATGAATGTGGCCAGATTAGCTGGCATTGGTTAAATCGCGGCTAATAACCGACAGTGGCCCTTGATCAACAGCTGGCGGGTCGAGCACTTTCATTTTTATTTCGAGTCATGGTCGGCTTCATGCCGGAGATGACGATCGCAGCCACAACGGCTGCCCCGTCATTGATCGTCGTTGGAAAGTTGTTCTCGCACATTAATTATAAGGCTGTTTTTTTTTTTTTTTGTAATTTTTACATTTTTTTATCATCAGTTGCCAGACCTGACGACCACACGTGCAGCGAAATATTCGATTCCGAAATCGAAAAGTTTCATTCATGCATCAATTTGTGCTCGCATCGTGCGACCATGTCGCGACTCACTTATTGCCACATTGAAGGGGCTCCACTTGTAACGTAATTGTAATGAATGCATAAACGCTTTTCTGATATGAAAATAGTTAACGTTTTCCCATCGACAAATGACAGCTTATCGATATCAAGTTGAGATTTCAATTACATTGATAGTATTAAGACTGATCGGTAAAAATTTTCACTTCATAAGTAAATGCAAGCAGACGAAAGGAAACAGAAAGTGAATAAATGTTTATTTACTTTGCCTTAAATTGTATTTTTGTGTATTAATACCTTGTACTCGATTCATTTAGCAATTGAACATTAAGTAAAAGGAATGTTAAGGAATATTTATGAAATTCCAATAAATCATTCAAGTAATAACTAATGAATTTATGTACACTGCGTGTTATCAGTTTATTGCCCACATTCACTTTCTTCGATTACGTTCGAAGCCATTTAAGCTAGAGTGAAACGATTTTTATCAGCTTGACCAAAAATAAAACTATAATGCATAAATACTATATGTATATAATTATTGAAATATTTTTATTTAATAGCCCACCACTGAAATATTTGCAATTCGAATTCCATGTATTACGAGTGCTTAGAAAAATGCGATACAAACACAAAAATTTGTTTGTATCAGCAGGCGCCCTGAAGACTTCATTTGCTATACTCGATGTGTATGTATTATTGGCAGTGTATATAGTTATGTATGTAGGTATATACAGATGTAAGAGGTTGATCAAACTTGTTGCTTCTGCGGTATTTGCGGTTAATAATGATTAAGTCTTTGCTGTTGTTGTTGTCGGTGTTGTCGCTGCCTGGCTTGGGTTGGCTTGAAGCTTAACAACATTGAAAATACACACAGATATAAACAAACAAAGCTGGCAAGCAAACAACAATTCCAGACTCAAATTGAGTTAAAAGAGACAACAGCAGCAACAACAACAACAACTTTACAACAACAAAAGCAAACAACTTTCCACAAGCAAGTCGCAAGTTTGGCCATAGATTTGATTTGGAGTTGGACACGTTCACGTGTGCGTGAGCCTCTCGTGAGTCGCTCGCAGAGCCAAATCATATGTGTAAATATATAAGCCACATATATATACACTTATGTGTGTGTATATGTATATGTGTGTATAGTGTGTGTTTGTGTGTGTGCCGCAAATTGTTTATTTTTCAATCGGCATTAGCCGCAGCTGCTGCGTCGCACATGGAAAAGTGAAATTTTTCAGCAACACCTCGAATTTATGAGCAGAGCCGAATCTCCGTTAATGACTAGGCCGACTTTAAAACGAAAACGTGATTTTCGTTTTTGATTTGACATTTTGCAGTCGCACAGAAAAAAAACAAAGCTGAAGCTGTAGCTGCAGTCAAAGCTCTGGCTCGTTATCAAATTAATCGAAAACAAGTTGGCCGCAATTGAAAATCTTTTTTTGTTTAGCTGGTTTTACTCATCTCACAGCGCTCGACACTTGAATGTCATCGCTCGGTTGGCTTAATGTCATGCATCATGATTACACACGACCAACCTTCCTATTAATACATACATATATACATCATTATATATTTACATATATACATGTGTATATACTCTAATACTAATCGAATGCATTCTATATCTGTATCTGCACGCTTGCGCAACAGTTCGCGTCTCTGGCTGACTGTGTAAGTACTATATTTAAGCTATTCGTGGTTATTGATGTTTGTTGTTTTCAGTGAATTCAATCATTTTTGAAATTTTTTATTATAGACATTTTTATTTATCACTAATTAAACTTATAAGTTTACTTATTGCCTAATATTATAATAAATGTTAAACTTGTACAAATAAATATATATTGTATTTATTGAAATTATTGTCGCCTCATAAATGAAATAAATTAATTGCTATTAATTCCAAAGATTTGAGATTGCTCTTAAATTGTAAATTTGAAAAAAAGCTAAAAGAATTAAATTTAAAATTAAACTGGAACAGTCTTAATTTATATAAGTACTCAGTACTCAACGTAATTTCTTTTGAATGACGAAAAGAAATGTATTACAATTGAATATGATAATAAGACATTATCAGAATATAAAAGGACAAAAAAAAAAATGTTTCCTTAACAATGAATTTTTATGACATAATACACTATTATTAAATATGCTCTATATTAAGCATAACAATATAGAACAAAACATTTGTTATTGTCTATAACACAAAGGAAGTAGGTTAATTACGCTTCAGAAAATATGGCAACTATTGAAATTTGACAATTGAAATTTAACAATTGCAAATTTAGTTAAAAATGGAAAACACACGTTGTTGATATTTTGATTTAAAAATATGAGTATTTCATAAAAATGAATTATTTAATATACTGAATTGCATTTTAAATATTTATATCCATGCTAGTTTAATAATATTTATATATTTCTTTTATCATAAAGACACCCATCTATTTCCTTAATGATACATCCATATTTTATTTTATCATATTTATTTTTTATTGTAATTTGTATTTCATATAAAAGTAAACAATTACTTTCTTTTGATCACATTTATTTTATATTCTTACCTTATTATAATGAAACCCAATCTAAGAGGATGTAATCATATATTATTTACTAAATTAGTTGCATTTTTATTTATTATTATTATAAGAAAATCTTATTCCTCTCTAAGATAATAATTCATATATTGATTACAAATTTCTTTTGATAAGTAAATCAATTATCTCATATTTCTTATATTTTCTTACGCATATTCACTCAACTTGAATATCGACTCGGCTAAAGAAGTTAACTAAAAGTGACCCAAATCTCGGCATACCCTTCTATGTCACCTCGACCGTTTGAGCTGACAATACTATCAAGGGTTTTACCTGGTGACCCTGCATAAGACTACGACTGGCGCGACAAGCGATCAGTGATAGGGCAAAGTAATTCTCGTTTATTGTTTGTGGGGCGACGCGTGCAAATTACCAAGAGAGCTGCTAGCAGAGCTCCACTCCAAGCAAAGGCGGCGAGCTATAAGATCTTTTAACTATTTGTCATAAATACGTTAAGCGTGTGGGCCTTAAATGATATTTGCCTGAGCCCCGAAATGCTGAAACACTTCACACATAATTAACGCTGGAGCATTTTATTGGCATTCGTCATAGAATTGTACAATATTCGAGTTGAATAGTAATAGACGATCGGGGAGTTCAGTGAACAATAAGATCATCAAGTTCACAATGTTTCTTTTTTGGTTTTTTAGCATGTTTGACATTATTGTGAATCACTTTTCGTGTAATTTGTATTCCTAATTCCAGTTGCCTTAGTCAACAAATTAATTTATTATTTGTTCATTATTGTATTTTATTACTAATGCTAATTTGTTTCCGTTTTCAGGCATCACGCAAGGTGTCCAAATGCGGCTACTTGTTTGTGGCACCGGATTGGGACTTCTCGAATCCATTGTATAGAACTAAGGTGAGTTAAGATTGACTATAGTGCTGATTACCTAAGAACACACTCATTGTGAGAGACAATAAATTAATTTGCAAGTCTGCTGATGTCTAGAAAATGAATATTTTATGACAGAAGAGAACAATGTGATAGCTTCTGCGTATTGAACGTTTTAAGCCCCGTTAAGGGCTATTAAAAATGTTTATTTGATCACGAAACTTCTATTGAGAATTGAGTATATATGTTTATACATGTGTATATATATCTTTTATTTTATTATATTTTTTTTCGACTTCAATGGCTGCCGCATATCTGTAAATTTTTATAAGGCTATTAGTAACTTAGCTCTCTTAAACAAAAATAATCGCGTTTATTATGAAACTTAATGACAGCATTGATTTAGCAAGCCAGCTTCTACATGTCTAGGTAATATTGAAAAAAAAAATAAATAAATAAATAAATAATATTACTATGCAAGCTGAGAAGAAAACATAGTTTTCAAAACCCTTTTTTTTTTGCCATGAAGTCAGAAAGGATACTTAATTGCTCAATTGTTAAATTCTAAATTGGAATTTCTTAACAGTTGTCTTAAGCAACCAGATAATGTTGCATTCCCAGTAGACATTTAAGTCTACATTTCACTTTCTATAAATAAAACACTCTCGGAACGCAGAAAATCGGTATTTCTCATCTCTTTTCATATACTTAATGTAACTCTTATCTCTCGCAGCGCCTCTCTGATATTACCATACACTTAGTTCCTCTTCCACAACGATTTCACCCTCAAATCCCATTCGCTTATGATCATTAGAAGACTTGGGCATGGAGTGGTCATTGATTGATTCTATTCTCTTTTGTTCTATGTTCCAGTTGGAGCCAGGGAACTACAACATTTGCCTTTATATATTTGCTGCATTTTTAAACAGTATAACTATTACCTTGGATTACCTTGTTTTCTAAATGTATATTAAAAAGAATACTATATAACTTTAAATAAATAAATAAAGAATAATTTAATAGTCCGAGATTTTAGTATATAAAGACAAGATAGCAGCTCCTGCTTCGGCTCAGATCACTTTGAAAGGGTTTCTTCTTATAAAGCTTCTATTCTTCTCAACTCAAGAAAATATTCTGTTTGCGAAAGAGTAGAAAATTCATATAAATACCCAAAATCTAAACATTCCATTATTTTGTCAATCAAATTGCCTTCAATGAAATCCTTGAACTAGACTCGAGAGCACAAATATATGCAACTGATTGATGGTCAGCTCACTTTCCCAAATTTCCAATTGTCAATCGTGCAGCAAAAGTTGCATAGAGCAAATTGTTTGCCTTGCAAAAGACAAAAGCACTTGAGCGAATATTTGACAGCACGGAGCCCGGTCGATTAAAGAAAGTGCCAGTGGCCCTGACACTGGCAGCCAAAGCCCAGGACCCGCTACCCGGCACTGTAACTGCTGCAGCAATAGCAACGGCAGCAGCTGCTGGTCTGGACCAGGCAACGCCTATTCCTCTCCAGCCGATTCGTATCTCGACCAATTAGCGAATGACGTAGCGACGTGACGGCACTCAGCGCATCGTTAAGGCTGCGAAATACTTGTATGCAAATGCCTGGCCGGGGCCGGAGTTGCCGGTTTGAAGACGAACAGCGGGAACAACGGGGGCAGCGGGCAGCGGGCAGAGAACTAGTGGGGGCTTTCTAGAAATGGACAAGTGTCCACTGAGGCCAAAGCAACGTCAACGTCGACAACAACGACGACGACGACGACGATGATGATAATAATAAAAGTGTGTTCATGCGCATTGCGCATTTCCTTGTTAACAACATAAATTTACGTATGTTTTTTAATGGCTGGACAGGTATTTAATTAACAATTGCTGCATAGATTCACATCCAGCGTATCAACCGGATGTGTGCCTCTGTCTCTCTCTATCTCTCTCTGCCTGCCTGACTCTCTCTTTCTCTCATAGTCAACGACAAACATGTGATTTCGAGGGGTGTGGCTATAAATTTTCATGTGAGCAGTGAAATTATTTGAGAAATTCAAACAGCAACTCCGTTCGTACGGTCAGGTGTTGTGAAGGAATCGAATGTATCTCTCCCATTTTCTAGACCCCTCTCTTTCTCTCTCTCTCTCTCTTTCTCTCTCTTATGAGTATAGCTGCCAGCTCTGGGTGACCTACTAGAGTTGGTTATGTTTGCCTTTGTTGATCCATTTCTTGATCTATTCGCCAAACCCTTCGAGCCATAATTTGCCGTCTGCATTGGAGCAATTATAGCATTTCGCAGTTCACCGTTTACAGTTTACAGCTGTAGGTGCAGCCAATTTGTTTGTAGCACCAGCCTGGGCAGCACCAACTCTTTTGGATATTATTTATTCAGTCAATGTGCCCGCACCTCAAACCTGAACAGAGCTGAAAATTTTTTATTTTTTTTTTTTTGCAAAGGCCAGCAGCTATTTGTTTGAAAACTTGTTCAATATGCCCAGGGCTTTCTCTTTGGTGGCAAAAAATAATTAGATTTTCGAGTTCAAAACCCGAACGGCGTTTAGGCCATTTAATTAAATATCAATAGAAAATGAATTTGGAACAGAAAATGTATTAAATGCTTTAGAATTATTATTCTAAAATAATTTTTTTTTTTTTTTCTATTTGACTTTTTTATTTGAATATGGAAAACTGATTCCAGCTGAAAATAATAAATGAACTGCTATAACTGGAATGTGCATCTTTTGCATACAGCATTTTTCAGATATATAATTTGTGTGTCAATTATCGATCTTTGAATCTGTCACGCTTACTTCTTTCATTTACATCTATTTTCACTAGCCTAAACTTCAATGAGTTCAGGATATAATAAAGAACCGAAAATTATCAAAGGGTATTTATTTGTTTTTGTACTTTATGCATCATGTTTAGTCCAAAAATTCTTCGTAAATTATTTTATATCCTTACAATTCTCAAATAGACTGAATAGACTTTCAAAAACATGTATGCAACTTTTTATTTGATTTTATTTTTATTTTTAAATTCGGGACGAACATAATTGGAAATGGGTGCAATAAAAGTAAAGAATAAATATATTAAATTTCAATATTTTTTATTCTGAAATATATCTTAGAGTCTTGTATACTAAACAAGTAAGAAGACTCTAGTCGAGACTGCTCGACTAGGAGATACCCTGAACCCTCCAAGCTGATATTCTTATCATTCTGCACTTCTTTTATGCACGCACACATACAGACACATGCATCCACCCTCACGCGCCCGCGCTCTGCTAACTGCGCAGTAAGCAGCGACTGCGCTTGGGCTGCGCTGCAGTGTGGGCAATGGTATAAGAATTTATTTGATAAATAACTTTTTTTGTAGACATGCAATCTTAATGAAATTTTCAGAGCGTAATCATATGGTCAAAATGTGTGTACATTCTAAAGCACAAGTCTCTAGTACTTGAAATACGTTTTTTGCAAATTGGGGGCGGAGGGGTCGTGGTATCCAAAATCTGTTGATTACAAAATGTTTGTATTCATCATATATATATACACAATAAATCTGAAGTCTCTATGTCTAATAGTATTCCAATGAGGCTCAAAAAACAAAATCAATTTTTCGATTATTCTCGATAAAAAAGTTATCGGATGAGTTATCGAAAAAATAAAGCAAACTCGTACTGCGTATGGTATACACGAGTATGCACAAAAAATTTCAGCTCTCTAGCTTTTATATCTTCTGAGATCTCGGCGTTCATACGGACAGACGGACGGACGGACGGACGGACGGACGGACGGACAGACGGACAGGGCTATATCGACTCAGCTCATCGTGCTGATCAAGAATATATATACTTTGTGGGGTCTGCGATGATTCCTTCTGCCTGTTACATACTTTTACACAAAAACATTATACCCTAATTTCCCATTTTCAATGGGTTCAGGGTATAAAAATGTATATATAATTTTTGTCAGCTTCGACCGAACATATCTTGACTGGGTATCGATTATCATAAAAAGTAAACTCAATTTACATGTTATTAGCCGCCTTGGCTGCTCTTTATGGAATGGTCCGGCAATGTTTTAAATCAACATGAATCTCAGCTTACTAAAAAAAACAAGTAAGAAGACTCTAGTCGAGACTGCTCGACTAGGAGATACCCTGAACCCTCCAAGCTGATATTCTTATCATTCTGCACTTCTTTTATGCACGCACACATACATACACATGCATCCACCCTCACGTGCCTGTGCTCTGCTAACTGCGCAGTAAGCAGCGACTGCGCTTGGGCTGCGCTGCAGTGTGGGCAATAGTATGAGAATTTATTTGATGAATAACTTTTTTTGTAGACATGCAATCTTAATGAAATTTTCAGAGCGTAATCATATGGTCAAAATGTGTGTACATTCTAAAGCACAAGTCTCTAGTACTTGAAATACGTTTTTTACGAATTGGGGGCGAAGGGGGCGTGGTATCCAAAATCTGTTGATTACAAAATGTTTGTATTTATCATATATATATACACAGTAAATCTGAAGTCTCTATGTTTATTAGTACTCCGATGAGGCTCAAAAAACAAAATCAATTTTTCGATTATTCTCGATAAAAAAGTTATCGGATGAGTTATCGAAAAAATAAAGCAAACTCGTACTGCGTATGGTATACACGAGTATGCACAAAAAATTTCAGCTCTCTAGCTCTTATATCTTCTGAGATCTCGGCGTTCATACGGACGGACGGACGGACGGACGGACGGACGGACAGACGGACAGGGCTATATCGACTCAGCTCGTCGTGCTGATCAAGAATATATATACTTTATGGGGTCTGCGATGATTCCTTCTGCCTGTTACATACTTTTACACAAAAACATTATACCCTGATTTCCCATTTTCAATGGGTTCAGGGTATAAAAAAAAAACAATAAGATAAATTAACAATAAGATAAATTGAGAGCTATATATTGTGCACTAAAAATTTCGCATGCATAATTCCTCATAATTTCCTTTGACAACTTAAATGCAGTAATTTGGTGCAGATAATTTATCATTTAACTTGATAATGATTACACTTTCGAGTGCAATGGAACCTTGTTGGCATGGCCCTTATGGCTGTGGCAGTGCAGCAGCCACAGCCGCAACAGGTTACAAATACATAGCTACGCAGGTACATATACAGCCGCACCGTCTCTCTGCTTTCCTCTGCCGCGTCGGCTGCATTTATTAACGCGCTAGGAAACGGCTATAAAACGTACAGCTCAGAATTATGTAGATTTTTATCGGCGCGCCAAGTTTTCTGCATACAAAGTGCACAATTTTCATTTGTGAAAACCTGCCGAGCAGGCCAGAACGGAAAGACACACGGACGGGGCGGACGGACGGACGAATGGAGACACAACACGTGGGCAACATAAGCGTTGACTGAGCAGCAGCCGATAAGCCAATGTGGAGACAACTTCGGGCGGCTGAGGCTAGACTTGCAGCCAACTGCCCGCTGTGAAGGATAACCAAAAGCAAATCAGTGCCTGGAGCCAGCTCCCCTGCAGGAGTTCAATGGCCTGCGCTGACAACTAACCGGCGAAACGGAAGTGTTTGCTAGGCAAAAGCGGCTTGGCAGCAGCCGCGTGCGGTCGCCGATTCCTGTAATGCAGCAGATGATAATCACAATCATCTTGGCCACTGTCCAGAAATGTTGTTGATTGACATGCTGCCAGCCCAGAGAGTGAGACAGAAAGAGGGAGAGAGAGCAGACAGGCAACGTTGCGCGAATATCTTATAATTAAACCAGGAAGCGTTTGTGCTCCATGCTGCCGGCACCGGCCCAGTCCGAGTCTGGGCTGACCTGCAGCCATTTCAAGATCTGGAAATATTTATTAAAAATTATGCACGCATTAGTGCAGCATCTTGCCTAGCCGCTGTCTCTGGCTGGGAAGGCCTTACCTTTATTAAGGAAATGGTTTGCGTTACGAAAATTACACAAAATGTTGCGTATTACGATGCAGTTGTTGTTGTTGCTGTTGTTGTCGTGATTGCTGTTGTCCTCCTCGTGATTGCTGCCCACAGTTTATGGTCTGCTTGATGGCAGACCTCACTATAAAAAGCTTAACGATTGTGCGATAGGGGCCATTTCGGCTATTTAACGATACGCCCACAGTGAGTTGTCTTAATTTCCTGTTAAGTGATTGGAAAAACTAATTATACGCCGGAGAGAAAAGAAAGAAAGAGATAGAGGCAGCGAGATAGAGAGATAGGGAGAGAATGGTGCGGGATTCCTACCTATGTTGAACTTAAAAAGTCATATTACAACTAAAACACGCTTCGCATCTCCAAATAACGTAAACAAATTCGTTAGACGCTAATAGCAGTTGCAGCGTGACGGCAAAAAGAGCAGTGGGAAGTGGGAAGTGGGAAGCGGGCAGCGGGTGGTGGGTAGTGGGGCAACGAAACAATATGGAATCTCACGTTTGGCCAGAGTTCAGACAGACGACCGCACGTGGGCGTGCCAACTGGAACAGAACGGAACGAAATGAAATTAAATGAAATGAAATGTTGTTGCATGTGGGCGGAACATAGGAAATGCAATTAATGAATTGTTAATGAACTCAAATGCAACTTTATTTGTTTACTGTATTTATTTTGAGTGGAAATCGATATCTGTAGTTAGGTGGAAAAATATTTGATATGGACAAGGTGTTTTAATTGGTCTCTATTTAAGTTACAGAGGCTGTCTAGATTGTGCCAAGCAGCAGTTCATGTATATGCTAGTCGTGCAGCCACTATACCCATTTCTTCTATAAAATGTAAAGCACAAGCCACAATGCTTCATTCCATTCTCACTATACCTACTACTTCTATAGGATGAAACAACAAACAGTTCGGGTATATGCTAGTCGGGTTCGCTGTTCTAAACCGTGCACATTTTTTCTATGATGAAAGCCAAACGATCACTAGTATAAATAGCTGTAAGTTGTATGTAGCATATATCTCATATTACATATTACTAAAGTGCTACACGGACATATTCGATCATTATAGTTGTCAATTAAATAAATAATTAAAATATATTTTAAAAAATTAAATAAAAAAGATTGTAATATAATTTTTATTTATTTATTAATATTTATTCTTATTGTAAATTATTTGTTTGTATAATCTATTCTTATTGTTGTCTATTTTATAATTGAATATTGAAATTTAGCATTAAAATCTGCATATATCACCACTATATTATTTATTATTTTACCAATTTATTTCATTATGTATATTTTATTTTATATATTTATGCATATTTTAGATTCAGCAGGTGTCAGCTGAAAGACTTGAACCATTTGCAATGTGGGTCCTTTGATCCATTTAATCAACTGAACTAGTTTAGTTACAATAGGGGTCATGCTTTATTTCCATATAAGTTATTCAAGTTTATTTCTTATCTTATGCAGCCGTGTTGGTAATATATGCAAACACTACATCATATCCATGTACATATATATGTATAATTGCAAACATGATTTTTTTTGCAGCTTGCAATTCAAATGCCGCAAGTGGGTTAAGCACATACAACTAATTTGCATATAGAAGCTTTGACAGCATGACGCAGAGTGCTTGACTGATTGACTGTCTGTCTCTGTCTCTCTCTCTCTCTCTCTCTTCTTCTATGTGTCTCTTTGTCGGTATTCTCTCACTCTGTCGCCCTCAGTTTGCCTGAGTATGTGGCTTTGTGCCCCGTTGCTAATAAATTGCAATTAGAATAACATGCGAACACATCTTGGCTGAACTCTTTACAATAAACTGCAATGGCGGCTGCAACGAGTGGAATGGAACACGAACCTGAACGACCGACCTTGGCTAGGAAACAATGTGAATACACCTATGCTAAGATGAATGACAACTTCTCTAGATTTTCATTCATAAATATTAAATGGAATTTGCATGCAAATTCATTCAAACTCAACTTGGCTTATTATGCACCAAATGGGTGCAGCTCGTGGGTGGACTTGGATATGTGTTAATTAATTGCTTTGCTGTTTAACGGTATTCACTGATGTTTTTCTGTGGCAACACAGAGAAAACACAGTCAGGAAAGAGCAGTCGCTTGGCATTGGCCATTGAGCTGTGACGAGGAGAGGTGAGTCGCATCAAGTCGAGTCTCGTCGAGTCTCCCGGCTGTCAGTCACATAGAGCACAACTCTATCCAGAGTCTGACGCAAGCATGCAGCGACGTCGTATTGTTTATAGTCATATTTCAAGATGACAACAACGCGTCCAGTTCGCATGGGGCTGCCAGTTTTTCCTCTTGTGTTTTCCATTACATAAACGGAAGGCTGACGAAAAATTCCACGTTGAACGTGGATGACGTTGACTTGGAGCCACGTATTCGGTTTCCACGCCGTCATTGTTGTTGGCCAACGGGGCAAGGCGGCTCCGGCCGGGGTGCGTGGGGAAGCGGCTTAGATTAACTGAGAAACTAACTGTTGTCACATTGACGAACTGTCACACTGAGTATAGGAGAGATAGAGAGGGAGAGAGAGAGATAAAGAGAGGTAGAGCGAGCGATTAACGTTGCACAAGAACGGAGATTTCAAAGACGTGACCAACTGTATTGTGCGCATTGACAACAGAACTTGCTTGCAAAGTTCTGTAAATACAGGGTATCTTAATACTTATTGCAAGTGCAACAAGTGGGAATTGATTATAATTGACTTGACTTTTGCTATTGCAAATAGTTTCTTATAATTATTACAAATCATATCTATTATAATCTGAACATGGATAGTGTATAATATATACATATATGTATTTAGCGATATTTCTGCAGTCGCAAATGCTCTACAATGTTGACTTATAAAGAATATTTAAAAACTTTTTTTAATTTATAAATTATTTACAATATTGTTATATATATTTTTGTATGTTTTATTTAAATATTTAATTTTGTATTATATTGTCTATAATATAAGTCCATGCAAATATAAAATTAAATGAGCAAAAATAGTTTTTAATATTCGTTGGGCTTAATTATTTTATATTTATTTCTTTACCATTCATTTATTTCTTTTTAAGCTATTTCAAATTTATTCTATCTCTTTGCAATTGTTTTCATATTTCATTTGTTTTTTTCCTTCGCACATTATTACCAAATGCTAATGACATCCGGCTACTTTGGTATACGTATTTGGACATGGTATTTAGCACATGGCGCACTCGTTGGGGCGTACTCCATTGAGCTATTGGTCATTTGGAGCGCTCGTTGTGTGTTGGGCTGTTGCAATAGCTGCACAAACGCCAAAATGCCCACTGACAAGTTAATAGTCGAGCGGAAGCTGTTTTGACAAATGCACTTCAGCTGACAGCGAGAGGGGAGGCCTCTGTGGGCTGTGGGGGGAATATATCAATTTGCGAAATCGCTTTACAAATCTACAGCGTTCTGCCGATGACATAATTCATATTTTCTGCTGATTGACAGCGCAATTGTGAGTCGTACATATAATTACTATAACAAGACAGTGAAACACTTAGCGTTTGCCCAAGCTAATGACATACATATGTATGTCTTTTTGTTTCTATTCCACATAGCGAAAAGATTATATAGGCTGACGTTATTAATTATTTGTGTCTTTATGTCTTCAACCGTCATGTGCGGCGTATGTCAATAGATATGGATTGGATTGCATTGCCTCTCTTTCCCTCTCTCTCTCTCTCTTTCTCTCTTTCACTCTTTCTCTCTCTGTCTCTCTCTTTGACCGTTTCTTACATATTCCGTACATACTTACATTATTTCTCTCTCGCTCGAAATAGCACATATCTAAAGCAAATCCCATAATTCTCTAAAACTTACAGTTTTATTGATGCCCATCACATCATCAATCTTCTTCCCATATAATATATATAATCCCTAAAATTATTCTTTTTTGTTTGTGAAATCAGACTATTTTTCTTGTAACCCATATAAAACTGAGCAACTACGTGCTATACTATCTCGGCATATCAGCAACATCTTATCAGCATCCGAGTACTATTTATGGCTAGACAAACGCATGGTGCTTGAGAAAACGAGATGTGTTAATGATTGCACAATGCTCTGTTTAATTAATGATAATATTTTAACAATAGTAATAATATAGGGCGTAAGACTTAGCTAGAGCTACACTTATAGTAAGTCTAGTCAGTTCTTGACTCGCACTTAAGGTAAGACCGACTTGAACCATGATTTAGACGGTCCTTTAGACATATCTAGACTCAGAAATATATTATATGTATTAAAATAATATTATATTATTTTAAATTTGGTTTAAGCTCTTTTCCGATTCGATCTATTATACAACCTGAATATATTTTCCCATTATCCATCGCTTTGTATTCCCATTCAGTGTTTGTGTTCGTTCAGACAAGTTCAATTTATGATGCCTAATTGTGGCATTCATCATTTTGGCTGTCTGTTAAAGAGGCGCTGGC
Organism: Drosophila navojoa; assembly: GCF_054131105.1. Taxonomy (NCBI): domain Eukaryota; kingdom Metazoa; phylum Arthropoda; class Insecta; order Diptera; family Drosophilidae; genus Drosophila; species Drosophila navojoa. The sequence continues at coordinate 24,932,104 of NC_142891.1, read as the reverse complement.
GCTATGTTTTATCGATATGCCGCCGAGAATCAAGACTTGAATTGAAAAAGCCCCTCTCGCAGTTAAAAAGCTGGGACTGCAGCTGATGCTGACGTTGCTCCGGCTGTCTGTCTTATAAATGATGGTCTAACATTTCCTCGAGAACTGGCGTAGCGCCGCATGCCACGGCAAAAGATCTAAAAACGTATGCTTCGCGGCTCGGATGTATATCTGTGTTTCTGTCTAAATTTTGTGCGGCCCACGCACTACAGCTGCCAAAGAGAACGGGCTCCAAAACAAAAATCAAATAAAACAACAACAGCAAAAAATGAAAATCAAAACAAAAAATAAGAAAAGAAAAACCTGCTGCATCATTTTTTACTCGAAGATTACATAATGATTGACAATTCATTATGCCAGCGAGCTGCAGCCGGCCAAGGCATTGGAAAGGCGGCTCGAGGTCTCCGGCCCGGGATACTGTGCTTGTTTTTAATGGCTTGTAAGATTAGGCGGCTCTTGGCAATGAGGAAGTGTTCTGTTCTGTTCTGTTTGGCTTTTGGGCCCACATCTTGCAGCAATATAAGTTATTAATGGCTGTTTTCATTTTACCTTTGCTTTCAGGTGAGTAACTCGAGTGAGAGAGAAAGAGAGGGCAGACCCGCTCAAGATGCAGCTGCACTCGCCCATTTACCATATGTCCCCAATGCCCGCAATTAAGTAAGTAAATATGCTGAGCTAAGAGCCAAGGTCACAGCGGTCCATAGTCTAATTGACAGCACCTACGGAGGTGTGACCGCAAATATCGTGAACTTTCAGAACAATAGTCAGTCGATCCAATGGAAATCGACTTCGGATTTGACTGACACATTGCACAACTCGGTTCGAGTTCGAGGCTTTGCACACCTGGTACTAATTGAGGCAATTAGTGTGCTCTCAAATGCCATTTAGTATCTCTGTGTGTGTGTCTGTGTTTTTTTCAATATTTCTACTAAATTCAATCAGTTGGCTTAGCAGCGACAGGTGGCTACGGACGGGGTGGTAAGGGGAGCTCATAATTAGCTTAAGCATCGACGGTTCAAGCGACTAGCTGTCTGGTAATACGGCTTCAACACAACGATCGCATGAGCAACATATCGAATGACCTTCGTTACGTTCATTTTTGTGCTTGCATCAGAAATTGATGTGGCATAGAGTGCACGAGTGGAGCATACCCTAGAGAGAACTTTGATACTTGATATAATTGAATTTAATTATCTTTGAAAACTTTTAATTGACAATTCAATTGTGTAAAGAGATTGCTTTAGAAACACGATTGGACATTGTAAATCTAGAAGTTGCTATGGCAACCGCTTAAAGTCGAGAATTGCATTTGAATAATTATATTATAATTATGTTAGCTATATAGTTGTGTACAATCAAGTAGCGAAAGAGCCATGGGAACAGTTTCCTCATTTATTTTATTATTATTGAGAACATACATTTTTGGTGGACTCAGATGAGTAAGCTACAGCGATTTATTCAGAGGCCTTGATTTTTGACTGGGAGCATTTTATGTTTAACTTCTATGATTATTTATTAGGTAAAGGAATGGAAAGGAGGATAAGAGTGATCTATATCCATTGCCACGGTGTTTTCTCATGTTGCTTTACTCGATTGATATGAATATGCTTAAGCAATCACATAGAAGAAACTCTGCAAAATTTAATGCAGAAATAAATTCTAGTACATATAATTGTATAAACAAAACTATCCACCATACCAATTGAATGGGTAGGTGAAACTTTTGGCTTGGTTTTATAATAATTGTTCAGATTAATATTCTTTTTCTAAAAACATCGTTTAGGAACTTATGCTTAATGGTTCTTTTGTTTCATAAAAAGTGAAGTGATATTAAATAATTATATAGGTTAACTAGTTTATTAATATGCAGCTGTATTATTGATTTGCAACTATCAGGTATTTGGTTACATGCACCTACTCCAAGCCCTCGAAACCATTTGAAAGATCATTATAATAATAGTTCAGCTTTGAAAGTAATTTATATTTTAATTTTAGCTCTTTCACAATATTTTTAACAAATGTATGTATTGTTGTTAAAACTTTAACTATTTCTGCTCTTTCACAATATAAATGAACGACTACTATCGGAAATTGTGTTAAGCAATGTATAGACAAGCCATAAAATGTCTTCACCTGCAGGTTTATTAACCTATCGAATACCGCAACATTTGAGTACCCATATTTTCGGCTCTGTGAATTCATAGACAACCTGCTTTGGGTAAAATCATATTTTAACATTTTCCGCTGCCCAAAACTTGTTGAAATTCCACAACAGCACTACATGCACCCAAACATTCACACAGGCACATACACACACATACAGGTGCGAGCGGGCCTTATAAATGGTAGCTTCAAGCAACAAGCTCTGTGACGCAATGCCTGACTAGATTTCAGCTGCAAATGCGAATCGAAGAGAAGAAACTGCTATAGTGGATGAACAAACGACCTTAAAGGCCTCCTTTTCTAGTAACAGCGTCGTTGGCTTACTCTTTCTTAGTGTATGAACAAAAATTAAGTTTTTCAATATTTGGGACTTAAATTTAAAACATACTTCTTCTGATATCTATTATAAACTGAAGATGATTCCTTTGGCTTCTTATTTATGCTTTTGATACCATTTAGACCTATAAAACTAAATGTATGTAGTATAGTTACAGGCAAGCTATATTCTTTTAATTTGAATTTAAATTTAAATAATTTACAATATTTTTGAATGCGTTGATAATATATATAAAAAAATAAAAATCAAAATAATTTTGTTACTTGCAATAAATATTTCATATAAATTATGTTCTATAAGATTTACAAATTTTTTTGTTTGTTGAATATAAAATATAATTTATAATTGATATGAATTCATATAATATATGTTTATAAAATATATAAACCATTTTTTTTTTTTTTTAATCTTATGTTTATTATATTTTATGCTGACATAATATTTAAATAATTTGTAAATTAGTAAATATTGTATAAATATATATTATATGTATTGTTATAAATTTCAATTTTGTTATATGATTTCAACGATAAATGCTAAATTAATATAATAAAATATTCATTTCTTTACCATAAATAAATAAATGTAAATAGAATATTGATAATATTCTATATTTATTTATAGTCATTTAATGTGTGTCTGTGCGTGTTAGCTGTTGCATGGTGAAAGGCTCGAGCGACATCGTTTTGCAATTTCAGGAAGTTATTCTGACACATCCTTTGCCTGGTTGCTATAGACAGTCAAGGCAAAGCATAGACAGCAGAGAGAGAGAGAGATAGAGAGATAGATCTATACGCCAGCCACCTGCCTCGCCCATCAGCTCCATCATTCAGCTTCAACATTTTGAGCGCCTCCTTCTCAGACAGCTCGACAGCTCGACTTCTACTGACTCTTCCGACTGAGATGCTAGCGAGAAAATTGTTGTTGCTAATTTTGTTGCTGCTGTTGCAACTCTGTGTGTGTGTGTGTGTGTGTGTGTGTGTATGATTCGCAACAAAGATGTTCTAAATGTTAAGTTATGTTGCTGTTGCTGTTGCTGCTTGCTATTGTGTGTGGCTGTCGTTCTGCTTCTGCTGCTTCTACAGATGCGCTTGAATTGGGTCTCTCTTAGCTTTGGGCGCTCAGTAGCTGTTGCTGTTGCAGTTGCAGTGGCAGTGGCAGTTGGCTGTTGTTGCTATTGTTGTTATGGTTGCTTTTATTGTGTAATCAGCAAATAACGGCACTTAATGACTGAATGAGTTTTTCTTGAGCAGAAGCCAGCAAACGGTAGATGCATTTTGCGGTATACGCCATTTTCAAGTATTACTCACGAGGCACGAGACACGAACCATGCGCCATGAGCCATGAGGCATGTAGCATGAGTTAGATGAGGCGCAAAGCGTTACGCGTACGTATCTAGCGCATCGATAGCTTTATTTTTGGGCCGCATTCTGTGGTCCCCTTTTATGGCCGTACGTATACGTATTTACAATCGATCTATGACATGGATAGCTTTGTGTACATATTTCACATGGAATAGCTACCTTCTAGCACCTTGGTACTTAGGCATGCCGATCGCTGCAATCCATTTACGGAATATATACATACATATATATGTAATGCGGCACACGCAACTTTTGATTACTGTTGAGCTTCAATGGTTTCCTCTGCAGGCTTGGCCAATACACTGAAATGCCGCACTAAGACATACCCTACTTTTCACTAAAAATTACTTACATACACACATAGGTATATACATACATATATGTTTGCCTCATATATTCCTTTATACTTATATGTCATCACTCTCCTAGACTCTGAAACGCTTCTCATATTTTCTTCACTTTACACTAACTTGGACGTTAGTAAGGAAAGCGCGTTTAATGCGAGTTTAGAAAGCAACTGCAACTAGAGAATTCCCTTAGCTGCACGCATGCCGCATCGCATGCTGAAGAGCAGAGCCCAAGCAGCTCAGAATTAATGAGTCAGTCAGTCTTAGACTCACTGGCCAGATCGATTGCTCTGCTGCGCTGTTGTTGCAGATGAACGACACATGTTGTCCAGGGTGCATGGCCTGCGAGTTACTTCCTGCCAGTTTCTGAACCGGTTGAAGATCACTGAGCACACACAAAGCTGATCACTGGCCGCCGAATAGCGGTCTAGCTAGGTGGCCACGGGCCAGCAGTGGGCCTCTCTAAGCTTTGCATTTCAAAAGGCGGCTCATCAAAGCTTCAATCTGGGAGGAAGCAAATTTGTGAACACGTGCCCAGCCTTAAAGATTAATAACACTATGTGTGGAATTTTTAAGTCAACTAAATTCTATGCAATGGCATAGATTCCGCTTGAGTATATACATATATGCATATATTCATACAGTTGCTTCTGTTTATCAATAAGCAAGCTGATATCAAGAAATTCCATTAATTTCAGTGGCGTCAATGCAGAAGCAAGTAAAGAAAAATAAATTATCAATAAGATAAGCGTAGATAAACACAATGAAAGTGCTGCAGACGGAAGTGCCAGACTAATAGATACCTTAAATCAAAGCAAATATTTGGAGCATTTTTTAATGCAATAAGAGCTGATATCGCTAATTATTTTTCAAGAATTTCTATGCTTGTTTATCTTGCCTCCGATTTTAATAATCAGTAAAAGATTTCAATTATCAATAAAAAATTTCACGAATACAATTTCAATCCAAATACTGTACATACACATGCCGCTCTTATAACTTTTATTTCTTATTACTAAAATTAAAATTATTGATATATGTATAAAACCTAATAGCATTAACGTAGAGATATTTCAGCTTTTACAGTGCAATTAAGCATTCGCTCGCTTATGCTAATACATATTTATATATATATATAGTATATACTCATTTCACACCACATTTTCAATAATGTCCATTAATTTACCCATCTTTATGCACGCCCATTCGCTTTAGATGCAGATTTATCAGAATGGTTTTTTAATTGCAATACGTGCTTCTTCTACTTATTAACCTGACGCATGCACACAGAGCACAAAAGCTGAAAGCTAAACGCAACAGATTACAGTTATTATGCATTCGAAATGGTCCAGACGCCAGCAAGGCCTTGTTATGTCATCGAGATAGGGCTTAACTTCAGCAATATCAATATAAATATGCACTTCCGATGCAGTAAATATTACACGAATGGAATTTCTTTTCAGTTTGCATTTTCTTCGAAAGAATTCGCAACTTAAAAAGGCAATAAAAGGAAAGTCATAATGTTAAATAATCAGAGAATATCTTGTATACTACCTTAGATTATTATTTTAAATTATTATAAAACAAAATAGCCAATCAAGATTTAAATGTTATTCCATTCGCGGTTCTCTTACACTAACTGATCGATTTTTCAATTCAACGGCTGCGAAAGTACAGCAATGCGAAAAGAGATTCGAGTATTGATTATTTGATTACATTACTGTGCAGTGTAAGACCCAACAATGCACACAGCTGGACTGACTAAATACGAAGCAATTCTGGGGCAGCAGTAAAAAACTCTCTACGGCGGCATATTTTATTACATTAACGGCTCGACCCAGCGAAATGCTGGAAAAGTGCCAAAGTTTATTGAACTGCATTAAGAACGACTCGCATGAAAACAAAAAAAAAAAAACAAAAAAACAAAAATAAATAAATACCATGTTGCCCACACTTTGGTGAAATGACACATGCTGACTTCTGGAGAGAAGTGAGACTTGACATAAAAAGAGCTCTCAATGTGTGATTCAAAAGAGAAAAGAAAATAATGCTAAATGTTTTACATAAACTAAAGAGAATAATGAATAGTCCATGTACATATTTATTTTTGTACATGCATATATACATATATTATTTATATTATATAGTATTATTATATATTATGTATAGTTTCCGTCAGTCGTTGAGTGCATACTTTTAGGCGTACAATGAATTTTAATATTAGAATATGAATGCATATTTAATTTTTACATTATTAATGATTTGTAAATTAATTTAAATTTCTGTGTCAATACAAATTAATAGTTTGTCATTCAAAATATGAACATTAAGGATATTTAAAAATAATAGGATATTTATAAATAATATATAATATAAATAATTCTGAAAAAAAACTATAAATTGCATAAAACTTGAAAGCTTAAAAAAAAAAAAAACAATCAGAATAAATTTAATAAAATCTATAAATCTTTGGATTTACGGTAAAATAGATAAGTGCAGATGAGACCGAGTACAAATTTCTAAACTGTTTTGAAGGAACTGATGAACTTAATGATAGATAAACGAGGTCTTTCATGTTCGAAAAATATTCTCATGGTGAAAATCTGAGAGGGGAAACTGAGGGGAGTAGACAAAATTGAGAAGAAAATTGTTGCATACTTTCCTGCGTGGTAATTAATTACTAATGGAAAATCTATTCGTATTTTTAAACACATAATACATGTTTGATAAATGAGATATTGTAAAAGAAATCATGAATAATTCTGGATATAAATTAAAATCGAAATTCGAAATATTTAATAGGCTCACTTAAATTGTAGCTTGATTGATTTTATTTGTTTTTAAGCTGTAACAATTATGATAAAGACTGATTACATTGCTTTAAGACTTCTTCAAATTATTTAAGGTATTAGAATTTAATTTTATTAAATATGGTAATATTTGGTAATAATAGTCCCAAACCTTTCATCCAATTAACACGTTAATCGATGCACTGTACCATTAGCTACTCATATCATATGCATATAGCTTACAAACCTGTTTTCAAGTAGTCTTGCGTCAAGTATACCATTGATAATTATTCAACTCAATTCAATTCAAATGAATTACACAGAGTAGATTACAACGCTTTAAATTAGAAATAAAACGTGAAGAAATTTGTATTCTTTTCAAATTTTATACATATTTTTTTTAAATAGAAAATTTTCATATATATTTTTTTCTTTCAAAACTGAAGAAAAGGAAATTTCCATAGGTATTTTTAGGTATTCTATTATATTTATAGGTATAACCATGCGTTATCCCAAGTGTTTAGATTTTAGTGTCGTATGAGGTCCCTCCCTTTTACAGTATGGAACGTTATACAGCCTTAGATTGGATTCCACTCACTAAACTCATTGAAATAGTCACTTTGAAAATTTCATAGATTTTGGTTGATTTATTTATAATTAAACTCAAAAAACATATATTTAAATATATATTACATTAGAATGATATATTTTCAGCCTTATCTGGGAATTATTTTAGACCTTAATTGATTACGTGAATCCATAGGCTCCTGGCTCTCGCGAGTTGAATAATTTAGATATGCGAATCCCAGTGCTTAGTCCATTCAATGGCTTCCAGTGTACCCAAGTCCAGTTTCCAGATGGCGCCATTCTGGTTGGCTTCAATAGCCTTGACAAAGTTCTGGGCACACTCCAAACTTGTCTGCGTGGGATGCTCCAGCAGCAACTCGGCCACACGAGGCTCCACATCCAGCCATGAGTTTAATTTGTGGACCAGAGGTGTCTTCGTGATGCCAGGGTTGATGGAGTAGGCAGTCACGCCGGTAATGGGCGCCAGTTTCTATATATAGGGATCAAATCAAATCTATGCTCACATTTAATCGTTCGGTCTATCACTTACGGCCAGGGAATTGGTGAAGCTGAGAGCAGCTGCCTTGGATGCGGAGTACACGGGCACCTGGTAGATGGCATTGAAGCCAGTCACCGAGCAGATGTTCGCAATGACACCGCCTGGGCCGCCCTTACGCTTGTCCCAGAAGGACATGATGGCCGTGGTGGTGTTCACTGTGCCTGTGAAGTTCACTGCGATGGTACGCTCAATCTGGTTTTCGTCCAGGATGCCAGCTCCATTGATGAGCAGGTCGACTGTTTTCAGCTGGTCAAAGATCTTTTGCAGAAGCTTTGTGGTCTCTGCTACCGGGACGGTCACATCATAGGGATAGAAGGTGACGGTCACCTTGGGGTTGAGTGCCTTCAGCTCGGCAATGGCAGCTGGGTTCTCAATGCGGTCAAGGATTACCAGGTTCTAAGGAAGGCATCCAGTTTGTATCGAAGGATTTCTTTCATAGACACTCACTTACCTTTGGTCCGCTCTTGACAATCTCGCGACTGGTGTCGAATCCAATGCCACCGAGTCCAGCGACGAAGATGATGTTCTTGTTAGCGATGGCCATTTTCTTAGACTTTTTTTGTGACCTGCTCAGATGAAAACTGATTTCCGTATGAGTCGGTTAGGGCATGTGCCCAGTATTTATAGCCGCAGGGCCACGCTGCCCACGCAGCACATGGCTTATCAACAACACAGGCCGCGCAGTCGGCGTCGACGTCCACTTTGCCGCCAGTTCGAGTAGAATTTTCGGCGTTTTGTTTTGATTCGCTTCTGTTTGGTTTTTTTCCGAAATTCTACGCAACTCATGCCGGTTCCACGTATTCCATATGTTTTACTTCGACTCAGGATGACTATTTGTTCGTTTTACTTTTCGTTCGTCTGTTCGCTGGTGTCGCGTAGCGATTACGTGTACAAATCTTAAATTAAGTTCTACGCAGATACGTCGTGTAGATGCTCTGCTACGGCGTAGCAATTTATTTATAATAAAACAACTATCGCGGGCGTTATCGACTGCAAAATACTCATTCGAAAGGCAAATAAAAATTTTAAAAATGTAGGAACCTGGAAAAAGTCAACTTAAAATTCTGGGACTCTCCAAAATAGTGAAAAATACAGGGTATTTTCCAAATGCCACACCCCTAATGAGAGGTGCATACTTTTGTTTTTGTATCAACTCAATAAATTTTATGGTTATACCCTCAGAATTTATCATGATATGAATTTATATTTGACACGCCCCCTTATTCGACGAATAGAGATTGTTTATAAATTCTAAATCCCAATTCTATACACCATTGGTATTCTAAATATAAAAACCAATATTGGTATAGTTTATATATTGTCTCGTTGACTTACAGATGTTAACAGTAACTCCCGTACCGAATATATATCAGTCTTACATATAGGGCTTCAATTAGTATTTCCCGCTTTGCCGCAGTCAAAATGAACATATTGGGAAAATTTGAAAAGTTTGTTAGAGGTGGGTCCCTACTAGTACGTATCTCAAACTTCTCTAGTTGCAAGGATGTCTAACGAATAAGCAGCCTAACACATGGGCAAGACTGTATGAGACGTGAAAAACTACCATTTAAAAAAAAAATAAATAAAATAAATAAAAAATAAGACAATTAATTATACAACTAATAATTAATTAATTCAAAAACAAATTCCCTCCCTCAATAATGGGCACAGAACTTTGGTCTAGCTAACCCCCACCCTGTTACTGCTATGCACTTAGAGCTTAGCTAATCATATATACTCGCACATGCTTCTAAATCGAGTACCCGTTTGTCTCTCATGGAAACCAGTTTTCAATTTGAATAGAATAAGCTGTGTATATACGGGTAAAGCCATAGCACTCGGCGGCACCTCAAACTAGGGTTTACCATAGCAACTATTTACTCGTTTACTGAACATTGCTATCATCATTTGATCGTACGTAAATTGATCGCACGAATTATAGGACTAGACACTTTTCTACACCTAGATCTAATTTAAATATATTACTTAAAGTAACTGGATATATAAAGATGACAGCTATTGTGATGCCAGCTGTATAAATATTATGCATAAATAGAACAGTCTTATCTTGCAAATTGGTAGCTAACAATACTCTACAGATATTATTATAGCATATGATATAAATATTTATTTTTCAAAAATGGATAGAGTTAAAGTCTTAAAGTTTTATTAATTTAACTGATTATTGTTAAAAATGCAGTCGATTCTTAAAGAAAATAAAATATTGTTAAAAAACTCTAGGCGGCTACACGCCTCTTTCTGTTACCCAATTGAGATATTTGTTTTCCCAATTTTATAAAATATGCTTGTGTATTTATTGCATTAGAATGATTTGAACAATTTTTGTTTTCAGCCTTTTATGACGATTTTTTAAAATTTTGTTGAGTCGGGTGAATCTAATTTCAATTAGCCGTAGTCGTCTTGAACAGCTTAGATATGCGAATCCCAGTGCTTGGTCCATTCAATGGCTTCCAGAGTACCCAAGTCCAGTTTCCAGATGGCGCCATTCTGGTTGGCTTCAATAGCCTTGACAAAGTTCTGGGCGCACTGCAGAGTCGTCTGCGTGGGATGCTCCAGCAGCAGCTCGGCCACACGAGGCTCCACATCCAGCCACGAGTTGAACTTGTGCACGAGGGTTGTCTTCGTGATGCCAGGGTTGATGGAGTAGGCAGTCACGCCGGTAATGGGCGCCAGTTTCTATATATAGGGAGAATTACTTTAGTCTCTGCACTTCTCTTATCACTTGGTTTATCACTTACGGCCAGGGAATTGGTGAAGCTGAGAGCAGCTGCCTTGGATGCGGAGTACACGGGCACCTGGTAGATGGCATTGAAGCCAGTCACCGAGCAGATGTTCGCAATGACACCGCCTGGGCCGCCCTTGCGCTTGTCCCAGAAGGACATGATGGCCGTGGTGGTGTTCACTGTGCCTGTGAAGTTCACTGCGATGGTACGCTCGATCTGGTAGTCGTCCAGGATGCCAGCTCCATTGATGAGCAGGTCGACTGTCTTCAGCTTGTCGAAGATTGTCTTCAAAAGCTTTGTGGTCTCTGCAACCGGGACAGTCACATCATAGGGATAGAAGGTGACGGTCACCTTGGGGTTGAGTGCCTTCAGCTCGGCAATGGCAGCTGGGTTCTCAATGCGGTCAAGGATTACCAGGTTCTAAGGAGAATGTCGGGTTGTAGTGGAGGCTCTATTATGCAGACACTCACTTACCTTTGGTCCGCTCTTGACAATCTCGCGACTGGTGTCGAATCCAATGCCACCGAGTCCAGCGACGAAGATGATGTTCTTGTTAGCGATTGCCATTTCTATGGAGCTGCTCTCTAGCTAGTTCACCTGTTCAAGCGAAAAGTGAATTGCGAATAGATCCGACTAGTCCAGTGCCCAGTATTTATAACTGCACAGCACTGCCGCGCTGCCGGTCATATTGCAAGCAAATCTCTCATCTGGCTTATCAATAACGCTGACCGCGAAGCTGACGTTGGCGTCGACTTAGACGCCAGCTTGGGCAGAGCTGCTGGCGTTTTGTTTTGATTCGTTGCTGTTTGGTTCTTTTTTCTCCAAAGTCAAAGCAAATCTGCCGGTATTACGTATTCCATGTGCTTTATTTAGACTCGGAATGAGCATTTTTTGGTTTTATTTTGCCTTTGTTTATACGCTCGTGTCTTCGCGTGTTTGCGTTTATGTGTAGAAATCTTAAATTAAATTCTACATTCTACGCAGCTACGCAGAGTACATCATGCGCCGCCTCCCTGAACTAATTTATTTATAATACAACTAGAATTATAAATGCGATGCTCTCAACGGTGCTATACCCTGTGATCTACATTACATTATAATACAATTCCTCCAACTGTTTTATCCAAGTAAATATATACTTTCTTCCATATAAGGAACCAGTTGTATATAAATAGTGATTTCCATGTTTAAATACAGAGCAATAAACTAAAGAATATTTCATCTACTGTGTGCTCATGCTTAAATCAGAGTGTTTGTTATGGAGTAAATGAGATAATGCAAGGAACCAGCTTTCAATTAGTTTTGAATAACAGTATAGCTATATAACCGGCGTCTCAAACCAGGGTATACTTTTGCAACTATTTGCCTATGCTTTACGAATTTTTCAAATGTTTTTAAGAAACTGAACTATCATATGACGCAAATAATACTAAAGACTTAATATTCAAAACGATGGCAGTTCTGTTCTATGTTTAGATTCTATTTCGCATAACTGATTGGATGCATAGAGATTGCAGCATACACGAAGATTGAGCTTATCACAGAACTAAAAAAATCATAAAGATTTTATTTATAAAAGTTGAAAAACAGGAAATTTGCATAGGTATTTTTAGGAATCATATCATATTTATGAAAACAAAGTTCTATTCCGACGCAACATATACCTTATGCAAAATTTGTTTACCCCATTGAGATATTCGATTTAGCAATTTCATAAATAATGTGAGTATATTTATTTAACTAGAAATATTTAATCTGTTTTTAGCCTTATACTTGAACTAAAAATTTAGTTGACTTTCTGTGAATCTGGTATGCCACAAACATCTGGATTTCGAGACTTGAGCAATTAAATATGGGAATCCCAGTGCTTGGTCCACTTAATGGCATCCAAGCGACCCAGGTCCAGTTTCCATATGGCGCCATTCTTGTTCTCTTTGATTGCTTTCACGAAGCTCTTGGCGCACTGTTTAGTCGTCTGAGTGGGATGCGCCAGAAGCAACTGGGCCACACAAGGCTCCACATCCAGCCACGAATTGAACTTGTTGACCAAAGTTGTCTTCGTGATGCCAGGGTTGATGGAATAGGCAGTGACGCCAGTAATCGGTGTCAGTCTCTATAGGAAGAATAAATTTTGACAATCGATGCACACTTTATTAAATCGACAGGATCATCACTTACCGCCAGCGACATGGTGAAGCTGAGGGCAGCTGCCTTGGAGGCACAATAAACAGGCACCTGATAGATTGAGTTGAAGCCAGTCACCGAGCAGATGTTCGCAATGACGCCGCCTGGGCCGCCCTTGCGCTTGTCCCAGAAGGGCATGATGGCCGTGGTGGTGTTCACTGTGCCAGTGAAGTTCACTGCAATGGTTCGTTCGATCTCGTGATCGTCCAGGATGCCAGCTCCATTGATGAGCAGGTCGACTGTCTTCAGCTTGCCGAAGATTTTCTTCATCAGCTTTTCGGACTCCTTCAATGGAACGGTTACATCATAGGGATAGAACGTTACTTTTGTTTTTGGGTTCATGGCACCCAGTTCTTCAATAGCCTCTGGCTTATCAAGTCGATCAAGGATAACCAGGTTCTATGGAATGATTGAAGTTTGTATTGAAAGGTCTATTATGCAGACACACTCCCTTACCTTTGGTCCGTTCTTGACGATCTCCCGGCTGGTGTCCATTCCAATACAACCCAGGCCGGCGACGAAAATGATATTCTTGCCAGCGATCGCATCTTTACCGCCGCTCTATACAGGGTAAAAGTGAAGTGCATTTTAGTATTGATAGTCATACTGTCACGCTGCCGGTATTGCCGGAAAATCTTGAAGCTGACTTAACAATAACGCCGGCAGCGTCGTCGACGTTGACGTCGACGCCAACTTTGACGCCAACTCGGGTAGCGCCTTAAATATTTACATATCCAGGTCTTAAGACGTGGAGGCGGTGGATGTCGAGGTCGATGTTTAAGTAATGAAATGCTCTGCTGTAAATATGGGAGAACAAATAGGCGATGTGCAGCAGTACAGAGCGAAACACACATACACATATATGGAAACATCGAGCACTGTGCAATAGTTGACTGAAGAGAGTGCGATAGAGAGGGAGCGGGCGGGTGAACGCAGTTTGCAGTTCGCAGCTAGCATGGAGAGGAGATTCAACCTTCACTGAATGTCAAAGCAATCGACGTAGTCAAGAACTTTGTTATTTTTGTGTGGTCGCAAATTGAACATCAGCTGATTTGCATCTAGTGAGTAGCGCGTCGCTAAAAAGGGGCGTGGCCACTGAAAAAATTATCATGCTGGAGCCAACAAGTACCCAACACGTAGCCCATGCCAGAAATAGCCGATCCCACATAATTTACGAAACAGTTTTTAAGTGGAATGTCAACAAATTCGTTCATACGACAACAGAGAAGAATTCATGCTCCGACTATATATCATATTAATTAAGTCTATTTACTGTAAGCATACACTATATAAATGATGTATGTGGACCACTTGAGCAGTTCTGTATTTACATTCACGTCTAATTATACACATTCTGGTTAGACATGTTTTTGTTGTCTTAGCCGCAAGCCGCAATTTGTTGCGATTTATGCGGATTTCTAGTATACAGAAAACGTATACCCGAAAAGGGCTCCCCTCGATTGTAGCGTAGGGGTATCTGAATATTTATGATGTACATAGCAAATATTTATATATTCCACTTTAAGGGCTGGGCTCTAATCGACGTTGATGGGCATGCGAACTATGATGTAAACACATTTTCATGTGATGAGTGTACATATATAATAAAGAAATAAAATAAAGGGCCTTGAAATCGTCGAATAAACAGACATTATTAGCCAAGTTCAATTGTTCTTAAAGCCACTCAAACCTTGTCGCATATATATTTGCACCAAATGAACATACCCCATCATGGACTTCGAGTACTAGGTATGAGAAAAATAAATTTATCTAGTTATCTGGAAGATTGCCAAGCACACGTGTCAGCAGCATATGTTGCTTAGAGTTTTCCTAGGGAACTAGGGATTTTTCCAACATTAGGCGAAGTGAAAGTCGCCTACCTGAGCGGGCTTAAGTCGGTAGTAAACAGTTTTATTAGTTTTCTTTATGACCTTTGCAGGATTGCCTGTCGTCGTGTGGTAACAAAATCAATAATTAATTGATTATGGATTATCTTTGAATGACCGTTTAACTAATTAGCAGAATGTGTTGCCACAGTGCATACCCTTAAGCACCTCGGGCGTCTGCTGATAGGGTGTCGCCTCTTATCAGGCCACCACAAGTCCGGCCTATCAGTTGAGTAAATTTTACTATCAGGCGAGCTCTATTTTTATGTTTTATGTGTGTTACCTAGCAGTCTAGGCCTGCGGGAGATACTAACCCATTATTTCGTTATACACTTTGAAAAAATACAGCTTAAGTTGAAATAATTAATATAAAGAAAGAAAAGAAAAAATTAAAATTTTAAAATATAGCAGAATTATAACTTCTTACATCCATTATTGGTATTTGTAGTAGTGTAAGGACTACTAATTATATTAATGTAAATGTATTTTAAAATTAAAGATGTATGTGCGATTATCAATATAATATCAATGTATAATATATGCGTATATCTATGCATGCTATACATAAATCTAATGAGCTGCAGATGTGCTTGATTTATCTTGTTTATCCCAGTCTGTCGAATCAATCATACATATTTATACAATTATATTATTAATTATATTGCTAGATATATGAATGAATCATTATTATAAAATATTTGGATGGAAATTGATAGCTGTTGTAATTTCGTTTGTCCCTGTCAGCCTATGTCAGTCGACCAATCCATCTGTCAGCAGCCAATCATTCGGCTGTCGAGAAAAGTAGGTTTACAAATAATTATCTAAAAACAGCGAACACGAGGCAAAGTAACATATATTTCAAGAACTTTCTATCAACGAACAACTTTTGCTTTATAGTTTAAATTTCACTCAGAGCGGAATTGAACTGATAGCAATGGCTGACAAATACCTTATAGACACTCTCTCAAATACGAAATGAAATTTGAATAAGAGACCAACTGAATCGAAGTTGCTGCTCCGCATGTGTGCCTGGCCACACCTTATCCACAATTTAGCACAATAGCTATCTGTGCAGTTAATGGGCGAAGCGGGCAACTTTAATAAAAGTGCAATAAACTGTTGGGCCTCGCACATGGGATGCAACATTTCAACGTCATCGCTGCTGAGGCCTGGGCTTAATTTGCTTTGACTTTTAGCAATTTACATAAATATCAGCCCCACAATAAATATCACCAGGGCCAGTCCTGGAGCACTGGGTCTGCGGGTACATGTAACCAGTATCCAGTATCCAGTATCCCAGGCTGTGCATTTGTTATGATTTCTGCATTCATCTGCGCCAAGCAACAATAACAATCAGAACCTGTATATAGATGCAATGCCATTGCCTGGGCTAGTCGTTTTTTTTTTTTTCGTGGGGATGATGACGGCAGCTGGAGCTGAGGCGAGGCGACATATGAAAGAATTATGATTCCTTCGCCTAAAAAAGGGGGCGTTGCAGTCACATCCAATGGCAATAATTTACCATCACCAGCTCTCGTAGGCAGACGAAAGCCCCAAAATGCTTAAATGGTAATGATCTGACAAGGCACGAGCCACACGGCCAATCGTCTGATATGTAAATATATCACCGAAACAAATATGGTAATGCCGTTCTCTAGTGTGTTTGATTCATTCGAGAGCCTCTCAGTGGGTCGTCAACTGAGAACCAGACTCAACAGGGTGTTGATTAGCAATTAAGAGATTAGGCTAATATTGAGCTCATTTATTTTTACTTTCAGCGGCGTAGCGAGATTGTGTATAATGGGGGGTTGATTCTTATTGAAATATTGACTCTTGCCCTCGTGTTATATAATATATAAAATAAATTCAACAACAGATTAAAATAATCTGTTGGCATATATATTACAGATTCGTTTTCTAAAGTTTATTTTTTTTTTCTGACTTTTACAGCGTTGGCAAAGACGATGGTTTGTCCTCTACGATGATGGAGAACTGACTTATTCAGTGGATGATTATGTGAGTATATTTTGTATATTATTTATAGTATATTCAGTAGATGATTATGTGAGTATATTTTGTATATTATTTATAGTATACTATGTCTAGATTACCTTTCACATATTCATACATCGCCTGCCAGTCATCCAGCTGATAAACGTGTGCTTTCAGCTCTCAGAACTGTCGATTTTGACGAGAAGCTCTGAGATAATAGGTGTGATCTCTGGTCTTAAAACATTTGTCTATGTTCAAGTAGAAGGAATCTATAAATACATATTCATATATACATATACTCATACCGATATTTACATATTTATATTTATATACATATAACCAATATATGTATATGAATTTAACTTTTATTTCGAGCAGAGAGAATCTTCACTACGATCTGTGATATAATATATATACATATATGCAAAAGAGTTTTTCCACGAAATTCTATCTAATCTCCATCCCTCTTTTATTTTGCAGCCCGAGACGATACCACAGGCCTGCATCGATATGACCAAAGTGCTCGAAGTAAGCAGCGCCGAGGAGGTTACCGGCCATACAAACTCCATTGCCATAACGGCGCAGGATCGCGTCACCTTTGTGAAGGGCATCAGCCCGGACGAGTCGCAGTGGTGGCTCAATATACTGTCGGCCTTTCCCAAATCAAAGGGCCGGCACAAGCGCAGCTCCACGCTGCCGGGCGGCCAGATCAGCTGTCTGCGTCAGTCCTCGAACGTGGACATGGCGATCAAGTTGGGCAACCGCCATAGCTCCTATCACAAGGATACCCTAACGTCTTCCCAATCGGCCGGCAATCTGCTCTGTAATCTCGAGGACAGCAGCTCAACGAATAACGTTGGCCTAACAGTCAGTGCGATGGCCAATGATGATGCCGACGATGGCGTCGAGACGGGCGAGGATGAGGAGGACGAAGACGAGAATCAGGAGCGACAGGTGTCAACGTCGAGAAAAACAAAAGCAACATCTCCATCCAGTTGTCAAGATGAGAACAATCGCAATGCGGGCAATGAAATCACAAATCGTGGTAAGCTCTATTTGAAGATGAATTGAATGCGAATCAATATCATCATATCATATTTGCATTGTGATTAGATTAAACTGGGCTAGGCCAATATCTGGTATTGTTAAAAGATTGAACCCTATGTCAGCTTGAAGTCAGAAATGGAAGAAGAACCATAGACCTACGTCATTCCTAATTCGAATTTGGATTACATTATATGTATTTCAATGCAGATTTCTACTATATTGTGCAAAATTTGAAAGAAACGAAAGGCTAAAGCTTTAAGTTTGAACCGGTTCGATTCAGAATTGGCTCAAATAAAAATTTGCCCAATAAAAATTTGATTTGTATCGAATTTAAAGTAACTGAACGACCACTGGTCAGCGCCCTAAGTACTCCACATTTACTGTCAGACTTGATAACGAAGATTCCCCCATGGAATTAATATATGGCTTACCATATACATGCATACACATATGGTATACATGTTTACAGGCTTTCGTATACATCAGTCATATATGTATGTAGGTATGCGCCCAGACATATATTACAAAGATGATAAAGTGACTTTTACTTTTCGCCTCAAAGCATTTATTTGCACAATCTGTTTTATGATTGTGATTTTATGCCCTCAACCCCCGCCCGTCCTCCTATCGAGGCATTTTGTAGTTGTGGTTTTTGTTTTATTTTTACTGTTTGCTGCTTTTGCTTTTCTTCGCTGCCCTCTTTGTATCGGCTGCTATAATTTTTATGATCATTTATGGCTCGCAGCAATCAAAATTATCAGGCCCAGGCATAGGACGGACCAGGCCGGGCCAGACAGACACTGGCCTGGAGGGGGTGGGCACAGAGGGGGCAGGCGATGCGTCGCCTCGTTGCAACGGTTGCGTAGAGCCCTGCCAAGGCAAGGGGGGTTCCTTTGGGGGCGGTGCGTGCAGCTAGTTAAAGACCCGGCTACGAAATTAACCTTGAATTCACACAGTAACAACAACAATGCGAGTCGCAGCGACGTCCAGCAACTGCCAACTGCCAACTGGCAACTGGCCGCCTTCTCCCCCAGCAGCTGCCTACTTAATGGTAGGCTTCATAAATTTTGCTTTAGATCCAAAGCAGGCGCACACAATGCCCAAATGGTCCCTGCCCTTGTGCTCAGAGATCTGAGCTCTGGACCTCTGGAGGTCTACTTCTAAAGCTCTCAACTCGGCCCGGTTCGGCTCGGAGCTAACTCGCTGGGCCCGAGTTTCAGGTAATTGCAGTTACTGTGAATGTTCCCACATACATTGCTGCAGGATACTTGTTCATGGAAAAATGATATTCACGCTCAAATTATAGTGTATTCAGATCGTTGTTCTGTCGTTGTCTTCTAGTTACTCCAACCGAAAACCAAAAGGAAAGGGAATGAAAAGCAACGCACGCACACATTAGCTCTGCTGCTGCGTAGGTTTCCTGCCGTTACTTGATCCCCGAGTGATCTTCTAGGACGACTTGGCACACACACAACAAATTCTCATACTTTCTGCTGATAGATTGCCAGTTGAGTTGAGGCGTTCGAGAACTGACGTGGCATATGCCACAACTGAACTTGACTAGATAAATAGAGTTCGCATGGTTTAAGTTCTGTTGTATGTAGATCGATTCAGATTGATAAACAAAGTTGAACTATTTTTATAAGCACCGTCACTCCATCAGCCAAGTAAATGACAAGATTCTGGTCGATCAGCAGAGTATTGTGCAGTCGGTTGTACTTGTAGTCTTCTACGTTATTTATATACTTAACGGTCGCCTAGGTACTCATATTCCTGCTTTTTTTCAACAAATAAGCAGCTTGTGTTTTCATAAGTACCTTGGGGTATCTCCCAGTCGAG
Source organism: Drosophila navojoa (assembly GCF_054131105.1). NCBI lineage: Eukaryota > Metazoa > Arthropoda > Insecta > Diptera > Drosophilidae > Drosophila > Drosophila navojoa. Next base: position 24,912,247 of record NC_142891.1, on the reverse strand, counting down.
ACCGCTCAAATAGAGCACACCAACTTGTTTTTCCTACGCCTGATGGCGTTGTTGGGGTCGGGTCCATGGACAGACAGACCGCCCGCCCGCCCTGTACATAGAGTCGCAGAAAGAAGAAATGTATGCCCAGGCTCCGGCTGTAGCAGTATGTTGTTATGCGGTGTACGTGGTGGGGCCTTTAATGGGCGAGTTTCACGGCAGTTGCCACAAAGTGAATAATTACAGTGCAAATAAATCTTGCAGTCAAAGAATGGACCACAGATTAAATGGGCTAGTCGTCGCTTGAGCGAACATTGCTAAATTATGCATTGCAAATTATGCACCCAAAAGGTGACGAAACACAGTTTTTACTTGTAGTTATGGCTAGCCAAACAAATCTGAATGTGAACGTGACAAAGTGTACTTGTGATTGGAATATGTATTGATTTTGATTTGGAATTGGATGTGAATTGAAATATAAAGATTGAGAACAGAATACAAATGTTATAGCTAAAACTTCCCAATGATCTTTTCTGATAGGAACTGGGGATAGATACTCCTCATGCATTCAGCCAGCTAAAGCTAATATAGGCTAAGATATGTTAGCAGCTTCCTTTCTATAAGGGCTAATGGATATATGAAATACGATTTAGGAGGGACAGGAGAGACCCGGCCAGCCAGCAATAGCCAATCAATATTCATGAGAGTACGAGTTCGAGTACATTTAGTTGGGACGGTGTAGTGGAGCTCGCTCGTGCGGCGTCGCAGTCGGTTAGAAATTATTCAAAGTCATGGCATAGGAGCAGGAGGAGTGCCTGGGGCTGTCAGCCTAGTTGGCGCGGCTTATTTTTATTGCCCAAAAGAAGCAAAGAAGCGAGCACGGGCAAATGAACTTGCAATTTGATTATTAATTATGCCAAGGCGGAGTCTGAGCTGGTTTACTTCTGCATGACTGAGTGGACCAAATTGCTGAACTAATTAATCAAACGTGTTTAATTAAAGAATGTTAACCAAGTGATTAGTCTTATTTTTTTCTTCAGTTTATTATTTACTAGTTTCAATTGAAATGCGAAATGGGGAAATCTGTAAATTGAATGAATGAAGCTGCAGTTGTTGAAGTGCTGAATTAGTTAAAGCTTAGATATGGGGTAAAGAAATTATGTATATGATTGGTAGCAATAAATATGTCCTTTTGTCTGCTGTGCATTAGAAAATAATTAGTGAGGCTCACTGAAACTGATTCACATGAACGTCGAGCTAAAGTCTGAGCTCAGTTGAATAGATGTAGCTTAGGCACACTTATTTATACAGAGTTGGGAGCGAAATGAAGAAAGCATTGTATATGCTCTGCTCGATCAGCGATGCATCACCAGCGAGAGGAAAATCGATATGGTTCGGTTAAATAATTAATAGAAAGTGAAACTCGAAATTGAGCGAGTGAGTCGGATATATAATTTGTATGGGAAGTTGAAATATTACAAGTTTGCTTATATTAATGATGGGATTTATTTATGCCTACATTTCAATTACAATGTCAACTGAAACTAGACTGAGCGACCATTTCCGATATGGTATATTTCGGGGATAACATTGCAAGTATGAATAATTGCTGAAGCAGTCATCACGAACTCAAATCGCCTATTTAGACGATAAACAATTTCCTATATAATGGCATAAGTATAATATAATATATTCGAGATGGAACGAGAACCAACGGAATATCTGCCAAGACCATTGTAACTAAGTTTGCCTTCTGTGTCATCTTAGGCTATCACCACTTATTGAATATGATTGCATAAGGGAATCGAAGGACTTACTGATTTACATTTACATTTGCATTAATATTAAGCATAGGAATTTTTAGTCATACTCTTAGGATGTTCCTTAAAAGCTTTTATTTAGTACAATTGTCAAGTCAGCTAAGTTAATATGAATGCCTGCCTGAATTTACTGACGCACCTAAGCAGTATAAGCATTATAAATTCAATTGCTGGCTTGCATAGCTCCAGCGCCTGTCGAGCTGAGCCTAATCAACGGCAACACCGTCCGTCCTCGCGTAGTCAACTTGGCGACTCTCCTTGGCAACTGTGGCCGACAAGTCGGCCAATTAAAGACATGCCCCACCATTTAGCACAGTAACCTTGAACCTGCTTGTTGAGTCAGTCCGTCTCAAGCAGAGGTAACCGTCGCGAAGCTGGCAACATGATCCAACCGAGGCTGACTAACTTAGCTTGGCTGCCTCAGCCTCAGCCTCAGCCGGAGCCAACAAGTTCAGAGTGAAAGAAGTCGGCTCCGTTGTTGTTGCTGTTGTTTTTTGTTATTTTCCTTATTCCTTATATCGTTGTTGCCCACAACTTAATAATCAAGATAAACTCAAGCAGTTCGATTGGCCAAAAAGTTAGCTAAGAGTTCAACCTGTTCGACTGACCGAATCGATGCACACTTAAGCGCAGACTTTGCTGGTTAAATCCATTAAAAATATTTAAAAAGAGAAAAAAAGGTGCCTAGCCTGGTCGGAAATTTGTGTTATTATCATAAAAATTCCGAAACAGGTCCAGCCAGCCAGGCCCAAGGGCGCTTCTAAATATATATATATATTGTAATCATATATATTTATGGGACAACTTCGGCGGCAATGCCTCTCCGCCGATAGTGCCCCGATGGATCGTTGACTCGTTTGGGTGTTAATAAAATTATGGCACTACTACCACACCGCAACGACTCGTCACTCTCTCACAGGTTTCCTTTTCCTCAGCGAAAACTTGTTCGCCTTATCGCGCATCTCAGCCACGAAAGGGATCCTCTTACCATTCCACTCGTTTTAATAATTTTATTATGTTTGCACACAAATAACTTAGCGCTGCTCAGCGGTTTATGGCTTTCGGTTGGCTGATAACACTTCTGGGTGTATGGAATCCCTGAGCAAATATTGACACTGATATGCTTAGACCCTAGCCAATGGTTAGTCCTATTCATATTTCAATGCGCCTAATGAAAGCGTTTGCTGAATTTGACAGCCTGAGGGAGCGAGGGATCTCAGTGCCGGATCAACCCCTGAACGGGGCCTTAGGCAACCATTAATTTGGAGCCCTTTTTTTCGATTTTAAAAGACTTTCACTTTTGGTGTTCCTTAAAATCGAGAGCCCCAGGCCACTGTCTATAATTCAATTCACTAATTCACAACGATCTGTTTGCAGTTTCCCAACCCACTGGCTGTTTGCTGATCGAGGACATTCGTCGAGATGAGAAGTCCATCAAGGATATTGCCAATACGATAACGAACCTCAGTCAACAGCAGAACAAGCGCTGGTCGACGGCTGTCAACAATGCGCTTAACAATCATCACTACCCGTACCAGACGTCGCGCGACGAGACCGACTTCCAGGTGTCGAGCTCTGGTAAAGGCGAGCAAACCACTGGTAATCTAAGACCAAAGTCATTACCGCTGGCGGCCAACTCCACGCCAGCCATTGTGTCCGCAATAGTCAAAAAGATACCAACGGTGTTGGTATCCCAACAACAACAACAACAACAGCAGCAGCAACAACAGCAGCAGCAACAGCAACAGCAGCAACAGCAGCAACAACAACAACAATCGAAGCAGCAAGTGGAGAGCGCAAAGAGTGGAAAGGCCGGCACCCGACTGCAGCTGCAGCTGAAGCCCGCTAAGCACTATCAGCATGAGCGAGGCGATCCCGATGGCGGCTGTAATCTAGATGAGCTGTGCGCCAACTATCTGGCCAAAGCGGATGAGCTGAGGCCGCTGAACAAGTCCAGCAAGTGCACAGTCTCTGGAAAATCGCCGTCGGCCAAGAGTTTAAAGGAATCCCTGAATGCCAAAAAGGGCTGGCTCATGAAGCTGGACAACCGCACGGGCGAGTGGAGCAAGCACTGGTTCACCCTCAGTGGTGCGGCGCTCTTCTATTACAGAGATCCGCTGTGTGAGGAGCGGGGCGTGCTCGATGGCGTCCTGGACGTGAACAGCCTGTCGAACGTGGTCGAGGAGCCCAGCGTGAGCAAGCAGCACGCCTTTCAGCTGATCACCTGGGACAAGCAGCGTCTGCTCCTGGCCGGCCTCTCGCCCAGCTCGCGCAACACTTGGCTGGCGGCACTGCGCAGTGCGGCGGGTCTGCCCCAGCTGCTGGAGACCACGGCGGCAACGGTGTCGCCCACGGCAATGAAGCCGAGCGACATTGAGCAGGACTTTATGAAGGCGCAACTGCAGACCAATCCACTCGGCTCTAGTCCGGCCACGCCGGGAACACCGGCGAATGCGCCGCATTTCTCCTCGGACGAGGAGTACCGCACCGCCTCGGAGGGCGGGCGGCGCGACAGTCTCGACTGGGGCTCGCCGCTCTCACCCTCTCCGCCCGTTCTGCGCAGCTGCCTGCGCAATCGCAGCCTGGCTAGTCTCCACAAGCGCAGCCGCAGCTCCCCGCCCAGCTCGCGTCGCAGCACCGTGGACAGCGTGGCCAGCGATGAGCTGCCGCTGATGGCAGTGCCCGAAGAGATGCGACCAGAGCGTGATCGTGAACGTGATCGTGATCGCGAGCTGAAGCAACAATGCGAAACGCTGCGTACAGAGGCGAAGCTGCGAGAGGCACGCATGTCCGAGCTGCTCTCGACGCTGCAGCGCACGGAGCAGGAGTTGACGGCGCGACTGCAGGAGCAGCAGCAGCAGCTGAATGCCGAGCTGAACAGCGCCAAGCAGAGCGCAGCGGAGCTTGTGCACGGCCTGAGCGTCCAGCTGACGGAGAGCCAGTGCAAGATCAAACAGCTGGAGGATCGACTGGCGCAGGGCATCGAGGAGAACGAGAGTCTATATAAGCGGCTGCGCGAACTCCAGGCGGGCAACACTCAGGTGGCCAGCCTGAGCAATCTGCAGCGTCACAAAATGAAGCGCATGGACTCCCTGAGCGATCTGACCACAATCAGCGACATCGATCCCTATTGCCTGCAGCGGGACTCGCTGGCCGAGGAATACAATGAGCTGCGCAGTCGGTTCGAGAAGGCAGTCAACGAGATTCGCGCCATGAAGCGCGAGCTGAAGCAGTCGCAGAATCAATACGACGCCCTCGAGCTGATCCAGACGGCGCTGCAGCAGAAGCTGGAGCGCAGCCAGATGGAGGATGGGGCCCAGCTGCAATTGATGGCGGCTCGCATTCAGGACTTGACGATCAAGTATAGCACCTCGGAGCGGCAGGTGCGCGCGTTGAAGCAGAAGTTGGCCAAATCGGAGCGACGGCGTTCGCTCTCGCTGAAGGGCAAGGAGCAGCTGGAGCTGAAGCTGAGCGAGCTGCAACGGGAGACCGTGGAGCGCCAATCGACGCCCAGCACCAACCCGAGCACCGAGTCCAGCAGCGAGTCCAGCAGTCAGTCATCGCCCATGAACGCCCATCTGCTGCAGCGACTTCACAGTCTGGAGCATGTCCTGCTCAGCAGCAAGGAGCGACTCGAGCAGAGTGTGGCCCAATTGCAGCATTTGCGTGCGGGCCATCGCAGTCGTCGCTCGGTGTCGCCGCTGAACGAGCGCAAGGACGGACTGAGGCAACTGGAGCGCGCTCTAACCGAGACCTGTGTGCTGGTCAGCGAGCAAGTGGAATTGTCGTGCCTGCAGGACTCCTGCCATAAATGCTGCGAGCTGCGGCAGCGCATCGAAAAGCTGACAGCACTTCACCAGCAGACGGAAACGGATCTGCAGCGCAGCGAGCAGCTGCTGGAGCAGCGCGAGAACGAATTGGCAGCCGCCCTGGAGAAGTGCGTCAGCCAGGAGCAGGAGCAGCAGCTGCTGCTGAAGCAGCGCAACGAACTAAGCGACGAACTGGGCCAGCATCAGGAGCGCTGCAAGCGCATGGAGAAACGTCTCGATCTGCTGGAGAAGGAGCACGGCAAGCAGCTGGAGTGCCTCAGGGAGGTGTATAATCACGAGCATGCCAATGCCCCAGACGAGCTCAGCTTCCGCAAGCGCTATCAGACGGAAATCGAACAGCTAAGGGTAGGTCTGTCCAGATTCATATCCGTATATCACTAATGCATTCCCCTCTATCCCTACAGACACTATGCGAGAAGGGGCTCAGTGCCATGGAGTCATCGCACCGACGACTTATCTGCGATATGGAGGAGAAGCACAAGCAGGAAATTGAGCGTCTGCTGGCGGAGAAGGAAACAGCGTTAGCTGAGGAAACACAGGTTCGTATTAAGAACTCCATTTGCTTTCTATGTGGATCTTAACTGACCCCTTCTACAATTCCAGGCAACTCTGGCTGCTCTGGATGCTATGCGCAAGGCCCATCAGAGCGAGGTGCAACGCGAGGTGGCACGCTTCAAAGCAGAGTTCCTGCGTCAGGTGCAGCGCGGGGAGCATATCCGGGGAGATGGCGCCAAGCTGAAGGAGTAAGTGCTCACAGTGAAAGAAACGTAGCGAATGTTTCACATTTCCCATCGTACACTCTTTGCAGAGAGGAGCTCGATGAACTGCGCATGGAGATTCTGTCATTTTCGGAAAAGTATTCCATAAAATGTGTGGAGAACGCTGCTCTGGAGGAGAAGCTGCACCAGGCCAATGGCAAGTTGCGGCACTTCCAGCAAATGCAGCAACTGGAGCTGAGGTAAACTATCCACACTCTTGGAATCAACGGACTATGATCGAGTTTCAATCGACATTTTATTTTCATATACAGAAATCGACAATTTCGGGCCCACTTGGCCTCAGATGATCCGGGCAGTGATGTGCACTTTGTGCAGGGCCTGACCACGGGATCGAAGGAGGACGCTGCCTGCCAGGACAGTGAGGTAGATAGCTTTGCTTGTTTATATTTGAATATTGATTGTCTGTAGTCCTAAGACGAGAGCAACGCTATGTATAAAATATCTGTGACTAACACTTAAACTAAAGAAATACCAAAAACTAATACACTTTGTTACCATCTTCCGCAACACAAAAACAAAAACCAAACAATACAAAAAAAAAAGCCTGTTCAGAGCCCACCACAAATATTGGTTGATACAGACACAAGAATCACAACCACAACAACAACAACAAGTACAACAACAACAACTACAACAGCATCTCTAGACCCAGACACAGACCCCGTAACGGCATCGAGAGAGCCCGATAAAATGGAGCAAAACCCGTTTGTGATACCCTCCCAAAAGCTCAGTCGTTGCCAAACGTCGTCTGCCACAAACATTTCTGATTCCGGCAACGATATCGATACCGCTGACATTGAGCTAGCCTATGAGCCGTGCTACAGGCCCTACGATATATTTGCCATCTATCAGAATCGTTTATGTTTTCAAGGTAAACGAATTGCATTTCACTTTCCTATCACGCTGATCTGAGCACCGCCGTACAACAAAACTCTACCCACTGTCTATAACGTATTTCACTGTGGTCCTCTATCTATTTATTCTTCTCTACTCTTACCTAGCTTACACATCAGCGATATGTTGTCTATATGTTGTCTATTCTATTATCGGGTGTGGAGTGTAAAAGCATTTCTTTTTGTGCATAAAATAATATACACGTTGTTTTTCCACTAACGTACACACACACACACATTCAAGCACACACACACATATGGTTTTTACATGTAAAGATTCATTCGAATTGTCTTAAGCCGATTAATACTAATGAATTTTTCTTTTCGTCTCTTGGTTTGTTCTATTAAAGGTCTGAAAGGCAACTCGACGTTTGGAAAGAATTTACGAAAGTCCACTGCTAAAACAACATCACCAGCATCATCGACGACAGCTTCAGCAACAGCAACGGCAACTGCTAATAATATTAACCTGCCCAATTCAAAGGGATCCAGTCACAATCGAACGTATAAAACGGCTGCCGTCATTAACATACAGCAACAGCACAACCCTGACAATGAATTACAACAGGAAAAAGCACAATGAACAACAATGAAATAATGAAACGCTAAAGCTATTGAATTGAATGGAAACCCAAACCCATAACCAAGAGCGAACAACAACAACAAAACCAGTGGAACAACCAAAGAATAATTAGTGCTAATAATAAATAAATTATTTTATATATTTAACATGTAAAAAAAAAACAAACTTAAACCAAATACAAAATCAAATGGAAATACATAAATACGAAGTTGGCTAACAAAGATGATGTTGGTGATGTTGCTGCAGATTCTCTTAACCAGGAGCGATTAGGAGAACGAGATTGAGTTACACTAACAACGACTGTTCGCCCCCCTCCGCCATTAGCTGGAAGGGACGCTGAGCAATGGAAAACTAATCACAATAAAATATACACAACAACCAACAACAACAACAAGATCATCGTAAACTAGCAACTGGCTGGTTTATCAATTATTGGCCAAAACGGATTTTCTTTGATAACGAAAACATTTTATGTATTTATCAGCTATTTTATTATTGTATTGTATCTGTATCTGTAACATTTACCCAAACTTTCTATGTCCATTAAATGTGTCATTTACTTATGTGTAGTGTTTAGGTCAAATCGAAAAGAAAACAAAAATAAACCGAGAACAGCAGTTAAACCATAAATATGCTCAACTATTTATACGTAGATGGCATTGTCAGTAGTTTGTTAGATTTTTCTATAATATTTTAATCAAAATTGTTTTGCATTCATACACAAATGAATATTACACATATAAAAATATAAGTGCATTATAACTATTAATAAATTAAACTACTATTTGTTCTGTTAACCATTGGTATTAATCAAATATTTACTACTGATGAAATTTTATTCGTGCCACTTTGGTGGCAAACGCAAAATATATTATATTTTTTTACAATTAAGTCGTTATTCGTGCAAAAAAAAAATTTAAAAGTATAAATAATTGTTTATAGTTTGAAATAAATAAAAAAAAAAAAAATAAATAAAAAAAATTTCTTTACTTGGGCTCGTCCGGGATTTGAACCCGGGACCTCCCGCACCCTAAGCGGAAATCATACCCCTAGACCAACGAGCCAGTTGAAATGATCTCGCCAACGAAGCTATTTAAGTATGAAGAAACGAATAACCGGTATTTTTATATAAGAACGGCAACATGGAACCAAATTAGTAAAGTGACACTGTTTTAAACCACATTTCTCAGGATTTGTACCATAAAATCAGTAATTTTGAAATAAAACAGCTAGTCGGACATAAATAAATTTTGGAGGGTCAACCAAAATCAACTGGCTCGTTGGTCTAGGGGTATGATTTCCGCTTAGGGTGCGGGAGGTCCCGGGTTCAAATCCCGGACGAGCCCAATGCGATACATTATTTTAAAATATTACTATTTAAAATATATAAATATGTAAGTATTTAAATTAAAGAAAAAAAAAAAATTAAACTGATTTAATGAACAAAATATTAACGATAAAGTTGCTTATTCGCGTGTAAGCATTAAGTCACGTAAAAAAAAAATTTAAGTTTTGGGAAATATTGGCGAATATGGAAATCAAATTTTTAGCTTTTTAGATTTTTTTTATGAAAAATTACATAGATATGTTTAGGATATGAACTAGCTTTTGAAAATGATGCCTTTTACAATAATTACACACTTACCTTTTTCTGGTCCTTGACATCTGTGTTGTTTGATTTTAATCGTTTGAGCAAGGATATCTTCCAAACATGGTCCACATCTGTTGCTGACTTACGCTTAGATCTGGACAAATTTTGTGGCTTACTACTGGATATTTTGGACACGTATCTGGGCGAATACCCCAATCCAAGCTTCAGCAATTCAGGAAAATGTTTCATTTTAGCTAAAATTTAAAAATTTGTTATAAAAATTTGGAAAAGTTAAAATAATAGTCGTCTGACTACGCAAAACTCAAATGACTAAACATGTAATAATTTACATACATATGTATACTGAATTGAGAACAGGAAATCCAAAGGTAGAGAGACCAGAAAAAATGTTTAGCCTGAGTGTCTTAATTATATGGTGTAATATTTTGATTGCCTCCTTTACTAAAGGGACCCTCGTTATACCTAGAAGACGTTATAGTCGGATTCTGCTGTATTTATTTGTATCTCTATCTATATTTATTTATATATATAAAATAAAAAAAAAATAAAAAGAATACACTACTTGGGCTCGTCCGGGATTTGAACCCGGGACCTCCCGCACCCTAAGCGGAAATCATACCCCTAGACCAACGAGCCGGTGACTCAACGGCCGACTAAAAATGAACACTAACAAAACCTACGTCATATATTTAAGCTTTCTATAATAAAGCTTTTAAGCTTTTGTACATATATGATATAAATGCGCGCACATATATTTACATATATATTTTTTCACTTCAAAAAGCAAGCGAAAAGAAATTGTATCTTATACGCTTGCGTATTTTGGTGATACTTAAACTGAACGAAATTAAAGACAACTTTTACTAACACCGAAAAGCCTAATTTATTAACCTTAAAAGAAGAAGAAAAATTTCACCAAAACATTGCACAAATTGTAGACAGATTGCAATTGTTTCCGATCAAGATACCGACCAATTGATGGATTCACAAAGCTGGCGAGCCTCAACAAACCAGCCCACAAACAAAGACCGACCCGGCCACCAGGCATTGTCGCAATAGCAGCAGCAACAGCCGCAACAGCAGCCACAACATCAAGAACACGTTGTAAAATAAACAATTGGTAATTGATACTGTTTGTGCCACATTCAGACTATTGGGATTTGGTATGGGACTCGGCCAGAAAGTGCTTAACATACAGACCCGGTAACATACATTCGCTGCAAGCACAGCAATTGGTTCATCATGTTCAACCCGCATGTGAAATTGTAAAGTCTGGAAACCGAGAGTCGTTTTCATCAGCTGAGCGCAGAAGCAGCCAAGCCACTGGCGGCTCTGGCTCTACTTCTATTTTTGGCAGTTGAGCGAAGACCAAATGAATCCAAATTGATTTTCAAATGCCCCCAGAGGCATCTCATATGAGATTCGGTAAGGCCTCTGGGATTTTCTAAGGCTTCAGCTAAATCTATGACCATTTAGCGTTGCGCCTGATTTGGCTTAGCTAATCGACTTGTTTGCAGGAATATAACAATTTGCTCAAATCCTGTTATCCTCTGTACAATTTTTGGATAGACGACTAGATAATGGGCAAGCAGTGGGACAATCTTTGCAATCTTTGGCCGAAAGTGTCATTCCCCAACGCCCACAAAGAAAGCCGACTGCAGCAGCTCCACAAATTCCAGCTGCTGATATAAAATCAGAAAACATTGCATAAACATTGCGGACAATGGGCCACCTAAATGCGCCGATCGTAAATTTCGGTAGTTAGCAGCCAGAGGCTGCTCTTTCCCTTTCCTTTTCCCTTTCCCGTTCCATTCCCGTTCCCGTTCCCGATCTCACTCCCATTCCGAGTTTCGTTCGCATTTCCGTGCTCGTTTTCGCGCCAGAACCTTGAAGTCATAAATTTGTGGCCCGTTGCTTCGAGCATTTCTCTTCGCTTGCTTCGCAGGGCAGGCGCAGAGCGTGGGCTCCAGGGAAAACCAGAGTTCGTGCTGCACCACAAGTCTGAGTCAAAGCTGGGCATTGTTTACCGTCAATAGTCACAAATGGGCTAATGAGCGCTCAGTAGATGCTAGTAGCCCAATGTTGCTCTGCCTCGTGTTGTTTTTCATTTCCTTTGCGCCCAGAACAAAATTAAAGCTGACTTAATGCATTAAAAAAGGAACTCGACAGAGTCCGATTTGCAAATATCCCGAATTTTCTGAACAAATTTGTTTTACGTTTAGTTTCTTTTTAACTTTATCATTTAAAGTTTCTCAGATTTTTAATTGTAATATATTAAAATTCAATTTCTGCCATCGGTTCAGCATTTATGTTATGTCATTTTGTCTATTGCCTTAACAGTTTCTCTGTTTTTGTAATGTTATTGGATGCCTTACCAGTTTTTTATCACGCCTCCAAACGTCTTCAAACAAGCTGCAGACTGAATATTGCGTATACGCTCAAAAAGAAATAACTGATTATAAATCATTTAAATCGAATTCGATTTATCTAAGGACTGTGCCAGCTGGCTGGCCAACCAAGTGATCCGTAGAATTTTTCAAAATTTGAAACAAATTGTCATTTTTAAATTATTTTTTTATTATTATTAGAAAATGAACATTCTCCCTGCAGTGCTTCAGAACGGGATTTCGAGCACAGCCAGACACATTTGCAAATTACCCAGAGAGCGCAATGCCTTCTCCCATATCCAACGCAACCCAACAGACCAGAAACTCTCATCACGTACGTACTCAAGGTGGAACCAACCAAACGATCCGGACGACTGTGATAAAAGAGCCACAAATCATGTTAGAGCCAAATATAAACACCTGATTAAGGTGAGTCCTGATCTAGATTTAGACAATGTTGTTCTCGCTATCTATGTCTCTCTGTCTCTGTCTCTGTCAGCCCATATGTATATTCGTAGTCTATCAGAAATAAAATTTTAAATACCATAAGCGAAACCTTTTGATTTTAGGCTAAGAACCACTGAGGATTCAAAGTATATTTATCGTTCAATAAACTACAATTATAAGTCTTTATATTTAAGTTCTAAGAATCTGGATATTTTCTAATCATGCACTCTCAACTCTTATATAGTAAATTTCAATAACTGTCTCTACTTTCAACAGGTGCTCAAAGAGGACGCAGAAAAAAGAGAAATGTTGAAAATCAAGAAAGGTAAAGAGCGAAGCGAGAAGGCAAAGGAAGGTAAGAAAAGCTCTCTGCTACTGCGAAAATTGAGAGGGAAGGGAACTAAACAAGTAAAACAGGGAAGAATCGCTGACAGAAATATAATTTTTGTCGCCGGTCTGGGTAGTATAGGTATGGGCGCCAGTCGGGAGATTCTTAAAAAGGGGCCAAAGGTGAAAAGTCGACAACAAAAAACTAATGCAACGCGAGGCTAACCGATTTGTTTATTTAGAATCTGTTGATTTTTGGTAGATCAACCAAGCCAAAGGCTATGGAGGAACTGAGACGCATCAATAAGAAATCAAATATAAAGTTCTACAAATATGATGTGACTCTTCCGTTGAAGGCCAGCAAGGAACTGCTGTACAAAGTCTTTGAGGAATACAAGAAAATTGATTTGCTAATCAATGGCGCCGGATTGCTGGACGAGCACAAGATCGCAGAAACAGTCGATGTGAACTTTAAGGGCACAGTAAACACCACAACAGCAATCATGGACTTTTGGGACAAGCGCAGAGGAGGCCCGGGTGGCGTTATCGCCAACCTCTGCTCTGCGAGTGCCTTCAATCCAATTTACCAGCTGCCTGTTTACAGTGCCTCTAAGGCGGCAGTCCTTAGCTTCACTATCTCGCTAGCGGTAATTAGCTAGACATCTACTGTATCCCTCCTCACTGGGGTAACAGCCTTCTCTTTTAATCCGGGTATTACGCAGAATCCATTGAGGAATAAATGTAACTCGTGGCTTAATGTTGAGCCCTGCGTGGGCAAGTTGCTTCTAATACATCCTACACAGACGACAAAACAAACCGGTAAGAGCTTAGTTGAAGTCCTCGAGGCGAACAGAAATGGTGTCATCTGGAAGGTGGACCAAGGCCGGCTAGAAGCCGTCAAATGGCTAGGACAGAGGTACTGGGATTCGGGTATCTGAAATTCTCTAAATTTGCATGGAAATCTCCTTTCAGGCCCTGTTCACTGTATTCAGAACTGTTGTATATATATAAATTCATATATTACAGAAATTTTAGATTTCGGTTCGGTGTCAGTATATAAATTTTAAATGGAAATAAAACTGATATGGTATGGTGAGAAAGAAGAAAAAGAAGAAGAAAAAACTGCATGACTTTCGGAGTTTATACAGTCACAAACTGGTCTTACAAGCTTATTATATAGTAATTTGCATAAAATTTAATGGCCTTTCCTTAAAATTATATTAAATGAACCCCCTGGTTGGCTTCAGCTTTCACAGTTATTGGATGAAAAATGTTAATTAACACTTCATTAAATTTTCACTGCTTGCACGCTGTTTACAGTTTGCATGAAACTCAAATTTAGGCACCAACCATATCAAAGGTGTGTGTCTTGGCTAAGCCCAGAGTTAACGCCAGCAAGCAGTGCAAATTTGGAATTATGTCCTGTCAAGCAGTGCATCAAACGTATTTATTACCTGGCAGACCTGAAAATTTTTAGTAGTAAAATATAATTAAATTAACATAATAATGAGATGTGACTGAAACTAATGAGCTAAAATCTTCATATTGCAAATGCAAATTCTGCCTTAATAGGCAAATTTATTAACAATTTATTACATTAATACTTCCCAGACTAACATAATTTGCACTTTCATCTTATTTTCATCCATGACATATTATCAACCTAGTCCATTAAATTCACTTTAGCCTGCCTGCGCTCTCTAAGCTCAGATTTTGAATGTAATCCATATAATAAATTAAAATGTTTAGTCCAAACTCATATCTCTCATAATATAAAATAAAATAGAGAGCCTATATATTGTGATATAAAGGTAAATAATTTGTGCATGCATTTTTTTCAGTACATCATTAAATAGAAATAAACACCGTTCATTCTGTTTAATTAACTTGAAGTTTATTTTTGTTAAATTATTATTATAATTTAAGTATAATACATTTTGTACAATTTAAAATTAATTTAAATTAAATTAAAAAATTGACATATTTATATAGACGCATAAATCAAAAGTGACAGAGAAAACATTGGCCCTCGGCATAAATATATATGTTCAATATATAGAACTCTCGATATACACATATACACAAGCATTACTTTAGATATATTTTATGTATATTTGACGTATTATCCTCATTATGTATGTACGATATGTATGGTAGTCAGCATATGTATATGAAGGTATCTAGAATGGGACTGTTCATCAACAAGTTGTGGAAGGCTACATCCAAATAAAATACTTTATCAACATTAACCACATATATAACTCGATATATATATATATTTTTTTTTTTTTCTATTTTTGTAAATGAATGTGCAGGCATGTGAAACTATGTACTAGAAGTACTATAAAGTAGAGGTGCACTCGTTGTTGCTGTTGTTCTTGTTGAAGGTGGTCTTGGAGCTTGGTCTAAATCGGCGTGCAGCATGTCTGGATATCCGTGCTTATATATATATATGCGTGAATGCTGATGTGGGAATGTAGGAGGTGTAAGCAGTACGAGTGCCATTCCATTGATTATTGCTAAGCATCACAGACCTGTCACACCTGTTCGCAGGTGTCTCTGTATCTGTGTAGGTGCCTTGCTTTGCTTAAAATGCGTAGTTAACTTTACTTTATGCGTAGCGTATATTTAACGGTCTATTCCCGTCTCTGTACTTTCATAGTGTATTTAATATATATGTATATAATTCAACAATTGTTTTGTTTGCGTTAAGTACCTGGAATCGAATAGCGGTATCTTGATCATTATCTTTAATTCTATCTAACTTCCCGTCGTGCTGACCTCTGCCCCATTACACTAAGTTACGTTTTTCAAGTGAACCACACTTTGGATCGCCCCATCGCCCAACCCTTCTCTCTCCTTCTCTGTCTCTGGGAAGCACCATCCTACAGCTGAACCTGAAACGATTGCGCTGGCGCCTTTGGCGGTGAGATAAACGGATTCGTACTATGCCTGTTGGTGGTGGCGGTGCTGCTGCTGCTGCTGCTGCTGTTGGTGATGCCAGATCCCGTTGCTTGTCCCGGCAGATCCGGCGACATCTTCTTGGCCGCTGCCACATTGGCCGCCCACTCAGCGTCGAAGGGATCGGCATCGGTTAATCCACCGCCACCGACTGAGGTACTCGCCGACATGGTCTGAGCCCGTCCCACGTTCGCCAAGTAGCTCGGCCTTTTGGGTGGCACAGCGGGCGACGTGGCGCGCACCACCTGGCCCAACCACTGATCGGCATTGGGCAGCTCGACCGCATCGGCGACCGCCGACTGCACCGCCGGCTGCACCGCCATGCCGGCCACGCGAGGCGGCACTTGAGCTGTGGGCGTGCCACTGGCGCTGGTGCTGCCGCTGCCACTGGTGCTGTACGAGATTACCTGCTGCTGCTTCTCGGCGGCAATGATGTTCTGATTGATGCTGCGGTTGTTGTTGAAGTTCAGATCATCCCCGGCTGCCAGCAGTGTGTCCGTCTGGGTGAGCAGCGACAGCCCCTGGCTGAGCTCCTGGCACAGCTGGCTGACCGTGTCGGCCGCCACGATGGCCGGATCGCCGCCAGCTGTCTTGGCCGGCGACACCTCCGCGATGGGCGAGACACTGCGCAGCGGCGTGTGCAGCGAGTGTGGATTTGGATGGCCGGAGGCAGCGGCCAGGAAGGCCTTCTGCCTATCCGCATTGGACGGAAGATCATTGAGACGCAGCGACATCTGGCGCTTGAAGGGCGACTGGCTGCCGATGGTGCTCAGCCGGAAGGAGCTCTGCCGCTCCAGCATGTTCGGTGTGGCATGTGGTCGCTCGATGGCGAACGGATTGAACGGCTTCACCGTGGCGGCCGGCGGGCCGGGCAGCGCTGGGCCATCCGCGCTGCGCTCGTTGCTGCCCACCGTGGCCATGGCCAGGCGCTCGGTCAGCGTCTGCTGCCGGAAGGAGCCGGTGCGCGTGAAGGTCGAGTTCTTAGTGTCAAAGGTCATTGTCACGCCGCACTCCTTGTCGCGCCGCTGCTTGCGCTCCAGGCAAACAGCGAAGGCACAGCCTACAGCATGGGACAACCTCTCGCCGGAGTCCTTGCATGCGAGAAAGCCGTGGCACATCCAGCGCCGAGTGGTCCCATCCCGGCAGATGTAGCTGAAGCCACGCTCATGGTTCCGATCCGGCGCACAGAAGCTCACCTTCTCGATGGTCTGGTCCACAATGAGGCCCTTCGTCTCGTCGTCCACCACGCGCAGACCATCTCCACTCACATGAAGCAAGCCGCGCACCGGCCGCCGTCTCGATTGCTGTAGAGCAACGGATAAATTCGATTAGTCATCTGTGAAATTATCAATGAAATGAAACCCAATTGGCAGGCACTCGGCGGACATTTGAGCAACTATTGATATCTGATCATCCCAAGCTCTGATTACAATTTCTAACAGGTTGAGAACAACTGAAATTTGTATACTTAAATTAATATCAAACAGAAAATGAACTCTGTTAGATAAGTTAACATAGATTCTAATGTTAAATTCATGTTAAAAGAAACAACTACAAAAATAGAATGGGAAGCAATGGAAGCTTTTCTATTTTTAAATTAATATGAAGTACAAAAAATTCTTAATGATCAGTCAATGTTCTTATATTATTTATCTGCAAGCTAACAATATAATTATATGGACACTTGAGGTCTAGAGAATATTTAAGGCTAACGTAAATATAAAATTCATCTAATATTTTTATATTTAAATTAATATAACCTAAAGATTCGATGAGATAAGTCAAAGATTCCTAAATTCATTTTATGATTATTTTCAGACTTTCTTTATATAGCTAATTATCAATCCAAAAGTGAAATGAATGAATATGATACTTTGTACTCATTAAAAAAAGTCAAGTTTAACCACGAAGCCCATCTTCATCTAGAGTATCCCTATTCCTGATCCTGCTTGCACATTTGTCACTGCACTTCGAGTAGCTCTAGTGTTGGATTTCACAGTTAAACATTGTCCATTGCGACTCACCCTCAACACTTTGAGTGCCTCCTCGCAGACCTGCATGCCGCGCGACTCGAACACCTCCACGCAGCCCAAGTACTTCACCGAGAACGAGCAGGTGGCTGAGCGCACGGCCTCCTCGTCGGCCTGCCACTGATGCGGCTTCGACGACTCGGGCACACGATCCTTGCGGCGTCTGAACGAGTCGCGGAACGAGCGCCGCAGTCGATCCATCTTTTTGGGCGATTTCTTGCTAAACCGAAACGAGGCGGATTTCTATATGGATATTGGATAAAGAAATCGTTTAAGTTAATGGATTCATAATGGATTCATATTTATATATACGAATTGTGGAGCATTATGCCAGACAGTATTAAAGAGAAACAAGTGCCGATCAACCCCTGTTGTTGTTGTTGTTGTTGTTGTTGTTGCTGTTAGTGTTACCTACCCCATTCTTAACATCGCCGAATTTTCCGCGTGTGAAGCCTCGCTCCAGTGGTTCGTGCGTGTGTGACGACGAGTTTCCCATGGCTGTAGTCTGCTCGTGCTCTCCCTTTCACTCTGGTACGTCTGGCAGCTGCTCTTCCTCACTCTCGCTCGCTCGCTCTCGCTTTATCCGGTTTGGCTTTTGCGTGAGTAAAATGCTGCTAATAACCGTTACAGTTTGAAACAGACAGCGTTGCCAGATGTCACACGACAGCTGCTTGCAATTCTCTCACTCTCTTTGACTCGCTCTCTCTCTCTCTCTCTCTCTTTTGATGGCAGTCTTGTGTTGATAGTTTTTATATATTGTGTATGTTTTATATTATTTGATTGTATTTTGTTTTATTGATCTATTTATTGGGCTGTTGCGTTCGCAATTTTATTTGTTCGTTAAATTTGAGTTATGGGCTTTGATTAAATTAATTGATGAGTTGCCGTTGCTGTTGATTCTGTTTCTGTTTCTGTTGGTATGTGTTGTTGTTGTTGTTGCTCGATCTGCAAAAATATTTATAACGAATGTTGACGATTGTTTAGCGGCCACTATCTAACGGCAGTTTGACGTCTCTGCTATGCATTGATTCGATTCCGTGAGTCACACACATTCATTAAAGCTTATCGAAGGGTGTCACTGGCAACGCCCCTAAAATTCAACTGATCGTACACATCGATGCGAATGGATTCATAATTGCTCTCTATGGCTTGGCCACATGCCAGCCCGAATCTCTGGTGCTACTGCCTAGCCAAAGACCCACTCAAGGCCAGCTAACCTATGGGATAGCACTCGCCAGTCTCCAAACTAACAACTGCAAACCCAAACGAGTCTTATCGTGCGCACGGCTGCCTGTCTCACGTAATTGTTTACACATATTTAATAATATTATTATTTTCTGTTGTTGTTACGCTTTATATTTTTAATTTATTTTATTTTCTATTTATTTTCTCTTTTTTCTTCTGTTTTGTTCTTATTTATTTATACTTGGTGGGGCTTTTGTTTTCATTGCGCTGCGGCGACATACGCTGACGTTTTTGTGACTTTATCACATGTCTCATATTGCGGTAAACTTAACCGGACTATATGCGCTATGTGTGCTTTAATTTATAATTAACTCGCACCCCCTACCCCTGCCTGGGAAAATGGAGAACACGAGCCACCCGAAGCGCTGACAATATCAACATGAGAAAACAA
This sequence comes from Drosophila navojoa, assembly GCF_054131105.1. Lineage (NCBI taxonomy): Eukaryota > Metazoa > Arthropoda > Insecta > Diptera > Drosophilidae > Drosophila > Drosophila navojoa. The sequence goes on along the minus strand of NC_142891.1, from coordinate 24,892,963 downwards.
ACTGCATTAGCTTATATCGGATGCAGCAAAATGCTTGAGATGAATAAATATAAATTATATAATTTAAATAAAACACTTGAGATGGGCCCACAGATGGGAGAAACCTTCAGCTGTTATATGATCAGCTTCAGAATAAATCTATTCTGTCATAAAATTTAGATGAAAGAAACCTTCGCTAGAGAATAGACTGCATTAGCATAAATCAATTCTATAAATTATATAATTTAAATATCTCACTGGAGATGAGCTCTTTGGCTGTTATATGATCCCAAACACATTTTTCCCATTAACTTGTAATTTCTTATCAGACACATAAGAGAAACAATGACTAATACCAGATTTTATGGAGCTGCTTCAGTAAGAGTGGGCAGTAGCTTTCTTCTTCTTCTTCTGCCTATTCTGCTTTGGCGCAGCTAGGTAACTGTAAATCTAAGCAAACAGGTTTATATGGATCTATGCTGCCCAGCTCTGCTCAGCTGGGGGATGTCGCCGCCTCTGCAAGGGCAACCGAGGCGGCTGGCTGGGGCGTTGACTTGTGGCCATTGTGGCTGGCTGCTGGTTTGACTGCATTTCTGGCCTGGAGGCACCTCGTATTCGAGTCTGGGCGTGGCTGCAGCTTTCCGAAAGGGTCAGCTATAGCCAAGCTAATCAAATTGTGCGCCTAAGCCGTGAGATTTAGACTTAGATTTGTGCTGGCCCCAAACAGCTGCGGCCTGCTCATAATGTGGGTCACTCAGCCCAAATGCTTCGCTTTTCAGAGTCTGAACACCTAAGTAATAAAAAGTGATTGCTCTTCTGTAGAGTCTATATTAGCATTACCAAAGATATGATCAGCTTTATGGGTCACTTTCAGTTTTTTTATCAAAAATAAAGCATACTGGAATATTCAAATATCCTATAAAATCCTTTCTAAGCACTCGATCGAAATATGTCTCAGCTCTCTGCTGTATACAAAACTGTATCGCAGCTATCTGATTTATAATGTAATTCAGCATATTTTGCTGTTTGTTTTCATTATGATTCATTTGGCTCGAGAACTGCGTGAACGACACGTTTCGCTTATAAACAAAATACTAATGAAACTGCAGATTTAAGAATACAACAACAAAAACAACAGCAACAAAGCCTATTAAGTCACGCTCCAAAACTGAACATGATTTCAGCAGTGACAACAACAATGGACCACTAACTGAACATCATCGGAATGGGGGGTTCATTCAACCACTAAGCCATCCGCAAACAGGTTCCACTCGACCATGAGGAAAATCAAACACATCGGAAAGTAGTTGAGACACATGCACAGACTATAAACAGATAGATCTATACACACGTAAATATATGTATATCCACGTAAAGGTAAAATCAATGTTTGCTTCATATATAAAATTTGTATATTTACCCTGCAGGCTAATTAACAAAGGCCATAAAATCGTATACCATTTACGTCAGTGTAATTTCCAAACAGCTTTTGACCAGATAACAATGGGTTCAAATTTCTGGATTTAGTGATGCAAAAAAGCTGCCTCGAGTCCAATCAATCAGAAGGAATTTAAGAGAACTTAAGTCAAATATAGTATGTAGATGCCTAGCCTTTGCCTCCGATGATTGTAAACTAATAAAGTCCACATGCCAAATGGAAATCATCTGATATCAGCTTGAGCACATGCTAGCAATGATATCTATTCATCTATAAATCGTATGTCTCGCTGATCTGCAACACATGACACTCTCATGACATAATGAAATAATGAAATACCGTAAATTAGCGTGCCACAGCCACTGGCAAATTTCTGCCTTTGGACGCCATTAAGCAATTAACCCCCACGACCAATTTGCAGCGCAGTCATTGACACTGCTAAACCAGACGCCTATCCCCATGTACACATCAAGCAATATACACTTACTATATTGCCTAGTAATACACTAATTAACATTGGCGCCCACTAGAGCTGCCTAGTGAGGCTTTCTATGTCTGTACAGAGGTCTGTTATTAATTGACCAACCAAAAGTTGTTGCACACGCGGTAGACTCTGGCCACAGCTGCGTCTATCTAGCTTTGGTCGGTTGAATGATCAGGAATTTCACATTGCCAGAGATGCGACAGGGCTAAGTTGGCTGATTTGAAAGGCCTACCGATAATCCCGGATTCGTGCTAGCTGACTAAATCCGTTTACTCATAGCACTGTTCCGCCTCTCTCAACCTAAGTCGCTGCAAAGGGATTAGCTTACAGGATAACAGTGCAGAGCGTGAAACCTTATTCTGACATAGCTAGATTTAGATGGGTGGGTCTGGCAATAATTACAGAGTAAATACTGCAAATATATAATCTCTATAGGTTTAGACTTCAGAGAATAGCGGATGAGTTGTTGTTAAACTTAATGCATTATTGATTGATGCTAACAACTAAGAAAATATAGTAGCGCCTAGAGCGCAATGAGACTTTTGAAAAGCAGAGATACAAGTTTGAAGCTGTATATATTGAAAGTATCTGAAGGCTAGAGCTAGAGAACTAAAACTATTTACGCAATTACAGAGATTGTGTTTTATAAAAATTCTTTGGGAGGGTAGGTCAAAATTTACTATGGATTAATCATTATTAAAATGATGAGCAGTGCTAGAGTTTTTACACCCGACTAACGATTATTGAAATGAAGATCAGCATTAAATGAAATCAGACTTCTCTTCATTACACTTTATTCTCTGTGAACTCGGAAACAATTGAAAATGTGAATCTATTCATGCCTCTCACATCAGTAGGTAGTTCAGTCAAGGCGATTCACAGTTCAAGTCAACTCAATGTCAACGTAGACAATATATACAAACAACGTACAACATATATATACATATGTGCATTCCAGGATGCATTCAGCAGTTCACACGCTTTGTGGTGGCAAGGAAAAAAGTGAAAAAAGGATACACATTTATGGCTTCCTCTTCTTTTTTTTCCTTTGGCCAGCTTTCTGCGCGTACTTAATATGCAATTATAATTATGCCGCCCTGCGTTTTGTCTTCTGGCCTCATAGTCGGCCAGACGGCGGATCGAGGGTTTATCAACCACCAAAGCTGAAGCCAAATATGTACACAGCTACGATGCGACGTCCTTTGGTACCAGCGTATGAAGTCCTTTCCAACAGAACAGAACAGAACAGCCAACAGTTTTGTTGGTTCTTTCTTCTGCTTCGTTTTCGATTCATAAGGGGGGAGGGTTTGCTTATCGGAGTGTCGGAATTTAAAATTTGTAAACTCGCCGTTTGTGTTGGTGGTCGTGGGAATTTTCATAAAAAATTAAATGTCAAATTAATGCGGCACAAAAAAAATGAAATAAATACTCATACTTCATACGCGATGGCTTAGCGGATGCTTAGCGAAGTAATTAAAAGTGTGTTTCAAGGCAATTAGGGCTTTCCTGTACGAACAGAAAAAACAAGCAGCGCAAGATCTTCTTTAAGTTTCGAATGCTAAAAAAGATTCTTTTCGAGTTAGAGTTGGGCAAACTCAATATGAGGAAGCACACCAAGATCATAGAGCAAATCTCAGAGCAACTTAAAACACAAAATTCCCACACTAATGCTCTATTTTAAAAGCATATTCGACTCGCAAAGGGTTGCTCAAGATTCGCACTGAATTAGTTGCAAAACAATACCCTAAGATTTGTGCGACTCCTCGCAAGATGACAAAGAGTTGCCTGATGCTGCGATGCCACCAATGCGACGCCCAGCATGCACAGACGAGACAAATTCACACGATGGTGCTAAAACACACCCTTAACTGCCCGACTGGCACGACTAGGCGCCTAGGGGTAAGCCCGGGGAGCGGGGTGCAGGGTGCAGGGTGCAGGGGGCAGGAGGTATATGCATAGCTATGCACCCAGACCAAATGCAGCCAGCCCTAATGACCAGCTGCATTGCCATGTGCTCGACTGTTGAAGTGCGTAATTATTAGCTGTCAATTGGGCGTTGATCGGGCCGTGGCATTTACCTGGACACCATGGGAACTACCTATGAGAAAATAGATTTTGCATTCTCGCATTTGAATCTGTACACAAATCGGATAGGCCCTTGCATTGGCAGCTGATGCAATTGTAAAGGCCATAGGCATAGATGTCCTACTACCTTTCACATTGATTAAATCCCTTGGACCGAAGAACTTCTTCCCAATCATAGTTGATATCTAAACTATTAAGATAAATTCCTGCTTTTCATATTCCTTATTTACAATAAAATCCGTTGAAATATTTGTTTTATTAATCAAGTTGCCTGCCTTACGAACTCTCGTAAGAAACCTCTTGAAAGCAAGAGCAGGAAACCAGAAGCGGAAGTCACAAAAGTCGTTAAAGAAAAGGACTGCATGTAATACATATACAAGCATAAATTTCAAATATGTCTCGAGTATGTCTACGTGCTACACACACACACACACTTTCCCTCTCTCTCTCTCTCTCTCTCTCTCTCTCGCTCTCTTTTTCTCTCTACAATCTCGAGGCATCTGCCAAAAAAAAAGAGAACTGAAAACAAAACAAAACATTCGACAGCCATTGCAATCGGTGCCATCTGCCAGGGCTATACGTATAGACTCGGAGGCACGCTTCGTTGTTAATGGCGCCGACATGTGTTCGCTGCACGTGGAAGGGTCCTTGGAACTGGGAGCCAGCTCTAACCAGCTCTAATAGGCACATGTCCTTTGCAGGATCTTGTTATTTGATTTGTCTGCCTCTGCAGGTAGAGCAAGAACACACTTCAATTCGCTACGGTTTGCTGCTAGCTGTTGCTGCTTCCAATTCTAAGGATATGCACAACAGCTGCATATACCCGTATCTGTGTATATGTATCTTAATCTGTGACTATGTGCATGTATGTATGTATGTATTTGCATTCATGCGAGTGTATAGGTATTATATGTGTAAATTTGTATATGTATCTGAGTATCGGTATCTCATTATCTTTATCTGAGTATCTGTATCTGAGTATCTGTATCTGAGTATCTGTCTCCGAGTATCTGTATCTGAATATCTGTATCTGTATGTGTATCTGAGAATCTACGTATCTGACTATATATTTATATGTATGTACATCTGTATCAGTGACTTTATTTGTATCTGTATATGTATCTGTTTCCTTATGTATGAATTTCAATCTCAGTATCTCTATATAACAAACTCTGCATATTAATCAGTGCATCTGCAGCTTTATCTGAGTATCTATATCTATATATCTTTGGCAGTGCTTCTATGTCAGTGAACCTTAATCTATTTTCTGTATTTACAATCTGTGTTTGTATCTGAGTGCCTTTGGTCATGTATCTAAATTTGTACATGCTTCACTTTGCTTCACTATCTAAATATCTACAACTATATTGATATCTTTGCATTTGTAAGTTTGCATTTGCATAGGTTATATTTTACGATAGACTTAAAGTAAAGCCCTACTTGAGTAATGCGTGGAATACCTGTATTTCGCATTCCTAACAGAAATCACGGAATGACTCAGCATACACACACACACTTGCCTCTATAGAGTGAGAAATACACACTCACTGAGTGATAAACCCGTTTCCGCACAACTCGTTTGAACTGCCAATCTGCATATAAACAACAACAGCACGTGAGACTCGCGTAAGAATCATAATCGTATGCAGTTGATTTAGCCCGAACAAGCCATCAATACAACAATTTAACATCAGAGCCCGACACATTCATTACATGATTAAGTATTCATAGCTCATATGCAAAAAGACATTCCAGGCCGTTTGGAGTTTCAGACCTCTGCACAAAAATCTCTTCGACTTGGGGAGGGAGAAATTCACTTGAATCATGAATAATTGTATGCAAAAGAATTTCACAGAGAGCCTCAGAACTTTTATAAAATTCAATATCAATAATGAAATTATGAGATAAGAAATAATAGACTTTTGAGGAAGTTGGATTTTTTATTTATGACTTGTATTGCTCGTATTCTTGTTTGTAGATAAATATATAAAATATACATTTTACAGAAGATCTATAGATACAAGAAAAATTGAGGATAATTCAACTGTGATTTACTGAGGCTTCAAGATTTTTACATATAATATATATGTATAGTATATAATATATTATATGTGAACAGTGTTTAACAAAAATCCACGTACTACTTGAATAGGGATTTCGCATGACATTGGCAAACAGCGAACTGTCCAGAATGAGAGAGGAGCGAATCTGCCTTATCTGGCACATCAAACAGAACTTTTTAGGTTTTAAATATTGTCTCGCGCTGCTTAGATAAGGTGGAGCTGCTTTTGACAGTGAGTCAAATAAATATAATCCACGTGCAACGTTCCAGAGATGTTGATTTCAACTGCGATTAGCACTAGATACGAACAGTATGTGCTTTTGGCAAATTATCTAACAAATTTAAATAGAGTTTTAGCTAACGGATTCATGGGCAACGGAGCATGACAGCTTCTGTCAGGCGCATTCTCTGTTCGCTCTGATTGTCATTATTAACAAAAACGTAAAACAAATATAAAACAGTTGGCGCTTTTCAGAACGAAATCAATTTAATTGTGCGCGAGAGTGTGACAAAAACTTTTGTCGCTCGCAATTCTCGATTCGAGTTACAGCGCAGAGCGCCACTAAATGAGAAGTTCGAAAGAGCGATAACTCAGGCACCTGCCGCCTCGCACAGGTGACAGTGGGGCGCGACAGTGACAGTAATCGATAAAGCGGCGCGACGCGTAAACAAAACAAAAAGTCTATTTACGTAAAGCTAAAGAAACCCCTCATGTGTGCCCCCAGTTAACAGGAAAAGACAGCTAATAGACATACCAGACAACCCACCGAAAAAAAAAAATGTCTCATTGATTAATTTCAATTCCACACACGACACTATCCGCATAACAGCCATAACCGTTATACCATTAATCCCATATACCATTAATCGATAGGTGTAGTTTAATTGTTTCAATGAAATTAAATTCCAAACATCAATTCTTTGATTTGCATAACAAGTTCGAACCAGAGCTGCAAATGAATCAAGCCATGAGCACAGCGAATACTGAAAAAATTCAGCCGAAGCGAACAGAAGTTTGCTTCAACTCGTAAAATCTGACTCAGAGCATCGAATAGTCCCAATTTAGAGTGCCACAGTAACATTAAAAATAAGTTATAAATTTATATACGCGTAAATAAGTATGAGATTACATAAATACAAATGTTATATACGGAATTACGATTCAATAAAATCGAACTCTTAAGGGATATACAAATATTGTTAAGATATGATGCCCAGCTGAGTATTACCATAAAGTCTAAACATATTTATGCCCAGTTAACGATTAACTTGATCGTTTTCTAAATATTATGGACCATCAATGCTAACATCATTAAATGAGATCCTCTGTTGCCACAGGAAACTTTAAGGTGAACAAACTGGAAATGCATTTGTAATGCATAGACTATAAGAAGTATAGAAGAGCGTCTATTAAGCTGTGCCAACTAATCGCAGCGACATTAAAGAATCAACGTAATGACAAAACGTTTACATTCGCAATTAGCCAAGTTTAATTTCCTGCCATAAGAACTTAAAACTTTAAGAGGCAGACTCTAACCGGCTATAAAGACAGACGCATTCCTGGGGGAGGTATCTAGCCAGTCAGCCAGTCAGACCTGATAGTTTTAGTGCACTCTCATTCCGCGAGACATCAGCATATCAGCCAAGCTAATGAGTTGACCAAGCTTAATTGCCCTATGGCTAGAATTCGTGAGAGCTAAAGGAACGACTAGGAGATACTCTATATGAGGAAAGAGATCCGATCGCAAATCATCATCTGAGCTCTATATATCGCCATCCCATAAGTCTCATCAACTGCATCATCATAATCTTTGTCATTAGCTCTCTGGGGTTAATCAGAAATATAGCCTTGAAGAGGACAATGAGAGAGGCAAAGAAACATTTTTTTTAAGCTGATGTTTCATCTCACCATCATGTTTCATAAGAAAACTTTACTAAACAGAGCTTAAGCTCATCTGCTGGCTGAGCAAGCAGCAAAGCCCTAAGCAAGTACAAGTTTCATGGCGCAGATGAGATCTAAGAGCAATACGTAGTTGGCTTCGTGGCTCCCTCGTGTTGGCTTCGGGTATGCCTTTGGTGTTTGTTGAACTTGCGGAGCACGTTCCAAGCCGCAGATGGAGATGCCAGCGATCTCCAAGAATGCAGTTTGGCATAATCGAAAGGCAAGTGAGAAAAAGCAACTGGAAACTGGTTTCAGTCAAGCGATTGCACCAGGCGGGCCGAACAGTTGTTGTTGTTGTTCTTCTTCTTGTTATTGTTGTTTTTCATTTTTCTGTTTCTTTTCGTCTTTGTTTGTTGGTATTTTCATGTTCTTACTTTTTGCTGTGGCTTGTTACCGGTTTTCAGTGGGACTCTAACCTGCGGCTGATGCCTGGCTTTTGGCCGTAAGTTTTTGTGGCCCCAACATTTGTTGCTTAAGCTCGTTAAGTTTGCCTTAAGTACAACACCTTGACAGTTCTGTTCAGTTCAGTTCACAGATTTCAAATACTCTCTAAATAATGAGTATGCAAATAGGGAAAATGTAAAAATTATGTTGAGTGGGTGAGAACTATGTAGAGCTAGCTAGCTGCGGCTCTCATACAGGAAAGTATCTATTGTTATAAGCACTCTCTCCTTTCATGCACATTAGCTGGCAACTAATTTCATTGGTTCAGAATTAGCATATTTTCAACCACACCTACTCGAACTTGGGTATTTATTTACGTATATCCATTTACAGACTAACAAATTAAAATTAAATTCATACAAGTTTATAGAAACATACATATATATTTGTATATGTGTTTTCGCTGGAAGGTAAGGGTATTACCTAACTGGCATTGCCTAAACAGTTGTTTGTTTTCATATCTCTCCAAAAAAAAAAAAAAAACTAATTGCAGCTTTTACTCACATATTGCAATGAATCATCTATGCATAAAAAAACACACATATGGATATATATATATATATATATAATATAAAGATCTACAGTCGACTGCAGTGCTGGCTAATAACGCTAATTGCCAATGTTACTAAAGCTCGTTAATTGCAATTCGCGAGTTGCCCTGTAGGAAATTTGAAATTATGTTTGGAAATCAGTCATAGACAGTGCCATAATTCATTTATCTATGAATATAAAAATGGGGAAAAAGGTACAACATGAACCAGGTCCGCCTCAGTTTAAACAGCTGCCAGCTGTGTGTCAATAGGCAAAGAAGCCATATCTTACCTACCTACCTATATATACACATAGTCTCCGTAGTGATGATTATCGACCAATCTTTGTTATTTACTTTCTGTTTATACGAATATCTAACATTTATCTAACATACTTTAAACACTCTACTTGCCTGCTCACAGTTATTTCAATGCATTGCAGAAACGCCAAAGCAAATATTTGTATACATAAAAAAAATTCAACGAGTTCAGAAATTATTTTATTTATTGTATACGAAAGTTTTGCACAGTTCGATCCGAAAACCTGTACACAACAACAACAGCAGCAGCTACAGCAACAACAGCAAATTAAGAATCAAAGAATTGTATGCAAATGATTACATTTCATGCAAAAACTCGTTTTCGGATTGAGAGTCCAGTGGAGTCATACCATCCACAATTTATACTATATATAGTTGTACATATATATGTCACTTGGTATTGTTGTTTTTGTTGTTGTTGTTGTTGTAGCTGCTGTTGTTTTGTTTTTGCTTGACATTTGTACCAGAGACATACCATTTAAGCATTGTATTTGTAGTTGTATTTTTATTTGGTGAACTGTTCAATTTTCTATCCAAGCGCAATTAAATCCAGCTATGTATTAAATTTTCGATAATCATTTGGCACGTTCAATTAAATTTTGTTTGGGTCACCAAACCGGTTTTCTAGCATTATATAATCTATACCGATTTATATACTGATCTTATATATTTATACATATATATATACACAGTTATTATCTTAAGCACTTAACAAACTTCACGGCACCGTAAGTTTTAGAGAATCAGCACGATTTCGTAACACTAGAACACCACTTGATCAAGCAGTACCTGGAATAAACTTAACGTAGTAACTAAACCCCCCGACTTGGTATGAAATATTACGCGGACATGGGCTTTACGGAGCACCACCACCACCACCTAGTGTGGACTATGCAGACTGACGAACTGGCGAACTGTCGGTCAGCGGGCGACGCGCTTTCCAGAGAGGTTTGTTCGATTCGACGGCTCAAATTTGTCTACTGTACTGCAGCAGCGACGGACTGACTCGAAACTCATTTGCCAACCACACACACACACACACATACACACAGTCGAGCGGAGAGTGAACGAGCGAGCGACCGAACGAGTGTAAAAGGTAGATAGGAAGAGAGCGGTAGAGAGCGAGATTCGAAGAGCGAAGCGTGGTGACAGCTGTTGTTGGGCTTTGTACATTCATACACATACATCTACACATATGTGTACATACACGCACACGCATACACGTGCGTGCATGAGTGTTTCGCGCTCTTGCGATGCGCCTGTGTGCGTGGCTTTGCTCAGTGCCATTGTATTATTATTTACTACCAACAACGGCAGTTACCTCGAGACCGAGAGCGCCGACACCGATAAAATTGCGACGCGTTTTGTTCAGCTTGTAGATTTCGTGGAGTAGACAACAAAAGAGATCGGCCAGTTGAGCCCACGAAATGCGCTACATTCAAGAGAGACTCTTTGCTGAAGTTTAATAGATCATACACCAAGAATAAATTGTGATATTTGCATTATATGCGAGTATATTGATAAGAGAAGCTAATTTTAATGCAGATCAAAGAAGATAAGCAAGGTTAAAGGATGACCAAAATATCATTCTATGTTATGTATATATTAAGAGCAGAAGCCATCTCATTCAGCATGCAATATCTGATACTTTTCGATCTTAGAGTAACTTTTACTTTCATTTTCAATAAATTTATATTAATCTCATTTCGATTTTAAGCAAAATTACTGTTATTACTTCTTATTTCACAATTTATTTTGATGTTATTTTTCATTTGAAATATTGGAATACTTTCCATATACTAAACCGTTTTTATTGAAGCAAAAACAATAGAATTATGTATATCAATCATTTATTGAATATTTGTATACTAAATATTCTTCCACGGAAATGCCTATACTCCTCACATTTGCAAAGTAGGGCATTGAAAACCAGTTGTCGGTTCTGCAGCTGCCAGTTTTACTTACAAACACAGACAGCCATACCTCCAGGTCTGTGCTATGTGACACCGACTGGAAATCATTCCCAACCGAAGAGAGTTGTTTTGAATTGTTGAGAAGAAAGAGAAAATCAAAAGAGAGCCACGCTCGTATATCATATATCAGCCATATATGGTTAGAGATCGGCGTCGTTAATCAATAATATTATACAACGCCATGACAGTAGCTGGAAGTTGATTAACTGAACCAACGAACTAACAATTGAACTTATCGTATCGTACTGATCGAGTGCCCAACCTGGTTTCCACGACTGCAATGACGAATGATCGATCGAGCTGGCAGCGAACAAAGCAATAAGACAAGGTCGTTGTCTGAAGAGAAACACAGATAAATGCAAAAAGAGAGAGAGAGGCCCAGTCGTTCCAATAAACTTTTTTTTGTTCTGTGCATGCGATGGAAAAAAAGGTCGAAGACTGAGAGACAGAGTTAGAGAGAGAGAGAGAGAGAAACCAAATGAGAGAGTACAAAGAGCAGCTCTCAGCATTGGAACGTGCGAAAAATTGCAATGCAGCGGCTTAAAGAATATGCATGTGTGTGTGTGTGTGACTGTGAATATATTCACATATAGGTATCTAAACGTATGTATACAAATTTATTTAGTGTGTGTGGTTTACTTTATGTAGATATGAGTTAGGTAGCTGAGCTGAGCAGAGACAGGTAAAAATGCTTCCAATGAATCGTTAGGCCAGCGACGGTTGCTGAATCAAGACTAATATTCAGAAAATGCTATTTCCACACATAAAGCAAAGCCTCACACTTTCATTGTGTCTGGACCTCCGCTGGGCAAAAGCCCCGTTAAAAGTCAATTTTAGCAATTTGCCTAAGAGCCAACAAAAGCCCGTCGATAGCAAATGTGCTAAGCAAACTACAATTGCATTGTCTGCTCCATCAGTCAGATATAGTTTATATATACGCGTATAGTATTTACATAACTGGGCGCTCCTAATGCCAGACTAAAACACTCCCCCACATAGCCACCCAGTGGATAGACAAAAGATAAGCCACTGACAATGCCACGAATAGCGAACAGCGGATAGTAAAAAGCGAATGTGGATTGGGGATTGGAGATTGGGGGATTGGGGGATTGGCAACACGGCCACAAGCTGAGAAATCAATGTCGAGATGGCTAGACAAAAGCCACATGTTGAACTAATCAGAAATTCAATCAAAATGTGCAAATGCAGCCGTCAGATGTAACAATCGAAACAATACAATAAAACGTTTCAAAACGATCAAAACAACTGTAATGAACTCGATCGATATACATAAATGCTTTCGCTTATTTGCGAGACTAAAATAACTTGTGTTTACCCGTCAGCTATGCCAACTATTCATAAATTTACTTTTCGATCCAAAAGCCATCTTCGTAAAATCCAAATATGTCGTTGGTTTTGTTGTTAACTATTTGTGGAATGTCGGTGTGTTTATTCTTGCTTATTATTTTAATATTATTTGTATATTTTTTTTTATAGATCTATAAAATAGGTGTGTTATTTTCTGTTATTTAAACTTATTTATTTACATACACATAGGCCGTTTTTTTTTTCTATATTTTAGGCTTGGTCTCACATTGCTCTCTACGAGAATTCCGTTTTTGTGCTTATTATTTATAACTGAATATATTTTTAAAGTATTAATTTTTTACGTTTGCTCTTTGATTGAAACTTAAAAAAAATATATATTTTATCTTTTTATCTGTTCTTTTTATTTTTCTTACTTTTTTATCTTAGATATATTTTTCCCTTTATTTTTTTATTTTATATAATTTTTATATATTTCGGCACTTGTTTTCCTTTATGTAATAAACTTAATTTTCAATGAATGAACAACTTACCTAAATTTGAATGCTTAACCGTTGAGCACTGCAAAGAGAGAGAAAGAAAAAGGGTATTTTAGTTGCAAGTTTTCGAATTGTAATTAAAATTGTTGCCCGTTAAGTTGGCTTTAAGAGAAACGCGCTCTTGGACGCAAGCTTAAGAGCTGTCGCTACTTAATGCCCGCGACATTGTAGGTGCTTAAAGCGCGACAATTACAAAAAGTTCTCACAGTCATTAAGGTCGTGAAGCATCGCTGGTCTCGTGTTTACAATTTGTTTTCTATACTATTCTATGTATGCGCTTACATGCATGTTTGTGTGTATGTATGTGGATTGTATATGCACGCACACACACAGAGAAAATAGACATGCAGCTGGCCTGAGTGCTTGGTGCTTGAGTGCTTCTTGAGACGCTAAAAGCTCAAGTATGGCTTTGAGCGTAGCTGAAAGCTCACTCAGCCTATGCGACAAAGTTTACTCTCGGCTTAAACATGGCTCAACAACAAAGTTCAACGAACTTGAATAGCTTCTTTATTTGTTTTACACTCATATATTTAAATCTTTTTATAGCCGCCCACAGAACATGTTCAGTTTTTATAGGGTAACTTTAACTCTGTTAAATTTTACATTTCACGCCCGTTGCTCAAAAAACAGCAATTAGCTAAGGGCTGCAGCATCCCTGCCACTATTTGCAAATAAATAAATAATCAGAATATAAGATCCGTCCAGGCGAGTGAAATTTTCAAGTGGCTGGCACAAGTCTTAAATGCAATTAAAAACAATTTAGCCGCTCAGATGCAATAGGCGTTAGATTGCTCTAAAAAAATAATAGTTAAATTGAGAGCCGTTCCTTCTGCGGCGCGGGGTTAGCGCCGGCATTATCAGCCATTTAATTAAGGGCGACACACTGAGGCGTGAGAACCAGCAGGCGGTGCGCATTAAATAGATTATCGTCCTGTAAGTGGTGCTCGAGTGTCTACGCCACCCCACTTATGTATGTGATAGTAAACGTGTAAAATTTAGCTCTTGCCTGAATCAATATTTATTATAGCCATATTTGATGACGAAATAGGCAACTAATTGCATTTCAAATTAGTTTTATATTGGCTTACTTTATTACCTACTTCTACTACTACAAATTCATTTAGAAATGTGTATAGATACATCAAAAAGCTGAAATGTAAAACAATATGGTACCTAATATTTGAAATATAAAAATATATAAAAAAAAATAAATATAGCAGAGAAATACATAATACCAAAATATTGTAAATAATTATATTTCCCAATTCCAATTCTTTGATGATCACAAGTGGATTAGAAATGTGTTGCATACTTTTGGGCTAGGTTAAAAAAATAAATGAGAAGCAAGGATGCAGCACAAAGCACGCAATTTTCTTCGTAAAAATAATATATATGTGTGTTTATTTCATAAATATACACAACAATATTTCTCTAAAAAGAACATTATGCGGATTATTCTGATAAATATAGGCAACACCATTAATTTAGGGCAAACAGACATCGATTTCATTGATATCATAATGATTTACTTGAATATATTTAAAACTATGAATTTGTGTACATTTTTATATGGATCATTAATTCTTTTAATTCATGTGTGATATTCAAGTAGAGTCTCTGATAAAAAAAAAATATCTTCGATATGTTTATAGTAGCACATATAGGGTTGACTAAGTTTCTTTTAATTTTATACTATTTGCTTAATTATGTAAAAATACATTTTTTATATTAGCTAATTTTGAACATTTATAAAATTATGTTTAAATCACTTCCAAACTCTTATAAAATTATCTCGTTTTTCATTCTTCTTTATCTCAGAACTTTATCTAATTTGTAGTCATTGATAGATAATTATTGAAATTAAAATTAAAATATTCGCAGAACCTTAAGATATTAATCTAGACAGATAGTTAAAACATTTAAACCTTAAAGGCCTAAACGGCCATCTCTAGTCATGCCTAAATTTGCCATCTTCAGAATGTTTAATATTTCAAGTATATAAAGACTCAATTTACTGTCTCATGTGCGAACAGAATGCGTAAAGCAATTCCATTAAAAGTATTTGTTCAGCCCACCTCAAACCCCCCGCTCTATATCCATCTTGCTTCCAGCTATGGATGTGGATCTCTTCTTCCAGCAGCAGCTCTGACTGCAGCTGAGACTCTTCGCAATTCGCAAAAGGCACAATTATGTGCAGGGAAATGCGAATGAAGCAGCACACGCCCAAAAGCACAGTGGGGCAATTCAAGAAAAAACGTGACAAAAATAGAAAAGCAAATATAGTTGAAGCTTAAAAGCAAGAAAAGCTGATGACAAGTCAATTATCATTTATTTACTTTCTCTTTTTTGTATGAGAGTCAAGTCGAATAGCCCCACTGTGCAGCTGACAAATGGAACGTGCTGGTTGCGTTGTGTGGGTTGCTGCTGAAATTGCAGTAATGCAATTTCTGCACCAATTCCCCCAACCGAAGTGCAATAAATGTGCCAGGCAAATGTCAACTCCACTCGCCTCATCTTTGCATCTGGTTATACATATTTATATATAATATATGTATATGTATGTATAGGATTGCTTACTCTGCTGTTGCCACTGCTCAAGGTGATATTTTCGTTCAATTGCTCTGCTCGTTCGTCATACGCATTACTTCCTGTGGCTTCCTGCATTAATACCAATTCATTTGATTGGCTGCAAAATTAATGAGCTTATTGCCAGTTCTTCTGTAAAGTGAATTTACACAGTCCATTTGCAAATACATACACACACACACACATATATATACATAGTCGCATGGCCCACGTGAGTCAATACTATGGAGGCGCCTCCAGAGGTTTTGGGGCGTGTCAACATTGATTGGTCTTAAGGTGAGCTGGCCGAAAGATTGATGACGGTTATAAAAGTGCCTAAAGTTATTGCCCTAGCCCCAACAACACCTACAATGTCGTTTACTGGCACCTACACATCCGCGCACCTGCACACACACACATAGCACTCACACACTTTTCGTTAAGCTACCTTCGGCCACGCCAAAGTCATTTCCTTTGCCAACGCGCAGATTATATCGAAAATTGTTTTTGCTGCCGCCAATTCTCAATTGCACTTGAGGTTCTTCTTCTTAATACGAGCTCGAATCCGAGTTCGCATTCAACTAACAATATTAATAACAATATATAATAGCAATATTCATGGGGTGTTGCTTCTAAAATTACTACCATAAAATTGAGAAATCGCAAAGACCTTGAAACTCTGACTGGGTGACTCTCGTCTGACGATTGCGGTTGCGTTTGGTCTGATATATTTAAATAGTATTTATTTAAAGCTCATTAAGAATGAATCAATATCGACAGTAAAAGCAAAATTAATATCTGATAAATTACACTTAGAAATTGATCCAGCTAACCTTTCACATTGTGAAGTCTTTCCTTTCTTATTTTGGTCTCTCTTTATTTCTGTCTCTTTTGTTTTTTTGCATTCTCTAGTGAATTTTTTACAACTTACTAAGACATTTTAACAGTGACAAAGCTGGCCGCTCAGGCGAAAAAAAAAAAATTATTATTATTAATACATTTTTCGGTACTTTTTCCGGTTACTTCTTATAACCGTTGAAGTCATTATTAAGTTGATTCTGCTCCGCTAAATAGCTTAGAAAATATCTA
The DNA here is from genome assembly GCF_054131105.1 of Drosophila navojoa. NCBI lineage: Eukaryota > Metazoa > Arthropoda > Insecta > Diptera > Drosophilidae > Drosophila > Drosophila navojoa. Next base: position 24,876,187 of record NC_142891.1, on the reverse strand, counting down.
ATATACATGGAAAATAATTATAGTATTTATACGAATATTTCAGGCATTTCAATGCAAGATCCTAAACGCATTAAGAGCTACTCGCTGCAGAGTACTAGGTATCTCAAGGTCGCACACTCTCGACTAGAGTTCTGGGAGCTTTTTTATAAATAATAATAAAAAAAAGATTAGTTAGCCATAATATTAATTAAGCATTAAGCGTTATATAATACAAAAGGATAGTTCATTTAAAAATTAACAATCTGAAACCATTACGAATTCAGCTCTTGTTCTGCTAAGAAAATATTGTTATATAATTTTAAGTTAAAGGCAATTTACGACTGGACAATTTACAGATGAAACTTATGTAATTCGCAACTGGTAAATGGAAGAAAATTGTAAATTGTAAATAAATAAATTAAAATAGTAAAATACTCTAAATTAACTGGACAACCTTTTTAAAGATCAAACTCTGAAATTCATGAGGCAATTTTAGTAAAGAGTTAATCTAGAGTCTATAGAAAGTTAGCTGATGATAAAACCAACAAGTCTTAAGTTTAAGTATTTTAAGTTTATGCCAAAACTTACTTCATATCTGATATGTTCACCTAAATTGAATATATCTAATATATAACTCTAATTGAAATATCATACAATTACTTTTGAATTTAATAAGTTGCGGTTTAAATAAGAAGTAATAAACATTGTTATTTACATTGGCCACCCCAAAACCGTGTTTGACATAGTCGAACATATTTTCGCACGCCCAAGTCTTTAAATCTGAGATATTCCCACGGGAAATATGACTGGCACGCGCTGCCCAACTTCTGTGTTTGCCCAACTCAGGTCTTGGGCCGCAAAAAGTTGCACTTGCAACGCACAAACGCCTGCCGCAGCGCGGCTGAAGGATAATGCGCCACACACGGCAAAGCGACGTCGAACAAACACTGGACGCGCCTTTGTCTTGGGGTTGTTAGCCCCGTCTGGGCTGTTGCTTGTTAGTTGTTGGGTTGCTGGGTGTCTGGGTGGTGGGTGGTGGGTGGGTGCTTAAGGGGGTGTGCCATTGACGGAAATCATGCAAAAACGTGCCGAGTGCACGAGTCCTAAAGGAACTGAGCACATAGACAATCCTTCGAGCCGCCGTCACTCGTTTCTGGTTGTGACAGTTCCTGGCTTTTCGTTCCCTGCTGCCCCAATTCCAACTTCTGACTAATTCCGTTCTGTTCGCCGCTAACTGACATATTAATAGCTCGCACAGTAAACAGCAACAACCACCAACAGCAGGCAACTAACCCCACAGAGCCTGCCGTCTCATTCATTAGGTCGAACCCTGTCTAATTGCTTTGTAAAGTTAACAATCCGTCGATTGATTGATACCAATTAAAAAATTCAAATGGATATTCTAGATATGCAACAAATTAGTTTAGTAATCAAGGATAATTACTGAAATTTCCATCAATGACAGCACAAATGCATAACTAAAATAAGCTAACGGATTAATGTGGACCTGCTCTACAAACTGACTGTAAATTATATATTCATGATGAAAGGGGAACAAAATTATCCATATCTTTCATAAGGAGTTTCGTTTAAATATTAACTACAAACTCATCTAACACTTAGGTAAGATTTACGAATTACTTAGCCCATTTTTGGTTAACTGATGACATAGCGGACGAGTCCACCAACACACAAATTTGTAAATGGATTTTGGAATCAGTGTGGGAAGAAATCGCATTTGCTTGTAAGTAGTCAATTTATAGGTTGCATGCGAGCAACCATAACTCTAAGCTGGCTAAGATGAGTGATGCAGCTATACTATATAATCGATCTTGAGCTTCCCAAACTTGCATGGGTCGGATGTTTCCTAGTAGGGTATCTCATGGTCGAGTATCTTTTAGTCGGTAATCCACTAGTAGGGGATCTAAAAGTCTTGTCGGGTATCGCCTAGTATCCCTAGTATCTCTGAGTCGAGTGTATCCTAATCAGAGCCTATGGAGCGAGTGTAAAGGTTGAGGAGTAATGAGTCTGCGCCTTCAGAAGCATAAATAAGAATACTTGGAAACTGTGCGATTCGCTGGAGAAGCTAATTACCTCTATTAATGGACAACACGTCATAGATGACAGCAGTGAGTGCCTCATAATGTTGAATGAAAGGCAGTTAAAGAATTGTGATACAAAGTACAAGTTGTGCACACGTTATGAGTGTCGCAGCCACACACACTCCACACGACATCCGCAGCTAGAGACCCCACACAAAAGGGGGCCAGAGTCGGAGCCAGAGCTCGATAAAGTTGTGAGAACAACGAACTTGGTTGGTTTGGTTTGCTCAGAACCCGGCTAAGTGAAGGTTTTGCGGATGCCGCTGTGAGTGCGCGCTGTCATGCTTGGCTGCTCATTTATGACCATAGAGCACAAGGCACATTGAGGCAGTAAGTGAATGTATCTCAAAGATAGACGCAGAGTGCTCAGAGTGCAGCAACTGAGCAACTTGAAGTCATTGCTGCCGTTGTGATTGTTGTTCTTGTTGACGGTTCAGTGATTGTCGAACCGTTCTTCAGATCTCTACTTCCCATATAAAAGAGAGGGAAAAACTTTGACTGTGATTTCGAGTGCAACAGCTGGGGTCCATTTAGTCATGCTTGAAGTGAGGAACACAAATTTAGCAGAAAGTAACTCAGTTTTACCTTTAATTTGGACTAAAAGGAGTGAGCAAAACTTTTCAACAGATTGATCTATATGGAAATTGTCCAGGTAGGGAAAAACTTTTTATTCAAAATGATTGATCTATATGGAAATTGTCTAGGTAGGGAAAAACTTTCTATTCAAAATGTTTCGCATTCATCTATATGTATATCTTAAGGTAAAGTGAGTCTTAAGGAACTATAATTCGTCTCTTTCCTCAATAAGAGTTCAAAAACTTCTGTCTTATTGAAATCCCAATATTGATAACTGCAATAAATATATTTTCATCTGTTTATATGTTCTTTAGAAAGGTATGGAGAATGATAAATTGAATCAATTTACGAATACTTCTCTGACTTCCAACTGACATGCTGTGAACGTGCTTGAATACTTTCTTTTTCTGACTATAAATCAAAGGCAATCTAAAATGCAAAAGCTTTGCGGCATAACGTGTGGATTATTTGTTCTTGGTTTCGCGATTGTACCTATCAAAGTGTTTAAATTTTATCGAGTGGAAACATGACAAATGACATTGTAGGCGGGCGCTTAGCGTTATCACATAAACTTTCGACAAAGGCAAACGCGAATATATTTGGATATTGTTTCATTTTATGTAAGAATATATAAATAGTTTTGGTTTCTGTAAAATGTGTCAACAGTGTTTTCTTTTTTGCTATATAAGTAGATTCGTTCCACTCTTATTTTTTTGTAAATAAGGAAAACATACATTTATAGAAATTTCACACAATTTTTCTCTAGGCAAATGACTTTGGCTTGCAATTTATATTTAAGTGTTAATGGCTAATTTCCTATAAGCTATATTCAATCCAGAGCGCTTACATAAACCTTATTTCATGATTGATTTGATGAAAGCCTGAAAAGGACATAGGAAGGAAAGTGCAGAAAACGGCTAGGCGAATGGATGTAGACAATTATTATAATTATTATATAATTATATATTAAAGCTAAGTAGACATGGCAAGAAAGTTTGTTCCAGTCTAGACTGCTACCTTGAATTACGCTACCTACCAATTTAGTGGTGAGACTTAATAACCGTATAATTACAAAAATATGTAGGATATGTACATATACCTCAAGGTCAGATGTCGAAAAATGGTAGACTATTAATGATGTATATAATATATATTGAATTATATTATGTTATATTAATTTGTATTCAATTATTTTTTTTTTTTTTTAATATTTACAGATGTTTCACAAATTTAAGAACAGCTCCGCAAACTGTATGAAGTCATTTGAATAATGTAAATCGAGAACACACATATTAAAAGTTTTAAAATCCATAAATTATCACATTTTATTTTCATTTTGTTATAATTTTAAAATGCTTGAGAGTCTAATTATCATTTGAGTGTAAATCGTTTCGAATGTATTATATATCTTTAATCGATACTCAGGTCAATGTATGGGAAGCGCTGTTTTAAAACGCAAGTCAAAAGTTTTAAATATATTTTGAGAACGAATGTAATTTAAATTCCACACAAGTGCTCAACAATCTTAAAAAGGTAAACAATATATTTAATGATTTTGAAAGTTGTTAGGACTAAGCAAGTTCATTAAGTCCAAAAAAGAAACTTTTGTAAATTAATGATTTAAAAAATGTATTTGACAGCATTAAACTAGTCTAATACCCTGCAAACTGCAGATACAAATATAAGTACTTCATAGCTGAGATGTTATGATATGCACTTTGAATATCATATAGTCTCAACCTTACCAACTGGTAATCAATATATTCAGTTTCAGTCAATTTATTCGTAAAGGACATATAATAATGCGATATATCTAAGTAATGATTGCGAGTGGGCGGCATAAACAAAAGCGGCGTAGGACAATGCACAGCTGTAGTGGGAAAGGTCGGCAACAACGGCGAATCTCTATCGAGATTTTGGGGGTGAAACGCCCAACCGTAATCTCAAACATATGGCAAGGAACTAACACGCACACACACTCACATACACTAACACACTCACACGAGCATACACAGGGCGACTTTTGGCATTTGGCAATGTGACAAGAAAAATCAAATGCAGAAAAACGCCTGTTAAAAGGTAAGCGGAAACGGAGCAGCAGGAAAGCTGACAACGTTGACGAAACACACACAAAGATGTACATGAATACATACATACATATGTATACATATATGCATGTAAATTTGCGTGGACACGAAATCGGCAGCAATAAGAGCGCCAACGCAGAGCTGCAAAGGAAGGAAAATCAATAATACGGCGATTTCGGCTGTTGCCTTTTGGCTGCTGCTGCTGCTGCTGCTGCTGCTGCTCTGCTACTGCTCTGCTACTGTTGTTGTTCGCCACCGAAATGTGTCACGGCGAGGGAACATCGAAACTGGAGCAGCAAGCCATATTTTTAGGGGAATGTTAATAGAAAGCTATTAATAACTGCCTGACAAAATGGCAACTCACCTGTTCTAATGGGGTTTGTGGCAGTTTGAGCTATTCGCTCGTTTGTTTTCTTATTATTCTCCTATTTTTCCGTTGCTGCTTCAAGTTGAAGTTCACGCTCAAAAAGAGTTAAGCTTATTAAGCTTTAAAATTCTGAAAATACTCCGCTGTGTGTGAGTGTGTGGTTGTGTGTGTAGGGGAATGTGTGTGCAAGCGTAAAATACAAACACAAGTGCACGCACAACTCCAACTCCAACTCCAGCCCGATTACACAACAGCAGCGAAAAACTTCACGAGCCGAAACGAAGTTGAGCGAAGAAGCAATGCCGAAAAAGAGTCGAATGCTTTCATATATACGAATATTTTACTTTTATCACTGATTTGCTTAGCTGCCTTTTTTTGTGTCCGTGTTCACACTTTTAATTAATATATTTTTGGTTAAAAATCAGCAGTTGGCGGAGTTTAACTGTTGTCGAGTGTATGTGTGTGTGTCGGTCGATCACAGCACAATCACAAACGCACACACGCTTACATGCACAAGTATACAACGAACGCACTACGCTGGCGTTGCTCACCGCTCGACAACAACGCAACGCAACAACTGCGATACGCGAGCGCGCACCATCAACTGAGCAAAAGCCGAAAGACGCACGCCGAAAGTCCAGAGCCGAAAGCAGAAACAGAAACAAAACGTACCCGAAGTCGTGGCGTCGCCAAGTGAGTGTAGCTTGCTTACGTTTGGATTTGACGGCCTGAGAGAGTGGGCAGCGCAGTTGCGTTGAGCGCCGGTTTGAAAAAGCTTTCGCTTACAGCTTCTTCAGCAGTCAGCAGTGGTAACGGTACAATACGGTAATGTTTCAAGCTTTAGCGACAATGCAACTCAGTTTGGCGTGCTGCCAACTGTTTTGTGAAAAGTAAAAGCGCCAAATTTGTAGGAATTTTGAATTTTATTGACTTTCTAAATTTTGTTAACTAATATTTATAATTGATTGATTACTACTTGGGAAGCCAAACATCCTGTAATTCATCTTTAATATCGATAATATCACCCAAACGAACGGGACCTTTCGAAAAGGAATGTATTATTAGAATTGAGACAACGAACTGAACAGAATATCAATTCACCTTTGACTGCTTTGAGCAATTGCATGCGCGGGAATGTTAACAGCTCCACACGAACCTCCGTTAATAGACCCCTCGCCCCAACTCGACCCAAGACCTTAACAACTCTGGCCGGCGCGGTTGGCGGTTCCATAATTAATAAATTTCTTTAGATATATACAATAAAATACACAGAACGATATAAAGACGTGATACTCATCAATCGACTTACTGAATAAACATACAGATACGTACATATATTTGGAAATAATTCTCTATGCTATAAGATTGATATATTTTCATAAATCTTTCAGAGTGACTTAAAAGTCCTGGCTATTTTCAATTTATAGCAATTCGAAGAAAACTAATATATTTTGTGTTTTTATCACTAAGTTTAATGCCCAACAATACCATAATACAGCCTTAGCTATTACACTTAATTAACTTGTAAAGCTTGTGTTCTTTTATAGACCCTATACAGGGTATATCAGGTAGATAAATTGTCTTTTATTTTTGATGCACGTATTAACACTAGGACAATATATATCAGTAGAATATAATAGGAGTTAATACAAATATTTGAGTCATCCAAAGTCATCTCAGCACGACCTCCCACAGGACCCCTAACAATCCATTTAAAATCATATTTAGTAAATCACACTTTCGAATTTTCCCCGTACGTTAACATCTCGCATAATGGCAGCTAGCTCCTCGTCCTTCTGGGCGCGCATATCGTCAATAATAGATTCCTTGAAGCCCGCATCTTTGGCCGGATCTTGAGGCAGTTGCTGCTTTTGTTTCTCCAGCTGGAGCTGTGGCACTTCAACGCTGAGTGTGGCGCCAATGCGCTCCACACTCCAGCGGCCAGCGATCTCCCCAATGCCAATCTGAGCCCAGCTGTCGGTGCCGAACCAAATGGAGAGCGCCTCATTGTAGTCCGTAACATGCCCGCGAAACGGATTGGTGGGACTGCCAAAGCCCAGATGGCTAATGGTATCCCTAAGCACCTTGGACAGCTTGGGCAGCTTGTGCGAATAGAACAAGACGGCGCCACCGATGAGGTGCGCCATGGATCGCAGGCAGCGGCACATGTGCTTCTTCAGGGCCGGCTCGAAGTCCATGAAGATGTCGTACTTGCCGCCCACAAGGACTACGGGAAAGGGCAGCAGCTCCAGCGTGTTGAGATCCTGCTGGGCATGTTTCACGCGCTCCAAGGAGCGTCGCTCCAGATACTCACGTAGCTGCGGCGTCGCCTGTTGCAGCATACGGCTAGCCGTGTCCCTCAATCCTCGATACGCGCACTCCAGATCCGCCCAGACGCGCTGCGGCTGGGACAGATCGATCATGATGAAGGCCGACATCTGTTGCAGTCCATGCGTGCGCATCGGCACCTCCAGCAGCTGCTCCGCATTGTCCAGGGAGCCCAGTTCCCACACGTTCAACACCTGCGCATACCGGCCGCTGCCCATGCGACGACCATAGCTATACTCCAGCGCCATGGTTGGACGCGTTGTCTGCTCCTCCCGGTCGAAGAACCTATTTATAGCCATCGACTTGCCCTGCAACGAGTTTCCGATTGAGTCGATTCCCCTATGGAACTGCCTTGGCCCGACTTACCACACACTTGCTGCCCAGCACGAACAGGGTGCGCTCCTTGGGCGCCGTTGTGCTAGCCTCAAGCTGACGCAGACGCTCCTGCTCCTCGGCCAGGCGTCCGGCTATCTCTTGTATGGTGCCCGTGGCACTTAAACTGCTCGGATTGCTCTTATCCAACATGCTCCTCAATTTTCCATGAATCGTGTATAAAAACTGCGGCAAACGCATGACATAGGGCAACACTTTGTGTTGGCTTCCTCAAGTGTCGCCATGGCAATCTGTCAGAGTTGCCGAGTCCTGCCATCAAAGGAACAATTCGAAAATGGAGAGCAATACTAAAACCTAAAACCTAAAGTCAAGGGTTAGAATTAGAGTTAGACTTAGAGTTAGAATTAAAGTTAGAGTTAGAGTTAGAGTTAGTTAGAGCTAGAGTTAGATTTAGAATAAAAATTAGTTATCTTTAAAAAAAATCAATTATCTTTAAATATATACTATACAAAATACATTTGCAATATGCTATCTGAACACATCAAGAAAAGAAAAATAAGAAATAATTAAAATCAAACACTTTATGAACATTAATCAATTAAACATACGAAAACAGATGGTAACAGATGTATACTATATATGTATGTACATATGTAATACTCTCTAAAGCATAGATACAGTCCTTAAAGGTTTGTGTCTAGAATACACACGAGAGAGTATTGAAGATAAGCATAGACACAGTCCTTAAAGGTTTGTGTCTAGAATACTCACGAGAGAGAATACTCACAGATGAGAATTCATACAACTACGCACTGCTTGTTTCTATATATTATCTCTACAACTTTAGAGTCTATGTTTTGCTTAGATATCAAATTCTCTCCAATATTGTCGCAGTTAGCTAATAGAAACGAATATTTCAGGTGGCCCTCTATGTTTTGCTTTTAATGCTCATTTAGATTGATAGATGGCGTTTTTTTGTCAAATAAATTCAATCCTGATCAAATGTTTTCAGTTATAGTAGAAGCCTAAATTCTTTATAATTTTTTAAGCCAGCTTTGGTAGTTGCTTCAACGGTGAAGTTAAAAAAATTTTGTATGCGTACTTTTCACTTATTAAAATAAATATTTTAGTTATATATGTATAAATATAAATACATATATATACTTTTTTCTGTACATCTTGTAACAAGCAGTTTAGGTGGTCCGTTTCCAACTGTTGCAGCTTTGTATTTTCCTCTCTATGATTTATTCTGGTCTTTCTATGTTTCTTCGATTCAATTCGAATTCGATTTCTTAGTTTTTTCTATATATTGTATTGCGATGTTTTATTTCTATATTTTCTCTTCTATGTGCAATATTTTTTCTGCTATGTGGTTTAATGTTCTATGTTTTTGATTTCGATGTTTCCACTTCTATGTTCTCTACTTGCCATAAAGCTGTAAGTAAAACTGCTTAGTTTTTAAGTTCTGCTATGAAACGCTAGATGGCGCTGTATCAATTCAAATTTTTATTTACTGCACCTGAAGTATAAAACCATTTCCAAAGAAATATGCAGAATAATATAAAATCAATTTTAGTTATTTATTCATTATATTTTATTATTATTATTATTTTTAAAAAGTCTTTTGAATACATCGTAAATTATTAAAAATTAATACGATATACAATTTGAAATATTTTTTTACTAGCTGTAGAATTTCATTATCTTTGATATTCATGATTCGTATGCGTATATTTGTCCCTACATATTTGCACGCTGTCTGGGCCAGGCAAAGTCCCAGTTGGAAGTGGGCTTCAGCATTGTTACTTATCTCTATTTGAGCTGCGTCGCTTCATCTGGCTTATTCGCTTTTGCTTTTAGTGCCGTGCAGCATGCCCGACCGGCGAGTCATCAAACATAATTACTTGCCCAGAGGCATGCAGCAATTGACATTTCGGTGGCAGTCCCGTCATCCAAAACTTGGCTACCGACTGCAGACTACGTACCGTTGCCTTCCCCCCACCCCGCTGGCCAATGGATTGCCAGCAAACTCATTAGCCTTTGCTGCCGACTTTGAACTTTAAGGCGAACCAGCTCCATTATAGCCAAGGGCTCTAATTGATAATGAAATTCGCCCTTTAAGCTAAGCCACTGCACCTTGGAACGTCTGCTCCCGTCCTCTGCACTGTAACCCACACCACCCCACACCACCCCCATCACACTGATAACTGTTGGCAATGAACCCATCTCCAAAATGGAGTTTGGTTTGCCTCTTGTTGCAACTTTCTCCAGCTTTGTGGTCTGCCACTGAAAATTGTGTTTATCTATATACCCTGTATATGCGTATGAGGGGTATTTTAAGTAGACCGATTGTGGATTATGGATTAGAAATCTATATAAGAGTTGAGCTAAAACTGAACTAGAACTTGAGCTAGTTCAAAACACACAATTTTAATGTCATGCATTCGGAAATTCTTATTAAACCATTGCAAAAGCTTAAGAATAACGACAATTAAAACTCTAACTGGAAGTAGTTAAAATCTTAAAAATTAATGAAAATCAAGTTTTAAATTTATCATTTTAGAAATGCCTTTTAAAATCAAGAACTAAAATATTTCAAACATCTGCCACTTGTTGTAAAAAAAAAAAAAAAAACAGGAACTATAAATACTTCAGGACATGCAAATAAAAGGTAAATGGACTTTCGACTCACACATGCTCTATTTCTTTTAACAAGTCAAACTCTACTTCCGAAAGTTAAATCTGAAATTAGTATAGAACTCACTCAGAACAAAAGCAATATGAATTTACAATTTTTTTTATTAATTGCTATAGAGTATTGGGTATATCCAAGTCGATCAGCTTATCATTAACCACTCACTACAGTCCTTTCCTTTGGTTGAGCTGAACGCGCTCAAAAGCCAGTCGATGGCTACGATATGTATGCAACGTCATCGGGCCGGTTCATTCGGTTCGCGTCAGCCCTTATTCGACTTGATATGCGTCCACTTACTTATGATGATTTATCTAAGAAATAACTCATTTTTATGATAACTCAACTCGGGCTCAGCCTGGCTGGGCTCCGGCTGCTCGGCCAGTTGCCCAATTCACTTTCACTGCACTCGGAGGCTCATTCAGGACCACTCAATGTGTGGCTCACAAAAGCCGTAAGGATATTATTATTCAATTCGAAACTCAATGTTTATAAATCAATAATTTCAGATGGGTTTATCTAAGAAATAACTCAGTTCATGTTTCAGTATCAGATAAAAGCTCACTTCGATCGGCAGTGTGGTAATAATATACATAAAAATATATTAACAATGTAGTATTATCTTAATCGACAAACTAAGTTCCGTGTTTATTTAAAGTAAGTCGAATTTATTTCAGAATATTAAAGATAGAACATAGAGGATAGACTATCTTATCTAATTCACGAAAACAAGCTATCTTAAGTAATGGAACTGATGTACCCTAATTACTGTGGTAATACTAGATAATACATGAATAGAAGATACCCTGGATCTACAGTAAGTGCACAACTAAAAAATTCTTTAACTAATTTGTCAAGGACACAACTAGAAGATACCACGCGATTTTAAAGATCGATTCTTCAAAAGAGTCGTAGTACTCAATGAAGGATTTTTTTGTGTATATTAATTCAAAAAATTTTTATATATAAGTACATATACTTATAGAGTCTGTTCAAGCATGAATATTGACAGCCAACTCGATTTTCGTACATCTCTAGAGTATCGATACAATAGTAAAGCCCTTACAGTTAAATAGAAAATATGCAATTATTATTTAATATGCATTTACTTTTATTGAGTCAAGTTTAGAAGCTTTAATTGCTTTTCATTGTATTGGCTTGATCATCATTTGAACAAATTTTAGATTCGAGGGACCCCAGTGAATCCCATTTTTCGAGATATCGTATTCAGCATTGAGGCTACAAGGAAACAAATATACTAATATCATCAATCTTAATAATCAATTTAATTTACCTGTCGGACAACCAAATACCGTCGCGGAGCCACCAACCGTTCTTCATCTGGCGATCGCGCCAAATACCGTGACCATTGTCATATGTAGAGAACACTGAACCGAGCTGGTGGATCATTTCATTATTCAGGCTTCCATCATACTGGCCCAATGACATAAGTCGAAAGTTGTCCTCCTCTCCGGCAATGCTGAAGTTCAGATAGTGTCCATAGAATGTTTTATTATAAACATCTTTCACAGATATGTAGAGCTCCTGTGGCTGCGATTTAGTCAATAGGTAAAGCTTGTCCAGGCCGATGAAAAATTCGCCTTCCAATCGGCCGAAGCCCGATCGATAGTGCATCATATTCCTGTTGAAATCCACAGAGCCATCCAAGCGGCGCTGAATAACTGTCCAATTCGAATCACAGGGCACTTTAAAGGGGCTCGAGCCTGGTACTTTTAGTTCGTAAATCCCATTCACTTTTCCAATGCAACTTGTGATTAAATTGACTTCGGTTTTTGTTTCATTTGCAGCTGAGGTTCTCATGATTTCCGAGCCTTTGTTCGATAAAAATTGAACCCTAATGGCACCGAGAAGCTTATCAATCCAAATTTGCTGGGAGCTCAGCAACTCCTCTTTGGTCAAGCACTTGTTTTGATGCGCTTTGCTTTGTTCCAATTGACTCTCTAAATGCTTAATCTCAGCCATCAACTGTCTCTCTTTCTCTTCAGCTAATGCTGCAGAGAGGAGCAGAGGCTTCACAAGGCGGTAACAATAGGAACCGCACCGAGCATCATTTTCCATTGATATAGAGTTTAACTTACGGAATAGAATACAGTACAGTACAGTACAATATACAGCTATGTTAGATCATGAGTAATACACTTACAGCTAACTCGGGTATGACCCCGGGCAGGGATATCAGTCCAATTAAAAATAGTCTTTGAATTATGCCCATTTCTGATGTTACGACAGCAATTTCGATACTGCTCTCTCCATAAATAAAATGAAACTAAGTTAGCATAGCAAAATTATGCTTAGCAATCGCTCGTCAGGCACTACACAAAGCTGAGCTGATAAGAATTATCTCTGCTGTTCTGGCTCTGTGTGCATGATTTGGAAATATTTGATTTCAGATCTCACATAAGGAAGCACTTGGACATCTGGAATATATTTCAATCGGGTATATTGGCTTTTAGTAAATGCTGGTCGAAGAAGATCCCAATATAATATGGAATGTGCACATCTTTAGTTTGTGGAATTATATTATACTTTTAAATTTAATTAATGCTCATGAATGAGTATTATGCAGTCGGTTTTGCCCGACTTCAATCTTAATACAGGTTTTCATTGCATTATCAAGAGATAATTGAAATAGTTCAAGTGAACTGGAACTGTAATTGGGTCAAAATTAAAAATTAAATATAATTTCAACTTTTAATATATTATTTTTTAAATTAATCTTAAAATCTTGAACTGGAACTAGGTCTCATAGCTTCAATTTCACAGGCAAATGAACCTTCAGCTGGCACATTTTGTTATTTATTTTAATTAATATCTTAATAGTGAAATTACAGCTAAATTTATTTGTCTTATATATTTACCTCAGTAATTCAATAATTTGTGGTGTCTTTCGATAATATTAGTAGATAACAAAATATCGGGAGATGTAATCGATTTTTGGAGAAAAACTCGATATGTGCCTGACATAGACGAACATAAGGAAACAAATTTCAAGTCTCTAGCTCTTGTATCTTCTGAGATCGACGCGTTCAAAAATAAGACAGATGAAAGGACGGACAGGGCTAAATCAACTCAAGTCTTTGCCCTGATCAAGAATATACATATGTAGATATTTTTGTGGGATATGCCACGCCTCCTTCTGCCTGTTACATACATTTCAATTTGATGGAAATCGATTATTAGTTATTATTATTTGACTTTAGTTTATGAGCTAAGCGCAGTTCGAATTGCGATAATCAAAGTTTTGAATAAATGTAACCATCATTTAGAAGAGACTTTAAGGACAACATATCACGCCCAAGAGCCCTCCTCCTCACACACACACACACGTCGACATCCTGTCGAATTGCCGACTTGGAAAAAGGATGTGCCGACATCATTTGTCATTTGTCAGGAAGGAAAACAAAGCTAAGAGCAAAGTTGGCATGCGGAAAAAAGTTTAAAGAAAAATAGCTGACAGTGCCGTCGGTACGTGCATAAGTTCAAGTTTTCGCGTCGCATCTTCTTCTTGTGATTCTTCTTCTTCTTCTAGTAGTTCCATTTCTTCTTCTCTTAATCTTGCGGCTATGTTTGGCCTGTGGAATTGCTTTGGCTTGACCTTCCAGCTTGTTTCTATTAGCAGCGCGCATAACCTTTAACTAATCTTGATCTTGAACACGGCACGGCACAAGCTTCATTGATTGATGACGTCAGCCCTGTTGTGTCGTTCGATGTCGCTCGGTGTCGCTGTTCACACCTTGTTTCAACCTGTGCATGTGGCAGAAAAAAAAACCCGACGTTAACCAAATTCGATGAGCTGTCAGGAGCTAGGACATATACTGCGAACTGGGAACTGGGAACTGGGAGCTGAGAAGTGGGAGCTGCGAGTTTTTGCGCCAGATTTTCCCTCTCTGTCAGCTGCATTGAGGCAACTGCAGTTTTTGTGACTTGTGAAATTATCGAAATTCTATTATGGAAATTTTATGCAAACCAAATTTCATTTTTTTTTTTTTCGGGGCATTGCTTTTGTTGCTTGAAAATTAGTTTTTCAATTTGCCATCACATGCAAACAGGCAGCAAATAAATAAATAAATAAATAATAAAAAAATAGCCCAGTATGCTGGTCCTAGGCAAAGTTTTTGCTTGGTGCAGCAGCAGCAACGACTCAAGGACGCAGACGTCTCGCATTGGAGGCGGCTTCTTCCTTAAGCCAGCAGAGGAGCAAGTTATGTGCATATTTCTGATAGCTTCACCATTTTCAATATGCAGATTGATTTGTATTTATATTTCCATTCGTATTCGTATTCTTATTCGCATTTGTATTTGTATTTGGAGCCACGACTTTTTTTCTGCGGAATTCTTAATTAAAAACAGGCCAGTGTCCCAGCAGAGCTATAGATAACCTAACATGGCCCCTGGCCAAGCAGCCATTCATCTAGCACTCGGCTCGCTAAATTTATAACCGGCGCTAGGCGCGAGGAATGCAGCCCGATCAACATGTTGCGCCCATAATGCCCCATGGTAACTACGCGGCACGTAATTGCAACTGCAGTCCGACCTCGTTGCAGCTCATTGTGGACCGCTGCCGGTGGTGACCCCAGGCGGTGGGCAGGGTGCCGGGCCGAATTGTGGGCTCATTCTGGGCTGAGCGGAATTATGCGTCGAGCCCACAGAACTGAATACGAGGTGCTAACTCAGCTCAGCTTTGTGGACCGCCGACTGCGTGGACAAAAGCTGTGACATAAATTCAGTCCCGAAAGTTAAGGATTATGATTAATGATTCTAATTTAATGGAAAAATAAAAAAGAACTATAAATATATTTATTTAATTTTATTTATTAACATTAATTTATATGACAAAAATAAAAAGTGTGATATCGTACATGAATTTGTACATATTTTTCTGTCTCTATTTCTCTCTCTCTCCCTATCTCGCTCCATTTCTAGCTGTCTATCTATCTTTCTCTCCCTTAATCTATCTTTCTCTCTCTCTTTCTCTCTATCTATCTATCTCTCTATCTTTCTATCACTCTAGTAATGGGGATATCTCTATATTTCTCTCTTTCTTCTCCTATCTTGCCCTTTTCTTTATCTCTTACTCTTTCTCTTGCATTCCTTTCTCTAACTCTAACTTTCTGCTCTATCTCCCTCTAATCTCTCTCACTCCCACTTTTACTCTCACTCTCTATACCTCTTCCTCCCTCTTTCTCCCTCTCTCTCACTCTCTCTCTGTCTCTCTATCTTTCTTTCTCCCTCTTTCACTCAGTCCCTCTCTATCTCTCTCTCACTCTATCTCACTGCTCTCTCATTATATAACTGTGTAATATAAACATGGGGCAGACTACAACAAAATTTCTCTCTCTCTCTCTCTCTCTCTCTCTCTCTCTCTATCTTAACTATTTTTAATCTAAATCGTTTTATTGTTTTCTATGTTAGCATAAGCTATTAAAGCATATTTCAAACTGTAAAGCAAAAAGTGCTCGACTTGCTGAACATTTCCCTACCTATTTGCTTTTTTTTTCAAGTGGACTACAGTTATCCACATGTTTTCGGTCATAAATCTGCAATTACCAACTCAGGCGGCGATGGGATGGGGATGCTCCACAGCAGTTGCTGTTCCCATTCCTTGGCCAGGACATTGTCGCCGAATTGTCGAGGCGAGTCCACAAACTAGAGTTGGAGCATTGTTTTTAATGTCTTTTAGTTTTTTCCCTGATTTTGGATTTTTTATTTTGGGATGTTGCTTCGATTCCGGATTCAATCTGTTGCAGTTTAAAGCGTGCCTTTGGGGCCAGTGTGGCACATAAATTATGCCTTGTTTGATGCAATTTGATTGGAGGCTTCTCAGAGTTCGCTGCGAGACTTTTCACTTAGTTTCGACCAAGTAAATAGGCAACTGCAAAAGAACTTCAACTTTGTACTCCTCTCCCAGCGCCCTTCCGCCTTGTTGCAACTGCTAATTTTTTTTTTTTTTTGTATTTTATATATGTATTTTCCTTTTTTTTTAATTTTTCGCTCTTTCTCTCTCTTCCTCACTGTCTTTCTCTGTCTCTTTCTCCCTGTTGGCCAAGTCCTGGCTCGACCAACTCTGACTTGTATGCGTTCACGCTTGGCAGCCAATTCAAGTCGTGTCATTTTGTTGAGTTTGTGTTGAGAGTTCGTTTGGTTGAGCTGCCTGCCGACTTACCGGCGCGCCTCCCCACTCCCCCTCCCAGCCTGCTGCTTGGCATTTCAAGCTCTTCTGGTAATTCAAATGTCAGTCACTCAGTCACTCAGTCAGTTAGTCAAACGGCACACCAATGTAAGGCAAAGTTCTTGCCAGGCTTACACCACTTCAGATTGCCAGCTACATGCAGCAGCATTCCCAACCCCTTCAGCATCCCCTTGCCCCACTCACTGTTCCACGTGGCCAGGTGTTGCCTCCTTTGATAAATGCATTCAGGCATTCGCCTAAAACTATAAAATAAGCATTTCGTATTTGCCATGAATAATATCTGGGTGCATGTAACGTATTAGTTTTATTCTCGCTCATCAATTTTAATTGTGTTAATATATTTATTAAAGTTCATTTGTCATTAAATAATTTCTTATTTTCATCTATTTATTTAAGGCTAACTAAAGACAAAAATAAAGCTAGATTTCCTTGGCCAAATCAGGCTTTATTTGGTCAATGTTTTGGTAATGCGACTAATTAAGCTAATTTATTGTACGTGTCGCAAGTCAACAAAGGGCTTGGAAAAGTTAGATAGACGGCTTCAGAGCTTCGTTATGCCCCAATGGATTTGTTTAATCTGGCAGCGATTAAAGCCAGGCCCCCGGCTCAGCTCAGGCTTGCATTTGGCATAAATATATATTATTTATATATTTATTTTTGCAGCCTTAATTAGCTAGCTAATTAGCTAATAATTATACTTTGGAATAAAAGAGTCGAAAACAGAGCAGTTCATATAATTCCCTTTTATTTGATTTTATTTTTATTTTATTTTATTTGGCTCCATTGTGAGGTCTTGTTTATTTTCGAGTTTCAATTTAAGCTACAATTTATTTATTTATTTTATTTTATTTTTTTTATGTGCTGCTCCTGGCTGGCTTTTCATTTGCCACTCTCAACTAATTTAAGAATCCCGGCAGCGTCCAGCATGCCCAGATGCATTGATGCAGCTGCGCAGCCAAAATCGTCTGCACAAGTAACAAATCAAACGAGTGCTTTTGTAAATTACATTTGAATTATCTTTTCTATGCTGACTCGCACGTACTCTCGCCCTTCGCACTTCCTCCCTTCTCCCTTCGCCCTTTCTCTATCTCAGCTGCTATTTTTGCTGATGCTGCCTGGCCACAGAGCAGATGGCAAACATCCTTTAACAGACAGAGGCAACAACAACAGCAACAACAACAACAACAATAGCAAGGACCTGGCATGCAAAGTGGATCAAACAGCCAAAGTTAATAAACACTTTGCTCGTTGTCCCTGCTGCCCCCATAACCCTGCACGCCCCTACTCCACCACCACCTTCTACTACGGCTGATACCCTACTCCCGTTGCGAGCTATGCGTGCTTTGGGTATTATGTTCTCCATTAAATGTAACAGACAAAAACAAGTCGTGGGCAGTTCAGTAGATTTGGTCGCGTCTGTCTGCTGGTCCTCGCTGTCTGATGTCCGTTTCAATGTAGGGTGCCCGATTTCCGATGAATGAGGACTAATGTCCGATATCCGCTGCTCGCTGACGTTCGATGACCGCTGATGACTGAGGTCTGGGTTCTGATATCCGGTATCTAAGGGCTCATGTTTTCTATCCAATGTTCGATTTTTGATGTACGATGTCTGATGCTTGATGATTGACGTCTGATGTCTGATGTCCAATGGACGATGCCTGGTGTCTGTTTACTGATTCTACGACATACAATTTTCTATTTGTGTTGTCTGATGTCGTAGATAAAAAATGTCTGATGCCCAATGTCTGATATCTGATGAGTAGTCTGAGGTCCGTTCTCAAGTGTTCGATTTTTGATGACTGACCTCTGATGTCCGATATTTTATGTTGATATGTTGCTGATGTTGGATTTCCGATGTTGGATGTTCGACTTTTGATTTCCCATGTCTCAATTCTAATGTCCGATGTGTGGTATATAAGTCTGATGTCCCAAGTTCGATATCTTGTGCGCAATTTCTTATATCTGATGACTGAGGTCTGCGGTCTGATGTCTGGTATCTGCTGTCCCACTCCCCATGTTCAATATCCAATTTCTGATCTCTGCTCTCTTATAGATGATGTATGAACTCTAATGAATAATATTCGATGTCCAATGCTCGAATTCTGATAACTGTTGCCTGATAAACCCATTATCCGATGTTCAATGTCCAATGTTTTCTTTCTGATGTCGGATCTGCAATAATAATCCTATATATTGACAATCTCTGATAATGCAGATGCCCAGGTCTAGTATCTTTCCAGCACCCACTCAACCACAATCCAGGGTATCTCCTAGTCAGCCCTAGTCACCGCAAGCACTCTCGCTTGCTGTTGTTGCACACGCAGTGGCACAAAACCCTTTGGCGCTGTCCGTTTTAGTGTCCATTGCAATTTGGGTTTTGTTGCACAGTGAAATTGAATGCAAATAGAAAAACTCTCTCACATACACACACACACACGCAGGCGTACATATGCACACGCACACTACTTAAATTTACGCGTTTTCCATTTCAATTAAAACAATTTCGATTCTGATAGCCCCGCCCCCTGACAGCGCCCCGCCGCCGCAGCTGCAAAAGCGCTGCCTCGTTTGAGCGCCATTAACTAGGCGAAATGTGTGTGTCAGTGTATGTGTGTGTGAGTGTGCCCTGCTTTTTAGCGCATGCAAATGGGCTGCTCTGTTGATTGTGCCGGCAGCTGGCTAATTATTTATAGGTTTAGTCATAGATACACCAAGCACTAACGCACACACACATGCACAGAGAGAACGAGGGAGGGAGAGAAAGAGATATACTTTCTGGGAAATGCAATTCGTTTATGGAGAGTGAATGACATACATTGAATTTTTTTTATAAATAATTTTGGATATATTTAGGTGTTTAAAACAAATAATTTAAGTTATTATAAAAAAAAAAAAAACATAAGTAAAATCTTTAAAATATATTTTGAAATGAATAACTTGACAAACAAATAATGCCTATGGCATATCAGAAATATTTTAAATAATTAAAAATTTAATTATTACAAAAAAAAAATATTATCATAAATCTGTTTATTGCCTAATGCCTTTAAGTAAAATCACTGACCAGTGGTAAAATCTTGGATACAAACTTTCGAAAATGATCATTTAACATTAATTAAAGAATGTCTAAGAAATATGAGAAATGTTTTTTGTTTATTTTTTATAATTTATTAATATAATTATTTGTTAAACAAAAATAATGATAAGTTATTACAAATATGTTTCTAACTTAATACCCTTAAGTAAAATCTTGTATATATGTGTATATATATATTTTTTCGAACTTATTATCTTTACATAAAAAATCAGAAATGAATTCGAAAAATATATAAATATATGTATCTATTAAAAAGTAATAATAAATTAAATTAAAAAAAAAAATTGTTTATAATTTAAAGAAGATATAGTCATTCATATAAACCCAAATTTCTCGAACCAAATTTCTCAATTTCCAGTGCTTAATTCATAAATTAGTCGGAATTCATATTAATTTTAATACCTAATAAATAAATTAATAAAACTCTTTTCCACTGGCCTTTTTAGCTTGAATCCGGTTTGTTTTGCATATCTAGAATAAAAACGTTTCGATCAAGCATATTTCATGTACATTTTTATTTATACAATTACTATAGAATGTTGTGAACTTTAATATTCATTTGATTTTTCATAATTTGCTATTCATATATCTTAGGACTCATATATGAATTAATTCTTTCGAATTCTGATGGATCCAGGTCACATTCATACACCCCATCCCTTCTCATTTTTCTGATCCAGCAATTTCTTAAGCATCCTCAGCCATTTGTCCGATTACAAAAATATTGTGACTCGTTTTTGGGTCACTAATATTCATATATATATATATATTTTATGTGTGTGTATATGTGTATGCTTATATCTATATACATATATATATATATATAAGTCAAAGAATCTTGGCTTCACTTGAAACAGACATTGTCTAGAAATTTCGTTCCCATTTGCTTTATTATACCCTGAACCCATTGAAAATGGGAAATCAGGGTATAATGGTTTTGTTAAAAGTATGTAACAGGCAGAATGAGGCGTGGCAGACCCCACAAAGTATATATATTCTTGATCAGGGCGACAAGCTGAGTCGATTTGGCCCTGTCCGTCTGTCTGTCCGTCCGTCCGTCCGTCCGTCCGTATGTATGAACGCGTCGATTTCAGAAGATATAAGAGCTAGAGACTTCAACTTTTTTTTAAAATGTCCGTATATATCACGCGCATATCGAGTTTATCACTAAAAAACGATAACTCATTCCGATACTTTTTTATCGATAAAAAACCTTATCGACGATCACTTAAAGAATTATATCTCCTACATCTTTCAAGCTAGAGTCTCCAAATTTAAAATGTATATAAAGATGTATTTTATACAATTTCGGTTTTTGTTAAAATTTACCCCCCACCCCTAAATCCACCCCCTCACCCTAATCTTTGTAAAAGTCGTATATCAAATACTAGAGACTTGTGATTCGGTATACACATACATTTTAACATTATGATTACGTTCTGAAAGTTTCATTACGATCGTACGTCTAGAAATTAAATTATTCAACAAATAAGTTGTCATTATATTGCCAACACTGCAGTGCAACCCAAGCGCAATCGCCTGTATATGTGAGTGTGTGTTTATGCGTGTGTTTGTTTGTATGCGTGTGTGTGTGTGTGTGTGTGTGTTTGCTAATTATTATTTAAATATCAGTTGCTTGTAGGGTTCAGGGGATCTCGTAGTCGAGCTGTCTCGACTAGAGCTTTCTTACTTGTTTTTCCTTTATTTTTCTGCTTCAAGGATCATCCTCTTGTGGCTCAAAGAGACATGTCTCGTTCTTAATCATGGTTGAGTAGTAAGAAAATAGTTGAGATATTAAGACAACAAGAGTTTAAAATGTGCTGAAATATATTATAAAGTAAAATAAGAAAATAAGAAATTTCTATACAGAAAACTCTCTTAACTTTCCGATTACTAAATAGAATATATACGTACTCGTATATTTATTTATTTATAGCCACGGTTATTTACTATTTTATTTATTTATGCAAGTGTACTTGTAATATAATTCTAAAGTTATAAAAATATATTCGCATTGTGGTAGCTGGCACCTCAGCATAAAATTCATTTCCGCCATATTTCAAGTGTCAAATGACGAGGGGGGAGGGTGTATGTGGGACGTAAAAGTGTTCTTTACTTGTCGCCACAGCGAATCGGCTTGCTCTATCCATATGTGTTCAACCACGCAGCCAAGCAACCATCCAGCCATCCTGTTCATCCTGTTCGACCCATCGAACTCCATTGCAGGCGGCCACAGAGTTTTCCCAGCCATTTCCACATGTGGAAACTGAATATTTCCGTTAAATACGCGACATGTTGTTCGTCCGGCGATTTCCTGCGCTGTTGACATTCGACTCAATACATTGTTTACAAAACCAACAGGGTATATCGCGTGTGTCGCCCCCTCTATTATTTCCCTTATGGGCCACGTCCTGCAGTTGAAAGGCGAATCGAAGAAAAATCTACATTTTGCACCAATCCAAATTTTCACAAATCCATAAATCACAGCATCCGTATTTATTCAACTGCAGAGGTTACAAATTATTGTGCAGTCGGTAATTTCATTTGCTTTCTTCCTATCAGGGACTGCAAATAAGCGTTATGAATTTTACAAAATTGAGGCTCAAAAGAAGCCTCAAGAAAAGAGGAGAAACTTTTATTTACAATTTTTTGTAAAAAAAAAAATATTTTTTATTATTATAAATAATTGATATGAAAAAATTAAAAAGTAATTATTACAGATCAATTTTATAATAAAATTTAAGGCATAACTGTTATTTTTAATTTTTATTATACAAATTTTTATATAAAAATTTATTGGTAATATTTATTTTTGATTTTTATCATAAAAATTAATTTTTTTTAACTACTCAAACAATAATTTTTTTTTATTTTTTGCTATAAAAGTTATTGTTGTTATGATCCCTGCTTCTTCCCCTTAGGCTGCAGCAATTAGATAATATAAATTCGATAAGACTGTATTTTTTTTACCATTTAATATTTCTGATTATTATAAAATCATTTAATTTTGCAATAAATTTAACTGCAATATTTATTCTAAATTTCTCTTTAAATAATAGCCAGAGTCTCCTTAAATATGTCATATATAGCATAAGCAACGAGCTATACAAGCCGACGGCTGTCACGTCAGTATGGATCAGAAGAGAAAGACAAGACAGACATTGCCCGATATCAATACACTCAATTCAATTGATAAGCGAGTATAAACAGAATTTTTAAGAATCGCAACTATCTTTTAAATAAATATATATATATATAAATAAATACAAATATATATTTTTTGAGGATGTATATACAGCTGCCAAAAATAAAAATAGCAAAAGCAAAGTCTAAGAAATTCCCCTATATTTATTTATCAATGTGTTGATCTACTTTTTTTTTATAAAAGAAAACAAACAACAAAAAATATTTAACGTTTTTATATATCTAAAAAAAAGTTCTTAAAAAGTCGAAAAAATGCGAGGTGTGTTATTTTATTTTTCGCAGCTGTATATAGTATATACATATATCTATGTATATATACATATACATATATTTATATGTATATAACTTAAGTTTTTGGAATAGGACAGCTCAATTTCCTTTTTTTTTTTTTTTGCAAACTTTAACGATTTGCAACGGCAATTACATACATTTATATATATTCATAAAAGTACACATATGTATGTACATACATACATATATATAGATTTATATATGACCCTGTGTGTTTGTATAGTCAAACAGGGAAAGCTGGGAACAAATTTGTGTGCATTATTTACGTGTTGCCTGGCATTTTATGCCAATAAATTACCAATATGCACGAAGGCAAAACTTTTGTTGCATGCAACTCAGGTGGAGTCGAATGGGCGGCTGCTGCTGTGCGAAACTGACAAACTGCACGGATACAGGCGCACACAAACACACACACACACACACACACAGATACCTGTAGTATTTTTTTTATGATTTTTCGGCGTAACCGAAAAATCGAAGTACAAAAAAAAAAAGGCAGAAAAGAAATCAGGGACATGACACAGAGCCAGAGCGAAGAGTCAAAGAACAACAACGGCCCACAGGGAGAATGCATCATTGTGTTTGTGTGGGAGTTGTATGAGTGCGTGTGTGTGTGTGTGTGTGTGCGTGTTGGTGTGCGTGTGCATTGGCTGACGCCAAGGAAATTTGGCGTCAGTTTTATACGCAACGAGCGAATGCCACAAAGTGAAAAAGAGAAAGAGAGAAAAACAGAAAGAGAAACAGTTGCTGTGACAGAGGCGAAGCGGGACGAAAAACAGAGAGTGGAGAGTGAGGAGCGGAGAGCAGTGCAGCAACAATGGCAAACAAAAATCCGGAAAAAATAGAAAATCGCATAAAAACACACACATTGGTCAGGAGAGGGCGGGGGGAGGCGCTGACTCCTCGGACAGGAATAACGTGGCAGGAGCAGATGAGGGCAGCTAATGTGGCAGGAGACGGAGTAGACTGAGACAGATGAGATGTAGGCAATGGAGTAGGAGCAGGAGGCGGAGGAGTCGAAGAGGGGGCTATTTGCTTGTAGGCAGAACGAACTGGGGATGATGCAAAATGCGACCACTCGTAGGTGCTAATTAGAGGCAACTAGCATATTGAAGATCAAGTGGGGATAGCGACAGCAAGGATTTGGGGTATGCAAACGATGCGAAAAGGTATACGATTTTGATTTGATGGGTGAACTAAGATCGAACTATCGGGGACTTTTGCTTGATATATGATATATAATAGAGAAGAGATGGACAGAGAAAGACAGAGCAAGAGCGAAAGAAGAAGAGTCGAGAAGGAGAGAGAGAGAGAGAGTGAGAAATGGATCTAAGAACCCTTTAAACTAATGAAGAGGAAGGGGGACGGAAGAGACAGACAACGCAGTTAAAAAGAGGGAGAGATATAGTGATATTTCAATGAGAAGCAGAAATCGCCTCAATGCCTCTATCATTTCCATCGCATTACATTTTAGAATAGTGTATTGCTATATTCCTGCTATGCAACCCTTTTAATAGAGTTAAACATTTGAGTTTCTTATTAGAACTTGAGCTTCATTAGACTTTGGGACTTGAACTTGAAACTAATATTTGTAGCAATTCAACATTTTCTCTTAAGGAATCTTCAGTCTTAATAATTAATCTAACCCATTCTTCTAGTGTATATAAATAAAATTAATGCAAAATTAATATATACATTAAAATTAATATATATATATTAAATATTAGTTATAATTACATTATAATGAATAAAGAACTAATAGAATGTATAATAATTTACACACATATGTATATCATATAATAATGAATGAATAATTAATAAATATACAATATAAATATATTTAAAACTTAACAATTGCTATAGCAAATACATTTATAGTATTATAATTACTAATTAAATAATAATGAATTCATATGTGTCTGTCTCTATGCATATATCCAGCATTGTAGCGCGCTCCCTGAATCACCTCAGGCCGTTTCCTATTTCTGCTCCCAAATCTAAGCGCCAGGCGATAGCTGCGAATGCAAAAAGGAAAAAATCCGGAATGCAAGGATATTTGAGTTGGTTGAGCTCAAGTAGCTAGCACACACACACACACATACACAGGCATACAGCAATACACATACTCATATATATTTTTGGCTGGCAGGTAAATATGGCTGTCGCAGCAGAGATAAGGGCTAACGCCGCAGAATTTTCGCCATCGCATATGAAAGTGGTGCCAGAGGCGGGGCAGGGGCAGGGGCAGGGGGCGTGGCATGTGCAACCAGAGTTTTGCATTTGACATACAGAAGGAGGGAGAGGGGGAGGGGCGCGAGTGTGTGGGAAGGGAGGACACCCGCACATAAACATAACGCAAACCCCAAGCCAAATATTATTGAATACCAAAATTCGAAGGTAAACACAGCTGCGACTGCGAGCTCCGATCTCAGCTTTGTTTATGCGCCCAGCCAGGCGAGGCGATGCGAAACGATTTTGTCACAATATTTCAAGCTTCAGTGACAAATTTGCAGCCAGCGTTGCACAAAACAAAACTCAAACCAAAACTCAAGACTCCTTGGCGCAGTTCAGCTCAGCGCCCTCCCCTCTCCCTCTCTCTCTCTCTCTCTCTCTCTCTCTCTCTCTCTCTCTCTCTCTCTCTTTCACTCATTCTCCCTGCCAGCCGCTTTTACTAGTTGTCATTATCAGAACTCTGGCATCGACTCTGTCTCCTGCTCCATCTTCCTTTGCAGTCACCATCTCTGTCTCTTTCTCCGTCTCTCCTTCCTTTCATTTGCCATCTCTGTCGTTGACACGGCAATTAAGCATCCCTATTTAGACGACCCGCTTTCTGGTAATTTACTGAGTGTCGCAGAGTCCATAAAGTCCATAATTCAGTCTAAGGCTTGCGCCAAGCAACAGTTGCCGGACACGCCCAGGCCCGCCTCAAAGCGGCAAAAAAAAAATAAATATATGCTCGTCTGCTGCTAAATGCAGCGACAGCGGAAGTGAAAATTGCTCCAGTCCCAAGTCCAAGTAGGTGAAAGCTAAATTTATTTGCCGCTCAAATTCAAATGCCATTCGACTAAGCCCAGTTGCCGAACGGGCCAACAATAGATGGCAATTGACTCAAATGGCTGCTGCAGCTGCTCTATCCAGATTCTCATAAATATCGACAGATATTACATATACACATATATGCAGTAGAATCCCACCGTCGTTACACCCGGAAAACGCTATATCTATATCTGAATCATAGTCCATACGAATGCTTACATGTATTTATTTATTAGAGATTATAACCTGAAAAATAAATTACGACTTACACAAGAATTAAGCACAGGCAATAATGGGCTATATGCATATATTTTAAAATCTAATTTCTTAATCCAAATTTTTCAAGACACCTAAATAGCTCGCATTGATATTATTAATTTTACTGTTCAAATTTATAACATGTAATACATGTCTTGTAAATATATATGAATCCACGCGCAACAGAAAGGCAACGAAAAATTCAATGTAAATAAAAATAAATATTTAATATATAAAATAAATAGCTGATGGATATATTTTTAATCTTGAAATCAATTAATATTGTCTACTACTATTATTTAATATTATTTCAGTTAATGTATATTAGCTTCGTTTTGATTTTTTTTATTTTATACAAACTAGTTTTAAAATAAATACTATTTAAATTATTAATTATGTATTTTTTTGTATATATATATTTTCCTAGATTAAAATAAGCTTATAAATTTTAACCCAGCTGCCTTGGTTTGATTAAATAAAAGTGAAATCCACATAAACTAATTTTAAAATACATATATCAATTTTTAGACGATAAATGCTTTTATTTATTTATTTTTTTTTAATAAATTTATTTGCTTTTTAAAAAAAAGATAAATTAACATTAAATGAAATGTTTTTATTTATTTATTTTTTATTTTTAAATAATATTATTCGCTTTTTAAGAAAGAGATAAATTAACATTATTTTTGGCTCATCTGCATTGCATTATATTTTATATATTACATATACATAGTAAAACATTATGTAAAATATGAATTTAGACTATTTCTGTCGAAAAAGAAAGTTGAAAAGTTGTTGGAAAGTCTACAGAAAATGGAGATTTCAGAAAATTCTGGAAAATTCGGTGCAGCTACTGAACTACTTACTAAGTACATTTCGCCCTCACACAAAACCAATATACCCATCTTGCTCTCTCAATGAGTAACAAAACTAAAAAGAAAACTAACTTGATGAAAAGTGAAAGAAACAGGGAAAGAAAGTTATAACGGGATAAGTCCTGCCTATTAGAAGCCTACAAGATTCTTACTAAACTTAACTTCCAGCCGCAAAAAGCAAAATAAATAAATACAAAATCAAGAAAACCAAGAAAGAAATGTTTTTGCGGCAAAGCCATTGTTTGCACCGACCCAAACATGTAAAGTTGGCCAAGTTAGTTGCTGTTAATGGGCTCTATGCCACATCCAAAGGCGGGCGCTTAGCCCGGACACTTGAATGCTGTGAAATTGTGACGTGAAGTGCAAATATTTAATTGCTAACAAACGGCAAAGGCGAGACAATTGGCGCCTGTGTTGCATTTGCCTTGCAGGCGCGGCATCTGTGGAGCAGGTTTTGTGGGTCATAATTGTGGAGCGAACGACACCGGACAGCAATTAAAATGAATGAGATCCTTCATGTTTCACATGAAATGCTTGATAATAGTGCTTAAGATGGAAATAGTTTGATATACTCAATTATTTGACTAATTTCTTATTGGCCTACACAGCTTGAACGCATATTTCCTATTTGAATAGTATTTAACAGACTGTGTTAGCATTCCAATTATAATTCCGATTAGAATGCAGCTCTGTTAATGATTAGGTTTGCAGATTTTTTAATTTAAATGCATATCTGTTAATTGATATTAGTAACGATTTGATTATGAATCCAATTGGATTTTTTTTTTGTTGTCACTACAATTCCAATTCAAATAAAAAACAAAGATACTCAATATATTCATAATATTAGCATTCTTATTATCCATTTATTCACTCATATTTCAATAAATAACATTTACATGGTTTTTTAAACCACAATCCAATTAAACTCTAACAATATTTCATTAAAAACTATATTTATTGCATGCAATTCCTACTACCAACTTATACGCCTATGTTAACAGTCGACTAGATTCACACCGACTCCTTGCATTTGTATTTTGAGGCATTTAACATTCATGTCTGGGAGCAACATAAGAGAACTTTGCTTATGCACAGCAGCATGCTGTGAACACTCGTTAAGCAATAACATGGGAATCTCTTTAGTTGTATGCTGGCAACTGCCTAAGAGTAAAGAGAAAGCTTTGTTCGTTACACTTGTATGTCCTTCCCCTTCATTTTCATGCCAGCTCATGTTAAATAACAGTGATTGTAATGTAAAAGTGAATAGGGGAAGTGCAGTCGCTGTTATTACTCTCTTTTGCTGTTAACAACTGCACTTGGCACATTGAACAACATAAAATTTGAATGTTAAGTTTGGAGTCCAATTTTACGCGGATTTAAGAGAATTATTATTTCATATATTCGAATATATTCATATATTATAGCGTTCTATATTATATTTTTCTTCAATGTTATGTTCAAATCAAATACAATGAGATTCCAGTTGGAACCATATAGGCACAAGACGCATTGGCTAATTAAATTAAATAATTAAAGACGATTATGAAGCGCATGAATATGTAAGCGAATATACAAAAAATATTAGATAATTGAAGTAAAAATAGGATGACATCAGTTTAATAATTTATAATTATTCTCAGCTCTAAATAATGAATCATTTCCTTTGTAACTCCCAAATGAAGTTATAATAGATTTCCAAGTGGCCAATTAGAATGTCGATTATGGACCGCATATTCATTAAACTAACGGCGCTTTGCCTATTAGAAAATGAATGGAGGTTCTTTAGAATACTTTTCATTTCTTAAGTCAGTTGGCAACAATACTTAAGACATACTCAGCGTTGTCAGGAGTTGGGAGGCCTGCCTCATTGCCGGCAGCTGCATGCCACCAATTTAATTAATCTGCACGAAATATGCAACACAGCAAAAGTTTGCCAGCCGAGAGGGCAAACACACACACACACACACACATATACATGGCTACAAATTGCCACAGTTATAATGCTTGACACATAAAGCGTGTGTGGGAGTGTGTGTGTGTGGGTGGGTGGCTGGGTGGTTGGTGTGAGCCACGCCTAAAAGCAACGGCAAAAGGCAAAGGAGCAACAGAAGCAGCAATAAGATTACTTAATTGATTTAAATTTGCTTGTCTAGTGGGAGTTGATGATGTTGCACAGTGCCGCATGCGATAATGAAGTTGTTGACAAGCTCTTGGGCAAAAGAAAATGCAAACAACAGCAACGGCAACAGCAACGACTACTTGCAACAGAAGTGCAAGTAATTGAAAGGCAGCAACAGCAACAACAGCAACAGCAGCAGCAGCAGCAACAGCTGTGGCAACTGCAACAGCAGTAAACAAAAACGTGGCATCAGCCAGGCTCAAGTAGTTGATGGTTGTTGCAGCTGCTGCTGCTGCTCCGGCCGCCGCTTCAAGTGTCGCGCCACACACAAAACAGGCTGGCAACGTGTCGTATGCGCTATATCTCATATACTTTAATTATAATTATAATTAATGACATTACGCCTTAAGAATGACGACGAGCCAAGATATTCAATTTGTCAACAGACGCCAACTAGCAACGGCGCAGCCAAGGCCGAGCCCACCTCACATGCAAATCCAAATCACTAAACACACACACATACATCTAAATATACTTACCAGCAACAAATCTGTATGGCCCCGTTCCATCGTTGTGTTTGCTTGGTTCTCTTCTGCTCTTACATACTAAACGAGCAGTGATATTTTACTGGCTTAAGCCCAATGCGATCGAGCGAGATGACAGTCTCTTACTTTTCTTTCCTTACTCTCACTGCTCTCTTAAATTCATGAGCATACACACACACATAAGTACATCATATACAACAGCACCGCTAGCCCTTTACAGTATTGATAAGCCAAATTTGCTAGTAAGGAAAGCTAAATAAAACAAGTAAGAAGACTCT
This sequence comes from Drosophila navojoa, assembly GCF_054131105.1. NCBI lineage: Eukaryota > Metazoa > Arthropoda > Insecta > Diptera > Drosophilidae > Drosophila > Drosophila navojoa. The sequence continues at coordinate 24,845,806 of NC_142891.1, read as the reverse complement.
AGTCGAGACTGCTCGACTAGAAGATACCCTGAAGCCTCCAATCTGATATTCTAATCACTCTGCACTTCTCTTAGGCACTGCACTTGGACTGCGCTGCAGTGTGGGCAATATTATACGAATTTATTTGTTGAAAATTTAATTTCTATATGTACGATCTTAATGAAACTCTGCAGTTAACAGAGCGCGTTCTAATACGTGCGTACAGACAGACGGACAGGGCTAAATCGACTCAGCTCGTCGCCCTGATCGAGAATGCATATACTTTGTCGGGTCTGCCACGCCTCCTTCTGCCTGTTACATACATTTTAACAAAACCAGTATACCCTGATTTCCCATTTTCAATGGGTTCAGGGTACAATCGGCTTTGTGTGTCAAAATTTCCAGATGTGTTAAGAATAAATGTAAAATTAGTTTATATTAGTTAAATTGCCCATATGTTTATATGTACATACATATGTATGTACATACGAAATAACAAAAATTTACTATGAAAGGCGAGATACACTTTCCTCTGCTTCGAATTGCTTTTAATAAATCTATACACACAGTTTAAGCAACCGAAGAAATCTTCATGACAGGTCCCGTTGCATCTTCGTATTTGCTTAGCTCTCATATTCTTTTACTCCTTCAATGAGCAATGAGAACTAGCCGTCACATGCCTAATACGATCAAAGTTTCTCTCTTTATGTTTTTGCTTTGCTTACTCTCACCGCTCTCTCAAAGGAATGTATGCCTGCATGTATGAATGCAAAACATTCTCTTTACCTCTCCCTCTGTCTCTTTCTACCAAAAGCACTTGTACAAGTATTAGCAATCACATATGTATGTATACATATATGAACATACATATGTATGTATGTATGTGAATGTTGAAAAAGTTTGTAGTGTATTTCATACAAATACAAACTTATATGCATGTTTGAGTGTATATGTGTATGCAATGTATGTGTATTTGCTGTTCAAAGTATTTTATCCTTGTCGCGCGCTCCTGCGGCTGGCTGTTATTACGAGTCCGCTGCGTCAGACGTCAGTCAGGTCCGTCTGCTCGCTCGCTCGTTAGCGTTAACTGACCAACGGCACATACAAATACAAATACCAGGACAAAAGTAACTGCACCAAGGACATGAAAGGGAACCTCAATGAGGCTTAGGCATGCCCAGCAGCCCTGCGCCGATGACGATGGCGACGACGACGACGACGACGACGACCACGGGCAAGTCAAATTTTCACTCCCTTGTGTATGTGACTTGCATGCTGCGTTGGGCGCCAAACTTTTTGACTGGCATTTGCCCAGTTACCAAAAAGCATCCATAACAAGTTAAAACAGAGCAGTAGAATCATGCCGACTACGTAATACTCGCCCTGTGAAAATGTTGGAAAAGAAGAATATTCTTGACATCAACATCTCATTTTGTGAGTGCCTGATTATTGATGTCTTTTAAATTTATTAGATCATGTATAATACCAAAAATATATTGTCTGCCGGATATACCCCATTTGCTTTTAAGGAGCGAGTATGGCAACGAGTGTGGTCAGAGACCTGTTCCATTTGAAGGACGTGTTCTGCAGTGTCTGCAATCATGTAGCGCAACCTCGTTAATCCCAATCAATTGCCCAAGGACTCTGCACAACGAAGGCAACCGCACAGGAAACAGTTCGTTTCACACTGTATCACTCTACTGAACGATTTTATCATATTATAATGGTAAACGCAATTATATTTGAAATTATTTTAGATGATCTAATAATAAATATTTATGGAATTTTAATGAGATAATTTAACATAACAATTAAGATATTTTAGAAATTTAAAAGGTCTAATAGAGCTAAATTATTCGGACAACGTAACACTTCAAATTCAGCTTTTGAGATGGACATTTGCATAAATATCGAGCATGCTTAGCCGAGGATATTCAAGAAATTTCTTGAATTTGATACGATCCATATTTGATACTATCATATCGTCAGCAACTGTTTTAGACTTTCTGCTCGTGAGCACTTTTGCTCTATCTTAACCAACTTCTGAATTGCTTAATCTATAATCATGCAGAATCTCTAAAACAAGGACTTAATCAATCAATTTTATGTTTGGGAACCTCTTATCTGTGGAGCTTTTATATTTACCGACCTTTATGCTTTAAAGTAATCTTCAGTCAGCAGACCAAATCATTTTTATTTTGATAAACCTGAAAGCTGAGGCTTTATTGACCGTCTTGAACGGAAATCGAAAATCTTGGCCTTTGCTCAGGCAATCTGTCAACGACAATATACACACAGACACAAACACACACACACACACACAGACCCAGACAGGTAACCGGATGTCGTTACTTTATCCGTTGGGGTATTATTGCAGTGGGTCGCTTTAAAGTAAGCTTTAAGAAAATATAGAGCTCAATAAAAGCTTTATTATGCTCCAATATTAATATCAATATTTAATAAGAAGTATTGTATGTAATAAATACTTAAACTGCAGGCAAATTATTTGCTAAAATAGTTATCAACAGGCAGAAGTAAAGAGACACGCCTCCTCCATAACGACCAATCAAACCTCTTTTTCGTTGTCTATATATTGTCATACAGACTTAAAAATAATACACATGTATATATGCAAATATACAATATGCATATATTCAGGCACTATAAACTGGTAATATTAGCCTTACACAACTCACCTCGAATAATTGAAGCTTCTGACTTGGATCTGAACTTATAGCTTGAGGACCAACAACCTAAATTTGAATGAAATCATAGGGTGAGAATAAAATAAAAAATTAATTAGGAATAAATAAAGTAAATACATTTAATATTTTACCAAGCCGTGATATTCTATAAGAGTATATATATTTAATAAGTTATGAGAATGAATGAAAGACCTGAGCATTTAAGCACTTTAAAACTATCGCATAAAAATATATGGTAAATATAGTTAGTCAAATCGACTAAAAAGTTCATCCCACTCCTCCTACATTTTCAAAGCAGTAAATAAACTTTCAGCAACATATTTATTTCGTAAAAGTGGATAGCATGGAAAGGAGTAATTCATCGTCTAGTTGAGTTCCCTAAGCTTCAGTTTTTCATCTCACTTACCCTATACAACAAATGAATTTCTTGAAATAATTATTTCTTTTTTCTTTTTTAATTTTTATTAAAAATGTAAATTCAGAAAATGCGGAATACCATAGTTCTGTAGACCTGTTCTCGTATCGCTGCCTATATAGATGTATATCTCTACAAATATATATACGGATGCTCAAATAATCATTTCATGTTTACATTTTCCGACGATGCAATTCGATTTGCTTTTCATTTCATTTTTTTCAGCTTGGCTTTGGATTACAAAACTTTATTTGATGCATTTTGCGTGTACATAGAATCGTTTATAATGTTTATATATATATTGATATATATATATATATGTTTTGGGTCTTTGTGGTTTCTTATGCACAAATCTTCAATCACAAAACAAAACCAAGCAACTGTTGATAGCAATATACATATGTATATTATGGGTGTTATACATATTTATCGTTTACAACTGATTCGCAAGCACATCGAGCGTAGCACATTTTATATGGGGGAACATTGTTTATATATGGTTGGATAAATCTGACTTGCTTTGGGTATGGGGGAAAGTATCTGCTAGGAGTGAGTGAGAGAGATAGATAGCTAGGGGTATATATCAATATTTTTCACAACAATCAATTTTTGCTAATACATAATTTGCTCCATGTGACTCGAGATGTATTAGGCTATGTGTTCTATAATGCGCCGTTTGCTGTATATTTCGTTTTATAATGTGAGTGTATTCCTATGCATATATATATATATATGTATCCAATATTGCGATAAGCAAGCTTTTTTTGTTTTTTTATTACATGTCTAAAATTTCGATACACACAAAATATTATGCGCCTATAATCTGATGGAAAAAACATGTTGCGGTTTTAATACAATTTGTTTTCGCAATTATTTTGTTTTTATGTGTTTTTGAATTCTTCGAATTGTTGTTTTTAAATTTCTTTTCGTTTTTGGGTATTTATATAGCTTTTGTTTTTATTGTTGTTTGGTTTTTAATTCAATTGTCGGGTCATTGCCTCAGAGCGACGCAGATGTTTAAGAGATGCTGGTTGCAGTTGCTCGAGCTGAAAGATGGTCTTGACAGCGTGACCCTTGTGTCTGCTTGAAACGCCCTTCCACCCATCCATCCATCCACCAAAGAACCGATCCGTTGCCATTTACTGTTCCTCATCGCCGAGCTCGTGCTTAATTTTGGAGAAGTCAAACGTCTCGCCAGTGCCGCGCTTGAAGATGTTTAGAACATCCAGGCAAGTGGTCTCGAAATGCGTGGTGGCATCATACGATTCAGAGATAAAGATCTGTGAGTCGAGTCCATCGTCGACCGGCTCCAAGTAATCCGAAATGGTGACAAACTTTTGTGCAATCGGCTCCAACAGATCGAGGCCGGGCTTGATTTCCGCCTCCGGATTCTCAGTCTCCACTGTGGTGGAGACCATGCCCACAAACCAACCCTTGGCAGCCACCTGATGAGTGGAGCTGACCAGCGATACATAAATGTCCGATTTGCGACCGACTTGCTTTTGTGGAATGATAATTTGAGTGGAGAGGGCATCCTTAGTGCTTGCCACCGGATGGTCCAAGATGCAAATGCAACGGATGACCTTGCCACGCTTGCGCACCTGCTCAATGAAAGGCATCATATAGAACTTGTAGAAGACGATTAGGAGACTTCCGCTTACCTTTTCGGGCACATAGCTGGGATCGCAGTACACCTGCTTGCATTTGGCGATCTCTTCTCCCGATCGCACGCCCACCACCTTGCCACCCTCGCCCAGCACAATCTCGTCAATGGGCTTGTCCAGCATGTAGGTGCCGCCATAGATGGCCGAGAGACGGGCAAAGCCCTGTGGCAGCTCGCCCAAGCCGTACATCGGATACAGATAGGGCGACTTGCCATATCTCGCCAGCGAATCCGAATACAGCTTAATTCGTCGTATGGTATTAACAGCCGGCTCATTCAAATACTCATCGTCGCGGAACAGTGCCAGGGCATGGCCCGTAAAGTCCTGCGTGTTCTTGTCCAGGCCGAACTTGTCGTACAATCCCTGCATGTTGGACTTGGTGGGATCGAAGTCCTTCCAGGTCTTTGGGTCATCCTCTCTGAAGTCCTGCACGTAGATCAGGAAATTGCGGAAGCGGCGCTTCTCGAACATACCTGATATGGATATAAATGAAATTTAGAGGTGAGTATTAATGGATAGCAATTGGGTAACTATATTAAATGTAGGTTATATGACTTATACATTTCGTATGTCAACAGACTCTCTCTTATGAACGAGCAAAAGCTCATCTTAACTGATTTGTTACATAAAACTTCAACATCTTTACATGGAAATTTCTAGAATAACTATTTAAGCAAAGGACCTAGCAAATACCCAAACCAACTTTGTAATATGCATAATTAGATTTTCCATACATACAATATAGTAAATATATTCACATACTTGTAGTTAATTGAGTTTGCAAAAGACACGCGACCTAGCTGACTACGAACTTGTGCTATACCTTATGGGGGAGCATATGCACACAAACACATCAACAAAAGAAACCCACAATACAGACATATGAATATTTCGTTGTCTTTAAAACTCTTATACATCAAAATGGGAATGGGGACGTACAATTGACAGTGCTAATTTAAGGGCTAAAACACCACCAGCCGGCCAGTCGAAGTCAGAGTGACGTCATTCTGCCATGAAGGCTCTATGTGAAGGGTTCAATGCACCTTGCGAGCCTGCTCGTTATGGGCAAACTAAAGAAATTGGCAAATAAACTGAATGGAGGAGAAATTTACAGGGAAATAAACAAATTATAAAAGAAAATAAATGAAAAAAACAGAAAAGAAATCAAAATTAAAGATAGTCATAAATGGAGCGTGATTGGCTAATTGCGCTTTGTAGTTGGCAACTAGTAATTGTTTAAACAATTTCATGCCAAAACAAAAACAGCAACAATAGCCACAGAGCCGCAGCCATAACACCACACACAGGTGTAGAAAAATGAATCAGCGCAACGGTTAATTGCCTGAAAGGTATGCACAGGGTTGCCACAGAGCGCATGGCAAACAGCTGGCAACTCCATAATTCTAATTGGACTACATATATGTATGTATATGTACGCCTAATACGAATATATGTAAATATATACATATATATATATTTCTTAGACATTCACTAAATCGTTTTCAGCAATTAAACAAAAACTATATTTTTAAAAGGGGGCAGCAAACAGGGAAAAAATGGGAGGATTTAAAGGCTGAAACGCAGACAACACACACACACATGCATATATGCTTAGAACACAGAGAGAGCCCCTCTACAAATACGTGTCACAGTCAGAGCAAAAGCAACACCAGCGAGTGCCAATCGCCGCAAACAAGCGTAGACAAAGAAACATGGTGAGAAAACGGAAAAGGGGAGCGCGCAGCTAAATGCGAAGTATGTATACACACACACAAACATACATACATATACATTTTTCTCATGTAATTTCTGCTTTCACAGTTAAAGGTCCAACCGGGTAGAGGTCTTCCGGTTCCGGAGTCCGATTTCTTTTTTTGTAATCCTACTTGCACTTACCCATGAGATCGGATGCCAGCGCCTCCTTTTGATCCACCGGCACTTTGGCAATTTTTCCACCCTTGTAAACGTAACTGCCCTCAATCGACTTGAATTCCAGATAACGGGTGACGCCCGTGTGTATCAGTAGCTTCACCAGTTGGCCATTGGCCATTAGAAATTTGGGTATCAAGTCAACGTTCCAGTCGCGGCCACGCCCAAATTTTTCGCCAGGCGGCTCCAGACCAAACCGTTGGAAGAGCTCCTCCAGCGGCGTAATGGAGGCCGACTCGCCGCCATAGTATTTGTTGCGATCAATATGCAGCACTTTCTTGCCAGAAACGGAGAGCATGCCGCTCAATATGCACTCCTTGAGGCCAGTGCCCAAAACTATCGCATCGTATTCCTCATTCATGTTAGCGTTTTTTTTTTTTTTTCTCTCTTTTTAATTAGTAAGCAGCAGCAGCAACTCTTCTTAAAATTGAAAGGTTTTCACTTTGCGACGTTGTCGACGTTTTTACACTTTTCGTTCAATACGGATTTTCTCTACTCGCTAGAAAATGCCAACTTCATTTACCATTGAGTGATTTCAGTATTTCTTGCAGATGGTCTTACTGCTTGGAACAGCTGTTAACTTAACAGAACGTGCGACTCGCTGATTTGTAAATCGTGCTGTTGAAAGGGCTAAGAGAAGTTTTGAATAAGCTTTCGACCTTTACGATTATCCTACAATTGGCGCGTTACTGAAAACAAAGTGTTTGGCTATCTATTTAAAACAAAAGCAATACATTTTCAAAAAATAACGCTAACTTTTTTTACAATTTACGTACAAGACATGTAATATTAAAAATCTTTAGTAGGTGTGTAACAATATATCATTTCATTAAAAGGCATACTGAGTCTATGAAAAAACTTAGCATATTTCTCAAAACCAGGATTGATGAAATCGAATAATTTTTAAATAATATCACTGACCAAACAACAGTGATAATATTAAATTATATTACTTAAACTGCTAAATTTATGCTAACAAATATCGCTAAGACGAGTGTCTTCGATACATCGATATTTCCGACCATTGCATCGATGACATGAACGAAAGTACATCGATAATAGTAGTTTGGTCAGTCAAAAAAAAAACATTGAACGGGATGGACGCGTTTGTTGTTATTTTTTAGTTCTTACATTTCCGTCGTCGTTTGTTGTTTTCTTGTGTTGCCGAAGATATAAATAATTTTCCGCAAATAAATTACACGTTGCAATGTAAATGATTATGAGTTTTAATCAAAAGCTGTAATAGAAATATCAAACAACTGCTTATGTGTGAGTGTAAGAGTGAGCGTGTGTAGCTTGTTTCGCGTTGTGTGTGTGAAAAAAGTGAAAATGAAATTTGGGCCAAAATTGTATTTAAATTCTTAACGCCAACAAAAGCGATCGAGTTAGTTAAGAAACAAATGTACATACGTGTTATATGAGCCAGCCAAAGAAAAAAAAAATAAAAAATAAAAAGTGAACGGTTTTCTCGCGCTGTGTTGCGTGTTATTTGATGTTTATGGCGCGATGAAAGTATGGGAGGGAGGCGCAATCCATAATTAAATTTATTAATTGAAAAAATTGCTTCTAATGAAATTTGACGCCAATTTCAAGGAATTAACATCGTCGGCACTTCTCTTCTCCCAAGTCTTGTCTTACGTTATGTTGCTCTGGCTCTAGCTGTTGCATTTCTTCTTGTGCTTTTACTTCTTCCTCTTCGTGTTGCTGTTGTTGACCTCGGCTATGATTTGTTGTTGCTATGCTCATAATTTTGTCTCATTTTTATCATAAAAATAGCAAATATATACATATATCTATATAATTAATACGTGTGTGATTGTACAAAAAGAAATACAAATAAAAAAGTATATATATATACATCTATATCCAAATAAAATCAATTAAAAAGTGACTTAAAGAATTACCATATCTGAATTCTTCAAGAAGATTTATTTTTATTGGGTAAGTTTCGAAAAATAAAAATGAAAAACAAGTTTTTTTTTTATATTTTTGCTAAATTGAACATATTTTTATTGCACTGTACGCTGAAGGCAGCGCCGCAAAAAAACAACTTACAAAACGAGTTAGTTGCTTAGAACCAGTTCGACAGTCACAACCTCAGTCTCAGTCTCAGCAGCCTCAGCAGCTTCTCGCATGCTGCCAATCGCCATTTGTGGCCTACGCGAACTCAGTTTTATGTTGTTATGTTGTCATCTACAGTGTTATTTTTCTGCCTCTATCTACTTCTGCTACTTCCTCTTATACGTATAAGAGTGTATTTCCTTACGGTTGTAAGTAGTTGCCAATAAATTAGCCGGAATCATATGTTCCTTATGGCTGTTGATTACAAACTATCAAAATTCCATTTCTTTACGTATAAGAGTGCATTTACATTTACAAAAGGGGAATCTATTTAAACGTTTGCATCTGTCAGTGAGGATAACTCACTACCAAATTTGATATGGTGGACTAACACAATTCCACTTCTTCCTAAACGTATAAGAGTGCCTTAGTATAAAGCAACTAGTTGCAAACAAATTTTCCCAAATCAAACAATTATGTTAATATATAAATTCATGTTATTTAATTAATATACTTTTGATATAAGACTGCAATCTCTTACACAAAAATGAATGGTGAACCAATATGCCCATTTGTATCTGTGAGTCATATAAGGCTAACACGCTACCGAATTTGGTATTTATTTAATAAACTTTCAATTAAGTTTGCAATTTGTTCGAAATGGATTCTTCCATTGGCATTACGGAGCCACCTTTGTGATCCCATGGAAAAATGAGCATGTCCTGTCTGTAGTTGCGTGACACGACACAGAAATCGCTTGGCACGAGAGACAAAAAGTCTTGAGCAAATGTCAATTTCTTAGAAAGGCAAGGCTAATACGCTGCTCGCTTCGACATTAGTAATTCCCGAAAAAAACTGATAGCTAGGTAAGAACAATCGACATTAGACCGTGTACTGGAATTCTTGTGCAGGTGGATTTAAAAGTAAATATTCTAAGAATATAAGAATTAATTATTATAAAGCAATAATTGCTAGGTAGTAAAAATCGACATTCTTATTTGACATTAGACGCAATTCATGTAATTTTTATGAAATTGAATATAAGACTAAATACTTTTCTATCTATCTATCTATCAAATTACTACATTATATGTGCCTCTGTAATACTAATTAATATTTACAAACAGTGAAATAAATAAGCAGTTCCTAATTATTCTTATTGGAATAGCTCGATCCAGCTGCATTTATGAAATTGAATATAAGACTAAATACTTTTCTTACATCCTATCTATCTATCTATCAAATTACGACATTATATGTGCCTCTGTAATACTACTTAATATTTACAAACAGTGAAATAAATAAGCAGTTCCTAATTATTCTTATTGGAATAGCTTGATCCAGCTGCATTTCAATGAATTTCAACGGCAAATGATCTGAGTAAACTAGGAATGAAGATAAACGAATAGAATTTAGTTTAGTCTACGCAGACGTAATCAGTGCCCCCTTTGCGCTATTTAACTGCAGAAGCACGTTTGCAGTTCATTTCACATTCCAAATGCTATTTATTTTTTATCTGCACCAGTGCTGCCAACTTTTGATGGGAAAAAAGTTATTTGTAAAGGCAATGAACATGTTAAGACAATTACAAAATGAAATCTGAAAATGAAATAATTATATCACAATCGAGATTTCAACTTGTTCTTTATTTGTATAAATACGTTTCTAAAAATATTCTGATTTGGGGCTTCCCGCCGGTCATAATAAAGCTAAGTTTGACGGAAAATGCCGAATGGGCAACACTGATCTGCACATTGTGAAGATGTTGCTCTGTCCCTCTCTCTCATTATCTATTTTGCATTTGTTGTTCTTTCCATCTTTGGCTATGCAACCTACTTGACGTTATCGCATTCGCATTCGCACTTTGCCGCTCAGTCTCTCTCTCTCTCTCTCTTACGCTCGCTGCACGCTGTACGCGTGGCTTCGGTAACTGTAAACGTGGCGCTGCCAATTGACTCCAATTGCCTCTGCAGCAGCAGCAGCAGCACACGACAGCCGCCGATACACACATACTTACACACACATGTGTATCAATAGAGATATATATATTAGAAGCGATACGCAGCTCGCACTCGTTCCGTTTTTCTGCTTTGTTCAAGTGTTGCGCGCTTTGTTTTAACGTCTGCAATTAATCTTATTATTCGTCAATTTTAAGTTCGCATTTGCTTAGCAGATAAATACCAAAATAAACAAATACTAATTAAAACCGGCGTTTAATTTATTTGTAATTGGTTGCGTTCGTTTTGGCTCATATCTAACACCCCAAATGAACTACTCAATTCACCTTTCTGTTTTCCTACTAATAGACACGACTAAGAGACGCCCTTTAAGATACATTAATGAACTAAACAGCTCTGAACCATTTCCCATTTTACTTACCTTTATTCTAATTCTTTAATTTGCAACATTAAATCCAAGTTCATTAGATTTGAAATATTTGATTTGTATATTACTATAAATATATTAACTGATATTTCTATCTATTAGATTATATATATAAAGTATGTAGACATTAATTTCTTTCAAACTCTATAATCTTTAACTTCACATAATTAAAACACGAAAAGTTTATTAAATTTTCTACACCCTAACAGTTATGTGTTTACGGTATAGTTTGTATTTAATTTGGTATGTTTAAAAGTTTGATAACTTACCTGGAACGAGTGATATGTGTCTGACATTTCACGCGAATTCCCTTATCTGAACAGTTTTACTGAATTCCGTATTTATGTGTTTTATTGTACTTGGAGCTGGCGTCATAAACCCTGAACTTACGCGTCTATTGAAATATTACGCATATACATATATTGCAATTAGAAAAGAATAAATAATGCAACTGAACGATAATTGATAGTTTTGAGCGATCTGATAATCAGCAGATTAATCTAGTCTGTATTTACAAATTAATATAAATAAAATTAACCTGGTTCGCAGTCCATTGACAGACATTTATAAATGAGCATGGCTCATCTGAAATTCTGCTGATAAAAGTAATAATAACATAAATTAGACTAATTTGCACTTTAATCGACTGCAAATAATTTTATGTATATTTAAAAATAATCATATTCTGAGTAGGATAATTTTTTTATTCCTGTCAAAATTATAGAGTTAGAGTTGTCTTCAGAAAAATCTAAAATGAACTAAAAAAGTCAACCTAGAACTATCGAAAGTATTAGTAGAGTGTATCGAAATCGGATCATTAAACCAGAATTATTCATTCGACTGGTGTCGCCGACTTTTGACATTTTAAAAATAAATCTTAATTACCAAATCCTGTTAGCCGGTGCGCTTAAGCAAATGTAGAGTTGGAAGGAGGCCAGTGTAATTGCATTTAATAGTCATTAAGTTAGGTTCGATTGCATACAAAAAATGTATAAAAGGCCAGATTGCATGATGGCTGCTATATATGTACATATGTATCTACATATATATATACTTATAATGTGTTTAATAACTTCTTTATATATGTATAGTATATATATCGTATAAATATATCAACTTAATGAGCAGCAAAATAATCGCAGATGGCCGCGCGTTTTACTGATAAGTCGAAAGTGTCAGAAAGTAAACTTTTTAAACTTTTGTTGCTCGTTGGATATATGTATATACATATTTATATATGTATCTGAGTATATTAATGTACATATAAACAAACCACTCACATCCGTTTTTTTATGATTTTGATATATCCCGTTTAAGTATCCGGTTCGTTTTTTGCCAAACAAGATTAATTGCTGTGCCTAAATCGCAAGACTTGCTTTCAAAGCTTTACTTTGAAATGTAGTTTGACTAACGGATCTGCTTTTTAGCTTACTCTATGCATACATGACCTTAGTTTTAAATCCGTTAGATATATTTAAATTGACTTGGATTTCTAACATATCATAGATTAAATAAACAGAAATAACAAAGGGGATTTTAACCAATATTCGTTTGGCGCATTCTTTGCATATTCTGTTAACAATGTTTAATAAAAACAATATAGATTCTATTGAAGAGTTAGATAAAATCAAAAGTATAATATTCGGGGATGCATGATGAATTACTCCACAATAAATATCGTAGTTGTCATTGATAGATTGGCAGCTTATCGTGTCACCTAAACTAAACTTAATTGGAAGCAAACATTTATCCATAATTGGCCAGAACTAATACAAGCTCTGTATTCCATGAATAACTAAAGCAGGATCTAAGGCTTATTGGCAAAGAATCGAAATGAAATAATTGAATAATTTTCTATATTAATTAATTACACTAAATTGCACGCTTTTCCTCCTCCTCTTTTTCCTTCCACCTTTCCGCCAGGTAAACTCGGCCACAATCACACACAGTGGCCGATAGTCCAGTCGGTGTCTATTAACTGATTGACCCCCGCCTACAGACCCGTTCGTATCAACCGTTATTTATTAGTCGTGCAACTTTTGTGTTCGCGTTTCGTTGTTTTGCCTGCCTCAATGAGGGGCTCTCACGCGCCCATCAAGCGATTATTCTCATGCTCTGTCACATGCGACACCTCCTGAATGACTCCATTGTGTGGCTGTGTGTGTGTGTGTGTGTGTGTGTGAGTGGGTGGTTGGGTGGGTGTTTGGTTGGCAATTCTGTATTCATTATTTTGCTATCGGCAATTAACGGAGTAAGCTGTATATATGTATATTTCGATATATACATATGTATATCCCATATAAATTTGTCACAGCTGACAAATAGGTTCATTTGTTATTTGTATCGTCAATTGAATATTAAATATTATAGATTATTTAATTGTATCAGACATTCAGATACTTTTTGACTAAGGGATTTTAATCAAATTTATCATAAATATTATCTGTTGAATCTTAGGAATATGTAACTGTGAATCTATAAGATTAAAATATATATATATTTTTAACAAATTTATACAGCCTCAATATTCGTCGTAAAGACTTGAATATCTATCAATTATTTACTTTATATATAGTCATATTTATGTATATAAACCGGTAGTGTGATGTAGTCAAGCTTTAAAAATATATTAATAAATATATGAAAATACTCTAACCAGCATTGTGTTGCCCTAATATATGTATATTTATCCATTTTTACTGCATAATATATACATATATATTTTTTTTTTATTTTTATACCCTGAACCCATTGAAAATGGGAAATCAGGGTATAATGTTTTTGTGTAAAAGTATGTAACAGGCAGAAGGAATCATCGCAGACCCCACAAAGTATATATATTCTTGATCAGCACGATGAGCTGAGTCGATATAGCCCTGTCCGTCTGTCTGTCCGTCCGTCCGTCCGTCCGTCCGTCTGTCCGTATGAACGCCGAGATCTCAGAAGATATAAAAGCTAGAGAGCTGAAATTTTGTGTGCATACTCGTGTATACCATACGCAGTACGAGTTTGCTTTATTTTTTCGATAACTCATCCGATAACTTTTTTATCGAGAATAATCGAAAAATTGATTTTGTTTTTTGAGTCTCATCGGAGTACTATTAGATGTAGAGACTTCAGATTTACTGTGTATATATATATGTAGAATACAAACATTTTGTAATCAACTGATTTTGGATACCACGCCCCCTTCGCCCCCAATTTGTAAAAAACGTATTTCAAGTACTAGAGACTTGTGCTTTGGAATGTACACACATTTTGACCATATAATTACGCCCTAAAAATTTCATTAAGATCGTATGCTTACAAACGAAGTTATTCACCAAGTAAATTCTCATACTATTGCCCACACTGCAGCGCAGCCCAAGCGCAGTCGCTGCTTACTGCGCAGTTAGCAGAGCGCGGGCGCGTGAGGGTGGATGCATGTAAATGTATGTGTGCGTGCATAAAAGAAGTGCAGAATGATAAGAATATCAGCTTGGAGGGTTCAGGGTATCTCCTAGTCGAGCAGTCTCGACTAGAGTCTTCTTACTTGTTCATTTCTACAATACAAGCTATAATGTCAAACTTCTTTATAAATGATATATAAATATGTGTATGTACCTATATAGATATCACGAATAGCAATATCACCAATAGCAACAATAAAATCATATATATGTATATGTATCATATAAGCCTGTCCACAATCGTCTATAAGTAATGTTTTCTGCCATTGTTTTCAATGCGATACGCCCCTCTTCTATGTATACTATAAATGTTGTTTATTTAAAATATGAGTAATAAAGAGTTATGAAGCGATTTACTACAAACACGTTCTTGTTCACACTCAACGCTATTCTATCTGAATCACTCCTAATGGGGTAACCGAAACACAATATAATAAGTGTTCGTTGATATGAAAATGAATCGCTTGACCGGTTAATGGCCCAGCTGGCATAGCTCAAGTGCATTAACTGATAAATATAATAGAAGCACAAAGCCAAGAAGCATTCAATTACCAAATGTGTACAGAAAAAAACAAAAAATTTAATATCTATTCTGTGGTATGAAAACCCAGAATGATTTATTTTTAACGTGGCTAATTAAGTTCTTATCTTCTGGTAATTTATTTTTAATTCTACTCAATGATAGACTTTAAGATTATTTTAGCAGAAAAGATATGCGGCACACCCTCAGGTATATATATCTCTATATTGTAGCAAACTTTAATTGGAACAGACAGCCTGAGGCAATTAGAACAGCTGTTCTAACATATGTTTCATCATAGCGTATGCCCTCTGCCAGGCCCTCATCTAAATTTAATTTCCCTTACAAAGTAGCTTTTTTAGTAAATGAGGAAATATCCAAATTGCAATTTCAAATTTTCCACAAGATGGAGAGATTCAAATAAACTTGTGAGCTACTGATTATTTAGTAATGGAATGGAATAGTATAGTGATATCAGTAAAACTAGTAGTAGTAATTGGAGTAGTAGCAGTAATAGTAGTAGTATTTATACTAGTAGCAGTAATGCTAGCAGTAGTATTTGTGGTAGTAGTAGTAAAAGTAGTAGTAGTAGTAATGCTAGCAGTAGTATTTTTGGTAGTAGCAGTAAAAGTAGTAGTAGTAGTAGTAGTAGTAATAGTAATAGAAGTAATGCCAGCACTAGTATTGGTGGTAGTAAAAGTAGTAGTAGTAGTAGTAGTAGTAATAGTAATAGAAGTATTTAATAATAGTATTTGTGGTAGTAAAAGTAGTAGTAGTAGTAGTAGTAGTAGTAGTAATAGTAATAGAAGTATTTAATAATAGTATTTGTGGTAGTAAAAGTAGTAGTAGTAGTAGTAGTAGTAATAGTAATAGAAGTATTTAATAATAGTATTTGTGGTAGTAAAAGTAGTAGTAGTAGTAGTAGTAGTAGTAATAGTAATAGAAGTATTTAATAATAGTATTTGTGGTAGTAAAAGTAGTAGTAGTAGTTATACTACTAATTGTAATAATAGTAGAAGTATTATTAGTTATATCAGCATTAATAGTAGTAATAGTTCTACCAGCAGTAACAGGAGTTGTAAGATTAGTAGTAGTAATTATTATTGGAAAAGCAGTGAACATAATTAGTAGTAGATAAGTAGAGTCGTTTAAGTAACAGCAATATTACAAATAATAGTATGACTAGTAGTAGTATTTTTACTAGTGATAGAAATAATACTGCTCCTAGTAACTGTAGTGGTGGTAGTATTAGCTATTAGCTATTAGTTAGTAATTAACACAAAAACTATATTTATTTTAGGTAATCACAGTTCTCATGTCCCAGCTCTTAGACTATTTTATTGCAATATATATATTATATATAGGATAGTCAAGTCGCCTGCCTTAATGTAAACCGGCTCACTTTTCGTCGTAAATTCTCTCATATCTGGTCGCACCCGCGCTTTAGTTAATTAGCTCGAATCGCTTTTAATCACTTTGTGGCCTGACTTCAAAGTATTTGGCCCATTTCAACAGATAAATTGAGTTCGATTCGTTTCGTAAGTTTGTTCTGTTCGCGATTTTCCCTTTTAGGGGTAATGAAACTCTATTTTTAGCCAGAATATCGAATACAGAGCACGCAACAACCATGCGAAACAAACTGCGAGAGATAAACAATGCCGAGAGCTCTGCGAAATGTTAAAACAATATTATTGTTTATCACTAGGCCAGATGGAATGGCAATTGCTAGGGCATAAATATTTATACAATATACATATATGAAAAGACTGTAAAGTTCAATATACAATGTGGAACGACTGTGTATAGAATCGTATGTATCTATGATATATGCAGTTATACGCTTCAATGCGTAAGTTATTTGAAAACCGATTAGCCTTGAATAGCGAGCAATTATAAAGTAATCTATACATAAATTAGAATTTATACATAGAAGGAATGCATAACAAAGACCTTCAACTATCATCAGATTCGGCAGCTGAAATTTACTATCCATTATTCAGATCGAATTTTGAATTACTGAAACTAAAATGGGCTCTAAAATTGTCCTAATCATACTATTAAAAAATAACTTATTATTTGTTTAATAATATTTCTTTAATTGTTGATCTGTATAATTAATAATTATCGATAATACGCCTTGCAAACATTTTTAAACCTTCCACAATTGTTTCTTTGTATTCTGCCATCTTATCGTACAATCGCATTATTTTCGATAATTGCAAGAAAATATAAATAAATATAGAAATATATAGAAAAATTCAACTTCTTATCACTAATCAGCGATCAATCAATCAGTAAATCAAAAGGTTATTGTATTTTTATTGCCACCTAGTAAATAGTTTGAGTGGTGAATATATTAGAAAGCTTTGTTGTTCTTTAAGCCTAGAATTTTTCTAAATAAAACAATAAATCATGGTTAAAGTCACCTATGGAAATGAAACCTAAAATAAATTAATAAAGCCCTAATAAAAAGTGTTGAAGAAAGACACGAAATGAATATATAATATATTATATATATTAATTTCACTCTGTATAAATTTCAAATATATACATATATTGATGATATAGACTCAGAGAAAAAACATATTTACTTTACAATTGGTTTGTTTCTTTTTCTCTATTATTTTTATATATATATAGACTCATATATATATGTATATATACATACATACACATATACATATATGTATATTTATATTTAAAAATAATAGAGAAAAAGAAACAAATTGTAAAGTAATTTCTTGACTTGCATGCGCATAGGTGTGCGCATATCCTATATATGCCCACATATTTATCATGCCATGTATATATATTGCAAGTGTATACAAAAAGCCCAAAACGTGAAGAAAAATAAGTCCAATTTGAATTTAGATTTTCGTGTCGACACGCGGTTCAATTTTATTGTTCGAAATTCGAATAGAGCGAGAGAGAGAGCTGTGTGTATATATACACATATTTCTTTTGTTATTCTTGTTATTTTCCTAAACAGTAGCGGAATTAGTTTATCGCTCTCTAAAATTAAAATACGAAAAGTAGAGGAATCAGGGAAGTTTAGCCAGAAAATACCCTGTGAACAGTTTTAGTAATTTAAGTTCTGGCACTCGGAATTCATTTCATTATACAGCTTACTGAATATCAAGTATATAATATATACCCAGTATAGACTAGGGTCAGACAGCTCGCAATAAATTTGCATTCCTAAAAGTAATGAGTATTCCAATTGCCAAAAGGCAGACCGAAATGTTTATTGTTGTAAGCGTTTCGGATAATCAATAATAAATTTTATAAATTTCGCAATTTCCACTGGATCAGTGGATCCGTAATGATAGCCGATATGCCCAAATTCGTCTGTTCGTTAATACCTTAAAAGGTCATTATGCATTTGCAAAAAAACGACGATTAATATGGGTTTTATATGTATATTATATATGAGATCATACGAATGAATATATAGACAATCAGGCGAATTGCTCACATTGGCTCAGTTAGTTTGAGATATAACTGAACGACTCTACCGGAGCTGCTTCTGTTGATTGTTGATTCTTTTCTTTCTTCTCGTACCACAGAGAAAAAGTAACTTCATAAGTAACTTCATATATGTATCTTTGTATATATATGTATATCGTTGTCTGTACATAATTATAGTTTTCATGGGATATTTAATACAAAAAACAAAAAAAAAAAAACTCATATAATAAGACATTGGCTTATTCGTACATTGTATCATTTATTTCGATATTTTTCATGGGCGTGGGAGTTCTTAAAGTTGCAAAATTTTTGCCAAAGATCATTATGCAATTTTGTATGTATGTATTTTATTCAATGTAATTTATTTAAGAACGTGAGATTTATTTTTAATATCGGTATAAAAATTATGTAAATTTCATCCATTTAAACTTCAGAAAGACTAACTCATTTGCTAAGACAAAGTTCACACGCAACATGAACTCTATCGCTCTTTGCTACAAAACGCAACAATTTATATATTATATATATATATATGTAAAGGTCTACGTATATTTATATATATAATATATATCCATTTATAATGCCTCTCCACGCTGCATGGCCTCGCTTTACTCTTTGACCTTGTCAGCCGTTTAGGTTTTTGTTTTTTTCGTGTGTGTGTGCGTTTTCGTGATATTTTACGCTTTGTGGAAGCTTATCGGAAGCTCGGAATCAAGGGCACGCTTTGCAGCACAGCAGACATCTGTTCGAGTACGGAGTGGTAGTGGGAGTGGGAGTGGGCGGGCGGACGGTTGGTCGGTCGAGCGTACTGTGGGTTCGACAAACCTTTAGGTGCAATTAGCAGTACTTGTAATCTTATCGCTGACACAAGGATCTGTTAATTATTTTAGTCTAACTAATGATTCCGGCTCTTTTCGTTCATTTTCAGCAGTTGGTCATGACGACCATGGCAGAGGATGGGCATGGCACTGCTTCTATGAGGTGCTAATTGGACTCTTCCCCGCAAAAACGCAAAGCAAAACACAAAAAAGAACGAAAAAAGAAATAAAGAATTATCGCAGAGCAAGAGGAACCTCATGGTGTTGACGCTCGAAGATGCCGTCAGCAAACACCGAAGACTTGCGCCGAAAGTTTCTAGTTGTGCAGCAGCAGCGCTCCGCGCCGCCCAACCTGGCCAGCGAGAACCTGGTCCAGGCACAGGCACAGGCCCAGCTCCAGCTGCAGCAGCAACAGCAGCAGCACACATTGATGACGACCGCACCGACGGCGACGACCAGCGGGGAGCCCGAGCGCACCTATGTGTTCCCGGGCACTCATCAGGTGGGCAACACATCGGCCGTGGGCATGCCCAGTGGGCCGGGCATACCGGGCGTGGCCATCGTCTCCAGCCAGCCGACCAGCACGCTTCACCCGGGCGGCCCCTCGCGTGGGGGTCATGCGCGATCGGTCAGCCATGGGGGCGGCGCCATTGTCGCTGTGGGCGCTGGCGGGCGACCCATCAAGTCGGCCATGAAGGGCCACCAACGTGCCTTTTCCCAGGGTCAAATTACGGACTCGCCGCCGGGCAGTGCAGCGCCGGCGGGGCGTGGCCACAGTCGGGTGGGCTCCAAGACGGACTTCATACTGCCGCCCGGCCACAAGGACGAGCCGGTCAGGGAGCGTGAATTTGGTCCGTCGGCGCCCAGTTCGGCGACCGGCGGACGCGGCCATTCCCGTCAGGCGTCCCGCTCCGAATCGATATACACGCTGCGTCGCACCGAGGCGCCGCCCTGGTGGAAACGTCTCACCCTGTGCAACTACAACACCAACGACAAGTTCGAGGAGCGCTGCTACCGCATGGTGGTGCCCAATCACACGGTGCCGCCGAAAACGCCCAAGCGGGAGCATCCCAATGGCCACTTCGTGGGCAATAAAATACGCACAACCAAGTACACGCTGCTCTCGTTCGTGCCCAAGAATCTGCTGGAACAGTTCCATCGCGTTGCCAATCTGTACTTCATTTTCATCGTTCTGCTCAACTGGGTGCCGGCCATCAATGCCTTTGGCAAGGAGGTGGCCATGATTCCGGTGATCTTCGTCCTGGGCGTCACGGCCGTCAAGGATCTGTTCGAGGATCGGCGTCGGCGAGCGTCCGATAAGCGCATTAACAATACGACTTGTCGGGTCTATGATGGGTAAGTTCTGTCTTGAATATGAAATTGGTCTGCAAACGTAAATGCTTATTTGATAATGATATAAAGGGGGTGATTTATTGGCTATATATGAACACACGCATACAAACAAACACACTCGCACACACACACTCACATACATACATACATACACATACATATACAGCCAATTGCGCTTGGGTTGCGCTGCAGTGTTGGCGATATTATGAGAACTTATTTGTGGAATAATTTAATTTCTAGACGTACGATCGTAATGAAACTTTCAGAACGTAATCATGATGTATAAATGTAGAGAAATGAGACCACAAGTCTCTAGTATTTGATATACGACTTCTACAAAGATGAGGGTGAGGGGGTGAATATAGGGGTGGGGGGTAAATTTTAACAAAAACCGAAATTGTATAAAATACATCTTTATATACATTTTAAATTTAGCTTGAAAGATGTAGGAGATATAATTTTTTAAGTGATCTTCGATAAGGTTTTTTATCGATAAAAAAGTGTCGGAATGAGTTATCGTTTTTTAGTGATAAACTCGATATGCGCGCGGTATAAACGGACATTTAAAAAAAAAGTTGAAGTCTCTAGCTCTTATATATAATTATATAAATTATGAAATCTATAGTGTACTAAGAATCAGACTAATTTTCCCTAAAGACTTTACTGAATCTAAATTTTCCTTTTAACTTCAAAACGCAAAAAGTTTAATGTCATTCTGTTTTGTTAAAATTACCTTTGCGGTATCTTAAACTTTTAAATTTTTAAATTTACATGAAATAAATCTATTTATTTTGAGTACCTTTTAGGATATATAAAAGTCTGTGGTTTTTCTCATGCAGTAGAATTCGGTTATAACGACTCAGCTTATAGCGTCGACGAAAATGCTGGTCCCCAGGCAAACTTTTATGAGCAAACCCTTACGGTTCTAGCATTTTAGATGGCACTCTCAGCGGCATTTCATTACATAAACAAAGCTTTCATCTGCTTTATATTGATCTCTGATCTTCATTTCAACGAACTTAAGTGGTTGCCCATGCCAAGCATTCAATTCTATTGAAGTATATATGTATAAACCATCTTCTGTTGGTTTGTATATTCCATTCCATTCGAAGGCTCGATAATTGCTTTGTGCTACACTGAGTCTTAGCAGTCGGTTCGTAGATTATTTCTTTTCTGATTGTGCAGAGGCAGCATAATGAGGCAGAGCAGAGACCTAAGCATGCCGGAGCAGAATGCTTCGCACTGCTTATTAATCACTTTTCTGATTGTGTATTATTCTGCACTGCACTGTAAAATTGGTATAAACACTAATAAATCACATAGAAATACCAACAAACAGTTGAATTTATAGTCGACTAACTTATAATACTTGTTAGGTATATCAACTAACTTATAGTACTTGTCTGACTAAATATATATAATTAAATATGTAAAATATAATTTGGTAACATTTTAATAAATAGATTGTATAATGATATAACTGTATACATAATAAGCAAAAGTTGGAATGACTAATTCCAGCAGAATCATATTTTAGATTCCTTCTAAATATGAATAAAAAGATTTATATTTTCACTCTATTTTACGACATATATAAGTATCTCAGAAGACATAAGAGAGCTAGAAATACTAAATATCTCTCTATAGAGAATATATGTATATATTCTGAATAATTTATAGATATAGTCGGTACTCCCATCCCATATTTAGTTTTCATGGCATCCATTATACAAAAGGATATTAAATGAAATGTTCCTATTTGGATTTGCTTTTATATGGGCTAAAAATGTAAAAACCCAAAAACCCTTTTCAATTATTATTATGCTTAACAGCACTGGCTAATTCTTTTGTACATAAATAACTTTCCCCTTGCCACAAAATGTGAGCCAAAGAGAACAAGCAGAAAGGTTAAAGCTCAAAAAAATGGCTTGAATAAATGTTTGTCAGGTGCTCGAAAACAATCTAAATTCAGTTAAACAGAAGAAGTTGGCCCATGCTTTGGCTTAAACGAGAGTTTGTCTGGCTGACTGATTGCGCATGCAAAGGCAGCGATATGTTCGCACAGATTATTTTTAAATGCAATCTAGAAATCGATAAACAGACATAAAGCGTAAAGCCATAACGGCGACAACAACAACAATAGCAACAACAGCCTAACAAAGTTGGTAAACTTTCCCTCAAAGTTACTTCAAGTGTGTGTCTGTGTGCCTGTGTGCCTGTGTGTGTATGTGTGTATTTGTGTGAGTGTAGCTGCCCCCCTTTTCAGCTTCTTCTGCCATGTCTGCGGTTCGGCTGTGTCCCACATTCGAGTGTCGCCGACGCTCGCCGCACCACCGCCTCTTCGCCGCTCCGTCGCAGCGCAATTCGCCGCAAGAGTTCCGTTTATTTATTTGCCTTGCACGCGCCAACTTTCCAACCAAGTGACAATTTAGTTAGCTGCACTGCACTCGCAGCTGTTGCTTAGCCCAGCCTCTTCCCTTGCTGCTCAGTGCTGCCCAGGCGCAGCCTTTACCGTTGGCTAATTGCCGTTAGCTACCAGTTTGGTTGCCGCCAAATCCTGTTGTTAACGCTGCTATAGCTGTAAATGTTATTATATTGTGCTCTATTTATAAAAATGCTGAAAAAGAGTATATTGGTTGTGATACATGTTTTGATTTGACTTAGTTATTTAATAATAATATTTTGTGAATAGGTTATTATTCTAGTTAATTAAATGTGAGTACATGTGAATTACTGAACTATTGAATTACTATACTATGAAAAAAAAAAAAGTTTTTATTTTTAGATATTTTTAACTTTTTCCCTATTTTAATAATACTGTTCTTAGCTTTGTAGTCCATTCCATATTCCATCCTATTCATATAACTCCTTTTATATTAATTTCTTAACCTTAGCTTATTTCAAAGAACAATGTTTTTTTTAAATAAATAATTACCAGTATTTTTAGATTTTTTTATAATCAGCTGCATTAATTTACAATTATTTTCACTGCCAACAGTGTATTGCGCAGTCAGCTACTCGCTGCTCGACCCAAAGAGCTTTTACTTGTTGCTATTGTTTTCTGCTCGGCTGATCAATGAACTTAGCAATTGTTGCTGCCCATTCAATTTGCATTTCCCCGTTTTGCTTTGCACAAATTGTGATTAGCCTTAGTGATTGTATGCTCTGACCCAAGCAGTTTTGTCTTGAGTCATGAATAATGTCTGCGGTATATCTTAGCATATATCAACCATGCGGTGAAACTGTTCTTCTCTGTTTCGTTTGTTTTTATTGTGTATATACCTGGTTACATACGTCTGGATATGGTACATCTTCTTTAAAATTCAAATAACCTATAGTAGAGAAATATAAAATTTAATGTTTTCTGAGTCAAGTTATATTAGTAGGTTATATACATATGTATACTCCCTCTTCACGCGTATTAAATTGAGACGTTTGAGTGTTGGAATAAGTAATTGATGGCATAAAACCGCATTTAGTTGCGTCTATTGTAAGCGTGAAATTAACAGCAGCATTTCTTTATTGCACAGCTTTACAACTAAAATCACAGCCGTTAACCTTATTTTTGCTCACTCTGAAAGCATAACAAATGCCAGTTACAGAGTTAGGATCACTAAACTGAATCACATTTTAGCTATAAACTAAAATTAATGCTTTGAATGATAAAAATATAACTGCAATTCGGTTAACTGTATTGTGCAGTCGCTTACGCCCGACTGTAACATTCTTGCATTGTAATTCACGGCTGTCAAAGCGAATAGGTCTATTCGTACGGGTTTTACTCAGGCCTTCCGCGCATCCAGCGCAGTTACATGCAAATCAGAGCCATTCATGCGCCTTGGCATACCAAATGCGGACGCTGAGTGGCAGCCGCAACAGGTAGCAGGCCCAATGCAAACGCCCACCCGGCCGAGGGCTGTATGGCCAATGGTAAATGGTAAACGGCCAACGGGCAATGGTCAATGTCCAGCAGCGGCCCTGATCATCTCAGGGTCTTTGAATTTCGCGCTTGCCCTGAAAAATGCTATCGAATTCGTGACCATGTGGAATGTTTGATAAGTTTTCGGTGAGTCACTGGCATGAGTCGTGGGGTCGTATCTGAGCTGGGCTCAACTGACATTATTCGGCCATTTCGCAAGCTATGCGATTTGTGGCAATGGCAGTCTCAAAGATAAATTTTTGAGTTGTTTATTCAGTGGCAGGCGTGAGACTTGTGCTTCAAACACACCTCCAAAAGCCAATTCTCAAGTCTGGCAAATCGCATTAAGTGTGATAATTGAATATTTGGTTCAAACTAAGAAATTGGAGTAAAAAAACAAAAAATTAAGCAAAATGTTAACACGATTTTTAGAATACTTTTGCAGCACATTGAACCTACGTGAATTAGGAATTAGGAATTAAACCTGTTCAGATACTGTTATTCATTTGAATATTGAATAGAGCCCTAATTCTATAAAAATAGCCAATGTTGATGATGATTGTCATATGCAGATTATTCGTTTCGTTCAGAGTTCTGCGGTTGTATTCGTGTAAAGCTTTGATTAGATAACGTATCGAAATGAACTACTAAATACATTTACATTTGAATTGATCCTGAACTAGATAAAATATTCCTTTGGCCTAAAAATTATAATATATAGCTAGCTATTCTTTTCTGTACCTGTATTTGGTTCGAATGAAATCGCTCTTAATGGAAATTTTTTTTAACAATAACTTTCCTTCATGAACTGATCATGACTGATTGAACTAGTTCATGACTCAAAAATTATCAATTAGCAAGATTCGCTTTATACGTAAGCAAACAGAATGAATGCTAAATTTATATTTGATATTCAAGTCATTCCAGAAGTTATTCTTGGTCGGTTATATATGCTGAGCCCTAAAAAGCCAATCCCCAAATTAACAGCTCTTAACAAAAATACTTTTATTATGCTAATGCTGCTGAATGTGATGCAAAGAAATGATTTCCTTAGAATGTCTATATATAGTATATGTCGCCTCTAATTAAAACTAATTAAGACTACAGTTTTTGCTTCAAGATAAACAGACTTTAATCAAGCTGCTCTGTTTTTGACTTAAGTGTTGATTTTTATTGCTAGACCAGACGAGCACATGACTCGATCCTGAAAGCTGTGAAAATGACAATAAATCACAACATTCGCATCGGAACAGTACAATAAAAATCATGTGACAAGATTGTTGTACTTACGTCACATAAGAAAATTCCATTTTATTGTGGGGTTTCTTCGAATCCGCATTGCTTGGGCGTATCAGCAATAATTTTCGCAATCAATTGCAAATAAAAAATTCCACTTACAATTGGACCAAGCTGGAATGCAAGAAAATGAAATAAATTGCATTATATATGCTGAAGTTGAAGATGGTTTCTCAACAGATTCGTATTGATTTCTGTAGAGGTTAAGGAATAAATAAGTATGTAAATATGACCTTATCAACTATACAATACGAAGTTGAATAACATAATACAATTTTTATTTTTATTTATGGAAATTTATTTATATATTTGTAAATACATATTTATAAAAAAAATCAAAGGTGAAGATACATTGCAAAATGATCAGAAAATACATTGTTTATTAGCACGACAATAATTAGAAAATAATTATAGATATCAGAAATTGTATAAAATACTAGTTTTTCTTTCATATAATCGTAAAAAGCTGAATATATTACAAACATCTGTCGGTTAACGTAACGGTCCACAAAGTGCATACCGTTTCGAACCATACCGATTATAGATCACGATTAGCTCGTTCGATAGACGATCTATAAATGTATAAATATATCTGGGAAAACAAAATTATCTATTTTTTCTTATAATCGAGTATAATTGAACACGATTAGAGATAATATGTAACATCTAGATACAACAAGACTATAGGCAGCTCAAAGAAAGATTTTCAATTAATGGATAGCTTCGTGTTATCTATCGATTGTACTTAAACTTCAGTAATTAGCTCATATATGTATAAACTCTAGAATATGGTATCCCAAAATGAAGCGAATCAATATTTCCAAAGTCCACTCAGACCTGCGAGCTCTACCATACTTAGTGGATCACACCAGGTTCGGAATAAAATGTTTATGCAATTAATCTCAACATGCTTGCAATTAATTCTATAGAGTTTGAACCCCACACTAATGTGTTGGGCCTAAAACCAAAGTACAGTTTTTAGTACCTGTTTTTAATCGTGTCACTAACTAGTTAATAAGAGTGCTAATCATGTCATTACGTAGTTGGTTCTGCTAACTTATTTATGTGACATTCCGTGTTGTGGCTATGTCAGCTGTTGGCTATCCCAGAGTTTGGCGATGCCAAGTGTGGACTTTCACCTAAATCGCATTAATATTCTAAAACCGAGTCGTAGAGCGACAATACGCAGCACCTAATCGATTCGACTGACACAAGAGCACATTTGCCGAGTTCAAGGCAATCGGAAGAGTTTATGTGGGCGAGGGGCCTTGAGTGGCATTTGGTATTTGCATAGAGAATACGATTGCATATCGAATTGAGCTATTTATTAATATACAATAAAAAGTATCGCACAACTTGAGCCGGTATTCCCGGCGTTAGGCATGGCAAGAGACGGTGCCAATATCCTCCGTATCTTCATACATACATATATATCACAAAGCTAGAGGAGACTGGCAAAAAGGCCTGTCTGCTTTGGTAGAGTCGTACCGGTTTCTACCGAAGCCAAGCGATTGACATTGAAAACGTTTTAGTAACTGAAAAACGGGTTTTTCCCAAACCGGTTGACAATCGACTTTAGCGGCGGCTGCTGCAGCTGATGCCGATGTTGTCTAGTAAGAATCGCTAGCGGGCAGCCTCAGATCATAAGCTTCGTTATCGTTGCTGACGGCTGTGATGTCAGCGATTTATATTCAGAGCTCCCAATTGGTGTCAGCTGTGGGAGACCCATATATTCGCCCGTAGACGTTTGTTTAATCACAATGTTAACAAGCTCATGCTCATTATACGGACGGCATCGCTTTTTCGCTATACCCTGACTTCGTTGCAAAGGGGTAAACAAAGGAGGATATGATGATTTTGTGCAAATGTATGTAACAGGTAGGCTAGGTTTACCTCTTGAAGGGTATGTATTGCCGATCGTGAGTAAGAGCTTAAGCGGCTTAGTAATAACCGTCCGTTTACCTAATTCCATATCTCGATAGCATAAGAGCTAATTGCTTGGCATATTGATACATTTATAGGCAGTTTGTTTAGATTCACTGATTCATGATTATGGTTAATCTATAATAGGTATTACAACCTAGTGTTGAAAAATACATATAATTCACAAATAGTACAGAGATACATATCTAATTCTCCATGTTACTCTAGCAAACGTAAAGACGATTCCCAGAAGATAGTCTCTCCTTCCCCATTTATGCAATAAAATGTAATTAGGTTCAGACCCAACAAAGTCGATATTAAGAAATACCCTAAAACCTGCGCCGAGCTGGCTTTACAGTCATTCAATGCATGTTTTATGACAATATGTGAAAAAAACAAGCTTTAGTCAGAATGTCCGACCCTGCAGAAAAATAATAGATATAATAATATACGAATAGTAAAAAATCTTACGCCGTTTATAACTGAAACCAGGACATATGAATATGCTAAAGCATAAGTCTTTACCCGAGGTAGGAATGATGCTCCATTCTATCTATATAAATCTGTGAATTTCACTATCCCTAATAGTTGGGCACTCCCAACCAAATGATTCGCTCAGCTTTGTATAACATGGGGTAGACCATATACTAATTCAATTCCAATTCCAAATACTTACATACGATATTATCTATCATTCAAGTGCACATACTCAGCGTGTAGAGTGCTGACACGTTGTTAAGCTCGTTACCATAGGTTGATAACGTGTTTGATTTGTTATCGAGACCTTAACGCTTTGGACAGTTTGAAGTTAGTTGAGTTAGTCGAAACACCTGCACTAATATTTGCCGATAGAGGCGTCAGCATTTAGAAAAGACATATAGACACCCTAGTAGTATTATATAATAGTGCCAACTCTGACATCTGTTGTCCATTTTCTCCCTCTTTTCATATGTATGCATGATAACTTTTGCACACTTCAATAGTCCATCTTGTTCGTTGCTTAAGTGACACTAATTGTTGATTTCGACCACTGATTGAACTTAAACAAAGAATGTGATTGTTATGGATGTGTATTTGCATAAAATGTGCCCAGTGTTTGTCTTCATATACACATATACATACATACATATATTTGTAAGGGCAAAATTGTTGATCATTTGATAACTTCCTGGAATTTCGAATTCCGAGAATATTTATGCAGCTGCCGTTAGGTATTTTTCTAGTCGGGTCTTGAATCAGACTTCTTCAATTTGTTCAACAAATATGACCTTTTTGCTTCCCACATAAAATTAAAAACTTAACACAAAATAGCAATAGTTCAGAGTGCAAATTGATGTCAATTTTGATAGATAACATCTGGAGTACTACAGAGACTTACATACGAGTAATTACCAAGTCAAAGATTTCGATAGCAAATCAGACATATGTGTGTATACATGCCACATACAATTACGTGTCCGAGTGCCCTTTCAAGTTGACATATGTATGTAGCAGCTGAATTAGGTCTGGGTCATGGCGCCCTAATAACCCTCATATGAGGCCACCAGGCATTGGAAATTATTCCCCCAACGCAACAAAACAATAAACAACAATGAAAGCTTTCCATCCATCCAACTCCTGCCAGTGTTAGACCCTGGCTTTGTTGCGGTAATCACACATAAGTTTCGCTTTCCGACTGTGGAACATTCCGTTGCCTGACCGAGCACAACAACAATAACAACAACAACAAACAGAATTCAACTGCTCAGAGACTGTGTTATTAATTATTAATCGAGCGTTTCAAAAGGCCCACCAATTGTCTCCATGTGTGAATGCCTCTGCTTCCCCCTAGCTCTGTCTCTGCCCCTGTCTCTATCGTACCTCGGCTGACACATTGCGTGCAGCGGTCTAATTACATGGCGAAATTGTCTTTCCTTTGTCGAGCGCGCTGAACTTAAGAGGGCGGTATAATAGATATGATGACTATATGGGTCTAACGGTAGTTTGTGCTCCAGCGAATCGAATCGAATCGAATTGAACCCCACCCAACGCCTGTCGGTGAGCAATGGGCAAGTGCTTTAATGGCATTTACATGATTGATTTGTATACGATGGCTTTTAACCAAGTTAATGACGGGGAAGCGAAAAGCGTGAGTTTAAATATGGGTAAAGTTTTAAAATCGATTACAAAAATTACTATCGCCCGCTTCTGTTATCTTACTGTTAATTGCTCTCGATTCAAGAGAAATGTTCTGTCACTTGTTTTTCATTTGTGGTCAACTAATGCAATAGACTAATCATAGGGTAGCACAATTGGTTGCTTACCTTATGGGAAATTCCCATTAGAGGTTTGAGAGTGGGAGAAGGGTCTGATTGTAAATGAAGAGAAAGAGAGAGACAGATAGCATGAGATGAAACTAGAGAAAAGAAAACCGAGAAAGGAGAGGAAGAGAATGAACATTATATATGTCTATATCCTTATAAGCATATGGTAAAATCTATAAAGAATTCTACAAAGATTTTAACCAACATTTTAAAATTAAAGTAAAAAAAATTCACCAAATAATAGTACAATAACAGCTTGATAATTTTATTGGCCGGATGTTTGATTAAAATATGTATTTAGAAAGATTAGATTTCTTGGAATCACTCAAATTGTAAACGGTAAATAATTGTGATTATTATTGGGGCAAATTGTATTATCTATAACTGAAAACCTTGAACTAATTTCGCTTGACCTAACTCTACATATAAGGCAGATCAAATAACTAAACTATTTC
Organism: Drosophila navojoa; assembly: GCF_054131105.1. Lineage (NCBI taxonomy): Eukaryota > Metazoa > Arthropoda > Insecta > Diptera > Drosophilidae > Drosophila > Drosophila navojoa. The sequence goes on along the minus strand of NC_142891.1, from coordinate 24,815,164 downwards.
ATAGTGGATGTGTAAATATGTAATGTATTGTTGAATAGACTAACCAAATTAGAGTTTATCTATCTGACTCACTGGCCATAGCCATAAGCATTAATGAATGTCTACCTCCGGTCGACGTCTCAACGGCTCCACCAATTGCTACTTCACTCTCACTACTTGCCTGATCGGTCTGGGCCGACTTTTGGTATTTGCTTTACGTGGCTTCTATGAAACAATTTGATATGAGTTGCGGCGTGAGTTGTGGCTGCAATTCGGAAAAAACTTGTGAAGTACATATGTACAAGGCCCGGGTCTAGCGCAAGAGCTTAGCCTAGGGGAATGTTAGCCAGCGCCAACCGACCCTTAAGGAGCCCAGCCAGAACATACCTATGGTGTGCATGGGTATTTTTTGTAAGGCATGCGCGTGTGTGCTCAGTCGTGACCAAGTCAAATGAGCTTTAAGTAAACTGCCTGCGTACAGGACGACCTCACAGCTCGTCACCAATAACAGTAACAGTAACAATAACAATAACAATAACAACTCCAAGCCAACCAACACCCCACATGACCCACTTTGGCCAACATATATATGTACATGGATTTATATTCAGCATGTACATGCACATTTCTATGCGTTGTAACTTATCCATCATACAATCTGTTTTTCCTAAAACAGAAACTCATGCTCATTGATTAAAGAAAATCTTTAGGTAAGACTAAATTCCTATAAGGCAAGAAAGTTTGGGTTAAGTTTGAAAATTGCCTTTTGGTTTCTTTTGTTAAATGTATGTTAATCAGGCAGTAGTAGCATGTCTAAATTGTTGATTATGTTCTTTCAAAAGTTGGTGTATGTGGCGCAATGTTTACTAGATAGGAAATACTCATGGCTGCTAATGCAATCATTCTAGCATTTTTCCATATATGTAATTACGGAAGCATATATGCCTTATGAATGAATTGATTGATCGATTTTAATTTTTAATGATAAATGAAAAAGTTTTAGCAGTGCAAGCTGATAAGCATTCGTGTGTATCCCAAAAGTATATGTTACATACATACATATATGCAATTCTTAAATATATATACAAAAATTTTGAAATGCCTTTATACTTAAATTTTAAAAAATTAGTATTAATTAGATTTTACACATTTTATAAGATTTGGTATCAAAGCATATGAGTTTGCTGAAGACTACCTCAAACGAAATGAAAAATGTCATTTGGCTATTAATTATAAGTAGCTCTATCTACTTGATTCTTGAATTGGATCTGTAAGATTTGATGTAGAAGCTAAGCAAATGTGCAAGGAGGGCTCGTCCACCCTTGGCTCATTCTCCCTATACTCGTTTTTTATATACTCATTCTCCCTATGCTCGCTCTATCTGCTTTCGCCCACGCTATGCTTATTCCCCTTATGGTTTCTTTCGCCCGCGCTATGATCTTCTTCTCCCTGAGCTCATTCTCCCTCTGCTCGCTCTCCCTATGCCCGTTCTTCCCGTGCTAGCTCGCTGTACTTCGGCCAATCTTCTGTACTGACTAAATGAAATTAGAGCTCTACACGGGCGAACGCACTTCTGATATTTCTTCAAACAAAGAAAGCCACTTTCGTAAACCATTTGAAGACATACAAATGCAATCAGGAAAGGATTATAAAGCTTGTATACACTCAATACATCGTTTATTATGCCATAATTGCATTGCATTTAGCAATTCTATTAGTTAGTTACATTATTTAACTGGCCTGATCATCATTTGCACAAACTGCAATGACGTTGTGTGCCAAGTCTTCCATTGAACGCCAACACTATGCGCATATTGTGCGGTTCTGTACACTCCATTTAGATTACTAAAAAAGACATTAACGAAAATTGATTCAGTGATAGAGATTATTTGTAAAGAGCATCCGTTTACCTGCTATGACATTTGTTGTGCCACCAACCAGACTTGTACAACTTAGCGCAATTTCGTATAGGATCATTATCCCTATCATAGTCAGGTGTGGAGAATCTCGATTTGCGATAGTAATCCATGGCATCACCTGCATTCCCTGAATATTCGTCCGCTGTTTTTAGCATATAATCTTCATTGGGTCCGCCAATTCGAAAGTTACCATATCGTGCATATCGAACTTCATTGTGCATATTCTTCAAATATATATACAATTCGTGCTGTCGGAAACTTGTTAACAGGTGAAGCTTATCAAGACCGATGAAAAACTCATGATTTGAATTGCCAAAGCCCGCACAATACTCGTGAATATTCCTGTTGAAGTTCTCTGAGCCATCAATACGACGCTGAATCACAATCCAGCCGGGTCCAGCCAGACTCGAATCACACGACACGTAGAAAGGATTCATGCCAGGCACTTGAATTTCGACTTCATCTCCCTGTTCTCCAATGCAACTGGAGGGCTTTTCTTTTTTTTTCTCTGGTGGTTTTTTAATCTCTTTAGCTATCGGTACTGTAGGTGCTATGGTAGTTGTAGTTGTAGTTGTAGTTGTAGTTGTAGGCTCTGTAGGCACATTGGCAGCTTCTTTAGATTTCTGTTCAGATATTTCAGATGCTTTGTTTTGCCATTCCTTGAGTTGATCCTCTAGATTTTGGATCTTGTCCAAAATCGCCTGGTTGGCGCTCATCATTTTCTCTTGAGTCAAGCAATCCTTTTGTTCTGGCATGCATAACATAAGTTGTTTATCCAAAGATTCAATAGTTGCGTCTTTGATTTGAATTGTCGCAATCAAATCGTTGAATTGATGCTCTTTCGAACGAACCGAGGCTGCATATTGCAGCAGCGGCTTGACTATCTTATAACAATAGCTACCGCATTCCGAGTCCTTGATTCTTTCGTCGACGCATTCCTACAATATATCAGTTTTAGTCATTATTATATAATGTGTGTCTACAATGCCAGAAATCCGTATCACTTGTTAACATCATTTTAGTTAACACAGACTTTTAAATGAAAGACTCACTTCATTTTTACCTAAGGCACCTGACAAGGACAATAATAATATTAGCAATAGCTTGTGAAAAATATACATTTAAAAAATATGAAAATAAAATTTGTATTCAGCACGGCCAGAAGTTAGAAAGAAACTGATTTGCGCTGAAATTTGTGCGAAAAGATTAGCTCATAACCGAATTTAATGCTGCGAATTATCTAGACAATGGCTTAGGTCAGGCTTTCACTATCAGTTTTTCAATTATCAGTCAAAAAATAGATGCATAATCCCAAGCTCCTAGCCCCATATAACTTAATAAAAGCCCCATTTCGATGCTAGGTCAATGCCGAAGAATATTACAATATATATGTATATAATTTATATGTTTATTAAAATAAAATAATAATTTTAAAAAATTAATAATATATAATGAACAATAAATAAATAATTTAATAACAATAATAATAGTTTTATTCTTCAACCAATCTTTGAAAGAATCGCAAGCCTGCTTTCAGCAAATGCACTTAAATCAGTGTAGTAATTAGCACTAAAAACTTTACCGTGTTTCCCAATTGATTTTTGGTCAACGACAACAGCTGTGGGGTTTGTCACTTCAGTGAAACCCATAATGAATGGCATCTGCAAAAAAAATATATATTACTTTTCTACAGAAATTTGAAATCATAAGAAGAAAAAAGTATAAAAAAAACCACACAAGTGTCAACGAATGACCTTCATATTGTTTAAGGTTGCAAACAATTTTCTAAGCTTAAGCGAATCATAGAAAATGTTGAGTTGACCCAAGTCTATTTGGCAGTCTTCAATTTCTCCCCACTTTGAAATGGAGAGTAGAAATACGAAAAGAAGAGAGGACGAAATGAAAGAATAATACAGAAGAAAGGTGATCAGAGAAGAGAAGCGCAGAGAAAATATGAGAATAAGAAAAGAGATGAAAAGAGGACAGTCAGTTAAGAAGAAAGGTCAAAGTAAAATCTGAAAAAAGATTAGATGAATATAAGAACACAAAAATGATATTTCTCTGAGATTAAATTTTGTTCTGGAAATCACAAATTCTAAAAGAATTCTATATTTAAATATATATTGATGATTGCTCTGTCCACACTTAACTTAAAGGCAACAATCAATCTAGATGGTTCAGGCCCTATGTTTCAAAATAGGCATATCAATATCAATTATGTGTTCGATGTCTCATTTATTGAATAAACCAGTTCTGGAATGTGAGCTTACAAAATAATTATTATCCATCAGAGTTGCACTTGCATCGATATCAATACCTCAGATAATGCAATCAATACCTCAGTTAATGCAGTAACACATATTTCAAAGGTAACTCAGCGGCACTGTATACCGTGCTGATAGTGGATGGAATATACCTAGGCGAGAAATCGAAGCGTTGCGTGCCATTTGCTCTTAGCAAATAGTTTTTCAGCAACCGGCGGTGCTCATTGGCGAGGTAAACAAACATTAATTTTTTATTTCGCTAAAAACGCCCAATAAATCGAGCGAGTTCCCAGTGGGGCCAGGCGAACTTCTCCCCCATGGGGCACATTAAAGATTCAACATTTATCCACTTTGGCGCCACTGGCAGCAATCGAGCGACGCCTCCAGGCCAATTAGATGACATGCAATATGCACAGAGACTTTGGTTACTAGAGACAATGCTACCTCCATACACATGTATGTATGTATGTATATTCAGCCCTGTGCTGAGTTGCGTCTCTCTGGAATTTGTTTTCTGTTCTCTGACTCTTTATCAAGTGTCAAATCGATTAAAACAGTTTGTCACGTTCCTTAATTGCGCGACTCAGCAGACAAATGTTACCTTATTTACAGCCCGCGAATTGTGGTGGCACCTAAGCGAATAACCCAAATATCAAGTGAAAGTAAAACACTCATTCGAAGTGCAAAAATGGAAGCTTGAGTCATTGGCACAGATATAAACTCAGCTAAAGCGAAAGTTATTCTTAGCTTGATGAGTGCTGTGATGCCACGCCCTGCTCTACACATCATGCTGCTAGACCTGACAGATTGTGGATATATTTATAAAAAGTAATTTCCGCTTCTACTCATTCAGATAGTTGATGCTTCTTTATAATTAATAATTGCTTGACTTTGTCTAATCTTTAATTTGAAACTAAAATTTCCTGACAATGTTGACAAATGCCAAATAGGTACATAAATATATAAAATTTTGTTTAAAGAATTTGCCGAAAATATACTCTCAAACATTTATTTAGAGTTAGGTAGATAAGTTCTATCATCTACTCTGACAAGCTCTGTATTCCTCTCAGCCTAAAGAGGTTCTGATTTTCCTTTCATACTGCCAATAGCTAAAGTAAACAGAGATTGCCTCATTCATGACAAGCGCAGATATTATTATTCGCATTTCGCAATCGTTGAACTGTCAATCGATCTGCAATAAATTAATAAATACAAAAAAATAAATATATCAGAAAACTTGGTGAAGTGGGCGCGTTTCGCCTATTACAGACGGTGCAATCGAATATCTTATCGGGCAGGTCCAAGATAAGGTACGTATAGCAGTCCCAGCTCTGGCAAGAAGAAAATGCCACGAAATGGAGTAAACATAACCTAGTTTGTGGGACAGCAGAGTGTCGCCACCGGCTATTGCCAATTAGGGAATTGAAGTTAGAAGTCATCCGACTAAACAACAACAACGAAGTCACTCACCTACAATGTGACCGAGAGACCCAGAGACCCTAGACGCCCCACAAAGACAACAAACAGAAATTTGCAGGGTCTGATAATTATATTTGTTTAGAGCAGAGCTGGAGTTTGTCGCTGTTGTTGTTGTTGTCATTGTCATTATTATTGTTATTGTTGATGTGGCAGTAATAAATTGCTTTAGAATGCGCAATCTCGCTAATGACCCAATTAAAATGATGGCAAAGGCTTTCACCGGTAGGTCGCGTTGACGTTGATCAAAATTTCAGGCCGCCTACCGAGGGTATGTTGGCACATTAATCTGAAATCAAGCTGTACAAGGACATGACAGACAGACACGAACAATGCCAGGGCCTGTCCAGAGTTGAATCGGGGAAACCCTTGACACGCAAACCGCGCTATACACATGAAAAAAAAACAAGTAAGAAAGCTCTAGTCGAGACTGCTCGACTACGAGATCCCCTGAACCCTACAAGCAACTGATATTTCAATAATAGTTAGCACACACACACGCACACGCACACACACACACGCATATAAACAAACACACGCACACACATACACATACAAACAAACACACGCGTACACACACACTCACATATACAGGCGATTGCGCTTGGGTTGCGCTGCAATGTTGGCAATAAATGAAAACTTATTTGTTGAATAATTTAATTTCTAGACCTACGATCGTAATGAAACTTTCAGAACGTAATCATAATGTTAAAATGTATGTGTATACCGATGCACAAATCTCTCGTATTTGATATACGACTTTTACAAAGTTGAGGGTGAGGGGGTGGATTTAGGGGTGGGGGGTAAATTTTAACAAAAACCGAAATTGTATAAAATTCATCTTAATATACATTTTAAATTTGGAGACTCTAGCCTGAAAGATGTAGGAGATAAAATTTTTTAACTGATCTTCGATAAGGTTTTTTATCGATAAAAAAAGTATCGGAATGAGTTATCGTTTTTTAGTGATAAACTCGATATGCGCGCGATATATACGGACATTTTAATAAAAAGTTTAAGGCTCTAGCTCTTATATCTTCTGAGATCGACGCGTTCATACATACGGACAGACGGACGGACGGACGGACGGACGGACAGACGGACAGACAGACGGACAGGGCCAAATCGAATCAACTCGTCGCCCTGATCAAGAATATATATACTTTGTGGGGTCTGCCACGCCTCCTTCTGCCTGTTACATACATTTTAACAAAACCATTATACCCTGATTTCCCATTTTCAATGGGTTCAGGGTATAAAAAAAAAAAACGAATACGAAACATACCGCTATAAAAACAACATTTTTTAGTCGCAATCACAATTTGCAAAGTGAACTTGGGCGGAAAGTGAAGTGACCCAACACAGTGTGGCTTCTTTCATAAATAGCTAAGTAGATACAATGACCGCATGACGCCATCCGTCGCAACAACAACAACACCAACAATAAAGCTGAAAGCTTTTGCCATGATTCAAGGTCGACAGGTGGCAGGAGTCGCCGATCCTCACTCCCTTGTTAGATAACCTTGAGCTGGAGCAGTTTTCTGCAATTTTCCTGAATAGTTTGCTAGCCTTAATGGGGCTCACCTTGATATTGTGTGTGGAAACCTAAGACTAGCCTCTGCACAGTCCCATTAACCTGTCCCGCTGGCCAACCCATTCGCGTTAGCCAGTTTATGACATGCAAATTGTCTTGACAGCTCACAATTGACAGCTTGATTGAGAACTCATCGAGCAAATGGACATCAAATCCACGTCAATTCAATGCAAATTATCAAAGCTTCCATTTGACATTCCCGCAATTGTCTAAGAATCTGACCTTTAATCTTACGCTACCTACGGAAGTAAACTTACGAAGCTATGAACAATTTATAGCAATTTATAGCTTAACCCTCAACATTATATTTCTGGCAATGAATTTTGTTTTTAGTAATTTCGGGTTTTCATATTTTATAATTTTTTTTATAATAATAATGACTGTATTTTAAAGAAGAAAACATTCAGGACTAGTAAACAACAAAAATATTGAAAAATAAAACTAGCTATATGTATATATAATAAAATATAAAATAAATTACAAAAAAAAAAATAAATAAAAAAATTTGTTAAAAAATAGTTTTTTTTTTGGCACAATTTTAACATTTACATTAACTTAAAATAAATTTATTCCAAACATTTTATTTAAATAATAAAAATGATATAATGAAATTCTTCTAGTATGCCCATAGGTTTATATAAATTTAATAATAAAAAAAATATATTAATTAATTAATAAAAAAATAATAGTATATAAAATAAATTGATATATTAGTTATTTATTTTATTAGAATATCCTTATATGTATTCTTAAAAAGTTTATTCAAATTTGTAAAAAAAAAAAGAGAGAAATAAATAAATGAATCAATCAAATAAAATAATATTAATTTAAATTATTTAAGCAAAATATAATTATTTTTATTATTACACTTTCCTGATTTTCAATCATTTCATCTTCTATTTATTCTTTTGCAGTGAGACGGAGCGTTACAAGAAAACAAAGTGGCAAGATTTGCGTGTGGGGGATATTGTTCATCTGTCCAACAATGAGACAGTGCCTGCAGATATTTTGCTACTGCGCACCAGCGATCCGCATGGCGTTTGTTACATTGACACATGCGACCTGGATGGTGAAACGAATCTGAAACGCCGTGAGGTATGTTTACCTACATATGCATACATATCTATCAAAGGGCTGTGCACCTGGCGTATAACTGTGCCACTGTTTGGGGTTACGTGGGAATGATGTGAATTTGTACTCTATTTTCGTTTTGTTTTGCGCTTGTCTTGTGCAATTTGCAGGTTGTACGTGGCTTTACGGAGAGGCAGAACGTGTTTGTGCCCAGCAAGTTTATAAGCTGCGTAGAGGCGGATGCGCCAACAACAAAGCTGTATAGATTCCATGGGGCCTTAATACATCCAACTGGGGAACGCGTACCCATATCGACCGAGTGCCTTTTGTTAAGAGAGAGTAGACTGAAGGTTCGTTCGTTCGCTCGTTCATTCATCTCTCAAATTCTAATCAAACTTTTACGTTCTTACAGAATACGGACTACATTGAGGGCATTGTCGTCTATGCCGGACATGAAACAAAGTCCATGCTGAATAATAGTGGGCCAAGGTACAAACGCTCCCAGGTGGAACAGCAAATGAATATTGATGTGATATGGTGAGCATTATCACTTGAATACAATTTCAATCAGGACTACAAGAATACTAAACATCGCAGCTGGGAGGGCGGTTGAAAATAAATATGATATCAATATAATACGATATACCAGCAGTACAACTTTCTTTTGAATATCAAACCAAAAGCTAAACGGGTTTGTCAAATCCATTGAAAATCATGTTTCGATTAAATAGCTTGAATAAGCTTATTGTGAGCTGTAATTAATTCTTAGGATTCCAAAGCTGAATTGATAGTCTCTCAAGGTTCACTTTATGTTCCTGTTTCTTCTACAGATTGAATGTTAAATTTATTGGTCAATATTTTGAGAATTTCATATTTCATTTTCAGTATTGTTAACGTTTTAATAGATCTGTTAAACGTTTGCGACAAAAAACCCAAAAATTCGCCATTGACTTAAAAGAGACTTAAAATTTGCTTTGAGATGCTGAATCTTAGATAACGATTCCCAAGGCTGAAACAGAATTACAAAATATCAAATCAGAGCTTTGAGTATACTTTTGTGATATTACATAGAAATATGTTATAGTTTATATAATATTATATATATTAAATCATTAAATGCTCTCAATAATCTACAACTTGGCGAATTCTTATAACGAACTTTGCAAATCATGCATTTATGAGTTTATTTTATATTTATAGTCAAGACACAAATATATGAATCATGTCGTATTATCAACAGTTAGTAAGTCATGTGCATAATACAATTATAATATGTTATTGCGAATGGATATTATAGATAGAAGAGCAGTTATGGAAATATTTTATTATGAGGAAGAAAACCTAATAATAAACATTCAAAAATAACAAATGCAAAAGTTTTGTAGACTTGAATATATAAATATATTTTTTATAAAAATGAGGTTGCGTCTATAATTATATATTTAACATATAATAATAATATATATACTAATATATTAAATATTTTATATACTTGCAGGTGTGTGATAATATTGTTGATCCTTTGTGTTGTTGGCGCCATCGGGTGCACCATGTGGCTGCGTTCGTTTGAGAATTTCCCCGTGCCCTATTTACCGTTCGTCGTGGACGCTGCCTACGAGGGCATGCTGACCTTCTGGACGTACATTATCATACTGCAAGTGATGATACCGCTCTCGCTGTACGTGACCATTGAGCTGTGCAAGATACTGCAGGTGTATCACATACACAACAACCTCGAGCTGTACGACGCGGACACCAACAAGCAGACGGAATGCCGCGCCATGAACATAACTGAGGAGCTCGGCCAGATACAGCACATATTTTCGGATAAGACCGGCACACTGACCGAGAACAAGATGATCTTCCGCCGTTGCGTGGTAAACGGCACCGACTACAACCATCCGCCATCGGAGCTGGAGAAGCTGTACGCCAAGCCGGGTGCGCCAGCTCCACCGCTCATACCCAACGAGACGCTGCAGGACGATATGCAGAGACTGGCCGGTGTGGGCAACGGTGCCTATCTGGCGCCCCATGCGCAATGCATACAAGAGTTCCTTATTGTGCTGGCCATTTGCAATACGGTCATCGTGAGTGCGGCGCCACATCGAGATCTCATGAATGCCAGCGGCATCATTGAGTTGCACCAAAACAGCAGCAGCCCTGCCACGGGCCCCACGCCGTCCACTCTCAAGCACCTGCGGCCGCGCAACAAATTGGTGACGACGACAACAACGACGACCACCATCATCAATGGCGTGCCGCAGGCCGGGCCGATGGCTCTGCCCACGGATCGTTATACACGGCTGGCCGAGTCGCGCTCCGTGACTCCGTCGCCGCCGCCCAATCTATTGTTTGCCATGCCTGCACAGGGTCATCAGCCCACGCTCTCGCCGATCAGCAGCTCGCCAGAGTCCACGCCCAATTCGGAGTCCCCATCGCCGCCCATGAAGAGTAAGGCGCTGTCCAACAGTATTTCGCCCACGGGTCGCGCCAAGGCTGTGATCAACTCCAAGATAACCAGCATAGCCACGTTTCTAAATGCCAAGACGCACGGCAAGCGCATGAAGATCGAGTGAGTGCTAGCTGAGGATTATATATACAGCTGATCCCATATTTATTTATTCCCTACTCCATTTTCAGCCAAACCAAGACTCAGACCATTTACAGAACTGCCGATGGACGTCCCTTGTACGAGGCGGAGAGTCCTGATGAGCTGGCGCTGGTGAATGCTGCCTATAGCTACGACTGTTGCTTGCTCAATCGCAGTCCGAATCACATCCTAGTGAGCATGCCAACCGCTGGCGCTACCCTGGAGTATGAGATACTCAAGATACTGCCGTTCGATTCAAGCCGCAAATGCATGTCAATAGTTGTTAGGCAAACGGGCACCCAGGAGATTGTCCTTTATACAAAGGGTGCCGACAGCTCCATTATGCCCGTCCTGGCGCCCTGCGCTCCAAACAGTCCCGAAGGTAAAATAAATACCAACTATACTTTAAGGAATGCCCAATTTATTATTTAATATTAACCTTTTCCCAATCTCTTCTATAGCCATACTGCGCGAGCAGACGCAGCAGCAGCTCGATCGCTATGCTCGAGAGGGTCTGCGTATTCTGGTCATGGCGAAGCGTACATTGAATGCCTCCGATTATACGGACTGGTGGGCTCGTCACCAGGAGATTGAAATGTCGCTGGAAAATCGCGAGAGACGCCTGCGTGAATCATTCGCCAGTTTGGAGAGCAACTTGACGCTGCTGGGTGCCACGGGCATTGAAGATCGCCTACAGGATGGTGTGCCCGAGACAATAGCTTCCCTGATCTCGGCGGGTATTTCCGTGTGGGTCCTGACAGGCGACAAGCCGGAGACGGCCATCAACATTGCCTACTCGGCCAAGCTCTTCACCCAACAAATGGAGCTGATCAAGTGAGTGCATCAATAAGATTTTTGTGACCACAAATTCAATCATTTTGCATCGATGTAGACTTACTGCTCGATCCCGCGATGCGGCTGAGACGGCCATCAACTTTTACTTGACTGAAATGCGGAATGCAAAGGCGGTCAGCTCCACAGGATATAGCTTAGCGCCGCGCTGCAAGCCCCGCGCCTTGGTCGTGGATGGCAAAACACTGACATTTATTTTGGACCCCAAGTAAGTTCGTGCATAATCCTAAACTAAGTGCCTGGCTTCAATGCTTGTTTCTTGCAGATCCAAACTGACTCTGCCTTTTTTGAAGCTGGCCAAAGGCTGTGCTTCGGTGCTTTGCTGTCGCTCGACCCCATTGCAGAAGGCATACCTGGTGAAGGTGGTCAAGGAGGAGCTCAATCTGCGCACTCTGGCCATCGGGGATGGAGCCAACGATGTCTCAATGATACAAATGGCAGATGTGGGCGTCGGTATCTCTGGCCAGGAGGGCATGCAAGCAGTGATGGCATCTGATTTCACTCTCTCACGATTCCGTTACTTGGAGCGTCTGCTGCTCTCGCATGGCTATTGGTGCTACGATCGCCTGGCCCGCATGATTCTCTACTTCTTCTATAAGAATGCGGTAGGCAAAACAGACAGATTTAAGATCTAAGGATCGGTTCGAGCTCTAGTGGATTTGTATTTGGTCTTGCAGGCTTTCGTTTTTCTTATATTCTGGTATCAATTATACTGCGGCTTCTCCGGCTCTGTGATGATGGACCAAATGTATCTAATGCTCTACAACCTATTGTTCACATCCCTACCTCCTCTAGCGATTGGCGTCTACGATAATCGTGTGCCGGAGGACTTGCTACTGAAAAATCCATATCTCTACAAGAATGTAAGTAACAGAGCAGCAGCATATTGATTTTTATAAATAATAACAACAACAAAAAATAATGTTTTAGGGTCGCTTGGGTCTTGCATATAGACCGCATGACTTTTGGGTGATTTTGCTGGATGCGCTCTACCAATCACTTGTCATCTTCTTTGTCACCCTCTGCGCCTATGCGGAAAGTGAAGTGGGAATCTGGGAATTCGGCACAACTATAACGGCGAGCTGTCTGTTTGCGAATTTGCTGCACTGTTGCATTGAGATACGTTCCTGGGTAAGCGAGGCCTGAACACACATTTCCGAGTGCTATTGACATATTTTATTCTCTTCTCCACAGACGGTGCTGCATGTCCTTTCGATTGCGATTAGTCTGGGCCTATTTTACCTCTTCTCCATTGTGTACAACTCTATGTGCGTGAATTGCTTCGGACTGCCCTCCACCTACTGGGTCATCTTTAAATGCTTTGCATCTCCGGTGCACTGGCTGGTTATAATGTTGTCCACGGTAGTTGCTGTGCTCCCTCGGTAAATTGACTGCATAATTGCATCCTTTGTTCGTTTGCTAATGAATGCACTCTCTATCGACTCTGTCACCCCAGCCTGGTCTTTCGCACTGTGCGTACCTCGATGTGCCCCGACGACAGCACCAAGGTCATACTACAGAGTAAACGCGAGCGCAGCAGAGGTGAGGGTTTGTTAGTAACGTGGTCGCGCTCGACGTCAGCATCATCAATTTATAGGTAAAAGGCACAAATGATATCGCACAGGATTGAAATTGCAAGTTGCATTTGAATGATTTGATTATACTTTAGCAATGCATGCACGCACCATTACGTAATTGCGTTTCATTTTTAATTTTTATTATTTTGTGTCCTTTTATTTATATATTGTAGCTATCTTAATTAACTGAAAGCCAACTTCTCTTTATCCACCCAAGTATAATAATATCTAATGTTCGATCTCTTGCAGAATCGCCGATTATGGGTCTAAGAATCAGATTATAAATACGATTACCTGATCCAGTGCCAAACGGCGAAACTTTCAGCCGCGACATTCAAGCAAAAGCAAACAAACCAACCGTTCAGAACCCTATAACTATAACAAATGTACTTTTAGTTTTAATATGTGGCCTTTCGACACCGATTAGCATAATTTGTATTCTGCAGTTAAATAGACTAGCTCTAACTATTTCGTTTATCATAGATACATTTAGAAGCAATTTAAATAGAATGTAAATGAGTTACCCACATAATCCCCATTAGAGAGCGTAATGAATTAGACGTTTTAGTTCGAATTTTCGCCTTATAATTCAGCAACAATTATATGTATGTCTTCATCAATTAATATTTATTTGTATATAAGTAGGAAGTTAATGTATGTATGTATTTGCCTATGCGTATTTAGTGCACTTAGCCACCTAGCCTAGCGCAATCCTAACACTTGCAACGGAACTCTAATTAAACTCAACTGATTAACATAATATCCTATGGAATCATGTGTACGCATATAATGCCATTGGATTAATAAGGCATAGATTACACATATGTATGTACTATACTATATATATGCATATATTTATATATATATCATATGTATAGAATAGACGAAATCTTTAAATACTGGACAATTCAAACATAACCGAACAGCAATGTTCAATGTTCGTGAAAAGGCTGTGATTCTACACTCATGAGAAATATATCTATACATAAGAGACACCAATTTACAATTTTTAGTTGCATTATGTCAAGTATTACAAACAAGCAAATGGAAAAAAATGAAAGTAAGAATTTTGTTCATAGTTTCCTGCGTAAGCAAATGAATTTTTCTATATTTTTTAATTACATAAACATTTAAGTTAATATAATCATTACATAGCTGTTCTAAACTATTTACCTTAATTATATGTATAGCGTTTTGATAGAGAACACTATAACAACAATAAAAACTGCAATAACATTGTGTGTGTTAAAAAATAAACCTTAGCGGAATATATACATTGTTGAAAAGCAAATCAAATGAAAAACAAATAGAAAACATTTAAACAAAATAAATGTATATTTACTTAAAACACGACTCACTGATTTGACTTTTATGTATATAGTGCGGGATGCAGGAGGAATACATGCCTCAAATTATCGATTTTGGGTGTTACCTTTCCCCGTAGTTCATTGTGGTAATTAACTGTTTATTTATTATTTTAATTATTTGTATGTTTAGAACAAGCTTTTTGCTAGCTTTTGCCGAATAATTAAACAGCAATAAATTATAAATGATTTTATCGCATGTTGTCCGACACGAATTTGCGCTGTTATACTTGCTATTTTAATAAACAGATTATCTAGCCATTCTATCAATTCGACATTTTATATTAAGTTACATGCCTTTTTGGAATAGGATAAAATACATGTGTTGCCAAGTTTTCTATTCAGAAATTATTTTTTTTATTATTATTCTGGCGATATTCGCCAAAATATCTGATTGTGTTTGGGCGATAATTTACGAATCAACTGATTAAAAATATAAAAATCTTTCTTTGATAAAAACACTCATATAAATTTCAATAATTCGTGCCCCAAGAATACTCCAAACGAATTTATAAAAAATGTATAGTAAATTTATTAAATACATAACATACGTATATTTAAAAAAAATAACTTATTCATCTACAGCTAGTATCCCAGAGGATTTTGAACTAGAGAAATCGCAAGGGGCATCAATGTAAGCATTGGGCACATTACGAATCGGACTGCGAGTCCTTGTGATCAATGCCAAGATAAGAGTTGCAGAGAAAATCAAACTCCGAACTCTTTGCGATTAGACGTCCGATGTCGTGAGGTAGCAGTGTCATTTCCAGATTAGCCGCCGGCGGTGGCAGCGACTCGATTGCATTCGGCTGTTGCTGCTGCAGCAGCTTGGTTGCAGCGGATCGACGGACCAACCTTTCTATGAACATTCGAAGCACGTGGGCCAAGAGCGTGAGGGACAGGGACTGGGAAACGCCGGGAACGCTTTGCTCTGGATGCAGGATGATGCCAACATCTTTGCACATGTCTCGCACTAGCTGCGTGGCAGCATCCAGTTCCTCGGGCGGCGGTAAATATAGCAAATGTTGGTTTTGGGTAGTGTCGAATGCGTTTGCAGGTTGTCGAATCACTGAGCTGGATGGCAACATATTGATCACATCGACTGGCTCCTCGTCCTCTAATCTCTGATCGCGACCTTGTAATCGTTCGATCCGTTTTGTTAGCCAGTTATCCAAGTTGGATTTCGAGGTGAGCGTGCAGTATTCCAACAGCTGTGCCTGAGGATCCTCCTGCAGCTGCTGTTGCACTCGCTCCGATAGTGGCAACGCCGTCGACGCTGGCTTTTGTCTAGTAACGCAGAGCATCTTTAGAGGCGGCGTGTATCCATGCAGACGTGCGAATGCCACAATCTCTCGCGTACTCCAAAAGGATTCCTTTCCGCTGGTGTGCAGATCTTGCAGTTGTGGATGCTGACGCATGTAGCGTAATAACGTGCGCCCGCGCACAAATTCGAAGAACCGTTGACGCAAAGCGGGCTGTGCCTGGAATGCTGCCAGTGTCTGAGTACTAAAGGGAAATTCATCGCCATTGCCATTGAAGATGCTTTTGCCCAATTCGTTTGCCAATGGCAGCCGTCGTAGCAAAAACTCCACAGCACTTCGCATGCTCTGGAAGGGAATGCTGCCAAAGAGCTGTTCGAGCGTCAGGCGCTGGCTCAATACTGCCGGCGCTGGAGGCACCTCATTGCTGCTCATATTGGCGTAGCCATGATCGTTTTGGATGCACTGCAGGAAGTGCCATCGCTTGGATAACTGCTGACTTGGCTGCTTGAGCAAACTGAGCTGAGGCTTGAGCAGCGACTGCTGCTTGGCAGCCTGCTTTATCTTCGTTTGCAGCGGATCGATTATATATAGTTTGCCTTCTTTTTGGAAGACTACGTTTTTGGTATTGCCTTTGCGCAGTTGTGCAAGCATTGCTGTTGGCTTTTTGCTGTTTCCAATTATGGCGGGACGAGTTGCGGGTAGACTGAAACTCACAGCAGACGCAGCTTCAATGGGATTGCGGGAGAGTGGGCTTTTATTCGGAGTTGCGGCTGCAGGCACTTGTTTCTTTTTTGGGCTGCTCAACTTTAAATCCTCCGAGACAAGCACCGTCGGCTCGATATGCTCAATGTCGTCGCTCAGCTCGATCTTGTTGATGCCGGCAAATAGATTATCATCCAGCTCCTCCTTGTTCTGCGTTATGGAAATGGTGCGCGGTTTGGAATTGTTATCGGGTGACAGGAGTGCATTTGTCGATGCGGGTGTTGTGGCTGGCTCCTTCTTAATAGGTTTTGGCGGTGGCGTAATGGGAACTGTTGCAGGCACATCGGCACGCAGCCAAACCTCTACAGTTGTTTCGCTGCCCATCGTGTGTAGGCCGCACATGGTCTTGTCCAGCACAATGTTGTGTATCAGCTGAACGGGTTTCTGCTGCAGATGGTCTTGGAAATAAAGCTGAATGCGCATGGGGAACTCGCCCCAGCCACGACGTGTCAGGTGAAAAGGTGGCGCATGAACGTCCACAATATCGTTGGGCCGGTATGAGTGATGCAGTTGGAATCGCACCTAAGACAATAACTGTTAGTGAATAGCAAGCCATTGATTGACGTTTCACGACTCACCTTTTTTATGTACGATTCAAGCGGTAGAGGTAGATCTTTGCCGTGAACATAGACAAGCCATTTGTATACAAGGGATTGACCATTTCGAGTGTCCAGGTCAGCGCCGCCCAGATACTTAGAGGTGTTGCCTACCACAAAGTGAAACTTGTTCTTGTTGTTTAAGCGCGAAGCATTCAGCGCTGATACTGAGGGACTGCCTAGTTCCGTTTGATTTTGATATGCCTGCTTACTAGTGCAGGGACGTTCCTCGTGACTGGCCGCATTGGCTTCCCTCTGTTGCTCCTGGGTGTGATCCGTAACAATGCCCTGTTCACGTATCTTCCGTTGTCGCCTGCGTTCCGCCCGGCAGTTTGCAGGATTTCGTAGGCGAATCGTCTCCTTGGCCAGCGTTGCGGCTGTGCGCTCCGGTAGATTTAGCTGCAGAGGAACTGGCCGCTTGCCAACTATTTTCTTGATTGCCGGATGCAGTGGCAATTGGGCTCCATTTCGTTCAGGCCTATCACCGAACAATGAGTCGCTAGATCGCACCTTAGCCACATCCGCAGCTGTCAATGGCACCTGTTGCTTCTTGTAGTACTCGCTGACCACATGGTATCGCAGCTTGTCCAACAGCTGGCGTGCTTGACATAGGCGTGCATCAATCTCGTTCAGCTGCTGCTCCTTTGTGCTCAATTCCTTTTGGAATTCCGCGCGGACAATTTCCTCAAAACGCTTGAGTTTCGCCACGCTGTCAACGGTAAAAGTGATTCGGGGTGTGTTGATTGTCTCATTCCCCTGACTCTGGTTGTCATTATTCTGTTGGTATTCTTGCTCGATCTTAATCCGCTTCTTCTCTTCGCCCGCATTGGCGGTTGGCGGGCTCTCATAACCGAACCTATAATCGGGATCATGATACTCGCTATGCCTTCGTTTCTTTGGCGCTGTCGTCGATTCCGTCGGCGACGCCGTCGAATTCTCCATGTGCGAGTGGACGCTACTGTTGGGATTGCACACCCTGAGGCTTTATATCACCTGGGCTCAAAATAAAACAGCTCAAATATATTTGTAAACTGTGTTTTGCACATTTATGCTGTTATTGGCACCAAACGACCAAACTTAATATATAAACGCGCAAAAGTTTGTGTTGTGGCTATCATCATCATTGTTGATGCTATTGCGATACATCGATATTTCGATATACCCATTCGATAACCAGCACTCTCGTCACACGTGCTGCATTATACAGCACTGACTGGATCATCTGTGTTTAACGCGGGAAAGAACAACAAGACGCATTCGTACGGATTACAAACATTATTGCTATCCATTCGTCCATTAAATTAATTAGTGTACAATATGGTCGAGCGCATTGAAGACTTAAATCTGCCCAACGCTGTGATTGCGCGATTGATTAAGGAAGCCCTGCCCGATGGCTCCAATGTGAGCAAAGAGGCGCGTGCCGCAATCGCAAAAGCCGCTTCGGTTTTTGCAATATTTATAACATCGTCCTCAACTGCACTGGCGCACAAACAGAATCACAGGACCATTACAGCTAAGGATATCTTGCAAACGCTAAACGAATTGGACTTTGAGAGCTTTGTCCCATCGCTCACCCAAGATCTGGAAG
Source organism: Drosophila navojoa (assembly GCF_054131105.1). Lineage (NCBI taxonomy): Eukaryota > Metazoa > Arthropoda > Insecta > Diptera > Drosophilidae > Drosophila > Drosophila navojoa. The sequence continues at coordinate 24,796,270 of NC_142891.1, read as the reverse complement.
TCTACCGAAAGATGGTTAAGGACAAAAAGGAGAGTAAAGCCAACAACAAGAAAGACGCTTCAACTGGAGATGCCATAGCAAGTAGCAGCTCAGCGGTAGTAGTTGCAGATAGTGAAGAAGCTGCCTAATAATAGAATGAATCAGGCAGCGTGTTCAATAATATACTTGTTTTATTACAGGTTTATATGAATACTTAGTGTTAGTATAGTTAGTCTAGTTCATACATAAATAGTCTTAAGAAGAATATAAAAATTGTGTTTAGTACTATTGCAAAAGCCATGGACAAGTCATTGTAAAATCTATATTTATAATAAATTACTTTGAATAAAAATGGTGTAATTCGGTTTTAAAGATTAATTTTACAAATTATTCAGATATCGCGATAAGCTGACTCATGAACGTGGCTACTGAAACACATTTTACAGCACTTTTTCCGCCAATGGGGTGATATGATGTGATGTGATTCTGATAATGACATGATTGTGGCATAAATTTATTACAGTAATTACATTCAAAGTTGAATGTTGTCAAGTATTTTCTGTGCGCAGTTTATAAGTGATTTTTGTTCACTTCACGTGTACGTGATGGATACCTGTAAGTTTGGCACGAGTCCATCTCTAGCAATCGGCATTTACTTCTCGAATTCAAATTGTTGGTTGTTTCATGTAGTACGCCATAAATCTGTTGTATTCGATACAAAATGGGTGTAACTGGCCTATGGAAGCTGATAGAGCCCTGTGGAAAGCCTGTGCCCGTGGAGACATTGGAGGGAAAAGTGCTGGCAGTTGGTAGGAATCATTGTGCAATTTAGACATTGTGAAATTCAATAAGATTGTCCTCCACTTTATTGATGGAAATTCTTTGTTTTATATGTTGATAGATATTTCCATATGGTTGCATCAGGCTGTGAAGGGCTTTCAGGACAGCAAAGGATCTGCATTAAATAATGCGCACCTCCTGGGTCTCTTTCATCGGCTATGCAAATTGCTTTATTATCGCGTGCGGCCGGTTTTCATATTTGATGGCGGCGTGCCGCAATTGAAGCGCGATACAATTGTCAGTGATTTATTGGCTAGTTGTATTGCTCCTGGTAGTTTAACTGTTTTCTTTGCAGGCGCGTCGCCATCAGCAACGCAACAAGCTGAGCAACGAGGCCGACCGGATTCAGGCACTACTGCTCCAATCGCTGGCCAAGGAGAAGGTCGTGCAGCAGGCATTAGGTAAAAACGCAGAGCTGCTGTTGAAATCACCCGGAAAGCGACTAGCCGCAGAAAAATCGAGCAAAAATGATGAAGACGATCTCTTTAAACTGCCAGAGCTTCCAGCGTCAACCGCTGCTCAGCTCAACGATTCTAACGAAGACTTTGATAGTGAGAATTATGATGGGGCCACCACTACATCGGATAGTTCCTTTGATGAGTCGAATGCCCGGCGTACATATGATGCTAGCTTGCAGGCCATTGATGTGCGTAGCCAGCATTTTAGGAATCTACCAGCTGATGTGCGCCATGAAATACTTACGGACATCAAGGAGACGCGCAAGCAATCTTCTTGGGGTCGCCTCCATGAGCTGCCAGCACGAAGCGATGAGTTCTGCTCTTTTCAAATGAAGCGACTGTTAAAGCGACGTGCTGTGCAGGAGAGTCTTGAGGAGGCGCAACAAGAGATGGGTGGTCACACTCTCACCTATGCCGAGCTGTCCGAGTTCTTTAGCGAGGAGGGCATAGTCACGCCTACAGCTATCGCTGAAAGTACACGTCAAATAAGCTCCGATGAGCACACCAGGTTCTTATTGGTTCGTGATCTTAAGAAAAAGGCTATGGCGGCAGAGAAGAGCGCTGAAATGAGCGGCAAATGTGAGACCATCAAAGAAGAGATCGATGAAAAACCGAGCACCTCAACGAAAGCATTCACCTCAACAGAAGCATCCACCGAAGTAGACAAAAAGAAGGCGGCCGCCAATTGTGACGTTGATTTGGAATTGGCATTGTCCCTATCTCTGGAAGAATCCAAGAAGGTCTATGACGACAAGGACTACGAGTTCGATGCTGATCAGAACTTGCGTTTGAATCGCGAGCAAAGCAAAAACTTGCGCCATGCTGCCAAGGGACCAGCACGCTCATATATGATTGAATATGCTGGCATGAACGAGGAGGAAGTTGGCAACATTATGGAAGCAACTCAACTGAATGATACGCAAAGCTTAGAACGTTGGTTGCAAGACCCAAATGGAAACGATGATATAGGAAATATGGATATGGCAAACAATTCAATTGAAGAAGCGAAACAGCTCGCTTTGGCTATTGAGCTAAGTCAACAAGTGCAGGGTAACAGCCCAGATAAGGCTGACCCAGTTCAAACCATTGATAGCGACACTGATTCAGACTTGGAAGAAGTTGATGAAGCTACGACAGTGTCTGCAGGAAATAGTCTTGAAATCCGAATTGATGTAAAAGATGCATTGAATGAAGACGATGATCTTTTTGCGGACATTTTCGATGAAGAGTGCAAGGTAAATACCAGTATTAAACCGGAACCAGAAGAAGCAGAAATCAAGTGTAAAGGTGTATCCAGTAATGAAGACATCCCGTTGAAGGATGCAATAAAAGTAAATGAGATTGTCATCACAGAAACTAAAGACACGAATCAGTTAAAAGAAAGTGAAAGTACAGAAGAGAAAACACAAGAAGCTACAAAGAAAATTAATGAAGATAAACTCGTTGTTTCGGAAGTCGAAGAAAGCTCTAAAAAACATTTGCTCAATTCAATACTTTCTGATCTCAAAAAGCAATCAGAGGAAGTTCAAAATATAACTTTAGATCTGACAGAGGAAAAAGAAGAGCACAAACCTCCATTGAGCTCCATACTTGATGAGCTTAAGCGGCAAACCGATGAAGTTAAAAACATTAAATTGGAATCTGTAAAGATAAGCAATAGCATGGTTATCGAACTATCTTCTGATGATGAGAGTGCAAAAGTGACAACCTCTCAAGCATCTAAAGAAGTTATTGAACTTTGTGATAATGAAAGTGAAATGCGTCGCACTTCGCCAAATAAGACACCCAGCAAGACCAAGCCTATTACAGATTTCTTTGAAACCACATATAAGATCAAACGCACGCCCGATAAACCAGATGGCACAAATGTTACACCACCTGCATCGCCGATGGTAGCAAAGCCGTTCTTTGTTAAGCGCACACCGAAATCGGGCCGAAAACGCGCAGGCGAGGACCCCAGCGATGATGATGTCTCACCCAACAAAAAGTCCAGCAAAGCAGCCAAATCCCTGTTTGGAAATGAAGCCAATGAACAGCAGGAGAAGACTCAGACAGTTAACCCCGAGGTAAGGAAATATCAACCGATTTCATATTGATTCTACTATATTGAAGTATAATACACAGGAAATCCTCAAGGACGCAGCCGATGCCTTAAAATCTCAAAAGACAGCAGAGGAATTACAGGAAATGGCCAGTAATTTGGCAGGTGAACGCCGCGAGCTAGAGGCCGAACGCAATCGTCAGGATCGCATGGGCTTGTCAATCAGTCAGCGCATGAGCAGCGATTGCCAAGACCTATTGCGTCTATTTGGGATCCCATACATTGTGGCGCCAATGGAAGCAGAGGCTCAGTGTGCCTTCCTCAATGCAGTTGGTATTACGAATGGTACCATAACGGACGATAGTGATATCTGGTTGTTTGGCGGGCGCACAGTATATAAGAATTTCTTTGCACAAAATAAGCACGTCCTAGAGTTTCGAGCTGAGCAGATAGAGCAAACCTTTAACTGCAATCGAGGGAAACTCATACAGCTTGCCTGTCTTGTTGGCAGCGATTATACGACAGGTAAGTTGTAATAAGGCGCAGCCAACAAGAATTGAATGAATTTGTTTCTGCAGGCATTCATGGCATTGGTGCTGTGACAGCGCTTGAAATACTTGCATCTTTTTCCACATCAACTCCAAATACTGCCTCATCGCCCAACTCTCCATCATCTGCTGTGTCCATGCAGTCAGTGTTGTCGACATTGGAAAGGTTTCGAGAATGGTGGCAGGCGCATAAGAGCTCCAATTTGCCAATTGGCAGCTCAGCACGCCTTTCGCTGCTAAAGAAACTGAAAAATATTGAGCTGCATGAGGGCTTTCCCAGTTCATCTGTGGTGGAGGCCTATTTGACACCTAAGGTGGACGACAATCGCGACGCTTTTAGCTGGGGCTCCCCTGATGTCGAATCTATACGAGAATTTTCTCGTAAATCATTTGGTTGGACTACGTCGAAAACGGACGATATCCTCATGCCGGTCATGAAGAAAATCAATGAAAAGAAAATACAAGGCTCCATACGCAATTACTTTACGGCGAAAAGTGCGCTGCGAGTGCAACAACCGAAGGTCAGCAAACGTGTTCAGACGGCAATCGATAAGATGTCTGGCAAAATCGATGTGGAAACTCCAGAGAAACCGAGTAAACCACCACGTCGAGCACGTGCAAAGAAAACGAAAGCAGCTGAGCCGGATGAAGCGAATGTGAATGATGCAACAGATAATAATAATCAGCCAACTCGACCAAAACGCGTCAGACGAAAGGCAACTACAGAGACAACGGAAGAACCCGCTGCATCGTCTTCTACACTCAAAGCAGCCGTAAAGCCAGTGAAATCTATAAATTCACAACATACCAAAGAGATAATACCGCAAAGAGAACGTGATATGGAGCAAATGCGTCAGAATAAGGCAAAAGCGGCAGCAATTTTGAAGGCAAGCGCTAAGGCTTCCAAATAAAACTGGTCGTATCTCCTCTATGTAGATATGCATGCCATAATTATATATACACATATATATCTATATAATTACTAAGCTCAAATATCCCGTCGCAGCAAATAGTTTTATAACATTGTGTGTAAAGTTAGGATATGCGTAGAGGCAACCACAGCACCAACCTAGTTGAGATCAAAGATCATAGAGAACTCCTTTGTATGTTGTACTTATACAAATTTTATTTAATTTCTTTCAAATTGAAAATGTTCAATACTTATACTCAGTTCAAGATAATACAGAGAACATAGTATATTGTTATATTTTGCTGCTTTCATCATTAAATTTAGTTGAAAAGTTTCAGAAATATTATGCATGCTAACAAAAACAATCATTTATATTTACTAAGTTACAAATATGATAAGAATATATGCAGGCATTAATCGCAAGTTTTTTTTTTTTTTTTTTTTTTTTTTTTTTTTTTTTTTTTTTGTATATTAGCAAGTTTTTAATTCACTTTCAACTACTTAAGCTAATCTCTCTTTAGTTTTCTTTTTATTCAGCTTTGCTCTGCTTTGTACTAATGTAATAGCATGAATGTCATCAATAGACTACCTTCAGAAGCTATCAATTTTTATGATATCCATCTCTATTAGCACTATTATTTATATATCAGCCTATTTAATTATATCTTGTTTTTTCACACTGATTCTTAGGGTATCGTTTAAGAGATTTACTTATGCGTCTTATGCTCTCGCTTAAGAAATCAGATGAAATGGTTGCTTCTGGTCTATCATTTATTTCTACCTCAAGTGTAGGAGATATTTATATTTTTTCAATTCCCAATTTCATATGCCTTCTTCTAATTCCTATTAAGTCATATTCATATTATCTTTTAAGCATTTTCATTGAACTATTCTTTGCTCTAACCAAAGATGGTTGCAGCAATTTTACGACCCCGATTTCTGGGAGGCAATGTAATGCTAAAATTAGCCTCAAATGGAATAAACAGTCTTAAACTAATAAGGCATTTTATTTTAAGCAAGTTCCTCTAATTTTAAATATGGGTTTAGCTGTATTTGCAAAACGATTCGATTTCCATTAATATTTACAGAATTTTGAGTCTAAAACTTAGGAAATTGGATTGTTTCTTCTTCTCTTATATTGATTATATAATCTTTTTGATTGGATTTGAACGTCCAATTTTTGATTAAAGATAAAATAACATAGAAGTAAAATCTGTCCAGCTTTGTCTCTCAACAAAGCAACTTAAATTAAAAATATATCTATATTATAATACCTTGTTTGATTTGAAATAAAAGTCAATTATTTCTAATAGAAATTTTGGTGTGCATTTGAAAAATTACCCCGGGAAAATGGCCGTTTCTACTTCCATTCATACACTTAAGTATAAACATTCCACTAGCACAGTGAGAAGCCGTGCATTAACGTTTGCGGAGGAGTGCCGAAAACGAAGGAAAGTCTTGCTCAAATCCATCTTTAAACTTTTCGCCAAAGCCGAGGCCAGCTCACGCAATGCGAAAAGTAATGAGGCAATTCAATCTATACAGCACTGTAAACATTGGTTGGCTGATTTCTTGAACTCATTGCAACAGACGCAACAAGGCTTACTGAAATTTGGGCCAGTGTCTTCAAATATTGATATTATGCCGCATAACACAAAGACCGGGCGAATATACATTCACAGTCTAAGGAAGTTAATACATGGCTATAATAGATACCTAGATGCTAGACATCCCAAGGCGCTTAAGGTTAAAATGAAAAGAAAATTGAATAGAATTTTGACAGAAAATATGGTAGCTATGCAATATGTTATTCAAATGATGCAAGTCTTCATTCGTAAAGCTGGTAAAAGAATGAAACGAAACAAAGAAAGTATGGATTCACCGCGAAGCGAACCGCTACTAAAGATGTTCAACTCCGGACTCAAACAAATAAAGTCCCAAGAAAGTCGGGAATATAGCGATATCAGATCAGAGGACGAAAAACAGAGTGGTTGGTCATCCTCAAACGCAGGGTCAACAACTTATAATTTACATAAAGCTATGTTATTTACGGGAAATAGACCATACGATTTGAATCAGTTCAGAAGGGTACGTGTTGGAAACTTTTCTAACGTAACGAAAGGAAGGGTAAAAGCCTCATCAGGTTATGTTGATGACTCGATACTTAGCGGAAAAAAGATGTTGCTGTCGCCGTCTTTCACTAAAGTTAACGCATTTGCGGACCAAATTGACTTCTATTCAATGGAAAAAGCAGCCTCTGTTATAATTAACCATTTATTTGCTAAAAAGGCTGCGCCCTTTGAGATGATAACCAAAAATTACCATGAGCCTAGACCGGGCGACGAGCTGCTGGAGGAAGTGTGGCGGGATCTGATTACTGAGCATAATCGGATGATGCTATTTCCGGGCAAGCGTAATCTTTCCCAAATGCAGGATGAGCTCACCACATTTTATTTGAACAAATTGCAATTGGCGTTCCAAGCGCAGCTCACTAATCAAGCTTTGAATAAAAGCTCTAAAAAATCGGGTGGCTTTTTCCAAAACACTAAGAATTATGTTTTGGATATTAAACAAATGCCACTCGGGAAAGTAAGTTTCCACCACTTGCTCTGTGATGCACAGATGAAAAGACTGAGAAGATCGCGTTTTAACCCAGATCTTCCAAACATGCTCAAGATGCTAGTAGCAGAAGAATTGCCAAGAACCAGGTCCACTCAAGAGCTGTTGAGACTGTATGAAAACGATCCGCAGCATTATAATGTACTTCTAATGTCGTGCGACCATAATATCACTCACAAGGGCGCCAGTTTGTTGAATTTTATTGAGCACAAGTTTGAAAGCTTGAAGGAGAAATTTGCACGTGAAAAGAGACGTAGTGGACTAAAACTCGCTTTTACTAATCCGGATCGGAGTGTCAACTCTGAAGAAAAGTCTGCCTCGCCCACCACGAAAAATGAGTTTGTTCTAGATGACGAGTACTGCAGAGAGGTTAGAGAGAAGTGGGTGAAGTACTTCGCCGAACAGGAAAAAACGCCAATAATGCTTCATCTCGAAGAGGAACGTCGGAAGAAAATTGAGCGCGCCAGAGAGCTAAAAGAAGAGCGCAGGCTTCAGAGACTGGAGCTGGCGAATAGCCGCAGGAAGAGCAGACCCATTACGGCTCTCTATAGCTCACCCCGTCTCACCCATCGCATGCGAGAGGCTATCAATCGGCTTGCCGAAGAAGCGCGCCTGTCTCCAGCGGAATATGTAAATCCGGGCCAATCCGAACCAAACGCTCCGTCAAACACTTCGGTTGCATCCAGTGAAGAGTATGAGACTGGTCCAACTCTAGCAGATATCATTCTGAATTCGGAGTCAATGACTAGTTGCTGCAGCAAATGTCGCAATCAGGCGGATATCGTGCATTACGGACCGGTACTCGAGAGATTCTTTCGCACACACGATGAGATAATAGCTCATGGTAATGATTTCTGCAACTCACCAGATGAGGATATGGATTTGCGTGGAATTCACTATCAGGAATGAAAAGCCAATACTCACTTCGTTAAGGAAAACAATACGATCGTTAAGTTCTTAAGACAGAAAGTGAATTATTTCTGCTTACAATCGATGTAAAAAGTATAACAAAATATTTATTTACAGACAAACGCATTAGTTATTTTTAGTACCCATGCAGTATAAAAAGTTATCCCGACACCCGAAATAAACTCGTCTTAGGCTCTCAATGTAGCACGGCGTTGAAAATAATTCACCGCCCAGCTTATCCATCCATTGTATCTGACCATTGCCTAGATTTGCCAGCACAATGTGTCCATTTGTGGTGCAACAGAATACTATGTTCTCATTGGGCTCTATTGTTAGTATGATGGGCGTGGCGTATATGGAGCTGCCCACATCGACCTTCCAATGAAGCTCAAACGAGGCGTGCTTGGACGCGTCCGTCTTGCAGCGCAAGCAGTACAAATGGTGATCGATGCAGCCAAACACCACGAATGTGTGGCCCATGTGAGTGGGCGGGGCCTTAACTACCAGCGAAGAGAATATGTTGCCATCAGCTGCATATGTGGCCAACTGAAAGGAATATATGTAAAAATTTAAAAATGTGTATTTATATAGTATAGACATATATTTTCATGGGCTTACAATTTTCCCGCTATTTACATCACAGCCGTGCACCCGTCCAGCTACCTCAGCGCAGACAAAAATCGTGGCACTCGAGTCCAGCAGGACGGGGGAAGCGAAAAAGGGCTCTTTGCATTTCTGCATCCACTTGACGGAGCCATCCAGGAGTGAGACACACGCATATCCACCATCTAACGTACAAATTATCACAGCTTGTTGCTTGCTCAACTCGAGTGGGGAGGCGAAAATGGCCTTTTCTCCTATGCGCATGCACCAGAGCACCTGTTGATGTTCGGTTGAGAGGCAGAGGACATTGTAGTCTTCCGCATAGCTGCAGACTACAATGCGCTCTCCATCCGATGATAGGAAGGGCTGTGATTTAATCATGCCCCCGATATCGACGTTCCACAAGAGATCGCCAGTCAACGGATTGAAGCCATAGAGACAGCCATCATAGCATCCAACCATGGCCAGCTGCTCGCTAACGAATGTAACCTTGCACTCAATGCGATCAGGTAGCTTAATTGTGCTGTATTCCTTTCCCGTCACTGCATCGAGGGTGCGCAGCAACTTCGAATGGGCGCCCACGCACACGTATCGGCTCTCATACTGTGCTACCGGTGAATCGACGCACTTGCTGAAGTTTTTCTTCCAGTGGCACTTAAAATGCAGAGCCGGCTTAACGACGCGAGTGATGACCAAGCCGCCACTGATTGTGCTGTTGCCCTCAGTTGCGCTCACAGCAGAGCTTGCCGGTGGCTCGATGGGTTTCAGTTTGGTATTGTGGGTCACTAGCTTAGCCCCATCTAGGAACTGCAAAATGCTGCGGAGCGATACATTTTCGTCTAGCAGCATTTCAAAAAGATGTCGCTGCTCGTCGTCAATGCACATCTGCAAACCAATTTCGCGACACAGAGTGATGGCATGAAACGAGCTGCCGCCAGCATGACGAAAGCTCAGATCATATCCGCTGAGATTGGATTGCGAGCCTGCCGGCTCCAGTCGCTGTTTCTTCTGACTTCGTTCGTTTTGAGTGTCTACGCACTCAAGCCTGTCGTGCAGAAAGCTTCTGAGTATGTCTTGAGCGGGCTGCGCTAGCAGCGCACACTCTTTGAGCAGCAGCATCTTGTCCAACTTGCCGTGTACATTGCATGGAAAGTATTGCAAGTAAACGAATCTGTCCGGTTGTTCAGCAGTCATTAACTTGGACAGTATATCAAAAGTCTGCGCTCTCTGCTGTATCTTCGTCTTAGGCTCAAGACTTCGAATACAACAGATAAGTTTCTGGAGTTCATCGAGCCATAGACATGTAGTCAGCTCGCTGTGATGCAAGCATTGCTCTATCTTGCGCGTGATGAGCCCTACAAAGGAGGCGATTAGTAAATTCGTATATCTCATTAAATCGAAAATTCTATTTGCTATACCCAGGCTGATCCGTGTTCCGGCTCGTTTAACTATATCATTGGCGCGTTCTTCAAAGACTATTGACCCGTCGTCAAACCGTCGCACGATATCCCCCGTCGCACGATAGCAGACAGAGGAAGCTTTATCCTTCTTATTCCTCTGATTTTCTAGATCATCAATTTCTGGTATGTAGCAGCGACGTGTGGCGCTGCCAAGCCAAAGCTCGCCACAGACTGCATTCGGAATGTTTCTTTTCGACTGAAGATGGACACGCAGAACAGTCTGATCGTCGATGGGCGTGCCCAAAGGTACGCGTGAGTGCAGAGACTGTAGAACGTGCATCAGGCTCCAACACGACACCTCCGTAATACCATAGATGTTACAGACTTGTTTTTGGAGTAGCACCTGCGAGTCCATCCAGGTGGTCAGCTCTGCGCTGGATGGGAACGGTTCGCCGCCAAGTAATAGCACTCTAAAATTACAGCGCACTTTAATGGATCCTTTGATTAGGTGGATTGACAAATGAGTATGGCGCCAGCACCTACCTGAGAGTACTGGAACTGTTTAATATCCTCTCCCGTATTGCATTCGCACCGAACTGCCGAAAGAGCGAGGGCGTCATTTGCAGCACGGTTATCCCGGGCGTGGTCACATTTGTCGGAAAGAGGGCGTTGAGAACGCGCTTAGGAGACTCGCGCATCGAGTAATGAGTGAGCAGGACAGCAGCCCCATTTTGCATAGCCAAGAAGAGCTCCACAACCGAGGGATCAAATGTGCAAGGTGTGCCAAGGTAAATTATGTCAGCCATTGATATATTTAGTTTTTGACTACGTGTTATATAGAGAGATAGAATTGGTTATAATAATATTAGGTTATCTGAAAGACCCTTAGACCCTTTTCGTTAGCTCACCTGAGTCCCAATATATTTGGTGCAATGCACTCATAAGGTACATGAATTAATTTCGGCTCCCCAGTGGTTCCAGTAGTAGTAATCGTATAGCACATATTGGAAGGCAGTGAAGCCTTTGCCTGGGGCGCAGCATCGCCGGATGTATGCTTCAATTTAAAGAGTTTGTACTCCTCGTTGAACACGACAAAGTTGTCAAGACTTTGAAAGTAGACAGCACCAACGGGCATGTGTCCGTTAACAATCAGGTAATCAATGCCAGCCCGGCACATCTGCGTGTGCAAGGCCTTGGACAGCATCATTTTGTCGTTGCAATAGAAATGACATTTGTGATTCAGTATGCTAGAAGTTAAGTGGATGATTAACGGAATTGCAGCGAGTACGATTCGCAGTCTCAAACTCACGCAAGAATCAAAATGCATGACGAAGGTGTATGACTTGCGATGCGAAATGCAATGCCGACTCCATTTGGAACTCGGTTGCGACGCAGTCGCTCCAAAATTGACTCAACGCTAGTGACGGCTTTGCGATAGCTAATGGAGAATTCCTGAGGCTCCATGCGCTTTATTACGAAGGGCACATCACCGAATTCGCGCAGCCTTTCAATGTCATAAAGTTTAATAGATTCACCCACAATCGTAGGCTCTATGTCAATTTCCGACTTGAATTCGATTTCCACTGTATTCTCTGATTCCGAGTCTTGTTTGTGCTCCATGTGCGGCTCTGGCTGACTGCTCCATTCGCTATCATCTTCAAGCTCAGTTTTAATTTCCACAGCTTCCATTTTGTACACAGTTTATAATTCCCTATAATTCCGGCGCTTTCTGAATATTAATAATTGTCTCAGAAGTAAATTTTAATGAATTTCATTTTATTTTTTTACTCACGGCGAACTCGTTGATTTGTTGGTCTCAATTATTTGAAAACCATTGGAATATTATAAAATTGCAGTTAATTTCAAGCTTACTTTAAACTGAATTATTTGGCTCGCGATGGTCAACAAAATCAGCTGCTTGTTTGAAGCTTTGAATAATCGATATCACTTATCGCTGAGGAACGACCGACAGCACTACAAATTCATCGAAAACCTGTTGCGCTTATCGGCGGCAGATTCGCACATTTAAATAGTAAAATGCGTGGTGTCCGCTTTTTCTGTTTTTTTAATTAAGATTTATATGTAATATATATTGGAGAGTAAAAATACTTATTTCTGAAACGAAAAATATGTTAAAATATAAAAATGTCCTACCTTCGTAAAACGTGCATTGTCCCCAAAAAAAACTGCCTTAAATAAAGATGAAGTAAATCGGTTTAATAGGTAGTCACCATATATTTCACATAAAGATTTTTTCATAAAACAATGTCGTAGTGAAGTAAGTAGTTTACAAAGATAATAATTCGAAAACTCGATTTTATAAGTACGTAGTCAGAAATATTTGTTTCGCATGATTTATTCAATTTTTTGTTCATTGTTCTTCCACTGTGTGAATTAAATTTTTCTTAGTTTATGTAGGTAATATTATTAAAAAGAAATTATCGAGAGTTAGGATTTTGTTTTATCGTTTGGCATTGGCATAAAATCTGTTCTGCAAATAACTATGCATGTAAAATGCACTAACAATAAAATTATTCAAAAATATTCTAAAACAGTACTTGTATTATAGTTACTCATTAAACTTATCTATATCATAATACATTAACTGAAGTCTGTCACATATCTACACATGTTTTTCCAGAATATTAAGCATTTTGTGTCGTTTCATTAAATACCGACAATTTGTATATATAACCTGAGTTTTACATTATAGTATATATATATATATATATATATATATATATATATATATTTATGACTGTTTTTTTGAGTTCACAGCAACCTGATCTTTACTCAACCTTGTTAATTCCTGTTGCATGGTGGAGCGGCAAAGTTCGATCAGTTTATCCATATCTTCCTTTTCATAGCCCTCCGTTGATATCTCGGGCAGAATTTGTATGATAACATGGCCTGGTCGGAAGCTTTTCTTTTCCTCATCATAGAATGAGTATTTCGATACAACCACAGGCTGTATCGTGCACTTGCTTTGAATCGCAATGTGGAAAGAACCTTTTTTGAAGGGCAGCAGAGTATCTTTGGAGTTTCGAGTGCCCTCCGGAAACACTAAGATCTTACAATTCCGCTCGCGTATAGCAATCGCCTCCTTTTGCAACGAATTTATTGAATCACTCTTGCGTGATCTGTTGATGTACAAAGTGCCCCAGAGCCAGGCGCCAACGCCAAAGAAAGGCATGTATAGAATTTCCTTTTTGGCCACCACAGTGGGCCGTCCTATCACTGGCCACAGGTAAGCCAGCACGCACAGATCCAGAGCGCTTTGATGGTTCATAAGCACAACACTGCCATGTTCCCTTCTCACGTTCTCCACACCACGCACTTCCATGGTGATGCCCATTAGCTTGCACAGCTGTCTAAAGAACCAGGAGGGTGCTCTGACGGAAGAAGTAAGCATTAGACACGAAACAGATGTAAAGCTATGCAGCTCTTAACTTACAGTCCATTTCGATAGTCCCTCGGTCGCAGTATCATGAAGGGCATGCAGAGCAACACAATCACACCAGCTCCGAACATTACAATAAACATCCGCATCTGATAGGGTGCCTTGGCCGCAACACTCAAGATAAGCGCAACGACGCAGGCCAGGCCAATCACTTCACAGGTGCAAGCCATGACGTAGGTTTAAGCTGAGGCTGACTTTTTCCAGTGATACTGCAAAATTTTGATAGTATACCACAAGGATATTATTTAATTATATTTAAATATTCAAATTTATGAAAACAAAAACTAAGTCGACTAACGAGGTCATGACAAGCATCTAAATAGTTAGCGAAATATATCCACTTAATTTTTCCATTTCTATTTTTTCATTATTATTAAAAATGAAATTTAATTACATTTAACCCATTGAAAATAGGACATCAAGGTTTAATGGTCCTGTTAAATATATGTAACAGGCAGAAAGAGTCGTATGTTTCCACAATCATATTCTCCCATTTTGTTGCAATTGACTAAAGACCTTAATTTTTTCCTATAAATTTTCAATGCTTAGCTGAACATATTTTCTCCAAATATATCATCTAAGTATTTCCTCTATGTCTTTAATGTTTAGCTGAGCGATCACACATTTCTTCCAAGTCTTTTCTCGAAGCATATTCATATTTTATTCATATTTAATGCCTTGCTTAACGTTCACAAACTTCACGTCACTTCACTTTATTGCACTGTACGACTGACCCCACTAGGCCTGAGAGACTGAAAAAATGCAGCAGCTGCTGCCCTTTGTATAGGGCGACTTTCACTCTGAGCCTAAGACGCTCTCAAATGTTGAACCCGACACTAGGAAGGGGTCGTTGCAGTCGAGCTTTAAATGTTCTAGCTGCGTTTTACTCAAATATAAATACCAAATAAGAACTGCTCCAAAGACAACTTAATAGATCTTCTGTAGTTCTTCTTCATGCTCCATAGTTCTCTTCACGACTAGGGCAGTCACATTTCATACTATTTATACCCTGAACCCTTGCGGGGTATAAAATGTCTCCTTCATATATACAACATATAAATATATATTTTTTTGCCTAAGTTGGAAATGCTATTATTTATTAAATGTAGAATATTTCACTGAGTTATGTTCATGAAAAGGGGAACAACAATGACAAACTGTCTCGCAATAAAGATACCTGTGAATCAATAATAAACATTATTATTGATTTTTTTCCTGCTAATGTCTATATAAAATCTAATAACATTGAAGGTTTCATTTCGATTGATTTGCCGGTCTGCAATATCCAATTAATGTCGAAGTATGCGTCAATTCGTACACAGTTAATTACTAGAAAACAAAATGATATCTTTGGTAGCTAAATCGATTTGAAACACTTCTGCTACCAGATAAGAAATTACCTGGCAACACAGGTGTCTATGTAAACATCTATGTATGTATATATACTATGCCTATACACTCTTTATAAAACAATTGCTTATTCAATATCGTCTTTGGTCGTACCGCTTTATGGACCTCTGTGCCCTCTTGGCAACTAGCTGTAACGAAACGGAGTTATTAGAGAGTCTGCTCCGCAATTTCTGTTTAGCCTCCGCCTAGGCACGTCCTAAATAGTCGTAGCACCGCACAGAACTAAGAGTCTATATCATTTCAGGTAAAGCCTTTAACAGCAAAATACACGCTGATTAATCGCAAAGAGCTTATCAGAAATTACGAATTTAATGGCGAGTTGGATTAGGGCGCTGAACTTTGATATTGAGCTCATATGTCTCATTAGATTTCGACATGTCGACATGTAGAGCATTACCCCCAAAGGAATACTCTTTAAATAAATTACACTTATTTAAATGCATTTAGGAGCTTAAAACGAGCTTTGCATATTTGTATTCCTGTTTTCTTTCCTATCTGTTCTCTCCTCACTTTTTGCCTAAGCCTTCTGAACTAGAAAGTTTGAACCAAGGCGTACATTGAAATTAATTACCCTTCTAATTAGTATTGGAGAATATTTATTTATTTTGGGCTATTATCGTGTAATCACATGTATAGCTTCCATAGGTCAGAAGTACATCTAATCAATAAAATGATAAACTTTTTATTTATAATCTAAAATTATGCTAGCTTTGTTTAGCATTCATAAACTTCGCAGGGGTTCTGTTTTCCTTGCATTCTTTATAGATTAAGATTTGTTTATTGGGTCACTTTAGGCACTTTAGGTAGCTTGATATGATGCTAGAAGAATGCAACCAGAATTTCAGATTTTAAAAAATTTTTAAGTTTTCCTAATAATATAATAATATTCATTTAACACAGAAAAGACCAAATAAGCAACTTTGATTTTATTTGATAATTTAATCAGTAAGTATACCCTCATATTCGATTTATTAATATCAAAGTAGCTTAAATTGATTAAGTTGGCTTGATTTTTATATGTTTCGAATGGTACTCGAACTTCTATTTTAGTGTAATCTCTATGTTGTTGTCCTCATACATTTAACGATCGAAACGGTAAATGTGTTCATGGTCTTTTTGTCTCTATAGCAACAAAGAGATGGGCGCGTGTTGGACACTCGTGCGCACGTCACGTAATGACACGACACTAAAATATAATATTAATTAATAAACAAAATTGTATGGGCAATAGAGCTTGAGAAAAGTCTAGTAATACGTTAAAAAAAAAATTCTCGTGTTATCTATGCTTACACTATTAGCCATTTAAATTGGGTCAAAAAACTTCCGGTCGAATAAGTAGTGTTTGAATCACAATAAATGGAAAACGCCCTGCTATAAATCAGAGGTCGCATCAAATTTCATTTACTCAAAGCAACGTAATGATAAGATTATGGCGTGATTCAATCTAATGTATGTATGTTCTTGTGCATGCATATGTACATATATATGAACATGCACATATTTATAAAAATACTGCCTAATAATAAGGCACTCAGCACCAATTTGTCAAATACATATTTACAAACAATTTCTAAGTTCGGAGTCAACGTAGCTTTGTCATTTAGGAAGCACGAGATCGTCAGCTGGTGTACACAAAAAATGTGGAAGAATGTATTGACGCAGTCAGATGAGACTGATTCATTTTAACCGTCTAGAGTCTGGAAAATTTTAAATATAATGATTTTAATTGGCTCCTTGTTTTGCACAGCTAAACACGCTTATTTTTAGATTAGTCTCGGATCGGGTGACATGTTTACTTTCAACAAAGCATCAAATTATTATTCTCTGTACACATTAGACTTATCCCAGACTGTTCACATTTCGAATAATGCAATTTTATGCTGTATTATGCTGAAAAAGTTTTATCTATTTAGGGAGAATATACCATGGTTGATTCTACGAAAAAAATCATCTGACACATCAGAGAAAAATATACAAGTAATATAACTTTAATAATACTTAAATAAAGACTATATTAGCAATAAAATAGATTTTAGTAGAGAGTAGTTTAGAGAATAGAGATATCAGGTGATTTTAAAAAAATATAAATACATACATATGTTTGAAGGTCACATTTTTACTGATAATTGTATATTGATATACTCGTTTTCCCCATAGTATTTTATGTATGCATATTTTAATTATACTAACATAGTAATACGAACTTATTAATAATATTCTAAAAAATGCCAGTATCTTTTACGAATAATAATGCTTTAACAATCCCAGAATGGCATCATTGTTTAATCCTTTGACTAACAAGTGTCTGTCGAACTCTTTTATACTTTACATGCTCAACTCAACTATATACATATATTAATAATTCACTCGATTTCACCTAATTAAATAAAATTATAGCACGCAAAATAAATAATAAATTGAATGCCCTAAGTATTTGTTGAGACAGTGGGAATAAATAATGACAAGGCCGAGGCTTAAAATATAACTGCGTGCATGCAGTGTCTTCCAGCTCAAATGAACCAGTGGAATGTACATTCAAGGGAAATTAGCTTCCCTCCTATATAGTAGCTCTTCATATGTGCGTACCTATGAACAAACCACGGTACACTGCTTTAAAGAAACAATGTTTTGCATTACATCAAATTTAAAGCGTTCATACGGTTGGGCTCATTTCAACTGCGAGTCGCTGCTGGCGCTACAGGGTAGGTAGGTCAGCAGCACACGAAACAAATCTACAGCCGCTAAGGACATTGAACGGTAAAGGAGGTAGCTAGCAAGGGAGAGACAGTGCAGGGGAATGTAGCACATGACGACATACGCATTGGCTAAGCACAAGACAAAATTAGTGCGCAATAAACCAATTGTTTTTGCCAGGATACTTGGAACTTTCGAGTACACACACATACACACGTATATATGTACGTAGGTGATCGCTAATATGTTTAACGAACATTAACTAGAAAAACACTTTCACAGATGGGAATCACTAATGACATTTCCACTTACTCTGTTTTTAGATTCTGCAGCTGACTAAATACAAAAACCGTCCACTGTGGATTATCACCTGCTGCTTCTGCTAACTGCTATTGTTGTTGGTTTTGCTTTTACTTGTAGCTGCTGATGTCCGATGTCGGCATTTGCCGTTGCTGTTCCAATTGTTTTCTATCGACGCAAACTGTAATTGAACACAATGCTTTACAACTAAAACTTTAACAGCAATTCACATGTCACGCGAGCCCTGAGAACAGTTTAAAATTTAGCCACTTGGTACTTGGTTTACCCTTAAGAGGCAATTAATAATAAGACCGACCGGTAACTATATGATCGTGTTGCCTGCCATCCAATACAACTTCTCACAAACACTTGTGTTATTCAAATGCCAGTAAACGACTAGTGAATTAAATAAGCTTTCGCATTCTCTATAATATTTTTCAATGTGTGTGTGCGCGCGCAATTGTGGAAAGTAGAGGCGTGTGCGTGACCTTCGTGCTCGTGCCCAATTATACGACTTGTGCAATCTAAAGGCTTATATTGACTGCAAAGAAAGCGCAGACATTAATCCGAACAAATTTCGGTAATTACTCTCCACATGTTACAACTTCCTAACTCTGTTTTTTGTTAATTATTGAACATATATTTTTCTAAGCGCATTAAATAATATTGTATTCAACAAGTGTTGAAATAATTAAAATGTTTTCGTCACGCGACCATCTCGATATATTGTATTGTACACTCTCATACGCAAAGAGAAGCTAAGCCAGCCCTCGTCCTACCGTTGAAGCCGACAACCCCAAAGCAGTTGTATGAGGGAGATAGAGACAACAATTTAAGAGAATATGCGTAGTGTATGTTTTGCATACATTTACTCCCACATGCACACATTTATTTCTAAATACCTGGACATTTGTTGACAGTTTTAATTTAATAAATTCCGTACTTACGAATGTTTGTAAAAATAAACATGCGTTACTGTCGTTATAAAATATAATATATTCGACCTATAATGCTAGCATACTTTTCTCTTTAATATTTCGCTTTTTATTTCAATGTATCCTGAAATCTATATCTATACATATATCAGCAGCGTACTGATTTAAAAGACCGCAAGTTTTCACATTGAATGGAAATTCAAATGGAGCGTTATCATTGAGTGTATTTCGATATACGACACATAATTTGAGGTATTATCGGTTGCTCAAAGTTGCCACACTTGCTTGCATTTATCGATAGTGCAAGCCGATGGACTTACTCATTTAGCACTGTTAAGAGTTTATTTTTATCAGTAACAATGTTACATGTACATATGATTAGTGTTTTTTATAAAGAAATTTAAAGAAATTTCTTTTAAAACGTGATCATATTTACAATGTATGAACTCAATATTTATAAGGTTTAGCAAGCTTAAATCAAACAAATACTTTTAGGACATGCAAATTTACGTACCAGGGCTGATATATCGCGGAACATGGCTTGGTTTCTGTTAAAAGCCGCACGCCACTCTGAAAATGCTTGCAGTTATGTTACATATTATAATTCGCGTTGCCGCTCGTTAGTCATAACAAAGTGATAAAAATGCTAAATCTAGGCATAGAAGAGGCAGGATCTCCTGCCGGGGATAAAAAACCTGATGGAATTTGTGCCACAGAATCAATGCCATGTCGTCTATGCCACTCCCGTTCAACGCTGACAAAAGAATCGCCAAACATCTATGAAGCATCTGTGGAGTTTAGCAAAGAAAATTCCGACAATGAAAGCGAAAAGCTGCTGATTGCTGATGTGTGCGAAAGTGTTTGGGGTATAAAGTACAATCGCCATGAATTCTTGCCGGAACGCATTTGCGAGAGTTGTTTGGAAATGTTGAAGGACTTCTATGAGCAACGCCTTTCCATGCAACAACGTGAAAACGGTCTGCAGCAGGATTTAAAGAACATCATTTCCCTAGACGCCAAGTATCGACCAGGGTTAAATGGCAATCCGGGTGTATTTGAGTTTAAGGAGGGAGAAGAAGGTTGCGTCATTGTCGACGTGGATCCGGATCAGCTGTGCGAAACGAGCGATGATGAGTTCATGGGCTCCGATGGCGAGGCTGAAAATGAAGACGACGAATGGGACGAAGAAGATGAGGAGGAAGGGCCAAATGAAGAAGATGCAGAGATACCACTCGGGATGGACGCAGCACAAATGGCGCTTATGCAGGCTCATCTCTCAGCCGATGCCGTTGTGAATGCCAATGCCCATCCCAAGAGCGCGTTCCTTTGTCAATACTGCGACTTGGCCTTCACCTTGCAGCCAGATTGCCAACAGCATGAGCTGACAGGACACGATCTTGCTGCTCCATACATCTGTAATTACTGCCAGCAGCGTTTGACGACGCGACCGGCTATGATAGCGCACATCAAGGAGCTGCACGACGCCGAGCGTCCATATGTGTGCGCCCACTGCAACAAGGGATTCGTGCGACGTTCAGACCTGAAGAAGCACACTATTGTACACACGGGCGTGCGTCCCTTCTCGTGCCACGTCTGCTCCAAGAGCTTCTCACGGAACACAAATCTAACCAAGCATTTGCGCATACACAGCAGCGTGAAGCCCTTCGTTTGTCAGCAATGCCCGCGCTCTTTCCAGACGCCCGTTGAGTTAATGAAGCACAGACGCTCTCATTCTGAGATCAAACCGTATCAGTGTGGTCGCTGTCCAGCCTCATTTGCACGCAAGGACAAGCTCTCCATGCACCAACACGTACACCTAAAGCGCGACGCCGAGCAGCAACAAGGTGTGCGCATGACGATGCCACCAGACCAAGTGCAGCTACCACTGCATCCTTATGTTGACAACGATGCAGCAGTAGCAGCAGTAGCAGGAGCAGCAGCACAGACACAGCCGGTGGCGCAGCCTTATTCGTATCCACCAGTGCAGGCAAAGATTAAGAACTCAGTGAAGACGTCACGCAACTTTCGCTGTGATGTCTGTGACAGAGGATTCCAGCGAGAACGAGATCTTCAGCGGCATCGAGCGCTGCACATGGATAGCCTATTTGCATGCAAAATTTGTGGACAGAATTTCAATCGGCGCGAGCAACTACAACGCCACGAGTTGGAGGTGCATGGCCCCAACTACACCTGTCCGATCTGCTGCATCACCTTCCTGCAGCAGAGCGAGCTGCAGACCCATCTTAAAGTGCACGAGCTGCAGCATAGCGTTGCCAAGAGCACCCAGGAGGCTCTCTTAGCTGCTTCAGCAGTGCCGCTGACTCATCCCATAGCAGGCGAGCAAGTCGGTGCCGGCAAGCCGCCCGTCATACCGGAGCCGGTGGCCATGCCCAATTTGAAAGCTGCGGAGCTGTCATTCTATAGCAATATGATACCGACGATGAATTTGGGCTTTTATAGCGAGACGCGACCCGAGGAGCGCAATGGAATTTGATAATCGAGTAGTTAGGTTAAGCGAACAGAGTATTGATTGTAATAAATATTGTAATTGAGCCAAACATTTTACTAATTATATTCCAATAAATTTTTCTAATAACTAAGGGATATGTTCAGTTATTGATTGAGCAATTTACGTAAAATATATGTACATATACATACATACATTGGAATTTATACATTTTTATTATTAATTATTACTATCATATACATATATATATTTTCACTTTAGCTAGGATGGGAGAAACAGCACTCTATTATTATTATTATATAATAATATTTAATTTTAAATACTATATCGGATTGAGTCTTATATAGCCCCTACATCATGGGGCTATTAAAGCTGATTATTAAAATAAGAAATATTTGATATATATTTTATTTATCCACTGATTAATATATGCATATATAAATTAATTATTATTGACATTTTTTAATGTACAAATTAATAATAAATACATAATAAATCTATTGCATAATATATTTTTATTTTGCATTTATATTTATTTTAAATCTGAAAGTTTTATATGTACGTATATCACACCTATTGAGTTAATCTATTAGCAGGTAGTTACACCCCCGTTTCCTGATTATGATACTCAACTAGCCTCACGCCCAACGACTTAATTGTTTTACGCCGGGGCCAAAGACGCCAGAAGTTCTCGTGTGCTTAGAGGGACAGGGAGAGGAGTAAACGCAGTTACAGACACAGTTGTGATTGCAGTCGCGGTTGTAGTCGAAGCAGAAGTCGATGTCAAAGCAGCTGCTCCAGCTGGTCAGCGTGTATTAGTTTACTCTCTGGCTGCACCGGTTCCACATGCTTCGTCGTGCTTGCTCACGATCAGTTCACGAGCATCATGCGACGAGTGAAGACGTGAGAGCGTGAAGATTGTTGCGGACCGCGAATTCCCGAGTGCAAAACAATCAGTGAGCATTTTGCAAACGTGGGTTCGATCTTTGTTTACGTTTTGCAACTTTATATTTAGTGGAAATCGAGAATGATGTGAGGCTTAAGTGAACAAATA
This sequence comes from Drosophila navojoa, assembly GCF_054131105.1. Lineage (NCBI taxonomy): Eukaryota > Metazoa > Arthropoda > Insecta > Diptera > Drosophilidae > Drosophila > Drosophila navojoa. The sequence goes on along the minus strand of NC_142891.1, from coordinate 24,773,643 downwards.
AAATATACGATGAATAGTGTGTTATGATTGTTACTCAAGTGAAACAAAAATTTAAATGGCAACATCAATGCTTTAAAAAAATTTATATAGTAATAGAAAAGTCAAATGTGTACTTCAATATAAATATTTATAGCTTACATGAAATTTAGTGAAGAACATATTTGAAACAATGTGCAAGTTCTGAAAACCTGTCAAGGTATACACATATTTTTCACAATGTTCAGGCATGTGCAGATGCATGAGAAATTGGACAGTAAATAGATCAAGTTAAGCTTTATCAAATGTTTATCTTATGTGAATCGCGTTGCCATAAGCTGCCCCCTGCCGATGCGGCGATTCTGGTTGCTATTGTCGCTATCAGCAACATGCTGCCCGCAACATGTTTCGGGCTCAGCAACAACAACAGCAACAAAAAACTCCCACGGCGCCTGGGGCGGGCACGGAAGGCATCTATAATGCAGATAGATCCAGTTACATTCCTGATTTATATTTTAACATGTTCTACAAAAATTACTGCTTGAGCTAGCTGAATATTTATATTGGCCAAGAATAGAATCCCAATTTAAAATTCTTTAAACAAATTTTAAAGCCTTTGCTAGTGCGTTTCGTTTGCAGATTAGTTCAATAGAACGTTTACAATCCGTTTGGTATTGTTCAACAAGTAATAAATACTAAATAATATAATAATAATATAATATACTATATAATAAATTATTGTAATTTTTCCCATTTCTTAAGAAATATAATCATCATATAAAAGCAGTACAAAATCTTCTACATTGAAGACATAAATCCATTATGTATTTAAAAAATTAATGATTTTTGTCGGATCTGAAATTTCTAAAACTTATTTATTTTCCTTTCTTTGGCACAGTTTGTTTTTTCATTCTAGTTTTACAACAATAATATAAATATTAAAATAAAAAAATGTTGAAAGGCAACGCTTAAGAATATGAAATTGCCAATTACTCAAATGTAATGTTTAACTCTCTAGATAATCCAATGTGAAAGTTCAAATTAGGTAGGTATTACTGTATATATCTAAGTGAAATTAAGAAAGTGGCTGTTGAGCTTTGGCCATATTATAGGTAATTATAAGTCACGAGCTTACGATGAGCACTAAACATCTTATTGTGATCCACTCTAGAGCATTCTTGAAACCTTTCCGAGTGAAAGAGACTCTGTTGTGTTATTATCTAGTCAAAACAATCTGATTTGCAGTATCGACTCGGTTAACCCCATTCCCAACATTGTTTATTGTAATTGTGTGTTTGGCCATATCGAATACATCAATGTCAGCCATTGGCACAGACGACACTTTACAGCTGTCAGCTGTGTCTTGCTCTGTGGCTGTGGCTGTGGCTGTGTTCTTTGTTTTTGTTGTTGCGGTTTGTTGTATCTCTTTCCATATTTAATTCAGTTTCAGCCAAAAGAAATGTTGCAAATTGTATGCATAGGTTGGCTTTCGCATGGTACGAGTCAAAGTTTCGTTTCACATCCGTTTGGCTCGGCATATTTGATTAGCGGCAACAATTCACTTTCTTCTACTGCACTTCTTTTTTATGCTTTTGCCTGTAGATTTGTCCAATGTTTGTTTTTGTTTGCTTGTTTGTTTGTGTATATATTACGTTCCACTTGGCTGGCAGAGTCCAGAGTCCGCCTGACAGCCCAGGTTTTTCATCATCATCGTAGTTAGTCGCCGTCGTCATCCGTTTACTGTATCATAAACATTTATGCCAATTTTTTTTCTTACCATTCGCGCACTCGCGAAACCTGTTCCCTGTGATTTCTTGAGGTATGTATTTGCCTGGCACGACATTTGTTCCTGCGCTTCCAGCGTGCCCCCAAATGATGCTGATGCTGACGCTGACACTGACTATGACGCTCTGCCTCTGCCTCTGTCCACTGTCGTCTGTCCTCGTTTTCGCCCTCGCCCTCGCCCTCGCCCTTGTCCCTGCCTCTGTCTCTGCTGGTGTCTTCTCCTTGGACTATGTTGACGTCGGCAGCGCCATCGACTCACTTCATGTCGTCACGCGATCTCCAATCCGTTCATTAATTCAGTCGGCATGCGGTTACTCGCTTGGGTAGGCGTAGAAGTAGCTGGAAGTGTTAATTAGTTGTTACTGTCTCCCTTCAAGTATGCACACACACACGCTCACACACACACACATGGGCAGGTATTTAAGGCTTATATGCGAAACTCTGACAATTACTGACAATTGTGGGTGTATATCACTTATGAGTAAATGTTTCCTACGGTACTTAAGTCTAACATGGAATTAGTCATGTTTTCCCTTCTCTTCTCATTTCAGTTAACGATAAGAGCCAACAGGTGTTGCGTCACAGATATTCTAATTTGATTATCTGCTGATTGCTGCACTCTCTGCCCATTTCCATAATTGTTTAAATTGAGCCAAACTCTGGGGCTTAGCAAACTGTCGTGGGTCGTGTGTCGAGTCGGGATATCGACATTGAAAAATTCCATTTGTTATTCTGCAACTGCGAAACGGCAGTGGCTGCTGCGACTGCGATCGCTGCTGCTGCTGCTGCTGCGGCTGCCTGACAGTGAAGACAAGATAAAAATTAGTGGTAGGTGCATCCCAAGGCTTTCAAATAAATTCCTGCGTGCAATTTCGGCCCTGGCTGTCCCGTCTGTCCGACTGCCTGACTGGATGTGATCGTGAATGGGTATGAGAATGGGAATGGCTATGGGTACATGGGTATGGGTATGGGAATGGGTATGCGAATGCACAGAGCCCGACTTGGAAATCAAAATCGGCCTTTGCCGAAAAGATGCGCAGGTGATGCGCTCAGCCCCAGGGCATATCAGGTCTGTGGATGCAAACTTCACTTGCTGCCTTGCCTGCCTTTCCTGCTCTCTGTCTCGTTCAACTGTTGTGGGAGTGTAACTTGCACACACAGAAACAATCACACACACACACACACTCCATATATAGAAATATTTATTTTGTAAGGTATATAGTACTTATGACATGGAGCATTGGTTAGTCGAGGGTGCCCAGTGCGTTAATATGTCCCATCGGTAGGCTCAGCCAATGCTGCTCTGGTAAATGCGTTAGCTTAGACTTCTTGTTGGTCACGACATTTCCAATTTGGCGCGAATCGTTTTTATGCTCGCCTACAAAATAAAATAGGGAATATTGGTTTGGTAAACTTGCTTGAGATGTCTGTATGCCAGCCAAGGATTTAATTAGAGTTAATGTTTGCATTTATACTATCATCTATTCGGAAGTTTTAAGGCTATCTATATATTCTATATATAAATACAATGTTTTTCAACTGTTTTAAAAATTAAAAAAAAAAATTTTTTTTGTAATACCTACATACATATATGCATTTGTAAACTATTGAACTGGTTTTCTATTTCACGGCTTCGGCTGTAGCTTTGCAAATTTCTCTTTCATCTCTCTCTACAAACTCTTCTAGAAAAATGTATAAACATCACATTAACTGAAAAATAAATTTTTAAATATTAAAAAAATTATTTTACTCTAAAGTTTTTATTGGTCAAATTTAATTATTATATTTTCAATAATGTCCAACCCAGTATATCCATAAATCAATAGACTCACCCAACACAGGCACATCCTAAGATGAAAATTCCCCAATAAATCAAGCTCTATTTAAGCTGTGAACGAGTATTAGTCAGTCAGTTCAGTCAGCTCGTCTGCAGAGCTCCTCCTTACTTGTTCTCTGTGCATGGTCATATCCCAGAGATCACAGGAAAAGTCCATATGTGAGAAGGTGTTGATTGATTAGTATAAACAATCTGCAATAATCTGGCTCCTTTTTAAGGAAGTGCATTTTGATTAATAGTGCTTGGTCAGGCAGGCCTTGGGGCGCAATCGATCATGGAAATTAACTGGTTGGCCCGCTCAGCGGGCTAAGGTCAAATTCCTGCTCACCATTCGGTATATTGACTCCTGCTGCTGCTCACTGTGAATTGTAAATCGCCGATTGTGAATTGTGTAATTCATAAAGCGAAGCCTGCCAGCGGCGACAACTGGAATCGGTTTGACATGCATCTAATTGTTTGAGGCCTTTTACTGCTAACTGATTCAGTGCGAACGTAAATGGCATTGACAAGTTTTTGCTGCATCTCGGTTCGCCTTAGCGAGGTCTTGCTGCACGTGTTGGCATTCGTGCGCATCCGAACGAAGGAGGCTGGCTCTATCAACAGAACGCATCACTACGCATCTTATGGCATCGCATCACATCGCATCGCATTGCCATCATCATATTACATAACATGGACACGAGCAGAAATTTAACGCAACTCTAATTTCAAGTCAGCCTCCTCGACTCGAAGCCAAATGCTTCTCAGCTGTCAGCCTTGTTGGGCTAATGCAATCAAAGTGCGATTAAAAGTCTTTACACGCCTTCCCTCTTCTATCTTTGCCGGCGTACATATTTCCGCTTCGAGCGACTCGAGACTCCCACATAAATATCTTCACAGCTCCATTTCCGTTTACATTTGCCATTCTCATTTCCTTTGACTACCATTTTAGATATACATATATTGTATATATTTGTATATATATATTTTATACAACACCTTGAAATACCAGCCGAAAGCTTCTGCTTCGGGTGGGAATTCTTTCGTCTTTTGGATGTTTAGGGAAAGAAATTTGATCATAGATTACATTACTGGGACTTAGACTCTTTGGCATTCTAAAATGGAAATATATACAAGAAAATACAAATTTTAATGAATATTTTATACATTTATGCGTAAATTATTGTTGAAAATTATTCATTTAGTTATCAAATGAAATTGGGCATTCAAAGAAGCCATTACAACTAGATACATTGCAATATTTATAAGGCAAAGTGAATTCATTGAATATTAAATTAAATATTATAGAAGATATTACGCAGAATTGTCCAAGTCACAACCTGATTATTGTGACTATTCAGAGTAATGTCTTACAAAATTTAACATTGGCATTAAAACCTACATCTATGCTAGTCGGAAGTGCAAGATTACGATATATTGCGTGGTCCAGCTTCAGATTTTAGTGGCCTTAACACACATTCATATCTTAGTAGACATAAAAAATCCATAAAAAAGCATGCAATGAAAAGAGTAAGGTTTTAGGGCAGAATTTCATTGAGTTCGAATGCAGCGCCTGTCGAGTCGATTCTCGAAAATATTTCTCAATGTCTATCTGTGGCCTGGGGGCAGGCTGGGCCGACTGGAGAAGTGAGCAACTAAGGAAATAGCCTGGCTCTGGCTCCGACTCCGGCTCCGGGTCTGGCAAAACAACCACCTATTAATCAAAATCTCTTGATCTGCACAAATGTGTTGTACACTGAGAGAAAAGACGCGTAGTCAAAGGCCTCACTACGACAGCCACCTCTAATTGGGTCATCGGGCATTTTGACAAGTGTGGCGTTGGCGGCAGCCCACCATGATGGACGATGCCAGAGCTGGTATTGATGGCTAGGCCAGGTCGGGGCAGAAGATCTCAGCCGAGGCCAGTTGTTGTTCTATTAGACATGTGTGTGCCTGGCCTGGACTACGTCCAAATCGCGGTAAATCACAAAAGCCAGGCACGAACTGTGGCAACACGACTCTCAAGAGATGCCAGTCGTACGATGGCTGTCCGAGAGATAGAGATGGAGAGACAGAGAGAGAAGGAGAGAGGGAGAATTGCTGCGCCCTTGGCTCTTTATTAAATTAAGTTAAATCATGTAATTTCCATGTAGCAAGTCAAAAGGGCAATGAATCGCCATCGCCCAAGACTGCGCGCACTCGCCCAATCGTAGATAATAATGGGGCATGCTCAGCTCCCTGCTCCCTGCTCCTTGCTCTCTGCTCTCGGCTCTTGGCTCTTGGCTCTATGCTGTACCCTATGATCAGCGATCGGCAGTGATTTGTTCTTCTTGGGAAAGGGTTCCCTTTGGCATTGTGCCTTGAAATTGATTGCAAATGTTTGCCCAATCCACACTAAATACTTAAGAATTTCGATGCCTCGACTGGTGATAAATTTCAATGCATCTAAGCCGCAGCGCTGATTTGCTTCATGCCAACGCTTGGCACCAATGCAAATTAGTTGCACGGGGTCCACATTGTCTCAGCGGCGACCACTCAGGAGCGGACCTAAGCGACCTATAACAGCACTCGCGTCTTTCGCTCTGCTCGACGAGCTAAATCTTTGATCGCTCTCGTAGTTAGAATAAATAACTTCAGTTAAGATGCATTGGCATTCGCCACATTCGCCTCGGCATGCCACACGGCCGTCCCTGCCGGACATATTGAGATACATTTCCTCAGGTAGCCCAAGCTCCATGGCGACCACAACGACTCCAACTCCAACTGCATATTTATGAGATTTATTTTAGTTTATGCGATCTCGCTACCTGATTCTAACCATGTTCAAAGCACAGAAGGAAGGTCTCGGCTGCTCCTGCCGAAGGTTTTCGTTTATCGATTGCTGTTGTTCTCGTCGAACTGTCTGTAATAAATGCTCCTCGCTGTAGGTTATCATATTTATGGGCTAACTTATCTATTTATATTTGTCTCTTTACATAAGTCTTAGATTCTAGTAAATTATATTAGTTTGGCCAATTCTCATTAGCTGATCTGCTGACATGTACTCTTTATTTGCACGACGAGTTCTGTGAGAGGGGACATTCTCTTTGCATGAGTCTATAATGACATAATAAAATATTACTGATCAGGATCAATAGCCAGGAGATATCGCCTTGATATCCGACCATTTTCTCGTCTGTCTGTTTGAATTTTATGATTCAAGGTATTAAGCTTAAAGTTCTTATACACACACAGAGAGGTAGACGGACAGAGATAGAGTGTTTGTATGAGAGTTAAAGAGAGGCTGACATACACAAACAAAATGCTATTGAATAATCTTATCTTTCCATCAGCAAGCAGATGGGAAAATAAAGACTCGTTGATTATGATGATTATTTTCATCACTTTTATAATACACAAGGTGAAGAGATTTAAAATTGCAGAAGAAGTCTCTTCAGTCCACTCATGAGCCTACTATATAAAATTTGGAATTTCCCTTTATCCAGCTGCGCTATCACATGATGTAAACTATAGGAATGCAAATATTAGATCACTCTCTAATGTGCTTAATTAATTATTTATTTATATTGCAATGAGAAAATCTGAATTGCTTAGGTCGGCTGACTTAAAAGCGGCTTAGGCCTAGAAGGTGTCAGTCGAGCAGAACTCACGGCTAGAGCTACTTGGCCATATTGGGTAATCGCCATAATAAACGGGAAAAAATGTGGAAGTGACTCAGATATCAGCAAAGTGAAGCAACTGAAGCTTTCTACGACTACTCAAACGGAGCCGCCCGCTGGGCTGACACTGAGAAATGCCTGCGCCGGCGGCAATGGCTCGTGGTCTGGCAGGCTGCGGCCACATGGCCGTGGCATCCACACTTGCAGCATTTTTATGACAATCATTTAAGTTAATTGCGGAAAGCAAAAGTCGAGGTGGGCCGAGAGACCACACGAACTTCGGTTCGGTTTGGCAAAGTGTGGCATAAATATTGTGTCTCATTTCGGCTGGCAACTCATCTATCTGGCACGGCATGCAGCCGGACTTCTTAGAGATTAAGAGAGAGAGAGAGAGAGAGAGAGAGGGGGAGAGAGATAGAGTGAAGCGTGTTGCTGCTTTGCCGTCACACGCAGTAAAAGGCATTAGCGTCCGTGTCTGTCACCTTCGTCATGGTCACGCTAATCGAGGTAATCGCATGCGCCAATAAACTGACAGGTTTATGGGCGATGCAGACGCGGAAGCTGCTTGGCCAACTTGCGACTTGCGACTTGCAATTGGCCAGAGCTGTGTTGGCCACCACTGGCACCACTTGGCACTGTGTGTGTTGTACGCTTGATTTAAAAGCAATTAAACTCCGAATTGATGCTGCGATTGATTACGCATCCAACTCATTTGTTGCAGATATCTTCGGTTAATGGGTCACGCAAGATGTTGATGCTATGTTGCTGCCGGACCAGACGTACGCCGACTACGTCCACCGACATCTGACCAGGTCGGACTTAAAGGGCTCCAGCCGCGGCAACAACAACAACAACAGCAGCAACAGCAATAGCAGCAGCTACGATCGCACCGCCGACTTCTTTGAGAACATACCCGACTTTGTGGGCGCCTCTCTGCCGGCCTTTCTCTTCCATCAGAGTTCCCAGAGCCATCAGCAGCCGGCGAGCGGCAGTGAGCAGCATGACACGCCAGAGACTCTGCGCACCTCGACACCCAGCGGACCTGCCAGGGAGCCCAGCGAGCCGAGCGAGCCGTCAAGCAAGAGCGAGAACGGCAACGATGTGCTGCGACTGTGCGAGGATTTTCTCTGCCGGCATCGCATGCGTCCCGATTTTTTCTGCCAGTACCAGAAGGCACTTAGGTGGGTCCCCATTTCCGCAGCCGCCTCCATTCTTGGCCTCACTCCAACTTTGACACCTTGCAGCTCAACAACACCCTCGCCGAAGCAAAGCAAGGCCTTGCCAGACCTCGACAAGCCAGAGCCAAGCGCGTCCAAGGAACTGGAATCCTCGGTGCTATCAGCCGTTAAAGCCAAACACGATGTGGTTGAGCGCTTCACCAAGTTCTCAGCTATTTATACACTTCCGGTGGCCAGGCGCAAGAAGAAATCCAATAACACGACAGGAAACATAACTGGTAAGCAAATACATATATGTAGGTCTGCTTATAATAAATATATGATTTATAGTTTCTGTTAGCCTTTGATTAGTGATAAGAGTAGAACCGAACTATTGGAACGTTTTACCATAATGGGCATTTCCACCGGTATATATAAGAAAGATTTGAAGAATTATAGCTGTAAAATCTGAAAAAAAAAAATTAATACTGTATTTTGCATGATTTAAGGAGATAGATTTGTTCAAACAAAAATTCGCAAATTAAAAATTAGATAAAAAATCTAAATCAGTATTAATATATGACATTATATATATAATTAAAGAATAGATTGACATATAGAAAAAAATAAAAATAAAGTAAATAAATAAAATAAAATACGATAATAAGAATTAATAATAATAATGGTTGCTAGACAAAAGTGTTATGGAGTCTATATGTACATATATAAAAGGGTTCAGCATAATAATACTTTTTATATAAGTAATAAATATTTATATTCATATATATAAATTATTGTATTTATTAAAAATATTTATACTAAAAATTTTTTTAATATTTTCATTTAACTACTTAAATCTAAGTTAATAAAAATTGCTTAGGTCTAAAGAATTGCAGCGAATTGACTGACTATTATGTGAGGCTGTGGTGCAGCGAGTCGATCTACTGCGAAGAGAAATTCGCTATTAGGGTTACCATATCTGCTGCAAGTAGTGCCGGTTTATGTCTTTGATACAGCAAATAGGTTGATGTCTAGGATTAGCAAAGACCAAGATTTTATATTTATGTACTTACAAAAATGATTTGTTATATATTAGAGATCTTTATTGCTAAAACAAAGAAGCATATATATTTAAAATGATTTAAAGATAAAATAAAAACAGTTTCTAATAATTTACATTTTCATTTGATATGCGCTCAGTCTGCTATAAACCTCCATAAGCAAAAAAGAATTTTCTAGAGTGAAGACCTAAAAACAGTTCAATTTAATTTGAAAAAAATGGGGCTATCTTTAATTTGAATTAAACCTGTTTTGAGTATTGGCGAAAATAGATATTTGCATGCTTAGAAAATCGTATTCGACTGCTAAAAATGTGGCATGGATTAGCATGCAGCTGTGCAGCTCGAGACAATGATTTGCAAACTGCAATGAAAATGGATGTGGGAATTGTGAAATGCAGCATAAGCAAAACAATAACAGAGGCCAACACACACATACACACAGGTACAAAAAACCAAACCAAAAACAATAAGCAATCAACACTAATTAACACGCGACCAGTAAACGAGACAGCTAAGCCAGAGTCAGAGCCAGGCCAGAGCCAGGCCAGAGCCAGAGCCAGAGCGAGGCGAGAGACCCATAGTTCAAATACTTGACCCCATATTTGAGCGACTGCACAGACAGAGTAATTGAAACTGAGGAATAAAAAAGAGACCTCGGGCCTTTTACCTGTTTGAAAAATTTACCTGCGCCAGCGCACGCGAGAGCCGCTCAGAGCGAAGCGAGCGCGTCTCGATCACAATTTCTACGTCCAGCGTCTGGGAGCGTCGGGTTTTAGCGTTCAGTCTGCGCTTTGGTCTGACAGCGAGCGAATGAGAGTCGCGGCAGTTCGGAAGCAAGCTGTGCATGTGGCTAGCTATAAGAAGTTCAAGTGAAATATATAAGCAACACAACAAAACGAATCACAGTCAAGGCAATAAATGTGTTAAAATTTAATCGAAATATCTAAAAGTTTTGTACCACACATATATATAAATATAAATCTGCTCTACAAGTGTTTGTGTGTGTGTGTGTGTGTGTACCTTTAAGGTATCTAAGCATCTACATCGAGTTCCCAGTCTGCGCTGCTGTTGCTGCTGCTGCGAGTTGAAATTGGTGGTAACTCGTTTTTCAAAAAGAAAAGAAAAAGAAAAAAAATCAAACAACAAAAATGTCTGCAAACGCGCGCGACTGAGCCACAGAAATAATAATAAGAAGCATAAGAAAGAAATATATATATGTATATACATATAAACATAATAATACGTAGAGTATAAAAGCAAAAGCAAAAGCAACAGCAGCACACAATTGCACAACTCCGAAAAGTATCTGGCAGATACTTTCAGTGATTTGGCTGCTGCCCTTCTGCATTCTTTTCTCGCGTTTGTTGTTGATTTTTTTTGGTGTTGTTTCACTTGCTGCTCTGAGCCAAAAAGCCAAAGCAGCATACGTCCCATACGTGCGGTTCGGTATCGTTGTCCAGGCCCAGTTTGTATGCCACACACACATACACAGAGACACATATATATCGAGAGTGAGACATACACACATACTGACAACCTGGTCAACCTGGACAATGTTTGCCTTCTGTAAGCGTCTGTGCGGAAAACCTGTTCGATCGGGCGTGTTTTGTGCTGTGTATCTGTATACGAATTTATTCAAATAAGAAATATCATCGCCGGTGCCGACGGAGCTCGCTTCTCGTCCTTTTCGTCGCCAAAAAAATAAGAATAAAGTAATAATAATAAAAATAAAACAGAGAAGAAAATATCGGATTCGAAGTCGAAACTCGTTTTTCGGCGACTGCAGTTGAAATTAGCTAGTTTCGTTCTCCGCTGCGGCCACACAAATGTGCATCTACGATGGCCACATTGGGCCTGTCAAAAGTGTTCATACTGGATAAATACTTTACGGAATTGCAAAAGTTTTGGGAGACCGAGAAGAAGCTGCAGGGTGAGTGCCACACGGCCGTACGATCACACTCCTCGGCCATTTCCAGTTTGTTGCCTAAGTCTTTCGTTTCACTGTGACCAGTATTCATTTTGGGCCCCCCATTGTTTTATAAAGAAACAAAGCACATTAACTGCTTGTTGAGAAACTCATTTATCGAGCATTATTAAAGAGCTTTGAACTTAAATAACTGTTTGCCCTTCTAATAGGAAAATTTTTGCATGAAAATCACTTTGAAAGTTAATTGTTAAAGAATCTGGTGGAGAGTAATTGGGTTATTGATTTATATATAGACCATAAATATTCTCCGGAATCCAAATATTGTTTAATTTATGTAGGTAGATATAAATAGTAAAACGATGTACCAAACAGTGCATTTAGGTACGTATACCTACATTCAGTTTAGGTACATGTGCCTATATATCTGTATTTGTATTTGAATTTGTACCTATGTGGCATATACTTATGATTATAATAATTATACCATATGGATTATGCACCACATATGTACCTATTTTGTCTGTAGGTACATCTAGCATCCGTCTGGCCGACCTATATGGGTCCCTTGTTAGTGGCGCGCAGCTGTATAACTAGAGAGAGGTTTAGTTGTATATGTATAATTGTCTATAGGTGTGTATAGCTGTTGGAACATGTCTACGACTCAAGTTGGCTCGCCGTTTTATGTGTATAGGTGTACGTGTGTGCCATACGACTTGCAACATATGCCCAGCACCGCCGGGTCGCAGCCTCCCCGCTCGCCCATCGCTGACCAGTTTTGGTCGCAGGCGATGCCGCCAACACATCCGTTGAGATCTTTAAATGTGGCCGTCGTCGCTGGGTCCAGTTGGTTTTGTTTTTTATTGTCTGCTCTTTGGTTGGCAAAGTCTATGCGCGCTGATTTCAGCTTCCAAGAAAACTTCGCGACTGCAAGCGAGTCAGACTACAGTTCTTGTGGCAGGCAAAGAATGAGGTGCAAATAAACAGAAGGAAAGAAGGGGAGGTCATTAGAAAAACTACAACAAATTTAACAAATTTAAAAAGAAATTTAATAATATTTATTTTGGACATAATAATTTATATAAATATTTACAATTCACTTTGTTATCATATGCTTTAAGGTATTAGTTACATTTCGTCTATTTTTAAGCAACAGTTCCTTGTTCGCTACTTAAGGATAGATATATGTATGTTTATAGACCAATTGTTATTGTGCTCGACAAAAATATAGTACAAATATAGTAGATCCCATTATATTTTCATATAGTTTGAGGAGTAATTGAATTTTCTGAATTTGTATTAGCCAATGAAGACAGACTTATATAAATAAATACATTTTAATGCTGATCAGAAATAAATTACTATTAAATTTGTAATATGAATGTAACAATAAAAGCCAAATTATAATAGAAAGTGATAAATCTGATTATATTTTGTACCCTCTGCTCATATAATTAGTTAATTATTATTTTTTATTGAATTTTAATAGCTATATGGTCTAAAAATCACAATAAAAAATCTTAAACCTATTTCTGCAATTAGTCACAAGAAAATGTTATTGAACGTTTTCATTTGCCTCAGCTTCTTGTAGGCAGCTTAAAAAGTAACACAAAAACTGGTTTTTATCATCAAACATATCGGGTTTTGACGTCGTTCAGCTCTGGGTTCGATTGAAAATAACTTTTGTAATACTTTTTGTGGTAAATTAAAGAGAAAATTCCAATTAGATTAAAGTTTTTAGGTACGCTTCTTTAGGTTTATGGATAGGGTATACTCAATGCGTGTGTAACCCAAGACTCCACATACCATGTACTAGGTATCTGTTAGTCGTCTACTACTGTCTACAGCATATGCCGTAGTATTATTATAATATAAGCACTTATTTCCATTTAATCTCATTGTCATTTTTATGCCATCAATTATAAGCAGGGTATCTACTAGTCGTCCCCGCGTATTACTAGCGTATTTACTCTTATTTTATTTAAGAGCATCTCGTGTGGTTTTTTATGTCATCATTTTCGAAAGTTCGCTTCAAGCCATCTATAATAATCAAATTTCAGCCCATTGAGGTTTTATTCCCTTTGTTTCAGTTAGTTGTGGTCTCTATCTTCTTCTTCATCTCCTTCTTCTTCTTGGCACCTGTCGCCAAATTTCTGTTTCTGTTTCATCTCAGCGCACGTTCTGCGCTGTCGACCGATTAGCCAGCGAAATTAGTTCATTAACATTTCAAAGATATTCTTAATTTAAAGTTGTGTTTCTCAGCTCTTGAATATTTAAATATTCGAACGGTTAAAGTTAAACAAAGTTTTGCTGCGATGACAATTTTGTCTACATTAAAAAGAAATTAATTATAAGTATTAGCAATGGAGGAAGAAGTGGGTGTGTCATGGCATCAAATTATACAAAAATAAGTCGAAATTTCTTGTTTTCGTTTTATAATTATATATACGAAATTGATTGGGAAAATCAGCGAAAGCGTGTATACAAAAGTATCCAAAGGTAGAAAGATAATTCCAAATAAGACATGCTGTCCTTAACAAAACAAGATATTTATGAAACAAATTCGTTTAATTAATTTTATTCACAGAAAAATTTTGATATATTTTCATTTAATAAATATGAAATATTTTGAAGTCAAGCGGAACGTTTAATCTACAGTTGACTGAGCATCGTTTGATGAATATAAGTTTATAAATATAGGTTTAGAAAAATCAAGTTGGAACTGCGTAATTTAAATGTTTAAAAAGCCTAGAGGGATTGGTTTCACTGTTGATTAATTTATGAATAAATATTATATGAAGCATAGCACGAGGACGACTTATGATAATCTATGCTAAATTAGAAATTTATTAGATCGCGACGCCAATCGAATATTAGCTAAGTCAAATTAAAGTATTTAATCAGTGAAGAGATAATCGAAAGATTACTGGACCCTCTTTTATTTAAATTAAATAAAGAAACTCTTGAAGAAATAAGCAAGTTTGGGTTCTCAGCATTCACATATGGGTTACTTCCTTTATGACTGATATACAATATAAACTATACAGTCAGATGTTAAAATTAAATGATTTAATATTATATGTGTTTCTGTAAACATTTTATTAAATATAAATATAATGAAAATGGGTGCTGCATAGACTATGATCAATCTAGACTTGATTGATAAAGTAAAATATTTCTCATTTTGAATGGGTTCAGGGTATAAAGGACTATTTATTGGAGTTTTCTATATATTGAGCTTAACTAGATTAATTACTTTTATAATATCATATAGTATATATATTATAACTAGTATAATAAATATATATAAAGTTTTGCGCAAGTACTTGCAACATTATCCTAGGAATAATTTTGATAGTCTAACCTAACCATGAATCGATTTTATTGATATTGCTGCTCTTTCAGATGCGTCATCCTCCAATGAGGCCGTGCACCTGCAGCAGCGGCTCAAGAGTCTGAGCACTGAGCTGCTGGTGATGCGCAATCGGCTGCATGTGGAGAGTCAGGGACATGGCCGGGCCAACGATGTGCAGCATCACAGCATTGGGGCGGGTGCTGGAGTTGCTCTGGGCGGAGGCGGGGCAAAGGCAGCCAACTACGACCTGAACGCGTCCAGTCCGAATTTGAATCTGGGCAGTGGAGGACTCTCGTCCAGTGCACTGCAGCAACATGCCAACGGAAATGGACAGCATACCCTGCCCAAGGTGAGCTCGGAAATCACTATATTTATGCTTTCCCACATAGGCAATCTGGGTAATTGTGATTGTTAATTTCCTTTGCAGCAGCATGCGTACAATTACAGCCAGACGCTGCCGAGCAATTCGGGCTCGAACGCTGTCATCTCGGCTCGGAACACATCCATACCGCATCCGCTGCCGCATCAGCTGAGCGAGAAGTCCGCTGTGGGTCATCACAAGGGCAACGGCGCGGTCTTGGGTGCCACATCCACGTTGCCGCCCGTCCCCTTGCCACACAGCCTCAATGCCCGATCCAATACACTGCCCATGCGCAGCTCCAATGCCAATTCTCTGGCTGCCTCGTCAGCTCTGCAGGCGAATGGCCAGCAGTTCGATCAGTCAGCCAAGCACGTGAATCCTTGCCAGAGTGTGAAGACGTTGCCCTTCGGCTTTGGCCAGCAGTCGCAGGGAAGTCGCCAGCCCAAGGACATGCAGGATCTGATTCACCTGGCTGGCCCACTCACCGAGCACGCCGTCATGCACACCCTGCAGGCGCGCTTCAACGAGCAGCGCTACTTCGTAAGTGTTATTCAGCCCACTTTGATGCATTGCTGTCATCAGCTCCTCTCACTTCCTCCCAACACCTAACCTAACACCAAACCAGTTTAACTATCATCAGATTCACTTTTAGCCCAGTTCAATTATGGCCAGCAGACAAACTCCATCCGCCTCTCCAACAATTATCTTAATAGTCGGTCTCCAAACTGAATTTCCGCTCTGCACTGGCCCCAGATTAACTGTTAATTTCGACAATTATATGCCGTCGATGGCACACACAACAGTTAGAAATTAAGCGATTGACAGCTGATTAGAATAACTCCAGGGGCTATTATCAAATTGATATCATTCGCTGAATGGGTTTGCTTGCTCGTTTATCTGCAGTTAGTTGGTCTATTAGTTAATTACTGAACTGTACTTACGATTATCGGTTCTCTGTGAGAACTTACTCTACTATATCGATAAGTAAGGGTCTCAAGGAAAGAGGACTAAAGGAACTTTTACAACACGACACTATGGACTTAAAATTTTAAATATGTTTATTAATTATATTATTTTATTTTTTGAAAAGATGGAAACATTTTATTTACTCTAGCTATTATTAAAATAAATATAGAGATTATTTGTATTTCACTGGATAAATGTTGACTAATTGGAATATCAGCTGGGTTCAGGGTATCTACTAGTCGGAAGAGCCCCACTATAGTTCTCTCACATCTTAACAATTTAAAAAAAATATTATTTTTTTATAAAATTTTTATTAAATTTTTTTGGATATATTTCTTTTACAACTTTTGTTTACTCTTAACATTCCAAAATGATAGACAACGTTTAAGTTTCTATTCAAGAAATTAACCAGAATAGGCTCAATGACTATCATAAATATGTTACCTTTAGACTTTATAGTTTATATATGTATTTTACTCTCACATATATACTTCATCATTTTCTAGACAAATGTGGGTTCGATTCTGCTCTCGATTAATCCCTACCTGGACGTGGGCAATCCTCTGACACTCACATCGACGCGCGACCTGCCGCTGGCGCCACAGCTGCAGAAGATCGTGCAGGAGGCGGTCCGTCAACAGAGTGAAACGGGCTATCCACAGGCCATCATCCTCTCGGGCACCAGTGGTGCCGGAAAGACGGCTAACGCCATGCTCATGCTGCGCCAGCTCTTTGCCATAGCAGGTGGAGGTCAGGAGACGGATGCGTTTAAGCATTTGGCCGCCGCCTTTACAGTATTACGCTCGCTTGGCTCGGCCAAGACAACGACCAACTCGGAGTCCAGTCGCATCGGCCAGTTCATTGAAGTGCAGGTGACGGATGGCGCACTCTATCGCACCAAGATCCACTGCTACTTTCTGGACCAGACTCGAGTCATTCGGCCGCTGCCCAAGGAGAAGAACTATCACATTTTCTACCAGCTGCTTGCCGGCCTCAACAGAGAGGAGCGCCAGAAGCTGCACCTGGAAGGTTACTCGCCGGCAAATCTGCGATATCTCCGTGGCGATGTCGCCCAGAACGAGCAAGAAGATGCGGCACGTTTCCAGGCCTGGAAGACCTGTCTGGGCATACTGGGCATACCGTTTCTGGATGTGGTTCGTGTCCTCGCTGCTGTGCTACTGCTGGGCAATGTGCAGTTTGTCGATGGAGGGGTAAGTTAATTTTAAGTAATTGTTAAATGGTTAAATTACTATAGAGTATTTCGAGGATAATTATATCTACGTAATCACACGCCATATATTTACAAATATTTAGCAACATAAAATATACGATATATCGTAGTAATATTTAAGAAAGTCATACAGTTGATTACATACAATAGTCGGTGTATAGCGCCATCTGTTGTTCATTTTATATTAGCAGGACTGCTGGTATGAGCATAAGCGCCATCTAGCTTATAACTTGTTGAAATTTATGTGCGAGTATATATTTGATAGTAATTCACAAATCTAGCGATGCTGTGATAGCGTTTGTGGTAGAGTGTCGCTCTGCGATACAGCAGACAGTGGGCTCTTTTCCCACTTGCGTCTGAAACTTCTCATTTTTAAATTTCTTGCGCTGATGTGACTTACGGGTAATTTACGTCTGAATTACGTTGTGTACGAGACTTTATAAAAAACTGAGCGAGAAATTTTGTTTTTCCTAAAAATGTAATGTTCTTTATTTATAAATATGTATATGATATGATTTTATATAACAATTTAATTTTTACTATTTATTTCAGAAATATAGTATTCGAACTAATTTTAAAATTTCTATATAAAAAATTATATCAAACAATAATTCAATTGATTCTGTTTATTTACAAAGAAAAACAAGTAAGAAAGCTCTAGTCGAGACTGCTCGACTACGAGATCCCCTGAACCCTACAAGCAACTGATATTTCAATAATAATTAGCACCCACACACGCACTCATGCAAACAAATACACGCACACACACACACTCACATATACAGGCGATTTCGCTTGGGTTGCGCTGCAGTGTTGGCAATATTATGAGAACTTATTTGTTGAATAATTTAATTTCTAGACGTACGATCGTAATGAAACTTTCAGAACGTAATCATAATGTTAAAATGTATGTGTATACCGAATCACAAGTCTCTAGTATTTGATATACGACTTTTACAAAGATGAGGGTGAGGGGGTGGATTTAGGGGTGGGGGGTAAATTTTAACAAAAACCGAAATTGTATGACATGCGTCTTAATATACATTTTAAATTTGGAGACTGTAGCTTGAAAGATGTAGGAGATATAATTTTGTAACTGATCTTCGATAAGGTTTTTTATCGATAAAAAAGTATCGGAATGAGTTATCGTTTTTTAGTGATAAACTCGATATCCGCGTGATATATACGGACATTTTAAAAAAAAGTTGAAGTCTCTAGCTCTTATATCTTCTGAAATCGACGCGTTCAAACATACGGACAGACGGACGGACGGACGGACGGACGGACGGACGGACGGACGGACGGACGGACAGACAGACGGACAGGGCTAAATCGACTCAGCTCGTCGCCCTGATCAAGAATATATATACTTTGTGGGGTCTGCCACGCCTCCTTCTGCCTGTTACATACATTTTAACAAAACCATTATACCCTGATTTCCCATTTTCAATGGGTTCAGGGTATAATAATATATATTATTTATGTAAGAAGCAAAACAAGTTTAATTTCTTCTTTTATTTCTTGTATGCTTTGTTTATCGAATAACTTGTTATTTATTTTCTGCTGTTTACTTAAAAAACAACATCATTTATTTTATAGTATTTATTTAAGAAACAATGTAACTGAATTTATATTTCTTATTTAAAAAACAATGTAATTGAATTTATATTTTTTATTTAAGTCTTACATTGTTTATAATACTTAGTTAAGCAAAGTTGTATTTTGTTTTTCTTGCAGGGTCTCGAGGTAGATGTGAAGGGCGAAACGGAACTCAATTCGGTGGCCAGCCTCCTGGGCGTGCCACCTGCGGCGCTGTTTCGCGGTCTGACCACACGCACGCACAATGTGCGTGGGCAGTTGGTGAAGTCGGTCTGCGGCGACGGCGATGCCAACATGACGCGCGACTGCCTGGCCAAGGCGCTCTATTGCCGGCTGGTGGCCACGATAGTGCGACGAGCGAACAGCCTGAAGCGCCTGGGCTCTACGCTGGGCACGCTGAGCTCGGACTCGAATGAGTCGGTGCACAACCAGGCGGACGCAGCATCCCAGCACGCATCGACCATTGGCGGCGGCAATGCGGGCTCCAAGTCGATGGCCGCGCTGAACAATGCAGTGCGACATGCAACGGATGGATTCATTGGTATATTGGACATGTTTGGCTTCGAGGAGCCAACGCCGCATGCACAGCTGGAGCACTTGTGCATCAACTTGTGTGCGGAGACGATGCAGCATTTCTACAACACGCACATCTTCAAGTCATCCGTGGAGTCCTGCCGGGACGAGGGCATCGTGTGCGAGACCGAGGTGGACTATGTGGACAATGTGCCGTGCATCGATCTGATCTCCTCGCTGCGCACTGGGCTGCTGAGCCTACTGGACATGGAGTGTTCGGTGCGGGGCACAGCCGAGAGCTACGTGACCAAGCTGAAGGTGCAGCATCGCTGCTCGACGCGCCTGGAGACACGCACCGCACTGGAGCCTGACGATCCGCGACTCTTTGCCATTCGCCACTTCGCTGGTCGCGTCGAGTATGACACCACCGATTTCCTGGACACCAATCGAGACGTCGTACCAGACGATCTTGTCGCCGTCTTCTACAAGCACAGCTGCAACTTTGGCTTCGCCACGCATCTCTTTGGCTCCGAGTTGAAGGCGCTGTATGCTCAGCAGCAGGCACCGCGCGGCCTCAGCTTCCGCATCTCACCCACCTCGCACTCGGATCTACTCAACGGCGATGAGCCCGTCTCGACGCTCACGCAGGACTTCCACACACGCCTGGACAATCTGCTGCGCACTCTGGTCCATGCTCGCCCGCACTTTGTGCGCTGCATCCGGAGCAACATGTTCGAGCAGCCGGGCAGGTTTGATCGCGCGACGGTAGTGCGCCAGATCCGCTCGCTGCAGGTCTTGGAGACGGTCAATCTGATGGCCTCCGGATTTCCGCATCGAATGCGTTTCAAGCAGTTCAATGCGCGCTATCGCATGCTTGCGCCGTTTCGGCTGCTCCGCCGCACCGAGGACAAGGCTCTGGAGGATTGCCAGCTAATACTGCAATATGCCATGGGCATGGAGCAGTTGCCCGTGCAGGATGGCTCGGTCACGCTGGCCTGGGCGCCGGGCAAGCGGCATGTGTTCATCAGCGAGGGCATACGCCAGCACCTGGAGCATTTGCGCACGGAGATTCGCCACAGGAGTGCCACGCGCATGCAGGCCACGTGGCGTGGCTATTGGTGGCGCAAGAAGATGGGCAGCACTCTGAAGCAATCCTGCCGCCCAGACTCCGGCCTAATTGCTGCCCTGCCCGCCATCGCCAGCACCTGTGCTAAGCTCGTCAATGCTCACAACAATCCCAATGGCAAAGCCACCTCTGCAGCTATGGCCGCTCTAGCGGCGGTGACCAATGCAGCTCCCAGCACGGGTAAGTGCCTTTCAATGGATAATCTTTATATCACTTCTAATGCGCCTTTCTCTCTCTCTCTATCTCTGTCTCTACAGTGCCACGCCTCTCTGCAAAGTCCACAAATCCAGCTCAGTGCCTGGGCATTGGCGGCACTGTGACCCGTCCGCGACCTCAGCCCATTGCCGGCACCCCACCTCCAGATCCGCACGAGAAGTGTGACCAGAAGATTATCCAGCAAACATGTAGCCTGTTCGGATTGGATTTGGTAAGTGATGAAGTTGAGACAAGACTGTGAGGAGGAATTGTTGAGGGAGGGGATAGACAGAGTGATAAAAACTGCTAAGGTGAGATAGAGAGGTGAGCAACCCTAAGGGATGCTATAGAACCGAAAATTTTAATTACATTATGTACATAAAAATTATTTGTAAATCCTTAAAGAAAGTAAATTTTAGTGTAAAATGAAATGGTTCCAATTTCATTTAATTACATTAACAAACACTTACAGAACCCGATTTATGACCCAACAAAATCCAATCCCCCTAAAATTTTGTTGTGTACAAAAATAAAATGATTTAAATTTCATTTAATTTCATGAAGGCAGATAAAGTGTTAAAAAGAGGGAAGAGAACGAAATCCAATTCCATTTAGCATTTCATTCATCTGTTTCTGTTTTATACGAAGCACTTCTCACGCAGATTTACTATTATTTTACTTTTTATTGCATATAACTATCACACTTGGTTTGGGATTATGACGCTGTGCAGGAACGACCCCCACCCGTTCCACTGTCACGGGCTTACACAATCACGGCCAATTCAAAGAAGCTGGGCTATCCGCAAAGCCGCATCATGAAAATGAATTTTCCAGAGGACGCACTGGCTAATCCGGCTCCTGCTCTATCGCCGACGGCCTCCACTGAGCTGCAGCAGTTGAAAAAGGGCGACACCGTCACCGTGGTGGGCGCCTCCAGTGGTCGAGGTCACCTGATTGTCGAGCACAAGGGTCAAACCTATCATGTGCCGTTTCAGTATATGGAGCTAGCGTCTGGCAGCACTGCTCCCAGCAATGCCAACCTGGCCATGCAATCCGCTTTGATGTCAGCTGGACCGACTAACGGGGTGAAAATATGATTTGTTAGCACTGACCAACGAAATTCTATAAAAGAATTAGATTAAACTTTTCTGAATTTGAATCTGAATCTAGAATAATGTTCCTAGATTTCAGAGTATATCTATATTAATAGTTTTTTTTTTTTCTGAATATTCCAAGATTCGAAGGTATATCTGTCACTTAAACTTTTTGACATATTCTTTATGCTGTAACATCGTGAGCTCTTTTGATTTTGTTTTATTTTTCTAAAAATTCTTGCAGGGTATATCTATCACATAACGTTTACCTCGAAAAATCGAGAGTAAGTTTTTCTGTATTTTCTTAAGCTATCAGTAAATTTGTAATACACTACGTTTCATTATTCTTGTTGAATTTAAATTTCTTAAAAGTTTAGTCTACTTCTTGATTAATAACTTTGTTGGCCATTGTACTTCACCCATTCTAGGTGCGAGTCTAACTATCAACATCAAAGACTGTAAATAACTGACAATAGCAATAATATACATGCATATATCATATAAGAAAACTCATTGTTTTATTCTCCTAGTATTTTCTAGATTATATAATTAGGCTTAAGCTGATGTTCATTAGTATTATTCGATGCATATTACGATAGGTTGTAGCTTCCAGTGCCAATCAAGAGAGTTCTTCCAATAACTTTATTAAGATCAAATTATACCCATTACTCTATAATGATTTTATAAGCCGCCTAGCATTAGTCGCTTCTGAAGCCTCACACACCACAATGTTAAAATAAATCTCTGCGGTTCTTTATTGTTACTCAAACACAGCCTGATTCATGTCCATATATATTATATACACATATCCCATACATACAGTAGAATATATTATTGATAAGTGCATTTCCAACACACACGCACGCATAATTTTAGTTACATATACTTTGTGCTCCATTTAGTACGTACGATCTAGATTAAGCATACAATCTTATATAAGATATATCACCATAATAAAATGGATATTGTGGTCGGTTGTGTTGTCTCGCAAATAAAGTTCTTTTTTTGAAAGCAATTGCGTTTGGTTACGTTAAAATTGGAGTTGGATGGATCGTATTGAATAAGTCCGCACCTATTTACTTTATTATCTGAGCGATTGTTGAGCATGTTTGCCTCTCTGCCCGTAGTTAGTGAAAAGAAGATATTCCTTTTATGGAGATTATTTATGTCCGTCCAGTACTCCTGGGAGCTACTTAGCTTCGGGGCCACATTGACCAGTTCGTTTTCGTTTTGTAGATTGATAAGATGTCCGTCGATCTGACGACACTTTTCTACAGCTCCAAACCAATTTTGAGTCTCTTTATTTTCGAAATAATAGTATTTCTCACCAACTTTTTCGAAAGGTTCCGGAATTTTCTCTTCGAAATTATTACTTATACCACCTTCAATGAGCGCTCTTGTATTTGTGCCTGAAAATTTATGATTAATTGTGGAATATAAATAATTTTCTTCAGACCAGAACCTTCCATTAAGTTTATCATCGCTTGGACATTACACAAATTCAATAATATCAGAGCAAAACTTGAAAATATACAAGCGATTCGCTGCGTCATTTTAATGCTCAAATGTCACTCGTGCCGCTTGGAAAGAAACTGATTAAACATTCGATTGCCATTAGGCATTTATGGAGGCTTTCGCTTCTGTTAGTCAGAGAACTCGAGTAATCAAAAATATGTGGGAGTATGCAAGAAGGCGAGCTCAAGAGCAGATATTGTTAAAAAGAATGTATTACAAATTGTTTTTTAAATATATATCAAATACCTTTATCAATAACAATGAATTTCGGTCATTAAATTTCCTTTAACACTTATGCCTCCCCCACTTCTCCACTCCCCATTGCCATGAAAATGGAGGAATTGATTTGTGGCAACAAATACCAGGGAGAGTACAAACAAATTACCAGCTCGGGCAGTCCAATATCTACTTCACCTAATGGCTTTATCAGCGTTAGACACACATGTTGCTATAAGTACTGTGCTTCAGTTTCGAGTGGGACTCGAGTGTAAGCGAGCATATTCAATTGCATTTGTAGATAAATCTTCCATGTATTTACTGCGTTGCTGTTGCGCTTTTGCTATTCCCACATGGAACATTTGTTGCCGGTCTGAATTAGGCAAATGCGACTACGAGAGTTTGACTGTGGGTAGTCCTCTATTAGCTGCAAGAGCATATATACTCCTCTCGAATTCACATCGCACAATAAAGCAATAACAGTTCATAGGTATTGCCTATTGAAACGAAGCGGGATTGCCTACAAGCATAAACAAGAAATCTTTAAGTAACAAATTTAATAAAAATCTTAAGGAAATCTAGTATTAATGTTTTACAACATATACATACCTTCTGTTAGTAATTCGTTCTGAAGGTCTCACATATTGTGTGCTTTCTTCGGCCATCCCAGTAGTTAATATTTAATTTTATAATATCTATTAGTAATTAGTGAGGTACCAGACAAAATATCGTAGCATAACTTAGGGGGCAACGGCTATGGTAACAGGTGAAGAGAAATGTTAGTTAAAATAATAACAGTTCGTAAACAGTACACTGTTGGCTCTGCTGATAACTAACAATTTCACCGTATAGGATCATGTTGATCTACTGTTATTTAACACGATACTGTTAATCAACATGATTATGCTAATATACTGTATAATAACAGTGGTGGTAAGAAAGTAGTTTTACTGTGCTGTTAACTGAAAGACATGAATAGTAGCTGAACAACTCTCATGTTAAACTAGCGTTTCTCTCATCCCACTTGTTATTTCTGTTCGCCTAATACTTCAGCAGCCTTCAAAACCGACTTATGAGGCTACAGCTTTCGGACGAACAGACGGACTAAGCTAAATCAACTCAGCTTGTTGTCCTGATCTGGAATATGTATACACACACATATGCATACGTAGCAAAAACATAGTTATACCCAGATTTCCAATATTAAAAAACCCTTTTGTTATGTTTCTCTAAATGTAAATTTATTTAATCTTGTTCATTGCGATATTAATGTATGTTTATGTTTATAATAGACACAATATTCCGTATATATATATATATTATATATAAGTATATATGCAGGCGCATCTCGTTAGATATTTGATGTATAGATAGCAAAATTATGCACGCGTGATTCGTATTATTATTTACAGGAAATCCCTTTGAAAGAGTTTAAAGTTCAGAATGAATGGAATTTTGGCACAGATAGACGAGTTCAAGCACAAAGCAAATCGTAATGTATGTATATATAATATAGTATATATAGTAGACCCCAAGCAAAATAAAATAAAAATTAGGAATATTTGAATAACGTCTGTTTCACATATTCAAATCAAATTTTGAGGCGGGAAACTTACTTGAACTACCTTTCGGTTCAAGGGCCAAGACACGTGCACATCTAGCATATGTATATATTATATATATGTATATGTATTTGTGTGTGTGCTAATACTAAGGCATACCTATTAAAAGATTTTTTGCGCGAGTTTCATTACAGTTCATTTGTTTTATATTTATTTTTATTTGTTCTTAAATTGTTACTAAATATTTGATTACTTTTTCATATATGTTAATACTCTTCTTTTTTTGTTGTTGGTATTTTGCTTTGGTTTTTGAACATTTAGACGAGCGAGAGAGCGAGAGAGGATCATGATCTTAACATTTATAGTTTGATGGTGCAATAACTTTTTCAACAGTGTAGCAACAATTTGCAGTATGGTATACATATATGTATATAGTATATATAAGAACATTTTAAACTCTTTGTGCTATGCAGACAGTGTTTGTGTAAGTTATACATAGTAAATCCAATATATATATTTACGTATATATATATATAGTTAGTTGTAATAGAAATTTAATTGAATCGAATCGGAACACGAATAAAAATTAAACATTTGCATCAAGTGAATGGAAATTGTAGTTTGCTCTTGTAACTTCCTGTAACGTGTTTGTAGAATTCGCTTGAAGTAAGAGATTATCGTGATTATCGCGTAGTTGTTGCCCAAATTTAAGCATCGGTCTCAGATCGTCGCCTCCGTCCAGGACCGCCCGGAAAATTGGCCGCGGCCAGGCCCATGCGATGCTTTGCCTCCTGGGTGCCCGAGTAGCCGCGCGCCAAGCCAAAGTCCACCGTGCGCTTCGAGCTAACGAGGGGAGAGAGGAAGGGGAAACAGGATAACATGAATACAATAAGAACGGAAGCGCTAGGACTGTATACATGGGATTATTTGGAATACTTACTTCTCCAGGTCGTTGCGTGCTCGTATTATGGTGCGACCAAAGCGCGTCATCAACTCCATCAAGAGGTCGTCGGGCACTTCCTCGAGTTCGTTGTAGCCGCCATAGCCGCCGTTGGAGCTTTGACTGTATATTGTGGGGAGGGGGGGTCAGTGAAGCGAGATATTAAAATCTCTATAAATGCTCATATTAGGCTGCCCTGACGCTTCTATAAATAATTAATGCAATGCAATGACAAATCAAAGCTGTTCCAGCCGGCCTGCCAACGTAATTAAACAATCAGGCTCCCTAATTACTTTGCCTTGTAATTTACATTTGTTGCGTATCTGGCATTTGCATGGAAATCGAATGTCAACGTTCACTCTCTAACTCCCACTCTCTGTGAGGAGAGAGAGAGAGAGAGAAAGTGCGAGAAATGTCAATGAATGTAATTTTCCATTCGAGCAGTCGCCTCGTTAAAAGAACTCTAAGCATATCAAGAAGTGTGTGCGCCTCAGCTGTCGTCTTAGTGAGAGTTTGAAACACGAAAATACAATGTTTGCAGCTTAAAGTGTCGCATCAGCACGAGTTTACATTTAGTTAATTAAAATTTCTACGAGCTGCGAGGCATATTCAAAATGCTAATGCAAAAGAGAACTCCAAGATAAAAAAAAAAAAAAAAAAGAATGAATAAGGAAAGTGTGCAATTGACAAAGGACACGCGCAGCCACATACACACACACACACATGCATACATATACAGTTTTCTATATGCGTTGTTGAAATTAGCATCATCATCTCAGCTCTTAGCTCTCAGCTTGCCAGCTCTTGGCTGATGCCAAAAATGCTCTCTACGCTGCCGTTTGCCTGCTGGTTAGCCTTGCCCAAGTTAAATTCCCCTCAACCAACTCTCTCCCGCCCTGTCCCTCTACCTTTCCCCATCACCATCTCGTGCACTCTGAACACTCTCGGATAATTGGTTTTGGCAAATATTTTTATACAAAATTCAGAATTCGCAGCTTAAGTGGCAGGAATTAATTAGTTCGTGTGCGATAAAGATAAATGGCATACAGCTAAGGATATTCTACAACTACCTGGGCATGGGGGCTGCATCGGTTCGCGAGATGGCCAGCAGGCAGATGCTCATCACGGCCAAGGCAGCGAACGCAATTCGGTTTGTCATCATTGTGCTGCGATTTATTAGCTGAAAATAGAGGGAGATAGAGAATGAGAAGAAAGTCAGTTAGAGTGTGTGAAAAACAATTATCAGAGGTCTGATTGTTAGAGCGTTTTAGTTTAAGCTACTTAGAGTTAAGCTCCCACTTTCATGGCCCACCTTGCGTATGAGCAGTATTCCCCAACAATTAAAAATCGATCGGCAGGACAGCCCCTAGTCATAGTCGACCACAAGCGGAAGTCCGAGGTATACCTTTTCCCATTAGGTGATTCATTAACTACTCAACGAAACAGAAGCCCACATTCCTGCCCCCTGTCCCTGTCCTCTGCTCTCTTTCCATGGCTTGACTTCCTGTCCATTTGACTACTGCCCAGTCGTTCGACTCGTTTTGCCCCTCAGCTTTGCATTCTGCACCCACTTCCTGTCGTCGGCTGACCCAGTCCTGCCCATAATGCTGTTGTCACTGTTATGTTTACAGTTGCGAAAGTTTAACAGCTCTGTGACAACTCCCTGACATCAGTGGCCAGGCAAAACGCCCCCATCGCCTGAGAGCACTTCAAATGAATTGGCCCACTGCACCTGTCCGCCTCTGAATGCCCGATGTCCGATGCATGACTCTGACATTCAACTCTGAGCTGGGCTCTCATTTAATCATTTGGCACTTCGGTCGTTTGCCCGGAAGTGCCCCCAGGCACATGCACCTGCGCATACCCGTGCACATTCAAAGTGCACTCTCGTTGATAGACGCGGCGATATTTGTCATCCCACAGGCCCTTCAATGTGTGTGATGAACTAAACAAAACTGAACTGAGGGATCGCCGGAAATCAATCGCGTGTGCTCCGAGCCATTTTTAATAGCAAAATCAAATAAATTTCATATAATTCTTGCATCTACCAACGGATCTGAGCAACTTCAACTTAGAAAATGATTGATTTAGTTATTCATATGCATATTAGTGGGAGTTCAAAAGGAAGTGATGCATAGACCATTGCATATGCATAGACCATATAATATAATTTAAGACTATTCCGATAGCATTAAACTCACATTAAATATAAAACAAAATAATATTTAGTATAGATTAACAGAGTATAAATGTATTTACATAGAATAAACTTAATTATAATTTATCTATAACTATAAATATATACATGTATATCATCTGTTTTCGCCAAATATACAACTAGCTCTTCATAATTATTTCCAGTGCAGAACTGATATAAAATGTATTTAATATCCCGTAGATTTGATTAATTATATTTAAAACTTATTCAGATTCCATCATTAGACATTAAATGTAATTTAATATATGTATTCAGCTACAGGTGAATATTAAGAGCTGTCGCCAAGGACAGAAACACTTGACTGGGCTTAAGACAGCCGTGAAATGGAATGAATTTCACTTATTTACTTCACATCTTCAACTAATTGAATTAGCTCACAGCCAAACTACCATAGACTAATTAATTCTTGCATTGGACAGAGAACGCAGCCAGCAAGAGGTCAAGTGCAAAAAAAGAAAAGGGCCCGATGCGTGAGTGGGCAATTACGAGGGGCAATTGCTTTGTGCAGACCTTTAAGTTATTTACAAAGGGAGTCAAGAGAAATCGCTTTAACTTTCAACTGCTTGGGTCGAGGAAATGTTTGGTCATAAAGGACCATTTGCCACTCGGAGATAAGAAGACGTGCGGGTTTCTCTGCGAGTCTTCAGCCCGTTTTAAAGGCTGATTCCAAATCAAATAAATTGGACCAACATTTCAAAAGAAAGCCAAACGAAGTCATATACGCGCACAATAAGATCAATATGTGATTGCATTTTATGACCCACACGTTTGCCTCTTCACAGTGGCTGTGACTGTGACTGTGACAGTGAGTGCGACTTGGACTGGGACTGTGACTGTGACTGGGGCAAGCTACAGGTTGCTGGCTGTGTGCCATCTGCTAGCCTCGGGTTCTCTTATCGAACCGCAGCAACAAGCGGGAAATGCTCAACTGAACTGGGACACATCAAGCGAACGAATGGACACTCATCGCACTTTTAACAAATAAAGCAATAAACCGATTTTACGCCGCCCCGGACAATATCCGCTCATCTCAGTTTCATTTTATACCCTTCGAGGCTCTGGAGGGGGTATATTAACTGTTTTGAAATCATGCATTTGTTAATTATTTATATATTTTGTATATTTAATAAAAATGTTTAAAAACAGATATTTTTTTCTTAAATATATTACCTTGCATTAATTAATTTTGTGGGGGAAACAATTGTTTTTACATATTATTCTTAAAGTAAATAATTGACAGCGAAAATTTAAATTAAAAATTAAGTAATTAATTAGTCAATTTATTATTTTAAAGCAAGTATATTTCTATTAATTTTGGTTTTTAGTGTGTCTGGAGAATATGATGGCAAAGTCATATTGTGAATATTTTCAACCAAAACAAATGAGTTGTTGGAAAATCCATGGCAAAGCTAGTATCATAGGCGTCCATCGAATAGTATTATTTACTATGACAGACAGTCGATTCTATTTTTTTAGAATTAAAAATGTATATTAAAAACAAATAGAGTATATCTAAGTAGAAACTTAGTTCCCTCTACGCTATTAGCTGGGAGCGTGCTTCTTAGAAGCAACCAGTGTCTGTTCTTTTGTTGCCATTCGAAATTTTCATTGGTGCCACGGAGCGTATGATTGTGGTTTGTGGCTTGTGACTTGGAGCATTTGTTGTCCAGGCGACGACTGCTCAGTGATGCGATGGGCATATGAATGAGCGAGCTTGTCTGACCAACCGTTTATCAATCATTTTCGCATTTGATTTATGGCCGCCTGCGCAGCCATAATGAGTGGTGCGTAAATATATATATGCATATATATACATACAAACATATATGACGTATACGCCCCGGGTACCTGCAGCAGTTGCCCCGCTCAGTGGAGTGTAAAGCAGAGCGCACATAAATTTCGATTAGTTTTTCATACATACGGCTTTGGATTTGTTTGCTCTTGGGTCTGATAGCCAACCGTGAGCCAGCTCACGAGCATTCGATTGTATTTGTACACGATGAGGCTTAAAGGCTTAGCACAAATGCAAATAAAAATAAAATATTATCCAAAAATAATAAACATATAATATAATATTTGCGCACAAATAAGCAGATAATCAACAATTGTTGGGTCAGTGCACAATTCATATTGCGCTCGATTTGCGAATAACTAAATATTTATAATGCTTGTCCGCAGCAAACTCAGCTGCAGGCCCACACACACACACGCCTACTCGTGGCCTGTCTGCTGCCTGCCTGCCATCTGACTTCACACTTGGCTGAAATGAAATGTGTATTGGCTGCAACTTCTGCTTCAGCTGCTGCGGCGCTGCTCCAGTGCTCCTTGCTATCCGTGCTATCGCGCGTCGGAGTGATTCGCTGATTCAGTGACATGAATTTTATGCTCTGAGCCAGCCAAGTGCCAGACGATTAATTATAAAATGCAGCTGATAGTTGTCTCAAATGACGCTCGCAGCGAAGCTTGATGCAAACGAATTTCCCTGAATTAATAAACACTAAAAAACATGACAAGCTGAAATATAAATTATCTTAAACAAAAAAGGAAGAATTAAATTTTTAAAAATTATACATTTGTTTATATGAAAATCATTTCTGTAGATTATTCTTTAAATAAATGTATAGTAATAAATTCTTTAAATAAATGTATAGTAATAAATTCTTTAAATAAATGTATAGTAATAAATTAATACAATAATAAAAAATAAATTATTGAGATTCTAGAAGAGGCTTGTATGTTTTCTTATATTCCTAACTTTAATGTAAAATCTTCAAAAATAATTACTGTAAGTATTTAAGTAGATTACATTAGGGCTGCACTTTATTTTATGTCAAAAAATTCTAAAAAATCATCATCATCTCATCCCTCAATACCAGCAGAGCGTAGTTTTTAGTGTTCTCAAACTTCGCACATAAACAAATTATACAACACTGCCCCTGACACTGATATGAATACTGAAAATATTTACGAAAACTCACTAAAGAACTAATGTGCTTAAAACTTGGAGGGGGTTAAGCTATCAATTTTGCACTTTAAACTTACCAAAAACAATTAATAGTTAGTTTTTGGTAAAATTTTGGTGTCGCTTCTGGAAACAGTTTTGCTTAACACAAATTTTCTCGCCACTTAAGCTCAACAAAAATTAAAACTTGGTCTGCACACATGCTGCCTGACAGCCTGCAGTGCCACTTGGTTAAAGGTGCCGCCGTGTTGCTTTAATTTCCATCATGTGCCAGAACTTTTGCTTGTATTAAAACAAACATCGTTAACACATTCATACTCACATACACGTGTATGTGGTGCATGTAAATTGCTTTGGTAGCCAAAGGAAAAGCACGAAAATAATGCGTATCTCAGATATCACGAAAACTAAATACTCTTTAGTGGGTGGATATTAGCCAGGTTTTTATTATATTTATTCGTTAAGCCATGAATTTATAAACTTGTTTTTCTAATAAAATTTATTTTGTTTTATTATTTTCTGTATTTAAAAAAAAAAAATAAATATAAAAAAAAAACTCGTATAGTATAATAATATTTCTTCTTATAAAATCCTGAAAGTAATCTGCAATCGACCTGACTTTGAAACCGGAGTTTCCAATAATATTTGATAAATTCCTTCATAAATAATATCGCTTTAGTCTTTACTTATTTCTAATTTTAAAGGCGTTTCCTTGTGCTGTAGTAAAATAACTAACTTTTAATAAGAATAAAACCAACTTCAAAACATTTTAATTTTGTATGAGCTGAGTCGCTGACACTTATTTGTAAAACAACCGGGAATCAAAGGCACAATATATGTAAAAATAAACAAGAGATGGACACATTATCACCAATATGGTATAGATCAGCTTTATTAACACTTCAAATAAAGCAGGTCAAGTCAACCTTTGCTCTTAGTTTTTGTTTATATTTAAGTAACCCTAAAGCGCTGACAAAATGCCTGATGCGCTCGCTCTCAAAGTGGATAGTCATAAAACGTATATACTCCTCTGGAGATAGTAAACAGAATATAAAAATAGAAATTATACTGCAGAGCCCTTGACAGTGTGCCTTGGGTGCGGTTTGTTCTGGCCAAAGTGAAACTGGAGACGCAGACATTGAAATTGCATTGCGTTGATTATGGTCAACACCTCGTTACGTCTCCCTATGCTGCTCCGATGTGGACACAGATGTGGATGTGAATGTGAATGTAGATGGTCACCTGCTGTGCTGGTAACTGAAAACGTACTTATGACTTTATAGACCTCGGGCTGGGGCTCGGCGCCGACGTGGACTTGGGTCACAAGTCTGAAATAGAATTTGGGTCATTCGTTTTCTGCGAGCTGGTCTCCGTCTCTCGGACTGACTCCAAAGAGTAAAATAAATGAAAGCTGCTTTGATTTGAATTCTCTTGCCAGTTCTGAATTGGCTTTAATATATAGGCCAATTCGCAGATATCAAACCCAAAAGTCAGAAATAATTACGAAAATTACCTACACGAGTGCCAGCACTCTAGTTGCATTAAAGTTTCATAATGCCAAATGAAAATTGCGTACAGGACATGGCACGGGTTGCCAGGGCAGGAAAAGGGCGCAGAGAAGCTGTCAAGCTGCCGCTTGCCGCGTTGTAATTGGATGCTTATTGAATTAGCGACAAAGCCGCCGATGGGTGGCCTGTCGCACTGCTGCCCGAAGCCCGCTGGAAGCTGCCCGCCTCCAGCTGTGTCTGTGCGCTGCCATTTAGATATTTATCAAATTATTTCGTTTGTCAAATTAAGCAAACAAGTCGTTCAGCGTTCCAGCAATGGCAACAGTAAGATTGATTCCGATTCCGATTCTCATTCGCATTCGCATTCGTCTTGGCGCGACGACAGAAGTCGCTAATCCAAGCATTTTATTTGCCCAGATTTGTGATTTGCTCTGCCAATCAGTTTCGACTGTCAATTGCGCGACTCTGCCAGAGCGCATTCATTTTGTTTTCATTGACAGCAGACGGAGAACGTCGTAATATAAAGCAAATTAGTAGTATAAATATTATTATTAGCACAGTTTGAAATAGTTTCAATAATTTACAATTTTTATTTCGCAACTTTTGGCATGCGGAAATGAAGCGACCGCAGTTGTCACGTAATTCTCCCAAATCACCAAAGTCTACAAAACTTCCCAAGAAACTTCTGGCTGGACATTAAAGTTAAAAGGTTAGTATAACGTGTGCAGGCGTGTGTAAGAGGTGGAAGACTTCCACGACTTTAAAGTCGCAGTAGCATACGATTCCCAGATAAGCCATGTCCGTTTACAGTATACAGCTTTCATACGAACAACGTGTTCATAAAACTTTCATTTTGCATACAGTTAAATTAACTTGGGGTTACAGCGAATATACGTAAGCCCTAGAAAGTCCATTTGTGTTTGCCATAAAAGTTTATTGAAATAATTAAAGTATTACAGCAACTAAAGATGCTATAGTAAAACTTAAACATAAGAAATATTTATAAAAAAAAAAATACTTATAATCCCAACTGATTATATCTTCAAGGCTCACTTAAGTTAACTCAAGTATGAAACATAAATATTTTTAAGCACTTCTCAGAATATATGAATTGAATTTTACACTCAGTGCAAATGCTCAGGAAATCCTCACTGAAATACCAAGGTCCTCGGGCGTTCCTCTGTAGAGGTAATGCATAGCCAACTAAGAGATTCTTATGTAAGTCAAATGTCAACTTATATTTTTAAGATTATTAAAATTTAAGAATATTGAGAAATTGATACTGAAGTTTTTTTTTTAAGAATTTGCCGCCAAATTGAATTTATTATTATTATTATTTAAAATTTTAAAAGCTTTTTATATATTTTTCGTTTATTTAATTTACAATAAGTTTTAATTTAATATATTTATTTTTTATTATTTTATTTTATTATTTGATTTATTGTTTTATTATATTATTTATATATAATTTTTAAAATTATTTAATATTTGTATTTCATATTTTAATAATTTCGATCGTTTTATTTTAATTTATTTATTTAATATATTTTTATATTGAATTTATTTATTTACGTTTTTTTATTTTATATTTTTCATATTGTTGTATTACAAATTTAAATTAATTACAATTACATTCAAAAGGTATTTAGTTATTCATTTTGATTATTATTTAGCAGGTCTTCATATTACAGTAATTATTCACATAAAAAAGCCATAATTTTACAATTAATTTTATGCTACATACTCATCTAGTTTATCTTAATTAATCTTCATTATAATTAATTCAAACGTTGCAAAGTAATAAATAAAATAAAAGCAAAGTTATCTGGCTTCCGTTTGAATAATTCTTAATTCCTTACTAGAGAATTGGACTCTGAAGGCTTTTACTTTTACTTGCGCACTTAGGAGAAGACAAAAAAAAAGCAAAAAACTGACGTCAAGTAATTACAACCTCTAATGTAGCTCCCGAAACTGGGATCCTGCCCTGGGGAATAGAAGTTCTTAGCATACAAGAGAACGGTACGACGAGGACGAGGACGAGCAGTAAGGTGCCTCTTAGAGAGCGAACAACGAACAACGAAATAACGAGCTGCGGCAGCGACTAGAAAAACGAATGGCGACGTCATCATTGGAGGAGCACGCGCTGCTCAAATGCCAAAACAAAAAGAAATTGTTGTCCTAAAGCACATGCCGCATCCTTGATGGAGAGGGGCACCAGGAGGTGGGTGGAAAGAGTGCACGACGTGCCACAAGACAGCCAAGCCAAGACAATGTTCAGCAGGACGCACAAACATTTAACGTTTGAAGCTAAAAGCATCGCACGCAACAGGACGAGCGTTGAGCCGACAAAAGCAACTTTTGGGACTCGGTTTGAGCCACATTTACAAGAAAAGAGAAGAAGAAAAAAAAAACATGATGGCAGAGCTGGGAGTTTTGGGGTTTTGGTTTTGGTTTTGGTTTTGTTTTGAGATACGGATTGAACCGTCGTCAATGTGAGCAGCAGCTATGTACCTGGGCGCTCTTTACATTAACTTAAAAATTCATTGCGACCCAAGGAATACTTTTATTTAGATTTTGGTAGAGCCTGCTGCTCCTTTGCGAGTCGCCTCCACGTCGAAATGATGGAAAATTATGCGAGAAATGTCCGAGACAGATTAAAATAATTGCACAAAGGTGTTCAGCGCGCAGAAAATCGCAAATTGCGGCCAATCCAACAGGTATTGGCCGTGGCTCTCATCCACTGGGATTTCGCTCTCGAATTGTTTATTTATTTATTTAAAGTGAGCATCTCGTGAATTAGCCGCAGGTGATTTGAATTGTTGAATTCGGTTTGAATTGTTGCCAAGCCTTTGAAGATTCTATTCCCAAAAAGCCCATCGGATCGAATGCTGTAGAATCTCAGCTACAATTGACTCCTTTCACATTCACAACAATTTGGCTAGCAATGCAGCATTTAGGCTTTTTGACTACTAGCTGCGAGCTAACTTGAAAATACTTTTCTGTTCTGACGCTGATAAACTTTTGCGTACGTCACAGATGAATGAAGGAAACCCACATGTGCCAAGCGCTCTCAACTGCGTCACTGGGCCAAACAAAAGTGCAAAATATTTAAATAATGGGCCAACTATGCTTTTGGGAGCAAGTACAAAATATGTTGGGCAAAGTTTTTCAGCCGATGCGAAGCACAGTGGAGCCTCGGCCGGCAGAACATGGCAAAAATCAGAAAATTAATGAAAGTCTTTTTAAATTTGTTCAATGCTAATTGACAGATAATTACCCAAGGGTCAGTTATAGTCAAATTGAATTGAAAATATATGAATTTATAAGGTTGCTATAGAAATTAAGTTGATAATTTAATTAAATAAATTAACATTATTTTAAATTTCATTTTAAAAAGAAAAGAAAATTGTATTAAATATATTAAAACAATTAGAATACATCAAAGGAAATTATATCAACCAAACGAAAAAAGAAAGCGAAAAATGATAAACAATTTTCCATATGTAAACCGTGAAATCTATGATATTTCGGTTCTTGATTATATCAAAATTACATTATTATTAATTTAGAACCTATTATTTTTAGTAAACCTGATTTCTCCTAATTGCTCGAGAGTGATTTTTTATAGATTTGTGCAGGGAAATCTTATCTTTACAATATTTATAAAAAATTTGGCTGTAATTTCTCTTTTTTAACCACATTCCCCCGACCCTTTAATACACAGGCTGTGCATGTCATTTAGATTTTTACAATATCGTCTTCAGTTTAAAAGTTATGGTGTAAATGAGCAAACGCCCCACTGTGCGTTGCACCTACGGCCTCTGCTGCGGCACTTTGTATAATTGTTGCATGTGGCTTGGGTTGCCTTGCCTCGAACACTCTGCCATCATATAAATCGCGAGCACATATCGACGGTAATGTGTACATACATATCACTTCTCTCCCCATCTCCTCCTCTATTTCTCTCTCTGCTGCTCTCTCATTCCGGCTTCATTAAATTGCCATTAGAGATCCGAGTCGAGTTCAGCTGCCGTTCGCGATGTCAGCCGCAGTTTCAATTCCCTGACTAGCTCTCAATTGTTGTCGGTCGAGCTGCTGTATGTGCTGCCACTGCCGCATTCACAATTGACATTTGTTTGTTTATGTTTTCCGAGCATTGTTAACACAACTTTTGCCAAATCAAATAGAAACCCTTTCTTCACTCAGTTTATTTGAATATCGAGTGGGCAACTTTTTTGCACTCTGACATTGCGGCTGCAAATGTAAATATGTTTTTCTATTAAACGACCTTTGTGTTCGCTTTTACGTTACCGACCTACCGGCATCACACACACATATCTTTACATACATTTATACATTGTGTTGAATATTTTCTAACTTTGTAAACACAGCCAGGCTCAAGGACTATGTAATTTATATACTTTGTTTGCCAATTGAACAGCAAAGTCAAATATATTTCAACATGAAAGTTGCAACGTTTAATTACTAGCTTTGAATAGGTTTTTTTGTATTCTATAACTAGAAATCTGTGCTCTGATAGTATAATTATAAAGTATATCATAAGTTTGATTTGTATGGCAGAAAATATTCAATATGATGAGATCATAATTATTATAGAATTTGGCAGATAATATTATATTATATTATACATTGTTTTTTACAATAAAATTTATATTCTTTTTTTTTTTATTATATTACACTCCCTAGAACATCTCTATGTTTTCTCACTGCCTGTGTTTACTGTGACGATGAGTCTGTGGCCACAACTCGACACTGCCTACAGGGTATCTACTGTACAGTCTCCTCTGGCTAACACTCACCTCTTCTAGCTGTTATGCTATGAGTCGTCATTTAAATGGCTGCACGAATGTTCGTGCTAATAG
Organism: Drosophila navojoa; assembly: GCF_054131105.1. NCBI lineage: Eukaryota > Metazoa > Arthropoda > Insecta > Diptera > Drosophilidae > Drosophila > Drosophila navojoa. The sequence continues at coordinate 24,736,021 of NC_142891.1, read as the reverse complement.
CGCCACAGAGAATGCCGAGCCTCGTATTTTATGACACACCGGAGTCAGCCGCTGACAACAAAAGCCGAAACCCGAGTCCTCGACTCATCTGCTTTCGGCTCGGGTTGCGGATTTCGATGTTAAGCTGAGTATAATTTATAGGATTAATACGAATACAAATTTTTGTGGACTGAATATGCGGATGTTTTAAATTCAAATTTGAAGCATAGCAAGTTTGAGATTAGAATGCGCTAAAATATATGGAGATAGAAGGAGGCAAATCACAGATGACAGATTTTCCAACTATAAGGAATTCAAGCAGAATAGAGAGAGCATAGATAATTGATGGCAAAAAGCATAAAGAAATATTCAAATGAACATAAGATAGCTAGATTAAACAGAACTTAATATCTATGCCCATATTAGCTTAAAGTTGGCTAATAGAATTGCATTCTCTTTTGAGCATTCATTTTAAATGTTTCACCCAAAGCTTCATCATTTTCTTTCTAGCAATATAAATCTTCTGCTCGGTTTCCGATTATTCAGATTAATTTGAGGCTTGTGGCAAATGTCATGCAAACTAAATCATTGTTGTCGATATAACTGGAAAATTGCTACAAAGACTACAAAGGCTATTCATGCAAGCTGCTCGACTTATTGTGCATTGGTTATTGAATAAAGCTAATCGAGATTGACTTCAACTAAGCGGACACACGAGTTGCAATCTATTGCCATTCAAAATACGCATATATTGCCCCAAAGTGGAGCACACGATTCCTGCCGCTTGCGCTGGGGCATAGCAACGATATTTAATTTTACCCAAGCGCCTTTATGCTTCTTTTTTGCAAATATTTATCCGCATTTAAAAAGTATTTTATGTTGCAATTCTTCGCCGGAGCCATGTAAATGGCACGAGGAGAATGCCAACCTACTCCAGTGATAAGACATGTATGCATTCACTTGATTCTCATCCCTAATTTGACGACAACGACCCCGCCCTCCTTCCTGTGAATGAGGTCGGCCTTATGCAGTCCTCGTTTTGTTTGCTTTAAGGATTCCAAATTGTGTGCGTATGACAAAGTTTGCATTTTGTAATAAATTCGTTTCAAAAAGTATTTCAGCATTTATGATCGGCATTCAAATTAAAATGCCAATTGCCCAAGTACCGCGTGCGTGTCACCTTTCTAATATCAAATTGCAAATTTATGATGCTGCAGCATTTCATTTTGCAAATATTTTCCATTAGCATTGAATGTTTGCTCTTGTTTCAATGCTCAGCGTTTTGCGAACGAGCAGAAGAGCAGTATTTGCACACCATGAGGGTTTTGCTTAATGAGAGAGAAAATTTACTTTCAGGTGACTTATATACATATGTATGTATATCTTAATCGAAATTATCTATAATTATCATCGAGTGCTAAGTTTAATAACAAAAATTCTATATAGAAAGTCAAAGTCCTCAAAATGGATTTGGTAACTCTTGTTTACCTTGATCGCTCAAACCATATTTGATTTTCAAAAGAAATTCATCATCATTGTAGTCATCATTCTTATATTGTTTATCATTATACGCCGATGGATAATTAACTAATAAAGTTTTTCGTCAAAATAGGCTGAAATTGTAATACTCTGCTTATCTCTAATCAAATAGAGCATTGTTTACTGTAGTAGAACTGACTCAATAAGCTCTATATATCTGGACTCATAAGTTCTACGGTAAACCCAATAAAACTTATCTAGAAATTGATTGTAGTCAATATCATAAAATCAGAGCAAATAAATTAGTTTTGCCTTGCAAATTACTGAAACTTCTAAACGTCGGATAGATATATGTCTATATAAAAATATCTATATGATGGGCAGTTACCCATTAATAAATACGGCTGTTAAGAACTGAAAAGCCAGCTAATCAATATTTACAAAAAATAACTAATTATAAATTGTTTTATGCTTTCTCAGAATATGATTAAATTACGTGTTATTTTATTTTTTGTTTGCTTTTAATTACTATTAATATTCTTGCAGTATAAATTTTCTTAAATTTTAAAATTCAATATCTTCTGAATGATCACTTTTGGCTACTTCACTCGCAATTTGAGAACAAACTCAGAGAGAACCGTTTGCGTTGGCTCTTCAAAGGGCTCGTTCGCGACTAGAGAGAAACTTTTTTCACTCTGGATTCTTCCTGGTTGGGTTTGCTCACATACTTAGTCTCATTGTGTGAGCGCCAATCGTATCTCTCCCGAAGCGATGTTCGTTAAAAGAGCGTAAGATAATCTCTCAAATAATACAAAAAGCTCAATTTACTTTGATTAAATGCAAGTCCTTTTAAATAGTTTTAAGAAATATGGCTTTGCATGCAAATTTTTAGTTAATACAAGAAATGTTGATCAATGTTAAAGTTCTGTGTGAGCTCTACTATTATTCAAACATATTTTTCTCTAACAGATTTTCAAATCGATTAGAAATAAGAAATAAGACTTTTGATATACTGATATACTGAATGTTAGTATAACGCTTAAATAGAAAGGTATTACATCTTCGTTCTTCTTTTCATTTGAATATTTTCACGCCTGCAACTCCTCACAAAATATTTATACGCATTTAAAAAATATTTTATGTTGCATTTTTCATAAGCATTTCTTTACTACCGGGAAAATGCCAATGACATGCAGTTCCTTGTTTCTCAAGCAGCGTCCTCTGCTCCTCAATCTGCCCCCGACGAAGGCGTTAAAGTCGTCTTTATGTGGCTCTCGTTGGTTTGTTGGCTCAATGGCTTTCAAATTGTTTGTGTATGACAAAGTTTGCATTTTGTAATAAATATGTTTCAAGAAATTTTAACATTTAATGCATTTAATGCCAAATATTTTTGTCACTGTTGAGCGCACAACATACCAAGTATATGTTTCTAATTAAACAAAATTGTGTTTACAGAAGACGGTATGCAAAGCTCTAAGCAAACTAAGCTTCAAGCAAATATTATCTGCCCTAAGGCATAAAATTGTCAACTGGAATTTTCTACAAATAAGTTATATTAAATTTATGATGCAAATATTCTGGTCATGGCGTTACAGTTCCTAGAGATATTATTGAAATTGCAATCTTAAATCAAGAGATTGATCAGGTTGATTTAGTACTTTTATTAGAATAATAAATTATAAGAAAAAGTCTCCGCTCCGCCAACTCACCTAAGCAAATTTTTTCGCGCCTGGTAGTCCATAAATGATATACCCGTAATGCCGTTCATAGGCATTAACCCATAATCCGCAAAAACAATCCAATTAGACATAAACATTTTTTTATTCAAATTCCGTGGCCAATTCGAATGAGCAACAGTCAATGGCTAAAAGCATTAATTCCATGGTCCAGAATAATAATAATAATCATCACAATATCCATAATAATATAATATGGCGCAATGCTCGGCGCCACTTGAAATTTAATGACATCCTCGGCTAAATCATAATGAGTTCATGGTGTGCGTAAAAATTATAATTTTTGCAACACTCTCTCTTTACTCGAGAATGTTTAATTCACTAGAGAAATGTTTAATTTGCGACAGTTGCAGCAGAGCTCGAAACAAAATGTTTAGAACTTTTAGCTCTATGGTAATTCAAGAACATGTATGTGTGGGTGAATGAGTGTGTGTGTGTGTGTGTGTGTGTGCAACCCAAAAAGCGACGTCATCAAGTGCCGCCCGCCCAAGTTTCTGCGGGTAAACATTGCGTAAACAATTTAATTAATAAAAATATGTTAATTTAATGAAAAGAACAAACGCCCCAACAAAAAAAAATATAATAAAAAGAAAGGCTAGCAATTAAGTTGCCGAAAAAAAAAACGAGGGATACTACAGCGTCGGGTATTGAGAAGTAGTTTTTACGGGCTCTTACAGCTGACCGTTTAACTTGAGCGTCATAAATGTATTTTAATTGGTGTTCAGGTATGCCTTAAAATGCAAAAGAAAAACTTTTTTATGAACTAATTGAAAGCGAAAAAGTTTGCGATGAAAAGCAGATGCCCTGTATTATGTTCCTCTTGTTTTCCTTTCTTCTCATTTTTTCGCATTCTGGACAGACTCGCACTCAGCGGAGCCAAACTAAGAGAGGGAACGAAACGGAAATCCAGTAAACTCAGTATTTTCGCCGTTACGCGCACTGCCTTCCTTCCATCTCAGGTCTTACTCTTGTTTATTCATTGTAAATTTAAAGAAAACAAATTTAGGCAGGCACAATGGGAGACCCAGCAGTTTGTCACCATTCACAGCCGCAAAAAAACAACTGGAGGCGTGGCCGGCCGTCTTAAATAGTTTTTGATTTCAAGCTCTGTCCGAATGGACACCTGTGCACATAAGAGTGGTCAGAGCATGCTGAATTGTACAAACAAATTGTCTTCAATGTTTATGGAGCATTTGTCCCTATAGCCGCTGGGAAATATTTAATGATCAATCTTAGTTTTTAGAGACTGAAATTGAGTTTGCATAAATTTAATATGTGAAATTGCTTCAATTATTTATGTGAGTATTTTTATTAATGAATTTTTTTTTGTATATAATTAATAATCTAAAATTTAATAAATGGATTGGTTTTATAATAAAAAAGAAAAAATTCAATTTTGACTTTTAAAGTTTAAAACAGCTAAAACAAATATTACTGAAATTGGTGAAAATTCTCAGAAGTTGTATATTTTATGAAATAAAGTATTTTATTTTATTTGGGGCTCTAGAACTACTCGAATCCCTCATATCCAACTTGTTGGCTATCACTAACTCCACTTCTCTCAATATAAAATTAATTTCAATTGAAGTTGTCCCTATACTAAGTGTGCTTGTGTGAGGTTTATATTCTCTTATTTATCATTAAAATGAAAAATAAAAAATATTACATTATCTGAATAGAAAATACTATTCACTATGTTTATTCGAATCGATAGTGCAGCAGTGCCTGGATAGCTTCAATAGTTTTGTTTCAAGTATAAGAGCTCGTATATTTTTTTAAGAATCTAGTGCTAAAAGATTTTTCCAGTTGGGTAATAGAATGTGTTAAATACTTCAATTGAATGTCATTTAATTTATATTGCTCCAACAAGAATATTTGCTACATTAGCACACATAGAGCACACATACTATTGAATATTATTTTAGTCATTTGTTTTTTAACTTCAGAGCCAATTTGATCAAATATGATCTACTATTGATGCAATAAATTAAATCAAATTAAATGTACTAATTAATATGCAAAAGTTCACAAATCGAGATCAAGATTTATAATTGATTTAAATACTATTTATTTAACTACTATTCTCCTTAAAGTGAGTGACTATATCTCCATGTTTGCTCCGGGTTGATTCAAATGATTTTTTAAATTTTGCTATAACTGAACGCCCACATTTAATATCGAAAAGACATACAAACTGATATAGCAAAGAGAGTTTTAGTGTCAAATTCACTGATGCGAATCGCTGAGCAGCACCATAAGAAATTCAACTAAATGCGATTTGTGTTTATATTAATAGTAGCACGAGAAAATGTTGCTCAAATGCGCACCGAAAATGGCATCAGCGGCTTAGTTTCAATTTCAACAGAAGCGAATATTTTTTGTATCATTCTTAAGCTCTATAATATAAATTTAAAAGCCACATTTCGTTCACTTAGGAAGATGTCGCTTATTGGAGCTTGCAATTTGCACGATAATCCCGAAGACTTTTCCTTTTGCCCGGCCTTTTGCCAAAGTATAAAATAATAAAGGTACAAAATCTACCTTAATTTCACAATATTCAGTAAAAGATTTTTGCGATATTAAAAGGGTCGCATGAACGAATTTGACAAAAAAGCAACGTGAGAACAAAATGTCCTTGGCCGAGCACACATCCAGGAAGGGCCAAAGGACCACGTGTGGGTCTGTCTGACTGGCAAAGGCTTAGGACAGTTGCAAGTTAAATTCCAAATAGGTTTATTACGCCTTTCTGGAAAGTAGAAGCTCAAATACCACATACCTTTGCCATAACATATGTCGGGAATATAATCTTTAGCTCTGTGGGTATATTTACATATGAAATTTTCAGTTCATTAAATAAATCCATGTGATGTAAATAAATGTGATTATAATAGGAGATATTTAACTATGCAAATGAAGTGAAATTTTATAAAACTAAATTAGAGTCAATATATTTAAGTATGTCTCTGTAGGTATATGTACCAGCTTCAACATTGGCTTGCAGAGCTAATACACTCTTTTGGTCCCCATTGGCACTAATCATAAATGGAGCCTTTACTGGCTGTGCGGGTGTCTAAAGCCAGGGATTCGATGTTTTAACATATGTATACATGAAAGTCGACTGGTCTCATTAAATTGTTCTTACTCTGTTGTCTAAGAAAACGTGGACAATTATAAGCTACTGTAGTTTTGCAGAATTAACATTATTTGTTGATAATTTGAAATATAGATTCACATCTCAAAGGTTACAAAGCAGAGCTGCTGTAACCTTTAGTTCAAGCTTAAGCTGGAATAAATATATAATAAATATATGTAGTAACTGTAAAAATAACAACTTTAGCACTTGTACAGCGAGAATCACAAAGTGTTGCCAAATTTTGCCAGTGTAATGTTGCACTGTTGATCTCTGATAAGGATAAATTGTAAATTATGTTTTCTTTAAGCTTTTGGCAAATCGAAAAACATTAAGTTTTGAATTGAGCTATCTTTGGATGTGAATTGGGTGGCACAGTCGACGGAGTCTGGGTGAAGCAATCTAATTTCTTTGACAGTCCCGTTATGGTAGCAAAAAGCGAATAACTTGATATTTTATGTAAAATTTGTATTTAAATTAGTTCAATAGTTTTTAATAATAGAAAGACAAACAGAAAGAATGAATAAACCCTTTTGTAGCATTCAAATTAACGGTAAGTAAATGTGGCAAATAAATGCGAAGTTGTACTACTTTGTTTTATGGAATATTAGTAAAGCAGATGAGGCTCATCGCAAGTCCTTAAAGAGGAAGGATTTGTAGACCTACAATTTTTCTATCAGTATAGATGTTAATGATTTAAAATAATGGACTTCATATACATATACAAATGCTATAGCAGAAGATATATTGCATATGCTTTTCCTATTTATCAAAATAATATTTAATTCATTCAAACAACTCTCTCTGGATAAACAGGAGTGATTTAAGGTACTCCGAATTGGTTTCAAAATAGTAAACTTTTATCAAATTAGTTTTTTAATCAAAAAGAAAAACATTACTAATTGTGTAGAAAAGGAATCTAGACACAGTCTCTCATAAAGCAGATAAAGCACTAAACCTACTTTTATGAAGGAAACCACACCTTCCAAAAGTTTAAAAAAAAATCCGGAATTAGTTTGCTCCTTCCTTTCAAATTAAAACAAAAATTTTAATGAAAATACGCAAAGATTGCATTTCACTGAATTACAAAAACTCTTGTAATTTAAAAATATTTATTCAAATCGCATAGTACTTATTTTATTTTAGTATTATCGCTTACCCTCCTTTTCGAACGAATAAATTGATGATAATTTAATTTAATTATGTCTTGGCAGACTCTGCTTAGTTTTCAGATTTTATTGAGTTTGTGAATAATTTTCAAGAACTGCACAAAACAAGAAAAATTTATTTAAAACTGTGAATCACTTTGAAAATGTTTTTGAACTTGAATTTGTGATTTGAATTCACCGTCGCTAGCTGCTTCCACTGCTGCTGCTGTTGCTGCTGTCGTTCAGGACTTTCCGCTGCTCCGATAACTGCACTGCTTTGGAACTGAAACGTAAGTGAAAATCGGGTGCCAAGGCGCACTCGATTTATACGAGTCGTTTGCTCAGTTCGTGCCTCCAGAGTTCGTATCAAAGTGGACGAGGATTCGAAAGATTTCAACGCAATGTATAAATCTGTATATGTTTGTGTGTGTGTGTGTGCGTGTGTGTATCTATGTGTGTGTGTGTGTTCTTTCAGGTAAATAGCGACGACACGAGTAACCAAACGAACGCCCACCACATTGATGTTGCCCATGCAAGATTATGCGCAGTCATTGTTGGACCACGCGTCGTATGAGCAATGTGCAACACGTGGTACGCGGCCAGAGCCACGGGTATTTAGCATAGGAGTTCGCTATTTTATCGGTTTATCAGACAGCAATTACGCACAATTAGCGCTCGCCACACACACAGTGTGTCACGCGATCTTATCAGCTAATCATCTAACCAGCGAATCACTCTAATCAGCCACAGATTATTTTCAATTAGTTGCACATATATTTGGCAGCCGTCAGCCAAAATCTAATATATAAATCCTTGGCTCTCCATGCTACAAAATGGCCATTGGCTTATTAATTCATCGACATGAGGGGCGTTTCGGCTTTATAACACTCTTATCTAATTAGTTTTATACAATATGCTTCATATTTTAGCCTACATTATCAACCGATGGGCGTACACGTGGTTTTCATGCTTTTCCGCAGTGACTATCGAAATGGCATATAATTTATTTATTTATTTAACTCGTAATATTTATAGAAGGTCATGGTGTATTTTAGTGGGCTTCACGCTTTTGTTTATATGCGCTGTGCGTAATGAGTCCCATGTATATGGATATGAACTTTTCAAAAGGATTTAGAAAGTGCTTTTAAAGGATTGCTCGCAAATGTTGCAAGCTTTAGAGTCAACTTGAAAACAAATATGCAAAACTGTTTCTTGAGTTATTAGTTATTGCCCTCTCCATATTGGCTGAGCTGTCTCCTAAGACTTGTCCATAGAGATTAGGAGATGGAAGTAATTCACAATAAGTTCGAAATTAGAGAACTAGAATTTAGAATTATTCAAAATTGTTGTTTACATATATTTGAACGTTAATTTCTTGATTTTTTTTAAATTTATGTTTATCTTGGCATTGTCTTCAGTTCTTATAGAATTAAATCAGCTAAGTTCCTCCCGAAGTACAGCTAAATGAAGCTGCTGGAATCTGAAATGAAATAGAATATTGAATAAATATTTTACGGTACGCTAATAATTTCCAAAAAAGTAATTTTAAAGCTTTTCTCTACTTGCCGTCCATGTGAACGAATTACAATATTTTCCATGTTGAAAGTCGAGTTTTATGAATGTCCATACACTTATGGTGGCATTCGCTTTGAGAATAACTGTGAGTATTCAATTATATTTTCCCTTTCAACTAAAATTATAGAACAGAAGTACACCACAATGAATAATAAAAGCTTCTTTGTATACATATGTACACATATATATGTATATATATAATATTTAATGCGACTTACTCAAATGCGTGCATGAGTACACAATTGTTTAGAGTATTTTTATTTGTCTATACATATTAATTGCGTACTTGTAAAGGATTCATTCATCAATTTGTTAACTTAAAAGTTAGTTAACACGACTTTGGAGATATTAAATATATTACTGAAATAAACAACAAAACAAAAACAGAACTCAAACAGCTGAGACCGAATGCGATAAAAATAAAATAAACATGTATACAAATATATATATATATTATTTCGTAGGGTATTTCTTTGTTGTCTGATAATGAATAAAAGCTTGATATACGCATATTGTGTGCATTTGTTAGAGCTTTAACACAGAGGTGATAAGCAATAATTTATATAAATTATATAAGTATTTAAAACGTTCATTATGCAGCTAAAGCTTTATTTAAATGCAGTCTAAAATATTAGAAGAGATAGAGGTTTTCAATTTTTGATGATTGATTAGCATTTATGTATTATTATGAATCATAATCAATCATAATCAATATTAATAGTAATCTGTCGGAAATTGTGCGTAATACAACTGTTTATGTAATATAGAGCACACAACCTGAGCAAGGCGATGGTTACTGGATTATAAGGCTCTTTATACCATAAAATCATAAAATGTATATAAATAATAAAAACAATAAAGAAAATTCTAGATCAGTAGCATATCAAAATTCTTTAATCTTAAGCAGCATAACGAGGTAATCCGATTTAGCTATGAGTGTTTGTATGTCATTCGTTTATATGTCTGTATATCTACTCTCACTCCCTATCTGTCTCACAGTCTGTCTCTCCGTCTATGTGCCCAACAAAAGCAAGAGGCAAAATAAAACTACAGAAGATCATGTAAGTTATATATGTATATGTATGCAGCACTTTTATTTGGTATTCATATTTGAATAAAACAAAGGTAGACTGCCCGCAGCAGCAGAGAATGCTCTCATTGGTCATTTAGAGCTCGTCTGTAACGATCTGACGGCCGCTCTACCTGTCATCGGGCTCAACATTTGAGAGCGACTTGGGATCTGAGTGAAACTCGCCCTATATAAAGGGCAGCAGCTGCAGCATTTCTTCAGTCGCCCTGGTGGGGGTCAGCCGTTCAGTGCAGACAAGTAAAGTGAAATGAAGTGAAGTAAAATAAAATGTGTGATCGTTCAGCAAAGCATTCGAAAGAAAATACTTGAAGGAAATAATTAAAAGAATGACCTTGAGGAAGGATTTGAAAGAAATGTGTGTTCGTTCAACTAAGCATTTAAGACTTAGAGTAAATACCCAGAGGGAATTTTTGGAGGAAATACTTAGAGCTATGCATTAAAGGCTTATATAGAAGAAATAGCCTTGAATTAATGTCTAGTTTTCTTAGATAGATAATATTACACACATTTTCATTTCTACAAGTCCTAAAGGATCACGAATTCGAGTTTGGAATATTAAGCTACGGAACTTAATTATTATTATAATATTTATAGTGATATTAGAACTTATTAAAAAGAGCATCTACAAAATATTGTTCCGCAATATTTAAAAATAGGAAATATTTGAAAAATCGGACATGCTCAGCGCATGCTCATAACATTTGTTTTTATTTATAGCTACAGTAGGGAGTTGACAGGCCACTGATGAATGATAATGCGACTGATAAAAGCTTTGCAATGTTATTTTTCGACGTGGTCAGCGTAGTCAATTGTCCATAAACGTAGCGAAACGTGATTTAAATCTCTGGAGTGTAGTGATGGCCTACACCTAATAGAACCTGTATGTCTACATAAATGAGTGTGTGCGCACGAGTTTGAATGAACATTAGACTAATTGAGTAGCATAACTTGTGCAATTCCAAGGTCGCTTTTGGCCTAGGTCTCTGCATCTCGTTGTGCATAGGTGATTATGACAGCTTTGCGACCTTTTGACCTTTGATTTGGGGTAGCTAAAGATAGCTCATGACGTCAGAGCTTTGGTTCATCATCCATCAACATACTTCAAAGAGCCTTGCTAACATTTGATATGCAAGCTCTTAATATGTTCTGCCTAATTTATGTATTAAATGTATTTATTTTATGCACGCGTAGGTCAAATATTATGGAACTCTCCTGTCGTCTGATGTCCATCGTTCACTGCAAAAAGGGAGTGCATTTCACTTTACCAGGACAAGGAACGCCCGTGGCGATAGTGCTTGCATATTTTGTTAAATAACTATCAAAATGTTCATATATGGAGGGACGTTAGCACAAAGCCAAAGTCAACGCTACAGCCAGAGTCGTGGCATGCCATGTCGATAGCATGTTAGCAATTCCCAACAAATTTCCAGAGCATCAAATGTCCATATATTTCAGTATTACTACTCATATACGTACATATATAGATATAAATATATATATATTAATATGTGCATATATTGAACGTCATATGGCGCTATAAAAGAGTCAACAAAAACATTATTCAAATCGATTTTTACTGAACTTAAATGTTCGGTCAATTTCCCTTTGTAAACATTAATTTTTATGTCATATACACTTTCCGAGCAAAGCGAAAAGAGCTGCCCTTCATGTAAGCAAAGTTTCATAAATCGATTCTTTTAAAACTTGAAAAAAAAATTTATTATTATTATATAAAATTAAGTTTTTAAAAATTATATTAAATATTTTATTTAGCTTCATATGTATATCGATTGATAGACCAATCAATCTTTTGAATTGAAATATATACATATATCTAAATATATACATATATCTAAAATATCAGTATATCTATCTAAACACTTTTAACTCGGCTATTTTTCTTCTGTCGCAAATATGATATTAATTTCATAATACCCAGTATGAAGGGCATAAATGGCAATAAAAAAGATTATGAATAAAGATGACCTGTTGAATAAACATTCAGGTACGAGAATATTGTGTAAATATGCGCATTTGCACAAATTTAATCAACGCAATAATAGTTTTTGTAGCACTGAAAAAAGAATGGTAATGGGAGCAGAGATGGCCATTTGGTATTATCATTAGTTAGATATTAATTAAATGTTCCAAAATGAGGAACAAACTTATATGACTACTGACGACTTACCACTCCTATTATAGAGCACAAATATAGTATTAATTGTACGCATACATACATTACGAATCCCATTTGCATTGGCTTCAGGATAACAAAACATCTGGATTAAATATTTCTGCTTGAATCCTTTAACTATCCCTCAAATTTAAGAATATTTGTTAATAATATACATATTTTGTATATTTTATATATATTTATTTAATCAGTTTGTTTCTGTATATAAAAGATTTGAACTATATGAAAATTGGCCACTTGATCATAATTATGGGCTCTAAAATTCAATTGTATTGACTGCAAAGTATATACATAAACTAAACGTTCTTACGTTAACTAATTGTTTGTAATAGAGATAATAAAGTTTGCATTTCAAATATAAAAATAAACAAAACTAATTCTATTCATCTTCATCTTCATCATTATCCTCTTCATCATCATCATCCTCATCTTCTTCAGCATCATCGTCATCTTCAGCATCATCGTCATCTTCAGCATCATCGTCATCTTCAGCATCATCGTCATCGTCAGCATCATCGTCATCATCCTCATCATCGTCTTCGTCGTTCTCATCATCTTTATTTTCTTCCTCTTCGGGCTCTTTGTCCTCTTTAACCTTTTCAGATTCCACAGTTTTGCGTGCTTTTTTGGCCAGGACAATCGAATCCTCTGGTAGGTTGTCCTTATTCTCACCGTCCTTTGCATCCTCAGCTTTGAGTGCATTTCGCTTTAGACGAAGTTCAGCCTTACGCTCAACCTGATCCTGCGTCAGTTTCACGAAATCGACGTCCTTGGTGAGAGCAAATTTAGATAGCACTTCGTTTGCCTGCTTCTTCAACTTGAGCATCCGCTGCTCGCGTGGACCCACAACGTACGGCGAGTCCACGGGTGGGGCGCACAAGCTGATGTAGAGGGGCAGCGCTGAGGTTCCAACAATGTCGATTTTCAAATACATTGAGCGTATGTTGGGTAGCCCGCCAGGATACAGCTGCTGCAGCTGTTTGACGACGCACAACACATTCTCTGCCAGCTGCTGGCCGCTGTGCTCATGATTGCCGACTGGAATGGCTATTAGATCACCCTTCCGCAGCTGTCTGTAAGCTGTGCGGCAAAGACCACGCGATATCTCCTTGGGCAACTGATTGCTTTTGCTCAGGCGCACGGGGTGCAGCACATTACGAGGCTTTTGGGTGAACTATAGACGAAACGGAATCATGATTATAGCAGACGCAGAGCTTATTAGACCACAATTGTTACTTACGTTGCCGAGGAAGGCGGTAGCCTGGCCCGAGATGCGTCCATCGCAGAGCAAGTAGTCATAGCTATTTAGGAACTTGCGCTTAGCTTCGAATGTGACCATGTCGTTGCGTAGCTGATTGAATGGGATAATCTTCAGGCGCTGCTCTATGCCAGCCTCACGAAACAAATCCTCGTAGTGCTGCACGGTCGGCTCATAATCAAAGCGAGCTCCACGCTGCAAGTCGGTCACAATGACGGCGACATCATCATCCTTGCCCACTAGCGAGTGCTTCAGCGCCAGCTTGACTATGCGCTTCGGGCAGCTGGGAATCTTATAGCTGGCCACCTGTAGAATATAGCGGTAATCGCTGAAGATGGGCTTCGACTTCAGTTTCTGCACCTCTTCGCGCACCTGGCTCATCAGAGCTGAGCACACCTTCTCCACATTTTTCTCGCACACAATGTTATTAAATTTATCCTCATCAAAGGATTTCACTTCATATTTCAGTTCAACAATTTTCGGTTCCTTCTGTTGTATTGCTTTTTGTTGCTGTGAAATCTTTCCTTTCTTAACTTTTTTATTTGCAGACGCTGTGCCTATTTTGTTGGCCAGTTTAGTCGTAGTTTTTTTCAAGACTTTCTTTGATGCTTTAGCATTTTTGGATACCTGTGGCTGCTTCTTGGCTTCGTTCTTTGTGGCTGGGGCGACAGCCTGTTTAATTTGCTTTTTCTTTTCCTTGTTTTTAGCCACTTCTGCTTTTACCTTCTGCTTTATCTCCGCAGTTTTAGCCACTTCTGTTTTTACCTTCTTCTTTATCTCCCCATTTTTAACCACTTCTGCTTTTACCTTCTTCTTTATCTCCCCATTTTTAACCACTTCTGCTTTTACCTTCTGCTTTACCTCCGATTTCAATACTGGCCCACTAGCAGACTTCTCGATCTTTGCTATTTTAGCTTTCTTGGGAGCAGGAGCAGCAACTGGGGTGGCATCTAGAGCAACTTTTTTAATTGTTTTCGTGGGCACTGCAGGCGTCGCCACAGGAGCTGCTTTTTTGCTTGTTTTTGTTGGCAAAGCAATCGGCGATTTTGGAGGTGCAAGAACTAGAGGCCTCTTGGTCGACTTGGACTTCTGTGGCGGTTTTGCTTCTTCCAGCTTGGGCTGCGCTGCGACTTTTGGGTTCTTTCGCTCAGAACTCTTCTTGACATCCGACTTTATAGCCGAAATCTTTTTACTGTCAACTTTAGTTTCGGCCGGTGCTAAGCCTTTTGCTTTTGATGATTTTTGAATGGTTTTGTTGACTTTTTGTTTTTCCTTAACAACGCCATCACTTTTTGTGCTTTTCTTAAGAGTTTTCGGTTGTGGTTTTTGTACCTTAACCATGGCTGCTTTTTAAATTTAACAAAACTTACAATATACAAAACTCGCAAAGCAACACGTGCAAGACGGCTTGAAATAATCGAAAGACATATATTATCGATTTTGACTGCGCAAATATCGCCGCCAATATTTTCGATAATTACAACAGTGCTGCAAAATGAGTTGGTTAAAGCGCGAAGATTTAAATTACGAGCGCACTATTAAGAATTTCTAAGATATCAGTACAAAACTAGCGAGAATCGAGAAACGTTCACTCGAATAAATCTAAGAATATGCTACATATATATATAAATAGAATTAGTCAACTACTAAATTTTTGGCTAAGGCTGCTCTAAAAATATCCTACGTTTACTTTATTACACAAGCGGCTAATAATCATGTCCTTGAACAATGTTCACGCCCACGCGAACTTCAAAGTGGACGACGCATGGCATCTCCCATGGCGCCCCAATTTTATTGTGCTCACTAACCACCATCCCAACAGTAGCCAATTGTGTGCGGCGTTTGACGGCACGTGACCGCTGCTTAGCGCATGTTTTTTTGACGTCACGAATGGGGAAACCAATATAATCTTCGCTTCCCAAATATAATTAACATTTACAAGCTTCTTTCTTTATATGTATTTACAATTTGAGTTTTTTCGCATTGACTTTGGATGCGTCCTTTTTGGGACGCTTGCCGCCAGCAGTTGCGGACGTGGACAATGTTGTGTCCTGTAGCTTATTGAAGAATGCCTTGGAGGATTTCAATGCGCTCTGATCATTACTAGCCGTAATCTATAAAATGAGAATAATTCCAATTAATACACACATAAATAAGATGTTTATAGGTACTAGCCTTTTTTACATTGCGACTTTTTGTAATTGTTTTGAGGAGCTTAGCATTTGCTTCCCGCTGGGTCGGCGCCTTTCCCTCCTTGGCCCGTTGCTGCTCGCGCATTTCTATAGCCGTATTAATAGCACGCTGCTTCTGCTTCTTCTTTCGCCGTTCACGATTCTTGTCAGTTCGTGTGCGTTCTGTCTTGCCCATCGGCATGTGTTTGGGACCACGGTACACCTCCTCCGGAGCGAGCAGCTTGGCATCGCTAACTGCCAGCGGGGCAACCTCTTCCATGTGGATGGCGGGTGTGTTGGTGACGATCTTGACTTCGGGCGCAACAGGCTTGGGTGTGAAATGGAAATTGGAGAGTGCATCCAGCTTGAGAAAGAGTGTGTGCATTGCTCGCTTAATTTCTTGATGCTCCTTCGGCTCAGGAGCCGCACTGTCTGCGTCATCGCGATTGGGGTCCAGTTTATCAAGCTCACGCTGGTATTGCTGCTCGTAGATTTGTGCCAGTGACTGCTTCGACTTCTCTTGATCAAGCACAAGTTGCTTCCTGTATTCCTGCGGTGTGTGCACCGGACGCACCGTACGCACCACATCGTCAAAGGCTCTATCGCGTATGCGCTGCTTTATTATATCCTCGATAGTCTGATTTTGCTCGTCTGTAATCGGAGCCGAAGGTCGAGTCGTAGAATCAAATTCCAGAATCTCCTCCAACAGAGAATTTTGTGGACGATTCGCTGCCTGCACTTCGCCTTTGAACTGCCACGGCTTCTCGCCAAGCACAATGTCTTCATAGTCTCGAATGCGCTGCAGAAGTCTCGCCTCGCGCAATTCGTTTGACGACTGCGTTTGCATCTTTGATGATTCTGCCTCGTCCTCATTGTCGTCCTCGTCCTCTGCCTTTCCATTCTTTGAGTGGTTCGATTCGGAATCGGAATCGCTTGCAGGCTGCACTCCACTTTGTGCCACAAACTCATGTTCATCAATTTCGCTTGCTAGATCACCATCCGGTTCTAGCTCATCCTGTTCTTCCGGCTCCACTTCGTTATCCTCGTGATCATCTGGCTCACTGTCGCTTTCCTTGAAGAAATCTTTTTGCGTACCCCTCTTCTGGGATTCTGTCTGCAACTCCTCGTCCATTTCGAAGAAATCGGCAAAAGTCGCATTAGCGCCAGCCTCGTCATCGTCCGAATCATCGGCAATTCCAAAATCTTCGGCAAAATGATTAATTGCGTCTATGTCCTCCACCGGCTTCTTGTTCTTTTGTTTTCGTAGCTCTTTTGCATCTTCCTGCTCCAAAAACTGAGCCATTTCGTCCAGTTTGAAAAATTTATCATCTACCACAGAGCCTTTACCTTTTTTGCCATATTTTGGTTTAACTTGCTTGGCCTTTGACTTGGTCTTTCCTTTATTGTCATGGACAGAATCCTCCAATTCAGATTCTTGCTCATCTTCATTTTCGGTTCCCTCCTTATCGCTATCTTGTTCACTAAGGTTTTTATTTGAATTCTCATCTTCGTCCAGCTCGATGCCCAATTTCTCTTTCCTAATTGCTAGAAATTTAGAGGTTTCTTCTAAGAATTTTTCCAACATCAAATTGTTGCGCATTTCCAGCTGTTGCCAGATCTGTTCGTCGTCCATATCCTCCAAGACGATTTCAGAAGGAATGTCTTCATTTTTATCAACATCGCTGCTGAGACAGACATTGTACGTTTGCTTTATTAGCTGATGTATGGAATCTATTGACTCCAGCTGCGGCCTGCAACAAAAACAATTTCATATTAACAACACGTGCACCGTTAAGGTTGAACTAAAACGTACTTTAGATAGCGATCCGGTTGTTTCACTAACTGTTCAAATTTATTTGCTATTTCCACAAAAGAATTTTCCTTGGTTTTTTCCTTTGCTTTAACACTGCCTGCCATTTTGATACCGGGAACTCGAAATTAAATTAATTTAAGAGTCTCAAACAAAATGCACAATACTACTCAAAATGGTTAGGCATGCAAAATGAACCAAAAACTTGAACTAGATGAACTGAACTGAACTAAACATGACTAATGAAACGAGTGGGGAAATTTAAATCCTGTACAATCAGAAGTGTAAATTGTGAATTTGCTTAGTATTCTAAAGAAATATGTATATATTTTAATCCTGACCCTAATTAAATGCAAATTTACTCCTTTTTACAACGCAAGACCCCATAATATTTATTAGATATGTTTTCTATGCGAGATGCCAATCTAACTGGCCATTTAATAATCATTGGTTGTCAGCCATATATTTAAGAAAGATATAAACAAACAATTTAAAATAAAAACTTATTTATGTACATATATTTGTTATAAATTTGTTGAAGCACTGACCAGACAGTGATTGAAGCTAGTCCTTAATATCGCCACTGGTCAGTGATATCGCACACGGGGAACAGGGTACTATCTCTTATCGATAATAAATTACAAATATATCGGTTGTCTCTAACAACCGAGCCATATGATATTTTAAAAACACCGTCCACAAATACAAGAGTTGTTGAAAATTATCATGTTTGTAGTCTGAATAATCAAAACGATTTGCATTCATGGACTCCAATCGCTTCAAACTACTTCTGCTGGGCGGCGCCATACGTTTGTATTTCAGTCAAACGTCTTTAGCTTCGCTTATCGGGAATCGCGTTGAATTTGCCACTCCTTTAAACTCGTTCAAGCGCTGTAAGTACGCCGACATGCCGGTAAATATATATGCACATGCATCTGTATAAATGTGTCTTTCCATTTTGCATTTTTTCAGTGCAAGAGGGCGTATTCCTGCTTCAGCAAGGTGTGGATCCGTACAGTGGAGATTTGGTGCATGAGTCGCCACTGCTTTTGAAAGCCCTCTCCTACATTTTGATAAACTGTGCTCAAGTGCTCCCACTACTATATATACTCTTTGACTTGTGCACGGCCACGCTGCTGTATCTGCTGAGCAATACGTTTGTAAAGCAAAAGTTGCAACAGCAAAAAGGAGAATGCAAAGAGTACGCCAAGGATACAGAAGAACTGCAGTATAACGATGAAGACAAATCCACAATACCGGAGCTGGTGTTATTGGCCTATTTATTCAATCCACTTACTATAATGAGCTGCATAGGACTGACCTCCACAGTGCTGAGCAATTTTCTGCTAGCATTGATTTTATACTCGATGGTTAAGCGCCAGCTATTGATCTCCATTGTTGTGTTGGCATTCGAAACAGTTCGCAGTCTTTATCCTTTTGTTCTGATTGCGCCGCTGATCTTACTCTTTGCTCGTCGTTCCATCCCTATGGCCATCGCCATATTCATGATATTTGTTACCTCTTGTTTTGCTGTGGCTGGTGCAAATTTCTTGATTATGAATAGCTGGAATTACCTAGATGGGACTCTCGGATTTATGTAAGTGACTGAAGAGAATTTAGTTAAACTTGAAAAATTAATATACTCATTGTTCCTTTCAGCTTCTATTTCCGTGATCTGCAGCCAAATATTGGACTGTTCTGGTATTTCTTTACAGAAATGTTTGAGCATTTCCGCACCATGTTTCTGATTACATTCCAATTAAATGCCACCGTTTTATATTTGGTTCCATTGTCCTTGAAGTTGCGCAAAGAGCCCCTGCTGCTGGCCACGGTGCTCATTGCACTCATGGCGGTCTTTCGTGCATATCCTAGTCTAGGCGATGTTGGTTTCTATTTGGCTTTATTGCCGCTGTGGCGCCGTTGCTGGAAGTGTGAGTATAACTCGTATTTCTCAATCAAATGCAACTGAATCTTTCATTCTAGTCATGGCCCATGGCTTCGTGGTGTTTGCTTTCTTCCTGATAACTCTGTCCTTGATGGGCGCCTTTTGGCATTTGTGGATCTACGCCGGCTCTGCTAATGCCAATTTCTACTTTGGAGCCACCCTCGCCTTCAGCACGGGTCAAATATTCCTAATTACTGATTTACTGTTCGCGCACGTGAAGCGGGAGTTCTGTCTCTACAATGGGCAGAAGATTATGATTGATGGGGAAGAAGCACGTATATTACTAGAATAAGCTATTTATGAAGATTTCACGAATTAAAAGAATGAATTTATTCAACTAATATCTTTAATCATGAATTATTGTGTAGAGTATCCGGTTTTAGTCTTCCGGTTAAGGAATCTGTACAAATATAAAATACGCTTTTGCAAATCCTTCCACTTGGTGGGGCGGGCAATCGGATATTTGGTCTTCTCCAGCATTCGGCGCTTGCGCAGTAGCACTTGGTACTCATTGCCCGAAACGCCCCGCAGCCAGGATGGCACCGAGTAAAGCACACGGGTGGGATGAAGCCGGTCGTTGCCCAGTATGTCTATAAAATCGTTTTGTCCAAACAGAGCACGCTTCTCCGACCAAGGATTCTTGGGCCTGTACACGGGCATGGGTAGCTTGTGTCCATTATCTACATGCGGCAGCAGTCCACCTTGAAAGATCTTTTCCTTGTAGCCATAGCGTCGCACTGTGGGACCGCGTGCCCGTCGCTCGGCATGCGAAAGCTGACGCACGGTCGTTGAACAGGTGAGCGCCAGCGGCTTCGACTTAACAGCGAGTTGACCCACGCCACACAGCTTCTGAAACGTGCCGACCAGCCAAGACATTATTGGTCTTCGTTTTAATTCACGATTAGGTAATTGTAAATAGTTAATTGAAAAGCTGATAGGCAGCAGCTGCTACAGCTGTTTCGACTCGTGAATATGTTATCGTTGGAACTATCGTCAGTGGGATTTTTCCGATGTGGCAACGCCGCAACGCTGTTGCATATTTCACGTCAGTGCGTAAATAAGAATTCGTTTGCATTTTTTTTTTCCTTAAAACTCGAATGCATTTTTGCACGTCCCAATGATTGCCGCCACCGCCGATTCATTCGAAATAGAAAAGGCCAAGCTGTGCCGCAAGATTGCGGAGCTGCAGGCGGCATTGAATGCGAAAGATCAGAAATTGCGTGAGCTTCAGCTGGCAGCAGATAACTGGCTCGCGGAAGGTGAAGTGCAGTTCGCGCCAAGGGATCAATACACAGAGCTAAGCAACGATGATATAGCACGCTACAGTCGTCAGCTGATCCTAACTGATTTTGGTGTAAATGGCCAGCTGAAGCTCAAGAACAGCGCCGTGCTCATTGTGGGATTGGGTGGCCTTGGCTGCCCAGCTGCGCAATATCTGGCCAGCGCGGGATGCGGAAATCTAGGCCTGGTCGACTATGACCAAGTGGAGCCCAGCAATCTGCATCGTCAGACCCTGCACACGGTATCGCGGTGTGGCATTTCGAAAGCGGAATCAGCTCGCATCGCATTGCTGGAGCTGAATCCGCACTGCCGGATCATATGTTTTTCGGATCTTCTAAACAGCCTCAATGCGATGCAGATCATCCCCGCATATGACGTAGTCCTCGACTGCAGTGACAATGTGGCCACACGCTATCTACTGAACGATGCCTGCTCCATGCTACAGAAGCCCCTGATCTCGGGCAGCGCACTTAAAATGGATGGACAGCTAACGGTTTACTGCTATGGAGAGAATGGACCCTGCTATCGTTGCATTTATCCGGTGCCACCGCCGCCAGAGGCAGTCACCAATTGCGGCGATGGTGGCGTCCTGGGTGCTGTCACCGGCACCATAGGCGCCCTGCAAGCCATGGAGGCTATCAAAGTGATTGTCGGACTGGGTGACGTTCTGGCCGGGCGCATGCTCATCTTTGACGGCAGCAGCTGCCAATTCCGTAATATCAAGATCCGAGGCAAGCGACCCAATTGTCATGTCTGCTCCTCCCAGCCACTGATCACCGGACTCATTGACTACGAGCTCTTCTGTGGCATGAATGCCAATGACAAGGACAACGCGTTGCAGCTGCTGGAGCCGGAGCAGCGCATCAACGTGCTGGACTATCATAAACTGGCTAGCCAGAAGAAATCTCATTTGTTACTGGACGTACGTCCGCCGGCGGAATTTGAAATTTGTCAATTACCCGGCGCCGTAAATGTCCCTTTGGCCCAGATTCTAGACGGCAGCTACGTCCAACGATTTGCCCAGCAGCTTGAGAGCAAAGATTATCCCATATTTGTGGTTTGCCGGCGTGGGAATGATTCACAGATTGCAGTGCAGCATATGAAAACTCGTTTTCCCGAGCATTCCATACGCGACCTGGAGGATGGCATGCATGCCTGGACAAAACTGGTAGACCAGAATTTTCCAATTTACTAGATCAAACAGTTTTCTTGTTGCATAGGTACATATACATATATGTATTTTTAAAAATAATAAAATAGTAGGTATTCTCTTAATTCTCCCTGACAAAGATCTAAAGCCAAGTTATCCATGAAGATAAAAATGAATACATATATTATAAATCGATCGCTTTGATACATTCTCTTCGTGTTCCACTGTACCACGCGATGTATGTATGTATGTAATTGCATTGATATGTAAACAAACAAGTATGTATGTATGTAATTGTAATATGTAAATAATTGCATTGTTATGTAAATTACTATGAATGTATCTAATTGCATTATTATGTTAATAAATGTATTCATTATGTATTATGTATTATGTAAATAAATATGTATGTAGTTAAATAAATGTGTATGTAACTGCATTATGTAAATATTTGATCAGTCTGTATGCTAATGAACACCCAATTCTATAATCTGCAATGTATTATAAAAATATGAGAATATGAAGCTCGTTTTTTACAAGCAGAAACTGATAAGGCGAACTTTTATTAGAGTACAATTTCTATATGCAACTCTGACAATTGTCGAGTACGCGTGAAATATGCGACAAAGCCGTCTTAAGTTTTAAAAAATAAAAGGCGGAAAGTATCGATACGCGACTTGAGAGTCTGTCTGCCTTTGTATGTATGTGTGTAGCTGTGTGGTGAGACTCAGTAAGTCTGCGGCTCTTCACAGTGTTTGTGTGCGAGAGATAGTGACCGAACGTGAGCATAGGCATAAAAGCTGCTCAATTTGTTGGCGGGCGTCCAGAAGTCGAATAACATTAGCCCAGAGCTAGCTGTGAGCAGCTCACCACTAGCAAACGTTCTCGATACAGGTTCACTGTCCTGTGAACTTATACTGCTTAACAGTGCTCTGTAATCGAAGCAAGTAGCACTGTCTGAGCGCTCTCAAAATTCGCAGTTAGTCTAACACTGATAACGGATCAGGGAAGAGATTAGATTGGATGCAATGAGGACTCTGCTAGTGCTTTACTTAGTGGCCTTTGCACTTGTGCTGTGGGTAAGTGTTTGCAATAGTTATCAATTTACATCAATATATAGAAATAAATCTATACGTTTAGCTGCCCTATGGAACTGCCTATGAGAGTTGCTCCGCTTCGGCGCAGCAGGCTCATTGCTTTTTCGAGCAAGAAAATTCAAAGTTGCGTGAGCGGTATCATGCCGAATATTCCGCTACATTCACGTACAACACCAACGTGACGGAGGAAAATCGTCAGGCCATGATAGCGGTCTATGCTGAAGGCGCCAGACAGAACAAACTATTGGCGCAGACTATTCGAGCAGCCAATTATGCCAAGTCGGAGGATGCAAATATTCGCAGGCAGGCGCGAATGTTGCAGGAGCTGGGTGCGGATGTACTCGAGCCAAACGACTATTTGGAGCTGCAAAACGCGATAAGCGCCATGCAATCCAATTATGCCACCACCACAGTTTGCTCCTATACGAATCGCACCAACTGCTCCTTGACGCTGGAGCCTCACATCCAGGAGCGTCTGTCCAACAGTCGCGATCCGGCCGAGCTGGCCTGGTATTGGCGCGAATGGTACGATAAGGCGGGGACACCAATGCGCGATAACTTTTCTAAATATGTGCGATTGACGCGCAAGGCAGCCAATCTGAATGGTAAGAGATGCGCGTTGCCTAATATACCTAGATAACCCCATGATCCCCAACTCAATGTACACAATGTTCGTTTTGTAGGCTATCGCTCGTATGCCGATTACTGGGTCCATTTCTATGAAGATGCCACCTTTGAGAGGCAACTGGACGCCACCTATAGGGCACTGCTGCCCTTCTACAGAGAGATCCATGGATATGTGAGGTACCGTCTGCGCCAGCATTATGGACCTGAAGTGGTGCCCGCTGAGGGCAACATTCCAATGCATCTGCTGGGCAACATGTGGGGACAGTCGTGGAACGAGGTCATCGATCTGTTCACACCGTATCCAGAGAAGCCGTTTGTGGATGTCACATCGGAAATGGAGCGACAGGCATATAGCGTGCAGAAGCTGTTCGAGCTGGGCGATCAGTTCTTCCAATCGCTGGGCATGCGCGCTCTACCCACCACTTTTTGGAATCGAAGTGTGCTCACACGACCCACAGATCGCGAAGTGGTGTGCCACGCCTCTGCCTGGGACTTCTATCAGGACAGCGATGTCCGCATCAAGATGTGCACCGAGGTGAACACCCATTACCTGTACGTCGTGCACCATGAGCTAGGACACATTCAATACTATCTGCAGTACGAGCAACAGCCCGCTGTTTATAGAGGAGCCCCCAATCCGGGCTTCCATGAGGCTGTGGGTGATGTCATAGCGCTGTCGGTAATGTCCGCTAAGCATCTGCAGAGCATCAACCTCACCAGCAACGGAACTCTAGACGAGGAGAGCCGCATCAATGAGCTGTTCAAGCGAGCGCTCTCCAAGATTGTCTTCCTGCCGTTTGGCTACACCATGGACAAATATCGCTATGCTGTGTTCCGCGGCGAACTGGACGAGTCGCAATGGAACTGCGGCTTCTGGCAGATGCGTTCCGAGTTCGGTGGCGTCGAGCCCCCAATGGCGCGCAGCGACAAGGACTTTGATCCTCCGGCCAAGTACCACATCGATGCTGATGTCGAGTATCTGCGCTACTTTGCTGCCCACATATTCCAATTCCAATTCCACAAGGCTCTGTGCCGTTTAGCTGGACAGTATGCGCCTGGCGACAATACCCGGACTCTGGACAATTGCGACATCTTTGGCAGCCGAAGGGCTGGCGATGCATTCAAGAAATTCTTGTCGGCTGGCAATTCGAGACACTGGAAGGAAGTGCTGGAGGAGTTTACGGGCGAAACTGAAATGGATCCAGCTGCACTACTCGAATACTTCGATCCACTCTATCAATGGCTCAAGCGGGAGAACAGGCGCTTAGGCGTTCCCTTGGGCTGGGAGGACACCAATAGTGAGTACCTTTCTCTCCATATTCCCAAAATCTCTCATACGGAAAATCTCATTCTTTTCAGAAATCCCATCCGATTGTTGTGGCGCCTTTAGTACTTAACTCAAGAAATCTTTTTGTACTCAATAAAATTAAGCTAACTTTATGATAAAAGGTAAAGTTTTATACCGCTTCGCAGCAATTCGACCTTTTTTATACTTATTGATATTTTAGACACTCGAATAAATTGGCCGAATTTCTCAGACTATCCATTTGTAATGACTGAATGCATTTTTCTTTTCAGAAATTCATTTATTAAGTGTTAATGTTCCCCAATCGAATCGAACATTAATAATTAAATTTGAAAATTTATTAACATAATAGGGAAACTCCCAAATAGGAAGGTCAAATAACATGCCAAAAAGTCATTGTAAATCAAGTCTCATAAATATTTTATTAAAAATTACAAAACTTGAGCTTATGAAATTTAAGTCTCGTTTATCTAAATCTTTGACAGTTCAAAACTGAACCTATGCTAAAATTCGATGTCAACATTGAAGATTCGCAATATTTTATAATATATTTAACTTTTGAAAGTTTACATTTAACGAAATAACAAGTTAAAGACCCAATTCAAGAAAAAACTCCAAATAATTATAAGATTGATTCGAAACTAAAGGTGTATGAAAATATTTAACATTTTTAAAATACTTTTGCTTTTCTGAAAACCCAGGCCAATGTAGTTAAAAGAATAAATAACTAAAATAATAATAGTAAAATTGGTAACGCTAGTTGATAAAGTAAAGAAAAAATACAATAAATATATTGGAACTATTTATATAAAATACTATATATATAGAGATCATAGAAATACTTTTAGTATTTAAAGTGATATTTATTGTTAAGATTTTCAAATTTGTTGGTTGTTTTTTTTTTTCATTACATTTTAACGATATTTGTTTCTCTCTTGTCCTCAGGTTTCATACAAAAAGTAATCAAATTTTTATTATAATCAACAAATTGCTACCCAAACATGAAAAGTCGATTTTTTTCCGAATTCCGTATAAACACTATAAATGCTTGGATACGCCTTAGCGCATATTTTAAAGTTGATATATACGTTGTTGTAGATCCTAATGCATTAGAAAATTCATTGGGTAATGATCTGAGAGCAATGGCTGATGCATTAGCTTTAGAATATTTGAGATTTTGATTGAACTCTTTGAACGCGACATTAGAGATGTTTCGACAATTATAGAAATATTACAATTTTTGAAAATTCATTAACTTAATTTTTACTGCTCACTAGATCAATAGATAAGCGCTATAAACTATCCAATAAATAGGAAAAGGAAATCTGTAACTTTTGCTCCTATATTTCTTCGCTCTAGAAGCATATAACTTGATTTTTATTTTGGATAGATATTGTCGATCATTATTTTCGTTAATGTGTGATATTTGAAGCGGCACAGTCAGAGTTGAACAAGGATTAAAAAAAAAAAAAACAGAAATATATATCAATTTTGACTGCCAATGACCACAATCTATATTTGTATATATAGCATTGCTTCTAGTTAATATTTTCTATTGTTTCTCTATTTATTACGTAAGATTTGTTTAATTAGGTTTGTTGCCCAGTAAGATAAATAGTTATGTATATATATTAGCTTTGTTCTCAAAAGCACCTACTCAATATTTTAGATCTCAGCTATTGACCATTTTGGAACAGCAGTGGGTTTTTTGTTCTATTTTGATTCGTTTCTTCGTCAAAGCTGGCCACAAGGACACTCAGGTTCTAGGATATTGGGGAATAATAAATGGAATACGAATCGATATATTTAGGCACAATATCATATACTTAATGCCTAATTTCAGAATATGTTCTCAATTCTTGAATGAATGCCTATCAGGAAGAGTTATATTCCAGTTTGGGACTATTAATTCATAATATACTCGAGTGTCTATGTGAAGCAGATTAACAGCTTTGTTCCAATTAACAATCTGCATACGTGTTTCTCAGTAGAGGAGAATAACAAAATAATATGTATATAGATACGATAGTTATAATAGTTTTGGATTTTTTTTTTTTTTTTTTTTGTTGACCAAGAGTTCAGTTTTTGGTTTATTCTAATGAGTGAGTATGCTTTCTTATAGCGTTTTAGGTTTTAGAATAGGTTCAAATAGTACAATAGGTAATTTAACAAAGTTTTATGCTTGCTAACATTTTTTGTTTGTTTAAGAAATGCTCTCGTATTGTTTTTGTTTCGATGCTCAATGTTTCTATTTGAAAGCAGCAATTTATGATTTCGTTTTTTTACGGCTAATATACAAATAGATTATATGTATATATATATATTTTTATAAATATGCGATATACGTAGTACTTATCGAAGGATTACATCCTTAACTATTTAAAGATTATTATTATTGAATACAATTTCGTTTCATTTTCTGTTTGTTTTGCTTTTCTTTTCTTTTTGTTTTCTTGCAAAAATGTAATCATTCGAGTTTGGTTAGCGATAAATTTCCGAAATCCAAGAACGAAATGGAACGAATGGCAAGCTTGGATGTGTGTGTGAGTGATATTATTTAAGGGATATTTGTTTTGGGTGGCTGTGTATGGATGCAGCTGCTGTCAGACAAGATCACAAGTCGCATTCAGCTGCCTTTTCGAATGTTTTACTAAATCTTAATTGACTTTCGGTTAAATGTGCAATTGACTTTTCAGAAATGTTTTGTTGCTTCTTTGTTTGTTGTTTGTATGTGGTTTATTGTTTGTTGCTTTTTATTGGTATCTACGATCAATTTGCGTTCTTGGACCAGGCAATGCTTAGTCCAAGAACGGGTTTTGTCATACGGGCCTCTGATGCTGTGAACTCTGATGCAGCAGCTGCTGATGCTGATGTTGTTGTTGTTGGTGGTGGTGGTGGTGCTGCTGCTGCTGCTGCTGTTGTGAGACACTGCTGATGCTGTGGTTGCTGCTGCTGCTGCTGGCGCCGCCACCTTTGGGCCGCGTGGGCGGCGGCGGAGGCGGAGCATGCCGCATGCGTTGCTGCAGTATGCGCGGCAACTGCGGATGCGCCTTGTGCTGGGCGGGCGGCGCAGGTGGGGGTGCGGATCGATGCTGATGATGATAGTGAGGCATCTGTTGTTGTTGTTGTTGTTGTTGATGCTGTTGCTGCTGATGATGATGGTGCTTGCCCATTGAGGACGCTGCCGACGATGAGCCGGACGCCCCAGATGTGGAGCTGGTCGATGCATGCGATGTCGTCGAACCCGTTGCCAATTTTGTGGGCAAACTCCCGCCGGTAGCTGGCGAGGAGAGCGCAGCCATGCCTGCCGGCGGCACATTCAGCTTAGGCACAGCAAGCGGCGCATAGGAGCCGTCATCCTCGTCGGACGACAACGAGTTGGCGTCGGATGGCGTTCGCGATCGGGATGGCGGCGACAGCGCATCCTGCTCCTGCAGAAACACACGAAAACCCTGAATGGACTCGTTCAGCGCCCACAACTGCGACAGCAGCGACAAGTCCAACTGCCGCAGTCCATACATCTCCCGGCGCAATATAGCCAGCTGGTTGTCAATGGTGCTGGAGGCGTTGCTGCTGCTGTTGGTGGGCGTGTGCTGCTGCTGCTGGGCGGTGCTGCCACTCGCACTATGCGTGGACGACGCGCGACTGTGCACGCTCTCTCGATCGCTGAGTGACTCCTGGGTAGAAGAAAGACTCCCATGTCGCCCATGGCCATTATGATTGCGATTACGCGCCGCCGACGAGGTGGATGGCCCCAGGTACAGATCGCCCGTTGCAGCGGTTAGAGCGGCAACAGACATGGCCGACTGCAGCTGCAGCGGGGATGAGGTATGCGAGCGCAGCTGCGACTGTCCGTGCACCTGGCTCTGTGCGTGGCCGCTCGTCAGATCTGATCCAATGGTGGCAGCAGCGGCGCTCAGACTTTTTGGCAGTGGCGGCAGACCGATTAACGAGTGTTGCTGTTGTTGTTGCAGCTGCAGCTGACGTTGTTGATCAGTGTTTTCCATCATTTTGCAAATATGAAAAAAGTCATAAAAGTTTGCTTTCGTTGTTCTTGCTCTCTGTGAATTTCGCTCTCTCTTGTACTCGTAATCTCTTTCTATCTCGTTCTCGTACTCGTTTTTTCTTTCTTTACTTTGCTTTTCGTGTTTCGGGCTTAGTTTGATTTTTTTAGTGTATATTGAATTTCCAGCTTTGGCGGCACATTGGACACTGTTTGTTCAACGGTTGCAAGTTCAGCCACTTGACAATGCAATGCATGTGAAAGCAATGGGAGCAAACACCCCACACCAGTGGGCAGTCGTCACCGGGCAGCGCACACTCGGGGCAAGTGCTCTCAAAGGACATGCGACAAATGCCACAATTCTCATCATTCGCTATCCAACGCCAAGATGCAACGCCCGTCCATGACTTGATTGTTACTTTCATTTTGCGCACATTTGTTTATCAGTTAAATGCTAATGCGGTTGCTTATTAACAATGTTTGTGTAATGCGTATTTCGTTAAAATACGAATCGTGAGTTTTCCGCAAAATATTGCTTTTTTTCTCCTACTACCTGAAAATAGGTCGACTGTAGTGATGTGTTTTTCGGTTTTTCTCTCTCTCACTCACTGTTTCTCGGTGTTTTTTCTCTCGATAAATGTGAGATATTCGATTTACCAGCGGCCATGCTCAAAATGGCACTGTTAAGCAAATATGATATGTTATGAAGTCGCTTGGATTCAAATTTTTAATTTTTATATATAATCGAGTTAAATTTTAATCTTGCCATAAATGATCATGAGTTTATGCCAGCATTACGTTACTCATTGTGGAAATTCTTAAAACATTTCAAATGAATAACATTTCAAGCTGTTATTAGATCACCGATATTTAAATGTAACATTCGATAGGTAATTACAATTTTTCACCAACCATGTTTTATATATTATTATTATTATTATTCCAGAATTTAGAATATAATTAAATACTGATATAAGTTCACTAAAAATATGTGACAACAAGCTAGTACTTGAATAACATTTTTATTAAGAGGTTTTTATATTCAAAATCTCGCTTAGTATATTTGCAAAAAACGTTATGTTGGTGTTTTCTAAAAATAATAATTACCGGTTATCTTGAATCTTTATGAAAATCGGAACGTAATTATTTAGATTGTATTTTTGATTGTTGTATAAAATTTGACAATTAACGTTAATTTTCAGTAATAAACATGTTAAAACAATACTTCGCTAATTGGAAAAAGAGAGCGCGTATTTTTGAATGTTTCTTATGCTTAAAAGTCGTCTTCGTTTAAAGAGCTGCAATGAAATGAAACTTTTAAAATACAAGTAATTAAAATGTTATCTAATCATACTTGTATATAAACAATTGTATTTACTATTTAAAAAGGGACTTTAAAAGTAGATTCTCTCTTTTATCAAGAGCACAATCTCCGATTATATACACATGCACATTCATACATACACCATTGTCTTACGGCTTGATCAAATTCAAGTCAAATCATTGATGATAAAGTCGTTTGCGTCGCGTTGTATCGCGTTCAGTAAACCGACGAATGTTGAAGCTGACAAACGTGCGCGAAGCTTTTGCCGTTTACGTATTGTGGTTCGTGTGAAGTTCGTCGTATTATGTGGTTTTAGTTTATAACGTGAATAAAATATTACACAAATTGTCCACAGTGTGTGCAAGAGTGGCATATATATAAAGAAAATATACAACGTAAGGCTGCGGCAAAAAAAAAATGTTTCAAGTGTGAGCTGTGTATGTGTGTGTGCTAGGAGCTGTGGAAAGCTTTAACAAAACGAAAGCAGTTCGGCAAGCTAACAAGTGAAGTAAAAGAGCCTTAACGAAGTGAACTCGATTCCTTATGTGTTACGTGGAGAGTGCAAGAGCCAAAGGGAGAGCGAGAGGGGCTAAATAACAACACGCCAAATTGACCCTGAGCAGCTCGATTTCCCATCAGTTGGGAAATGGAAATGTGCAACGGATCACCGATTCCAGTGGAACAGCTATGCGTTGAGACCGTTAACTAACTCTTATAACCAGGCGAATCTTCTCAAGCAACTGGTTCCGGTTTGGTTTGCTTCTGCGAGTTTCTCGAATTCCCCAAATTGTGTGCGTTTGTGTCTGTAAGTGTGTGTGGATGTGCATGTGCATATATGCATGTGAGCGGTATGAACACATTTAATTACACAGATGTGCGGTGGCAAGTTTTGTACATATACATATTTACAGATATATACAGACAGATATATATATATGTTTATTTGTGCGTGTTACAATAAAAGAGAATATCAATTTATCATAATTTGAAATGAAATGTGATTTCAATTTGATATTTGCGAATTTATGTGTTGCTTGTCATGTGGCCTGGCCATAAAAGTCGCTAATAGGTGAGCAAATAAACAGATGCACCTATTTGTAGAAGCTTGAGCTCTTATAAAGCATGGCCAATTACTATAGAGAAGCCGGTGGGCATTGTAATCACAACAAAAGTTAAGCAATATATAAATGTAATTGAAGGTATATTGAAGAACTTTCGGTTTATAGATAAGACCTAAAGCAATTCGATCAATCGTCTGCTAACTTGGCCTCGAGAAACGGACCTCATATCACACAAAGAACTTTTCAGCCACTTACGAGGCAATCAGCCGGCCTATCTAAAAGCTGATAAAAAGAAGAGAGCTAAAGCACTAAGCGATTGTTTTGACTGAAATATGAAAGCAAAATGCCTAGCGAGAGCATATTTATTCAAGGAAGTAATTCCCATGTTACTGTGAATTGAGTCACTCAAAAGTATTTTACACAAATGACGCATTCAACATCAATCAATATGATTCTATATATTCTATATATAATATACAAGCAAGAACAAAAATGACGGAACTCAAATCAAAAACATATTTATGAAATTCCTGGGAATGTATATTCTCAATGTTCCGACATAATAGATATATGGGTATATATATATATATATTTAAATACAATTCAAGTTCTTGATAGTAATTGCTAATTGATGCACATATATATTCATAATGTATGTTTATAATAGATAAAATTTAACATATTTTCATACATTCATGTTTCACTTACCGACAGATAATAGCATCTGAGCTCTCGCTTGAAGCTGTTTAGCCTCCCACCATCCTCCCCTCGCAAATCTTGCAAAACCTGTCTTCAACTATAGCTGACAAATACGCAATGTGGCTTTCATGTTTAATTGCCTTTGTTGTCAAATACCTGAAAAACAATTCTCTCACGTATATTACTCGTGCGTAGACTAATGTACTCAATACTCAATCTCACACTGGCTCAAGCCACAGTTGTTCGTTGTTTCATATAAAGTCAAGGCGAACTGTTTTACTCTAGACGCTGATTCACGATCTTTAGCTCGAAAGAGAATCAATTGAATTTCTAATTTGAGAATAATTAATTTGATTTGAATAATCACAGAGTTAGATGAGGAAGAAACATAGCTAAAAACTATTTTATTAGGCAAAGTCAACTGAAAGAAATAGTATATATGTATAATGTATATTATGTAAACTCTATATTTAACATATAAAATTTATTTAAGATTTAAGGAATTAAATTAGATTTTGATTGTAGCTCAGCTCATAGCCATTTAATTCACTACAATGAAGCTTACCTATACCACCCGTATATAAATTGGATAATTTCTGATTA
Organism: Drosophila navojoa; assembly: GCF_054131105.1. NCBI lineage: Eukaryota > Metazoa > Arthropoda > Insecta > Diptera > Drosophilidae > Drosophila > Drosophila navojoa. The sequence goes on along the minus strand of NC_142891.1, from coordinate 24,703,355 downwards.
TTTAAGCACCGTGGTAATAAGTTTTTCAGGCTCTACGAAAACGTTTATCAACATAGATAAACGAATGAATTTTAAAGTATACTCTAACTTAGACTGACTACACAAAAGTTGTTTTTTCTCTTTTAGCCTAGCGCTTAGAAGTATATTCACTTTTAACTATATTCTGCTCAAATTTATGGCTATTTAAACTGATGCATAATTTAAATTAAAGGCCTTAGATTCGATTGGCAAGGTCGTGCATAAGAAACTCGTTTCAATCTTAACTAATAAAATTGATATATTATTCTCCAAGTGTGTGGCACTATGCAAAATCCAATTACGTTAAATGTTGAAAAAAAAAAACCCGCGAAACCGAATCTTGTTTACGAGGCAATGAAAAGAGTTATTGATCTTTTAATGTAAAAGAACCTTTTTATACTTATTCACCATGTGAGAAAAGTATATTGATTTTATGAACAATCATTGCAGAATGGAATATTTCATAGTATGAAATATATATAAAGTATTTGATGAAACGTTTTAAGTAAAATTTTATGACAAAGTTTATGGAGTATTTTTTTTTTTCTATTTTCTGGAATTTTCTCTATATATATATTTTTTTTTACTTTTTGATAACAGCTTTTTATATAGCTATGGAATATTTATTCTAAAAACCCTTACTCAGATAAAAATTATTGTTTAGTAAATCTGAACACCTAATTTCTCCCACTTGAACACCTCTACAAATAAGACTGCATACATATAAATTATATGGTCCGCTGCTTATAAGTTGAGCTGCTGAACGAGTATTATTCAGTTGATTGAGTTGACTGGGATGTTTTACTTGATGTAAATTGAGATCTGAAGTGTTTGCTGTCTTAACAATCGTATAGACATCTACGGTTAGATCTGTTTGAGCTCTGATGGTGATTATATACTATATAGTTATAAGTATATACAGATTCATGAAAGTGGAGTCACGACTGTGAGGGCCATATATTATGCCAAGAACTTCGCTCCCTTTAGCATTGTGACATTTCAAGGTCGAGCTTTGAAGTGCGCACGACTCACTTTGTTTCAAGCAACTAGTAAACAATTTACCTTTGAAAAATTCACCTTCTGTTTTTGATTTTTTTGAGGAAAAGAAAAGATTTATCAAACGTAATTTGAGATTGAATAAGAAATGTATGTAAAGCAAATCATACTTCTAGAAAATATACATATAAAGAACAATTGACTATATTCCTGTATGCATATACATTTAATTTATTTGTTAAGATGAGCAAATCTGAAAAAGAACAAATGATTTTGACAAAAAACAACAACAAGTGTTCAGTAGTCGGGTAACTCCCCTTTTTTTAAGGAGTTTTCAAAAAGCAGAAGAGGATCCATTAAAATTGTTGTTTATATATTGTATTCGCAACTTAAGTCTGAAAGTTATTGAAATGACCTTGCAGGCGTAAAGGCAGCTGAATGGAGTTTTACTTTACTATTTCACAAAAAGTTGTTTAGCTGATTGTAGCTCTGGCTCAATATTACTTCTCCGTCGATCGATGTATATATTATATTATATATATTATTTATTATTAGTAGTATATTACTTCTATATAAGCAGATAAAAAAAATTTCTTTGAAGAATGGCATTCACTGCTCTCTCTCTCTCTCTCTCTCTCTCTATCTCTCTCATTCTCCCTCCCTCTGATTCAGGTGTTTACAAGTGAGTTAAGTAAATTACACGTAAAAACGATCGTTAAACATATCGATCCGCAACTTCAATATTTGCCTAGGTCGAAGTTGGCTTTTGGCCAACCCACTTAAATGCTAATTGCATGTAACTCGCCTCGCTTTTGGAGCCCATCCAGAATGCTATTCAGGCCAGTTTCGCCCGGTGTCAATAACCGTTTGCACGTTCGGCATTCATGGTTGAACCACAACTACGTACAACTACAACCAGACCAGACCTGCGCGTGCACTGGCCCCGATTTTGGCTTTGACAGTTCAAAATCAAGTGGTTTTTGTTTTCGCATACCCTAAACCCATTCAAAATGGTTAAAATGAGTGTTATGTATTCGTGCAATAATAAATCATGGCTAATACCAATTAGTACTTTTATTCTTGATCAAAAACAGATCTTTTCTGATAGAAACTTGTTGATCTCGGGTGATATATAAATGATAAAAACATACATGTATGTTTATATAAACTATCAATATAGAAACACTACATTTTTTCATCGTCAATCATAGATTGTAAATACTTTTTAGTTTTAATTATTGTCCCATAAAGTTGATTTGATAATCAAGTAAATATGTTTATCCTGGTAATAATTTTTATAATAAATATTAACTTGACGAAAATTACTTAAGAGCTCCTCACAGTTTCCTTGTATTTAAAATTTAAGTTTGCAGCAGCTCCAGGGTATTTTAAAGCCAAGCACGCTCAAGTGGAGCACGCTTGTGCTTGTGCAAAAAGTGATCGATCATGCGATCGAGTTTGAGTGCAATCGAGTTTCGCTTATATCAGTAGCACGATTGTGAAAAATCTTTTTGTCGTAGCAGTTTCTACAAGTCGCTAGTAATATCAAGTGCTTTGATATACATATGTATGTTATATGCACAAGGATTTCGACATAACGTTATTTTGTAAGCCAACAAATGTTTTAGATCAATCAATATTGTCTCACTGAATTTTCATTAGCAACCAAATCCCAATTTACTTATTCCAGATTTTAGAGTAATTAGTTCAAAATCGTTGATCGTTTATTTGTCGTTAGGAAAAATCAACACACGCGCTCGCATTTTTATTGATCTAACCAATTAGTGAGTTGACTGTAATGGACTTCTCAAATATTTTCAAGTTGTGGTTCGGTATATGGATTTCTCACATTTTGGCAGATTGTCTACAAAGTAATGTCGCTTTATTGCTCTATTTCGAGAATGTCATGGGGTATTCTTGGAATCATATTTCGATTATTACAAATGACAATAAATAAATGTGAATATAGGAACAAAATTATTAGAAGGAGGAGTAATCAAAGAGTGTAGATGAAGATGAATGTATGTATATGCACTGCAAATTTACAGTATGATTATCAAATATTGATTTCAATTATTATTTAGGTACTGATCGAATATAGATACATATTTTTGAATACATGAATATTCATAATCACTATTTAAATAGTTTTCTTTACTATAGAAAAAGCTCTATAAAAACCAAATCAAATTTGCATTTTCGAATAATCTACAACTTGAAAGTCTTACTTCATTTTGAGCTACAGAGGCTAAACTATAGTAGTATATAATATATATACACATATATACATGTATACACATATATATATATATATATGCTATCTATATATGTATATATTTCTACGCAAGCACATGTTTCTCGATTTTAGTTTATTGCAAAGATGTGGGGAATTTTCCAGTGTGGAAACTTAGATAATTTTTTTTACAAGTGCCATTCACATTTTATAATACTTGTTTGATAAAAAGCTGAATAAATATTAAACAAGAGTGAGTAAATCGTGAAGGACAGTTATAAGATACCCCTTAAAGAAAATAACCGATGAAAAATTGCAAATACAAAATATTTATTATTTTGAATGAAGTAAATATTTAAGAAATTTAAAATATTAAACAATACAACAACAAATTTTCCAATCAGATCTAATATCATTTATTTAAAAATATATATTTAAATGAATGTCAGAGTCGATATTCCTTGAAATTGAACGATGCAATTTATCTACGAAACTAAAGCAAAATTAACAAGCAATAACAGTAGTAATTTCAATGTGAACTAACTAACATATCATTATATAAATTTATATTATATAGAATTAGTTACAGTTATTTTGTATATAATTGAAAATAATTTAATATTATTGTATGCCAATGTTTATCTGAATATTTTGTTGCTTTGCTTTCCACAGCATCGCGTGTTTTGGTTGAGTGACTTTTTGTTATGTGTGCATATTTTGCGTTTTGTTGCTGCTGTTGTTTATTTCTGTTGTCAGTTTCATACATTGTACGCCAAAGTAAATGGAGTATATTGGTTTGTCGAGTTGTCTGCACTTGAGGGCCTAAAACCTACAGCTTTTAAGATCACAGAAGGTTGAATATAGACCTGTCTTAAGTTCCGAGTTATCTCATTTCAATAGCTCCATTGCAATAATCGCAACAGAGTATTGCGCAGTCAGTTGTACTTGACTTTCATGTTCTAACTCGTTTATGATTGTTTTGTTTTTAAACTTTTCCTTTCTTCTCTGTCATTGTAAATGCGAAATATGAAAAAATTTCGAAGGGAAAACGTCAGTAGAACAATTATTTCGCTTTGAAATCGGACAAGCCTCAATTAAATAATGAACAATGCAATTAGACGCGTGCTTAGAAATACTCTGTTCTCTGCATTTGACTCTGATCATCGCTAGAGATAAAAAATGGAGCCACAGTATTGATATTAAAGTTCTTAGTAGAAAATAAAGTAATGCTTTTATACACTATTTGTTCTATTTAATGATTTAAAAATTTATTTTTCCTTATTGATGTATTTGGATACTTTGAAACAGGGTATCTCTTAGTCGACTATGTTTTATGGTCATCGCCATATTATATAATCAAAACTGCTTGGAATGCGATGTACGTTCAACTGTGTAAACGCTACGAGCACAAATCTGCAGTGACTACAAATGTGGCTACATTTCTTTTTATTTCAAAAGCTGAAGCTGTTGCAATAGAAATGATCGACTAACAGATACCCTGAACGTCTTAAGGCACTAATTATATTTGATATACAACATGTACATACATAAAATTAAAGGAGTTTCAAGACTTCAGAGATTATCTTAAATAAAAGTCCAACTATTTACTGTTTTCTCTCGATATTAAAATTTGAATACCCTACTTAAACATTTTTCAAATAAAACTGAATTTGGAAATCGATTGTCGAAAACTCTAAATATTGACTAACTCCTGTTGGGTGTACGACAAACAAGAATTGAAATAAAAGATTGCAGTGTAATAAAAATGTAATCCAGTTTCATACTTCGAAAACAGCATACCCTGCCTGAACATATTAAGGGTATACAAGACATTTTGATTGGCATTCAATTATTGCACATACGTACATACGTCAAATCAACGATTTCGAATATATAAGTTTCCATTTCGATCTGTGCATCGAGTCAACCTTAATAAGTTTGATACGCCTTTCAATTTCCCGCTCACAGTGCGAGTGGTTTCGGGTCTGCCTGACATTTATTTTTATCCGGGAATACGAATACGGGTATACGAGTGAGCAGTGTAAGAGTGTCCGCATTTGTCAACATCTTTCAATTGGTTAACTTGTGAAATGGATGCGATTCGTAATGCTCTCGAGCTCGACTCGTTAATGACCGTTAATGAACTTCAGCGCGCTTACGGTTCGGATTCACCTGAATGCTGAGCTTTGAACTGTAACTCGTTTACAATTGGGAATCGGGAAGATGAGAAAATTGCGGTAACCGAAAAGACCGAAAATAAAACCAGTTTTGTTGATCGTTATATATCAAATAGTTGATATTTATGGGCGATGATTCACTTATTTTTGTCTCTCTGCTCTTTGTTGATGCTTAACACCTGCAACTCTGCAAATATTCACTGACGTCTTCACTTCGTCTGCAAACAGCTAATATATCCCTGTGTGTAGCCGTATTTATCAGATGAAGCAGGTGGAAGAGAAAGCTTCAGTCGTTTATTTATTAATTAGGAATGAACTTAAAATGAGCGTTTTCAGGAAAAGATTCAGTATTAAGATCTCAAGCTTAATGATTTAAGTTTTTAAATTATCTACTATTAGTCAACAAAAAACAGAAAACTCGAGCTTTAACTTCAAGATAGATCTTGAAAAGATATATCTTAAAGTAAGTCAAATTGTAAGAAGAATACTAATATTTATTTATATTTACTTCACTTCAACCATTATTTTAAAACTACAAATCGCCTAGTTTTTTGAAATGTGAATGAAAAAATTTCCACCGATAAGATGTGTAATTTGCATTTTCCACTGTTTGATTGTTCAATTATCGTATGACTGCAATATGTATCAATATTTGATCAACTGATCATAGACATATTTCTTGGGCTTACTGCAAGTGTTTTTTTGGTCGATACAATTTAAGATCTTAATGTTGGGAATGGAAGCATTTTTTTACGTAAAATATGGAATATTAATAATAAAAGTGCAGATTATTCAGATCATTCAAACAGATGTCTGAGGAGAATATGGTGAAGACATTCCTTGACAATTCTATTGTTCGTCATTAGTTGTTTACTTTTGAAAAGGTATTTATGAATAGCTACACGGAGAATATATTATATTCTCAGCAAGCAAAGCTTATCGAAATAATCAAACAAAAAAAAAAATATATATACACATAAATATTATGCAGCAACAACAACGTATTGTTTTTTGTGACTTTTGTTAATTTGATTATCATCCATTATACCATTAAGTTGTTGTGCATATAATGAATGATATTTATAGATTGTTTTAATGTTCACAGATCAATAGCTGCCTAAAAGTATGTTTTGTCCGTTTTTCAATAGCCCCATCGACCAATTTTAGAGCCATTCACAATTTTACAACCTGTGCTGCACGAATGTGTGGCCCAATTCACAGAATCTTTACCCTGTCTGCTTATCGTTTATACTGTTAAGTAAACAGAATAAATGCTTAAATATATCACAGCTTTACATGTACTACAGTATACAGGGATATAAGTGGGTACACACATATATGTATAAATATGTACATATACACATACTTATTTTTGTATGCATATAAAATTAAATAAATATACATTTAACGAGAGGAAATGAATTTATACAATTATATCTTTATATATAGTATATACGTATATAAGAAAATTGACTGAAATTATATTATATTATTATTATATTTATTTTAAGGCAGTTTTTGATAATTGCAAAACCAGAATTATCATGCAAAATGCTTTGAATTTTTATGTCTTACAACTCATATACCCTTTCGCAATACGAATTGGATAAAAATTTAATTGAATACTTTTCCTGAATGAAAAAGAAATTCCGATAATATATATCTTATTGATTATCTGAAACAAGTATGTTATATGTATGTTGACATACAAAATAATAAATATGTTAGCTTTAAGTATGTACAGAATATTCAATAGTCGACTAATATGTGCAAACGTATTGGGCGAAATGACGGTGACAGAGAGCACATTTACGTTATTGCTTTTACTGCGTCAAGACGAGTACCCGATTGAGTGCTTGCGCGTGTAAGCTACGAATGGCGGTGTGAAGTCTACACATGCACATACACACACACACTTCCACTCTCTTTCTTTCGCTCGCGTGCGCGCTCTCTCTTGGTCACGTTCGCAATCTCGTTGACGCGCTCAGTCGATCAACACGAAGCTCTCCCCGAAAACTCGAACTCACGAGTCGGAGTTGCGCTTCCGTCGGCACGTCGGCAATGAGCGCGCGGTGACGAAACGTAATCAAAGCTCTTGTATTTATATCGCGATCTGAGCTGAGCGAACGCTCCGAGTCTGAGTCAGATTAACGAACACAGGTGCGACAGCTGAAAACTCCGCTCTCTGACGCTCTCCCTCTCGCTCCATGGCGCTCGCTGTTAGCTGTTGAGAGCGCCATTATGCTATCGGCGAGATACATTTGGCTACAAGCACATCAGTTGCCGATAAAACGCCAAGCTGTTTCCACGCTCCACGCTGCGCCAATAAATCACACGCATTCCACGACGAAACATCAATGTAATTTTCTTCGCTATTTCAGCAGCAGCAACAGCAACAACAACATCAGAAGTAACTAACAACAAAACGAAAGCATTCCGGAACGGGATAAAACACAGTTAGCTCTACGCCCAAGTTGTTCCAGAGCTTTCCAAAATGTGCCGCTGTTTGCAGAAGTAAGCGGAGCCTAACTTTTTTTCTGTATTTTATTTTATTTCATTTTCGCTTTATACACTTACTGCCAACATTTGAATTCCATTGCCCCTCGTACGCAAACACCTTTCAGCTGCCTGGAAGATTGTTACTGGAACTGCTTTGAGGAGCGATTCTGCTATGATGAATCAATCGGTAAGTTTTAATTTGCATTTATGTAGCTCGTTTTTGCAGCTCACTAACCACTCTATTCGCTCTCAATGGGAAGCCTCATCTTTTTTTTAGTTGGACAGTTGAGGGCTAGCCGGTGCATGTTTACCTACGTGTTGCCATGTACATGTACGCACACACACGCACCCACACACACATACTTTTTGGCTGGTGTGCGTGTGTATTTCGCATTTGAGTCGGTAAAGTTATGCGACCGACGTAGACAATGTAGTCTTGAGTGTCAGAGGGAGAGGGAGAAGAAGAGAGAGCAACTGAGTAGTGTGTGCTAAAGAGAGTAAGAGGGAGAGAGACATAGAGAGAGGCAAGGCAAGACGTGATTGGCATTTAAACGTTTGCAAAAAAAAAGTATAGAAACAAAAACACTTGATAAATTTGATTGAAATCATATTAATTATAAAAATAATTGAATGGATTGGTGACTAAATGATTATAACTAGATAGTAATCAGCATGTTGTTGAGTTTATAAAACATGATTTCAGTTGTAACTTGGCAAGAGATAAAAGATAATGATGATGATAATGATAATGATAATGCTGCTGTTAACAAAGTTATTTTAATATTATTTATCTATATTGCTTTACAGCCAACTATAATGCCGAAGAGGATGAGGAGTATTTGGCCTCCCAGAAGCGTGGCACCATCATTGGACGCGTTCAGCCCACGGTGCAAGACAACAATCATCTATTGACAGTTCCACAACCCATTTGCGACCAGCCACTGGGCCTAATGAGGTACTAATTGACACAGCAAACAAAGCGTCAACTCGCCGCGCAATAATTTATCAGCTTTGATTGATTTGCCTGTGAATCTGGCTTGGCTGCTGAATGCTGTCACTGGGCACTGGGCACAGGGCAAAGTGGGAATTTAATATTTGTTAATCACATTGGCAGTTTTTCTGTTGTATTGTACAACTTTCAATTATCTGTACTCAATATTGATGTATTTTTGCACAGCGCCAAAATTCATGAGGAGGATTATCGGCGCGTGACACAAACGAATGTGCCGATGCTAGGACCGGAGATATTGGCAGTGTTTGCCAACTCGCAGATCTTCCAGGATCATCAGCCAACCAAGCTAAATCGCATCAGCACAAAGACATTCTTGGCCGGCGTCCATTCGCCCAACAAAGAGGCGCCGACCACGCCGCGACTCAGCGAACAGGAGCGCCTCTTGCGACGTCTCGAAGGTAATGATGGCCACAGCCACGCCCAAATTGTTAGTAGCAGCGCCAGTGGCAAAACTAGTGGTAAGACCACGCGCAGCAGTAGCATCATCTCCGGCGGTGCGCCCAAGGTGAAGTTCTACTTGAGTTGAGTAGAGCGAGTATCCAGCAGCGGGCCAAAAACAGAAAGAAAAGAAAAACAACATACGAATTCAAAACTGTGGCCGTAGCAGTAGCAGTATTTGTGCCAAAGATACTTACATACATACACACTTACACAGACAAAAAGAACTTTCGTTTAGTACCTACACCACAAAATGTGACCTAATATTATTACTAATTAGCCATAAGTATTGATAACCAGCCAGTAAAGAGTGAGAAGCGACAAGTCGACAATGAAAATATTTACCAACAGTTTAGCATTTAGTAGTATTATTTTTACACGTATTGTTACTTTTTAAGTTTCTTCGTTTGTTAGACCTTGTAATGTTAACATACACACACGCATATACATATATAACATATATTGAACCTGATTAGCTGATGTGTTTAAAGTTAATCAACGCTGATGAAAATCTGAAAAATGAAAATGGAAACACAAATACCATAAAACTAAACACAAACTCAACTCGTGACTTTTATGAATCTCCAATAGCTTAGATTTAATTATGCAAATTCTGATTACATTATATTCGGAATTGAGTTGGAAATTCTTAACGTAGCAGATGCTAATTGAAAAAGTTGGGCAATTCTGAGTAACTCTACAATTCGAGTTAGCAATTCAGAATTCTTACATCTATATATTATCATCTGATTATCAAGCTAAGAAAATCCAATGAGTCACATTAATATCATATGCTTTGAATTTTCCGTATACGTTATAACACATCGGAAATCTTTTTATTATGTATTACTTTATTTTATGAGCTCGAAAGCTCTCTCGTGATATGGGCAACCAAGTGACGAATTATTGATATCTGAATGGTACGCAATTTTTCTGGTCTTGAGTCAGAGGCTTTGTTATATATAAGTCAGATTTCATAAACGATTTATTACTTGATGAATGCATGGATAATGAGAATTCGCCCTGGAGCACATAGATCATATACTATTTGGGTAGTCCAGTCCATTGAATGACTATGTCGAAGTGGTGGCATTAAGATTGCGAATAGAATTTCTTCTGTTACCTTACGAAAGTGCACCTTAACAGATAACGTTAATTTTTTCCGTAATCGGCAATGTTCCTATCAACTCTATACAAGTGTAGGACGTAAATCAGTTTTGTTTTGTTTTTATTTTTTATTGTTTACCCTGTACTCATTCAAAGTGCGTAATAATGGGTATAATAAAGATTTATACAATATATGACAGAGGTGGCATTTTTGACTTGTTACTTGATTTCATCAAGTGAATTTGTTTTGAAATAATAGTTAGTATTGGGCTTAACAGGCTTTGAGAAAGAAATGTTAACGAATTTATGGATAAAGAAGAAGTGAATATTTTATTCCATAATATTTAAAAGTATTCACAAGAAATAAAGCCGTCAAGTACAACAAATTCCTTATGCAGTAAATATATATTTAACATTTTAAAATTTGCATTTTATTATAAATAAAACACATTCATATATTGTATATTTTATATTATATCGAGATTTTAGATGGCCTATAGGGCATCTGTTAACGGGGCACTCATGACGCTGGCACCCTCGCTTGCCTTGTTTGCTCTACTGATAACTACATAGTAATCAAATTTGTGCCCTGATAAGGTGATACGAATTCTTTTCTTCTCTTGTTTCTGCCTGCATACATATATTATATGTTTATACCTATAAATATAATATTTGTTTCTGAATATACAAAAAAAAAAAAAAAAAAAAAACTCAGGTTTTTCCTGATTATTTAATTTCTGATGACATTTGTTGCAATTATATAAAAACTTCTCAATAGATTTTGAGATGTTTCTCATTACTAAATCAAAAGTTAAATCTCCTTTCATTTGGAGAATCATATTTTAAATATTTCTCTGATTTCCACATTTGATAGATAATGAAAGCATAAGAGTAGTTTGATACTCTTAATTTTTATGTATATATTTTTTCAGAGCTCTTAGAGTCTGTTTTAATGGAAGACTCATTCAATGAGCATTTAAATTCTTCAAAGCTCTTTGAAATCGATTTGCAGTAGATCCTAACTTATGTCTGCCAGTCATTATCCAGCTGTTTTGCAACCAAGAATATACTAACTTCAATTAAATGTTTGTCATTCTCAATAATGGCTTAAATCAATAAGCTTAAAGCTTTTAGCACGCTGTAAATGTATTGAATACTTAATTATTTTTATTTTACCACATAATTTGGAAATTTAATAATATACCAGTAAGCGCTAATTCTCTGATTTATTCTACTAATTAACGTGCTTCAGAAAAACGAGAAAGTTTCAGTCGATAAGAAAATTATTGTCAGCTATTTCAATAATGCAATTATGCAATTATGACACATGAATAAGCTTTTAATGATCTACTCTAATCAATGGCTTAAGTTGGAATATATTAGATGGCTTCATAAATTATTTGTCAGCGTAATATAATTAGTAGAGTTTTACAATTATTCGAGAAAGGGTATATTGGGTTTGTTCGGGTTTCGATTTCACTTGAAATTCAAGACATCATCTGCTGTGACGCCTATTAAGGGCGTGGTATATCGGAAAACACTACATCTGGTATAACAGAAAAGCTACACTCTAGAAATTTGAGCAATCCAGGAAATTATTCAACTGTATTTTGTTTACTGAACAAGTATTATGCAGTCGATGTCGCCCAACTGCAACATTTTTAATAGCTTTAATTTCTGGTATTATCAGCTCATTTTCTACTTTATGAATATCTGTAACATGTGTAAATAAACGTTGCTCAGTTGGCTTTGCCTGACTGAAAGATACCTTGGATGCATTTGCTTGTAATATTAATATAATTTAATATTAATATGATTATTTAGCAACAAATTTTATTTAAAAATTGCATTGAAAATTGTTAAGATTTTTCTTTTAAAAAAAATTTATTTTAAATATTTTTCATTGTCAACAATAATTATGAAAATGTATTTGAAAATATAAGTAAACTAAGCAAAATAATAATTAATTAGCTGCATATAAGATATTCCTAATTTATACTACTCGAGCTGGAGGTCAGGTTCATTGAAATATTAAAAGAATAATATTGTGTAATTTAAAATTAATATTTTCAACTAATATTCTGCATAATTTATTTTACTACAGCTGGTCTACAGGCCGATGCCACCGACTCCACAAAGGCCGAGCCAAGCGCCGAGGAAGCACCATCGCCCGAGAAACGGATCACGTTCACATTGGCCCCGTCGGAGTCCTCGCCGGAGGGCAGTCAGTCACTGGCGCCGAAAAAGTTCGAGCCCATTGCCGAGGAAGAAAAGGAGGATGAGAAGGATATGGACGAGGTGATCTTGAGACCGCATCTCATCGATCGCCGTCCCCATCTGTTGCCCAGCACGAGCAGCCTCTCGTCCACGCCCAAGCGGACGCTTCGCGCGGCCAAAAGCGTACCGCACATGTTTATGGCGGACAGTGATACGGACATATTCGCCATCACGGGTACTGGCAGCCAGATCAGCATGACGCCGGAGGTGCCCTCCATATCCTTCAGCAATCTGCCGAAGAACTACGAGGACACGCCGACCATAGAAAAGTATCGCGTATCGCAGAGTCTCTACTCCATACAGAATGCAAATGCGGCTCGTGCCTTACAGGATGATTACTCCATGCCGCGTTACTTCCGACGCTCTAATATGCCCCTAGCTCAAAGCACCGAAATTCTGCCCAGCAGTACGTCGCTGGCCTCCATCTCGGCATCAGTGGGCTCGACATCCTCCTCCAAGGGCGAGCTGCGCCGGCTTGAGCAGCCCAAGAGCAAACGCCTCCAAATGCTGCGTGGCAATCTGCCGCCGCTACTCATCCATTCCGTGTCCTTCAAGCGCAATCGGGAGGAAGGCAAACAAGTCGATTAGAACTCTCTGCATCTAATAATATTACTTATCTTGACTTCGACGTGGTTAAGCCAGGCACAATGTTGTGGCTGCAATGTATGCAATAGCCCATGGGAAGGCGTGTTCGATTCCTCCTGTTTCTGTTGTTCGACTCTATGATGCATATACATATATGGTATTGATGTTTCTGATAGTAGTAATAGTTGATCGATCCTTTCTGTTGGCTAATTTGTCCGTCTGTATGCTCTGGGAATTTTAAATGTACTTAGTTTCTCTCATATGATAATATTTTAAATCATCGATATCTAGGCAATAAAATCGTTTCACATATTAGCCGTTTAAAAAGTTAGAATTATAGCTATTTAAAGATATATTATTCATATCTCTGATCAAGATTCATAGCCGAGTTGCTTTAGCTCTTTCTCTCTGTTTATTCGTTTTTTTTAGGAGTTTGAATCGTATTTACATTTTCCTGTATCATCGGCAGGTTTTTTCATATTCATTAAGTTGACTAAGGTTTATTTTTTATTCAGGCGGCTTCAAGAGTAAGAGTTGGAGATACGTTTGTATGTAGAGGTTGCTCTAAAGTATACATAAATGTGAATCTAATCTATTTAAATACCTCCTGAAGTGTCATGAAGATCTTTAAGGTATTTGCTAGTCGGGTATTGCCGACTAGAGCACACACTTCTTACTCAATGGGTATGTGCCTTACCATACTCGGTTATATATATGTATACAATAGTATATATATATTTATATAACGTATATATATGATTATACAGCTATGTATATTCGCGATTAAAGTATTTCTTATGTATTTATTTCAATCTGCTATACACTAACTTGTAATATAAACCAGATTCAATATTAATTAACTACAATCGGAATTCCATTGCAGAGAGAGAAAGTATTGTTATTCGAGAAAGATATGTTAGATAATATATACATATGTATGTATATGGATTATTCGTTCGTCTGTCTGTTTTTGTGCCAACTAGTTTCTTAGCTTTCAATGCCAAGTGGATACATGTAATTATATAAATCTTATAGCTACTGTAAGATCGATCAAAGTACGAAGTCTTTTATGCTCATGAACATGAACAAAATTTTATTATAATTATTTTTAGATTACCTTTATATACACTTATAAAACTGTTAAAATTCCATCCAAAAAATTCCATTTTAATAAAAATTGTTGAAATTTGTCAACAGATTTAATATATATATTAATCAACTTTATTTTTAGCATTTAAATGTACATATTTTTATTTTATTTTATTTTTATTTTTTCAAACATTGTATCTATTATAATAATGTTAGCATTTGTACCAAAATATATAAAAATCCTCAAAATATCAAAATATATATATATTTTTGGCTTTTTCAAAAAACATATTTCGCATAAAATATTTAACTGTAAGGCTATTTTATCTTCGGCACTCTGAAGACATAAGTTTTTTCATGTTTGTTTATTTTTTTCTTTTGATTTTGTCATAAATACATTTAGATCTGTTTTAATAAAAAAAAGTTGTTTTGCAAAGCAATTCGCTTTTACTATGCATTTTACTTAGCTTAGAAAACTTACAAAACTCTGTCTCTGAATCACAGAGCTCATAAATAATTGTTTTGAAACATTTTTTAAGCGAAAGCAGAAAGAACAATCATCCAATTGTGGTTTTGCTGCTAATGTGCAACAGCTTTAGCTCATTATAAATATGAAATCATACCTTTACGAGCTTTCGTAGCGAGCAGAAGCCTTCAAATGTGTCGAGCTATAGCGTTTGCTCTCCTTAGGATTTGCATATTTTGGAGCATATCTGTAAGTTGGGCCAGCATTGAAGGTGAGTTTAATATACGGATTGTATATCAATACGTTTCTCTTGGCTTCTCCAGTTAGTCGTATTTAGTGTGCTCTTGAATTATAAATTGAAGTTAAATGATTGGTGCTATGACTAAAAATCTTCACCATGAAGTCAGGAATATTTATAGTGCCAAAAAATTGTTGAATGAGAATTTCGACCAGAAGAAAACCAGAGAGTATATAGCAAGAAATACCGCAAATTTATTTTCATATATATATATATATATTGGAATATTATATTTTATATATATATATATATATATATATATATATATATATATGTAAAAAAAATTATATATACGTATATAGACAAAAAAAAAAAAAAAACAATAATAATATTTATATGTTTTTGCAGGATTGGCCGTGAATATAACGCATATGTTTGGCATACCGAACAGTTTCTATCCGGATCCGGTGTTCGCCCAAATTGGATCTGAATATTATTATGTAAGAGGACCACAATCGGTGTCCTGGTACTCGGCTCTACACAATTGTCATAGAGTAGGCGCTGAACTTATAAGTATTTCAAAAATGGAGACGCTATACAAAATTCAAGAGCATCGAAAGATTTTCTCTAACGGTACAAAGTACTGGGTGGATCTGTCGAATCTGGCGACAGAAGGAGATTATGTATCCATGTCGACCGGCAGGAAACCAAGCTTCGAGCATTGGTGTGAGAATGAGCCGCCACTTAAAAGTACCACAAACAATTGTGTGATGATTGAGGAAAAGCATTCTTCAGGGCCGTGCATGATAGCGGTCCCGTGCAACGGCCGAAAGGACTACATATGCCAGTTACGTACTCCGCAAACTATCTCAATAGTTGCTTTGTAACTAATATATGTGATGTAATGTAATAAAAACTAAATTTAAAATACAAAACATGCTTTTTTCTATAATCTATTATATTGGACCATATTGGATTTGTAAAAATGTATGGCTGAAGGAGATGAAACAGAACCCATAGCAAATACATATTTTCGATCAGCATGACAAGCGTAGAAAGATTGGAGTATTAACTGTTCAGGGAATCTCCTCTCTAGAGCTCTCTTACTCATTAAATATCTCACATGCATTATCTTGACAATTCTTGACTCTTTTATCTGATTCGTACTCTTCGTGAAATAAAAGAGAAATCTCTTCAGTGCTACCACATTGCTAAAGAAATCAAATGAAATATATTTTCGAAGACTGCCCTAAAGTATGCAATGCTTTTGTCGCTTCTAAAAGTTATAACCTCATATATACTATATAGATGCAGAAAATTGCTCTGACAATTGTTCCATAAATCAGATTGAATTATTATATATATGTATATATATTTGATTTTTTTTATTTACCTGCTAATAGACTTTGCCGATTAAATATATTTATTTACATTTCCGACAACAACCTCAAAATCGGACAATTAACAATTGAAATATTCAAAATGTTAAAAACATTAGCTACTTCGATGTTTATAGCTGTTTACACAGTTTTATGTTGTAGCGGATATTAACCCAATGGATTTGCTCGACTTAAGCACCTTTAATGTAAGCACCAACAGCTTGGGTTCACTTACAGCACGTGCACCCGTTAGGTATGTTTGCACTCAGCCGCGTATCTCCTACGTAAGTGTAACAATGTTATGCAGTGTAATGTTAATTTAAGTATATTTGCTGACTTTGCTTAAATAAATACAATATATTTTATATGTTTTTATAGAATGCCCTACGTATGTCACAAACCATCAGCTCAGCAATCAAACGGTGTTTTTTTTTTTTCATTGCATAGACAGCTGTTGAGAAACATTTGTATAGCATAAGATACATATATATGGATATGATTAAATTATACATTCAATATTTTCTGAATTTAATTTTATTTTTAACTGAGCTTCGCCTTTAAATAGCTAATAAATAATAAATGACAATAAATTTCCTGGTACTATGCTTAATTTATTGGTCATGATTCAGTTAACGAATTTCCATGCAATAGTTGGTGTTATCCGCCTTCACATCTTGCAATCAGTTCATTTAACCCCTTAGCAAATTAATTTTAATTTCTGTCTATCATCTTCTAGAAGGTCGTTGCAGTGAAAACTTGCCGCTTTGCAAGGCTTACATAACGAAATTCTTCTTGACTTTGTAATCTATATATTTGATAATAAACTTGATATACATATTAGAAAAGAGAATTTATCAAAAGAAATATACTGATAATTATTTTATTATAATTAAGTCAATTTTTTCAGATAAAAGTAAAATAAATTAAATATTAATAGGTATATATATATATATATATATATATATATATATATATATATATATATATATATATATATATATATATATATATATATATATATTTAAAAAATAATATTTAATAAATTCGATGCTATGCAAGCTAGCTAAATTCAAAAGGGTATTTTACAGTCGTCGTCCTACTACTGCGAGTGTCCTCAATAAAACTAAGTTTATTCAACATTTCAATCTGTAGCTGTAGTTGCCATTGTCGCCATTACACGAGTCAGCCTACTTAATTTATGCCCATTTGTGTGTTAGTTCATGCTCCTCGATATATTATAAAGGAATTGAGTTACTTTCTTCATTTGCTGTCAATTCTTGGGCGGCTGAACTCGTGCCCATCTAGGCATAGCTGCAACAAATGAAAGCGCAATTATCTGAGAATCGCGATTTTAATTTATAAATTGACCCAAATGCTCGAGTCTGGCCCGGTCTGTGTATTTCTTGTTTTGTTTTTTGTTTGATTTTGTGTGTGTGGTGCGTTTTGTCGTCAAACGGAATCTATTAAAATAAATATATTCGCGTGAACCTCATGTCGAGATGTACATACAAACATATATTATATATACACATGCATATACATATGTATAGGTGTGTACATAAAATTAAGAATTTGAAATTAAGAGAAAGCAATTTCAATCCACAATGAAATTTTTAAGCAAAAGTCCAAATTGGAATCTAATCCATTATCTATTTACTTATTTATCATAGATGGAAACAAACCTGACTTAACATAACTAAGGCGTTGAGCTTATCTATTATACTCCTCATATATTTATACTCCAGGCTATTACTGATTTCAATTATTTTTAACTAAATATTCAGTTATCTGTGAACTATTCTATTTCTATTCACGCTGGTGTCCTGCCCGAAATGCAATAAAATATGATCTCAATCAATTTTGTGTTTATACTAAAGCCGTAAGTTATTTGCCTTTGCGTTTAGAACTTTGAACAACGAGCTGTGACGCAAGTGTTTGTGCTTCGCGTGAATTTGCATCACAGCACCACCACTAGCCTGAGGTTCAACTATTAAGCCTCTGACGTAGACGCCAAGCGGTTGTTTAAACTCACCTTTAAGTAACCGTGAAAAGGCTAACAGTTCTGCAGCTGATCGGGCTATCATCAACCGTTATCAGCAATCGAGCTGCTTTCCCAAGGGCATCTGGTCGTATGGGTGATTTCAAATCAATTCAAATACTATGTATAGCAGCTGTGCCAAGACTCTTAAGCCACATAGATATAGATATACAATATATGGGCCTATTCTCCTGCTGATTGTCTATGCCTGGGCTCAACTAGGCGTATGCGTGATATGCAGATACGCAGATGTGAAAAATCCCTGATAAGCATAAACTGGGCAGCCACACGCCGTCAGCTGATAATGCGAATGAAAGACTTATTTCATAAACAAATACACAGTTACGGAGATATATACATATATTTAATATGTATATTTCGTATTTTCAAGAGAGGCTGGTCGCATGCGGGATATTTAAATCACATATATATTCGAATTCTATATATATATATATATATATATATATATATGTACGTATTTTTTGTCTGGCTGCACCAAAGCAAACATCAGCTGAAACGAAAAGTTTATACATAGAACTGTATGTATGCATATGTATCTATATTTGTTTAATCTCTTGTAGGAGCAACTAGTCGTATACGTGATTTCAGTCAACTATGCACTCTAGCATACATACATATATGTATATACATTATAGCATCTTTAGCCATACCGATAAGCTAAGGCTAACATATTTCAAACATTTTTCAGTCAAGAATATTCATGTGTGAGCATTCTGCTGACAGGCTGCATTCCCAAGGGCAACTGGTCGTATGCGTGATTTCAATCAAACATGCAGGCAAATGTGATGTGGCTGTGGTCGAAATACATAATATAAACGTATATAATAAGTTCGTCAGCCGATAATGCGTATACAACATGTATATACACTTACAAATATATATAATTAATAGACTGCACATATATGTACATGTATGTATGTATATATCCGTATGACTGCGCGTGACACACACACACACTGCTTAGTTTTTGTGTGTTTTGCTTTGTTTGTAGTAAATTTCCGCAGGTCCAGTTCGATGTCAGCGCCAGCCTGACTAACCAATCGCCGCGTTATCAGTTATCAACAATTGCCGCTGGCACGCGGCTCACTGGAGCTAATCACATTGTTCTCATGTGTCCGCAACGGCAGATAGTCGTGTGTCGGTCTAGATGGGCGACGATGCGATGTGGCACGGTTATCACCCAAGCAAGGTCAAGGCGCACTGGAAGCAATCCTCGTCTGCTGTTGCCAGCGCAATCAAGAGTAGCAGCACGCGTCTTTGTTTTGGTCTGGTGATGTTTTGCCTCTGATACCCTGTAAAGCTAGCGAAAAAGGTGTGTATGATGCGCACACAACTATTTTGGGCTTTCCCTATTTCTAATTTCGACTGCGACTCCTCACAGTTGCTTAGTTTAGGTAGAAATGCAGCTAAACTCCATCTTATTGCTCGCCAATTTTCTACAGGGTATCTACCAATGAACCACTCCCTCTTAAAAATTCTCACTTGTTATTTATAGCTCATAAGTTGTCGTTGTTGCTGTGGCCATGCAGACGCATTCGGCATTGATACGGAACTTATTCACCTGTTATATAGCGAAATACATTCTTATCTTGGCCGTATTACTTAACGCATAAATAATAGATTTTTAATTCCTATTCGTATGGTAAATTGGACATAGGCAAAAAGTGAATTTTTATTTTATTTTTGATTTTTTTTTTTTTTTCATTTAAATATTTAGTAATCTTTAGGGAGAAATGTGTTCAACTATGAGGTAATGCACGTGCACTCTTTACCTGAACATTAATGGTAACCGCTGATGTGGTGGCCAAGTATCCATATATCAATATATTAATTATTAATATTAGATTTTGTATTTCTATTCGTATACTAAATTGGAAATACAAATTAAACGAATTATGTTTTTACTTTACTTTCATTGAAGCATTTTGCAAGCTTAGGCAGAAATTGTCTTAAATTTTTTGGTAATGCACCTTACTTATCTGAAGGTTGATGGAAAATGCTTAGCTAAGTAATAAATGATTTGCGAATTTTTACTTATGTATTTTTATAAAATCATTATCATGTCATCTAAATGCAATCACAGCAGAAACGTGCCTAGAAATTGTTATGATGGACCATGGCCTCAGAAAGCTGCGATAGTTTGTCGCTATTATCATATGTTCTTAATTATAAACATAATAATGAAGGCGATGTTGATGTTGATGCTGATGATAATGCTAGGCTAAAGTCCCTCAACATGAACTGTGAATTGTGAACTCGAGGTGAACGAATTATTGCCAACAAATATTCTTTTATTATAATTGCTTTTTTTTTTTTTATTTCGTATATTACGTAGAGAAACTTTGATTTACGTAAATTAGTTGCAATGTTTTAGTATAATTGACGTAATATGAAATAAATGTATTCCTGAATTTTATTTATAGCCTTCAAGTTTATAAATATATGCATACGTAAACATATTCATTTCATTTTATAAAGGGAAGAAAGTTAGTTTATAATGCAAGTTGAAATTGGGTTTCGATAGGCGTATGATATAAATATTGCTGGACTGCTCGATTTCCCACATAGCTAGAGGTTGTATATTTTGATTATTTGCGAAGAGAATTATAGACTGTTGAGACTCTGTAGTCCATAAACGGGGCAGAACGGGCGTTAATAACGCTGGGAGACTATGACAATTTCAAGTAAAGCCTCAATATATAATGCTTGAATATCTTATATATAATAAATAAATAATAAAATACATATATCTAAACAAAATTTAAAAAAACCAATAATAATAAAACAAAAAATTATTTAAAAAAAATTATAAATTTTTTATTTTTATTTATATTATTTTTTATTTGTTTTTTTGTTTTAGACATAAGTTAACAAAACTAAGAGCTAATTTTAAACTGTATATTTGATACCATCATGAAAACAAATATTGTAGATCATGAAACCCTTTCGAAAGTTGTCACAAACGAAGCACACGTTGGGAAAGAATTTATACTTTACCTAATCATTGTTTAACATATGGTAGGGAAACTCAGGGCAGTAAATTTGTAGATTTTTTTTTATAATATTTTAGATATAACATAATTTCAAATGGAAATTAATACCACATCATTGTTGCCGTACGTGCTAGATCTGCTAAGTCGCCAGCCAGATCTATGTGAGTAAAAGTCACAAAGTAACGGTATAGATAGGTGATAAATTCACAAAAATGCAAAATGCCCACAGGCACCACAGTAGATGCGTTGTGTGCAAAGATAAAGGACGTGGTCATGGACGATGTCATCAGTCCATTTGGCACTCTGAAGCGGGCAGTGGAGTTCTCCGTCGAGCTGGGCTCCAATCTAGGCCTACTCCTGTTGAGCGACAAACGCATTCGCATGCCCTTCAATTTGCGTACCAAGAAGGACGTCGCAGCGTGCCAACAAGTCGATGAGCAAGCGCTCGCCGAGGGACACGAACGTAGTGTGGTCAAGCGTCTAGCCAAGACAGTAAGTGTGTGCAGAAACTTAAGCTGAGATTGTCTGACTGATAGTCTATTGACATCTCCGCAGTTGAAGGACCCGCGTAATGGGGTTCGCAAACCGAAGACCAGTGTTAAAAAGCGACGCAAATTTAACTACAAACAGCCAGTCGCTCGTCCGAAAAACAAGAAGTGCAAACTAACGAAGAAGCAGCTCATTCGTCAGGCCTGCAGAGCTCGCGGCAACTATTAAAAGTCTTAAATTTGTTTTTGTTCTATTTTTTGGTAGTTTTTTTATATTAAAGTAGGTCAACATGGCGTTTCCATACACACTTGGACTAATTAAGGGGCATGGGTATGGGCATAAGCTTAGGCACGAGCACGGGTTTTTCAGCACAACATGGATAGGCAGCCGGTGTACGGGTGTACGTTAACGGCTGGTGTGCTGGGTTGGCACACCTGTCCAGCTTCTCCTGCTGTCGGTGCGTCGCAATTTCTGTTAGAATTTCTGAAAGGTTTTTCTTTAGCATAACAATGAATTATTCAGAGGGGCGCA
The DNA here is from genome assembly GCF_054131105.1 of Drosophila navojoa. Lineage (NCBI taxonomy): Eukaryota > Metazoa > Arthropoda > Insecta > Diptera > Drosophilidae > Drosophila > Drosophila navojoa. The sequence continues at coordinate 24,680,769 of NC_142891.1, read as the reverse complement.
ATCGACGCTTGGTCGCAATTCAATCGCAGTCTTTGTGTCGAGTCTAGAGCTTTGAACGGATAGACGAATTTAGTATTAGCTATGGATATCGGCGATTATGTATGCGACTTTAGAACTCTTCCGTTCCTCCCCCCCAGAACCGAATGCTTAAAAAGAGTGTCTGCAGTGCGCGACGCGTTCAGTGTGCATTCGGATCTAGTCGGAACGATATCAAGCCGAGACAAAAAGGATATATCAACTCGATAATCGAAGATATCCTGTAGCGCAAACTCAAAACAACAAAACAAGATCCTTCAAGGGATATACGGTGTCAAACAAACGCTACAAGATAAAGTGAGTGACAGTGAAAAGAGCTATACAAGAATATATATTATATACATACGTATATGTATATGTATATGTGAGTGCGTGTATTTGTGCGTATTCAGAGCAACCAGAAAAGTTCGGGACCCACTGCTTGACCTGTTACCACACACAACGTGGCGTGTTTCAAAATTCCATTTGTTATTCCCGTTGACATTTGCTCGTGCTGTGCGCATTCCAATCAAATGCCTAAAACTCCATTTACATATCATCGAATGTGTTACAGTGAGAGGAATTTCAGTTGATTCTTACACATGGGGCGATGGCCCCTTCAAAACTAATTGTGTTATTATTTACATTGTACTGAGCTACTGAGTTATTATTTATCTTGGAGTAATACAATGTGAACAAATGAAATAAAACATTTGACCGAGTGAATTAACTAAATACGCAAATACGCACAAAATATTTTACAATTTTTTATCCCATAATAAAAAATAAATTTATATCCTACTAATCTAAGATTTAGAGATTAAAAAATATATGCTGATGACAAAATATATATCGTTCTGAAACAGCTATAAATCTATACAAAGATTTAAAAGTCTGTGATATCCTTCGAACCAATTTATCAAAATTTAAAGAAGCAAAACATATTTTTTAAAACTGTTTCAAAATATTGAATGCGTATCGGTAAATTACAATATAATACCCCATAAGAAATAGAAGTTTTTAAATTTTTATTAATTTTAGTTCTCACCGTATTGTTTTTATATTATCAATATCAAGCTGCGATATTTAAAAATCGACTTTTTTAAATGACATCAACTTTAAGCTATTTTGGACTTAATAATAAACAAAAAGTCGATTGTAAAATGCGTTTAAAATAATTTTATTCTATTTATTTATTTACCTATTATTTATGTTAAATATTTTAAATTGCATTTCTTTAGTTGATTGATTACTGATTTTATTTTATTTAACATGTTTTTAGTTCTTTGATTATTTCTTTTTTCAATTTTACATTCTTTACATTTATTTATTGTTTTTTTTTTTATTTAATTTTTTTTTTTTTTTTAATTCATTGATTTTTTTATATTTTAACTATTTTTTGTTGAAAATTTAGTGATTAGTTTAAAAAGTAATATGAAATATATGTAGTGCAGCTTATGATTTTTTCATTTAGATAAAATAACTGCAATTGCTTAAAAGATTTTAAGCGAAGCTAACTCATATTTTAAATTTGAAATATGTTTATTTTATGCTTTTTGAATTTGATGCGCTCGCATAGATAATCTAGGCTTAGTTTACTAAAAGCAATTAGTAAAATAAAAAAAGCTTTGGAAAATAGGCATTCATTTTTATTTTTCATTAAACTCAAGAAAATTTAATTATATTATTAATTTTATTTACTGTATTTTTTACTGTTTTTTTTTTAAGACTTTAAAAACTCCTAATGACTATATTTTTCTAAACAATTTTTTACTTGCTGCAACTAAATTGAAATTCGATTCATTATTATATATTTGTATGCCATGCACAGATTAATCCGATACCAATACGACACTGAACCAAATAAACAAAATGGGCAGCAAGAAAAGGGCGGACCAGGCGACAGCGCAAAGCAATGGAGCTGCCAGTAGAGTGGGCGATATTGTCATATCGGGGCTGTCGGGCAAATTTCCGGAGAGCAGCAATGTGGAGGAGTTCAAACAGAACTTACTTAACGGCATTGATATGGTTACTGACGATCCGCGACGCTGGGAGGCAGGTAGGGGCAATACCTGACTAGCCCGATATGTTTTGCAGTCCAATATAAATGTATGTGTGTATATCCACAGGCATATTTGGCTTACCAGAGCGAATGGCCAAAATGAGAGATGAGGATTTGGAAAAATTTGATGACAAATTTTTTAGCGTACACCAGAAGCAGGCCGAGCTCATGGATCCGTGCATGCGTATGCTGTTGGAGCTGACACACGAGGCCATCATTGATGCCGGCATCAATCCGTCAGAGCTGCGCGGCACTCGCACCGGCGTCTACATTGGCCTCTCCTTTGTCGAGACGGAGCACGAGATACCCAACATGGAGCCCAGCAGCATCAATGGCTACTGCTTGACGGGCTGTGCCCGCGCCATGTTCGCCAACCGCATCTCCTACACGTTCGACTTCAAGGGCCCCAGCTTCATCGTCGACACCGCCTGCTCCAGTTCCCTGGTGGCGCTCTCTCACGCCTACACGGACATGCGTGCCGGACGCTGCGATTACGCTCTGGTGGCCGGCGTCAATCTCATACTGAAGCCCATCTTTGCCTTGCAGTTTCTGCGTCTGGGCATCGTTAGCCAGGATGGCGCCTGCAAGACGTTCGACGCGGCCGCAAATGGATACGCCCGAGCCGATACCTGTGCCGTGGTATTCCTGCAGCGCAGTGAGCAGGCGAAGCGCGTCTATGCATCCATTCTGAATGTGCGCACCAATACGGATGGCTTCAAGGAGCAGGGCGTCACCTTTCCGGACGGCCGCATGCAGCTTCAGTTGCTCAAGGAGACGTACAGTGAGATCGGGCTCAGTCCCGACGAGGTGGTCTATGTGGAGGCCCATGGCAGCGGTACGCCCGTGGGCGACGATCAGGAGGCAAACATGCTGAGCAACTTCTTTTGCCATCCTGCGCGTCCCAATCCCCTGCTAATTGGATCTGTCAAGTCCAATATGGGTCACGCTGAGCCCGCCTCGGGCGTGAGTGCGCTGGCCAAGATGATCATTGCCATGGAAGAGGGTGTTATACCCAGGAACTTGCACTACCACACGCCGAATCCCGCCGTACCAGCCCTGGTCGAGGGCCGACTCAAAGTGACGGACCGCAATCTGCCCTGGCAGGGCGGCATTGTGGGCCTCAACTCGTTTGGCTTTGGAGGCGCCAATGCTCACGTAATTCTCAAGTCACACGAGAAGAAGAAAAAGCTGAGTACAAAGCCGAAGGACCCTTTGCTGAAGCTTGTTACCTGCTCCGGGCGCACCGAACAGGCAGTGCAGCAGCTCTTGGAGGCAGCTGCGAAGCATCGCAATGACGATGAGTTCTTGGCGCTGATCAATGACATCCACTCGCAGCCCATTCCACTGCATCCCTATCGCGGCTTCTCTGTCCTAGGCCCAGCCGGCATCGTCAAGCAGGCGGTACAGCCCTACGAAGAGGAGCAGCGACCTATTTGGTTTGTCTACGCCGGCATGGGCAGCCAGTGGGCCAGCATGGCCAAGGATCTGATGCAAATCGAGGTCTTCAACAAGTCCATACAGCACTGCGCCGAGGTGAGTAAACCAATAAAGTACATTTATATGATATAGTATAGGTATTCCTTATTGATAATCACTTAGCGCCGTCAGCCCATAATCTGTGCTGCTTATATAGGAAAAACGTAAATTAATAATAAATGTTTTACGTAATATGTATGAACCTTAAAGGTACTCAATCAAATGGACTTTGACCTGATAGAGGTCCTCACGCGCTCTACCGAGCGGACATTTGACAACATGCTCTACTCCTTCGTCTCGATTGCCGCCGTTCAAGTGGCTTTGACGGACTTACTCAGGACACTGAACATAAAACCCGATGGAATTATAGGTCACTCGGCAGGTGAGCTGGGCGCTGCCTATATGGATGGATGCCTGACAGCCGAGCAGACGGTGTTGGCCGCTTACTGGCGTGGCAAGAGCGTCTTGGATACGCCAGGACTGCCGAGGGGCAAAATGGCAGCAGTGGGACTGAGCTGGGAAGAGATAGGCCAGCATCTGCCATCGGATTGCTATGCTGTGTGCCACAACAGCGAGGACAACTGCACGGTGTCGGGACCCGTTGAGTCCATGGATGCAGCCATTCAAAAGCTGAACGCCGAGGGTATCTTCGTGAGAGCTGTGGAGTCGGGTGGCTATGCCTTCCATAGCAAATACATTGCGGATGCTGCGCCAATGCTGCGCAAGAATTTGGAACGTCTGATCACAGAGCCCAAGCTGCGCTCCAAGCGTTGGCTGAGCACCAGCGCTCTGGAGCGGGACTGGGAGACACCGGCCTGTCGCATGGCCTCGGCAGCATACTTTATTAACAATCTGATTTCACCCGTGCTGTTCCATGAAGCCGTTCGCCACATACCCGAGAATGCGCTGATTGTGGAAATCGCGCCGCACGGACTCTTCCGCTCGATACTGCGTGCGCTCGGGCCGAGAATAAGCTACGTCAGCCTCATGCAACGTGGTCACGCCAACAATGCGGAGTTCCTGATGACCCAGATTGGTCAGCTCTATGCAGCCGGTGGTCAGCCCCAATTGTTGAGAATGTCCCCGTCGAAGGCAGTCAGCTATCCCGTCTCTCGGGGCACGCCCATGCTCAGCTCCCTGATAGGCTGGGATCACACGCAGAAATGGAGCTATCCCAAGTTTCAAGGTGGCCGCCAGTCCAGCCAGCTGAGCATTGAGCTGGACCTTAGCAAGGAGGAGAACGCCTTCCTGGCTGGCCACACCATCGATGGCCGAATACTCTACCCAGCCACGGGGTACCTGACACTGGCCTGGATGATGCTGGCACAGCAGCAGGGCTGTGACTACCAGCGTACGCCCGTCGTCTTTGAGGACATTGTGTTCCATCGGGCCACCATTCTTGGCCTGGAGGCGAGCGCAGCGATCAGGTTGGCGGTGAACTACTTCCAGGGCAACGGCACTTTCGAGATCTGTGAGGGCAGCAGCCTGGTGGCATCGGGCAAGATGCGACTCGTGGCCAATGGGCAGGATTTGCTGCTCAATCTGCCCACACTGCCAGGCAGCGCGGGACTAGCCAAGCTGTGCACCAAGGATGTCTACAAGGAGATGCGACTGCGTGGCTACGACTACAGCGGCGTCTTCCAGGGCATCCTAGAGCTTGACAATTCGGGCGTCGTTGGCCGCCTGCAGTGGGCGGACAATTGGATCAGCTTCATCGACACCATGCTACAGTTCCGCATACTCAGCAACAACACGCGCGAGCTGTACGTCCCAACTGGCATCGAGCGCGTGGTCATCGATCCAGTCAAGCACTTGGAGCTAGTCAAGCAGCACCAACAGAAGCTTCCGGCCTACTGGCATCGCAACATCTCCGTGGTCAAGTGCGGCGGGGTTGAGGTACACAAAATAAAGACGGCGCAGACCCAACGTCGCTCGGGCAGCCAGAATGCACCCAGTCTGGAGCGCTATTGCTTTGTGCCGAACGTGCAGCTGATAGATCCACGCGGCGATCAGCAAAATGCCAAGATCCATGCCCTAACCGTGGCCATGCAGCTGATCATCGAGAACAGCGGCGGCGCAATCAAAATCAAGGGCGTCGAGGTGGCTGGCAATCGCACAGAGAATCTAAATGCGGTCAAACTGCTGGAGCTCATCGAGCGTGAACCAATCCTGGTAGCCGACATCGCCGTAGCCACCAACAACAACAACAACGAATCCGCACTGAGTGAACTACTAAAATCTTCTGGAGTTCGCATTGTTGTCGCAGATCTGGCCAAGGCTGCTGTGGAGCGCCAGTGTGACTTTTTGTATGCAGCGGACTTGTTCAGCACCGACCCGACATCAGCAGAGCTTCAGCTAACGCACTGCATCGATACGATTAAAGCTGAGAGCGGATTTCTTCTGCTGGAGGAGAGTGTTAGTGCTTACAAGGCCAGCGGACAAGCGCAGCTCAGAGGACTACAAATATTACCTATTTTGGAGCAGATCTACGACAGCGACCGCATGCTGATCCTGGCCAAGAAAGTAGTCGAAAAGGAGTTCACCGCCTCGCCAATCGTGCGCGTCTCGAGCGACAGCTTCAAGTGGATCGCCGAGCTGAAAACTGCGCTGAACAAATCACAATCGGAACAGACTAACGTCTATGTCGTAGCGCAGGGAGATCCACGCACTGGAGCTTTGGGCTTTATAAACTGCCTAAAGAGAGAGCAGATTGGCTACCGCATCCGCCTGTACTTGCTGCAAGACCCCGAATCACCGAAGTTCTCTTTGAAGGATCCCTTCTTTGCCGATCAAATTGCCAAGGACTTGGCCATCAATGTGTATCGAAATCGTGCCTGGGGCACCTACAGACACTTGCCGCTGAATTCACATCAACCGTTGCTAACTGTGGAGCAAGCCTATGTCAATACCCTGATCAAAGGAGATCTGTCCTCACTGAAGTGGATTGAAAGTCCTCGCAGCACAAATGTGGACCTTGACAAATGGGAGCCCTGCACCGTGTACTTCGCTCCCCTAAACTTCCGAGATGTCATGCTGGCATCGGGAAAACTGGGTGTTGATGCCCTACCGGCCGACTTGGCGCATCAGGACTGTGTGTTGGGCCTAGAGTTTGCTGGTCGCGATTCACGTGGTCGTCGCATCATGGCGATGGTCACTGCCAAGTCTTTGGCCACGAACTGCTTGGCCAATAAGAATCTTCTCTGGGATGTGCCCGAGCACTGGACCATGGAAGAGGCCTCTACAGTGCCCTGTGTTTACTCAACTGTTTACTATGCCCTGGTCGTTCGCGGACAAATGAAGAAGGGTGAGCGCATCCTCATCCATGCCGGCTCCGGCGGAGTTGGCCAGGCAGCCATCTCTGTGGCTTTGCATCATGGACTGACTGTCTTCACCACCGTGGGCAGCAAGGAGAAACGTGAATTTCTGCTGAAGCGCTTCCCCAAGCTGCAGGCGCGCAACATTGGCAATTCACGTGACACTTCGTTCGAGCAAATGATAATGAATGAAACGAATGGAGAAGGTGTTGAGTTGGTTCTCAATTCCCTCTCAGAGGAGAAGCTCCAAGCTTCGATCCGCTGCTTGGCCCTCAACGGCCGCTTCTTGGAGATCGGCAAATTCGATCTGAGCAACAATAGTGCCTTGGGCATGTCTGTGTTCTTGAAGAACACCTCGTTCCATGGCATCCTGCTTGACAGTGTCATGGAAGGCGAGGAGGAAATGCAGAAACAAGTGGTATCGCTAGTTGCTGAGGGCATTCGGAACGGTGCCGTGCGACCTCTACCCACGACTGTGTTCACTGATCAGGAGATCGAAAAGGCTTTTCGGTTCATGGCATCGGGCAAACACATTGGCAAGGTTGTCATCAAAATCCGTAACGAGGAACAGCAATCGATGCTGCCCAAGCAGCGACTCATCAACGCCATACCACGCACCTACATGCACCCGGAGAAGAGCTACATTGTCGTTGGCGGCCTGGGCGGCTTTGGCTTGGAGCTCACCAATTGGCTGGTGAATCGTGGAGCACGCTACATTGTCCTGAGCTCACACACGGGCCTAAGGACTGGCTACCAATCCCTGATGATCCGCCGCTGGCACGAGCGTGGCGTACGCGTAATCGTCGACATCAACGATGTCACCACGGCGGTGGGCTGTGCGAAGCTGCTAGAGAGTAGCAATAAATTGGCACTGGTTGGGGGCATATTTAATCTGGCCGCAGTACTCAGAGATGGGCTCTTCGAAGAGCAAACGGTGAAGAACTTTGAGGTGGCGACTGCTCCCAAGGTACTGGCCACAATGCATCTGGACCAGTGCTCACGCAGCATGTGCCCGGCCCTGGAGCACTTTATTTGCTTTTCAAGTTTGGCCTCGGGACGCGGCAATCCTGGACAGACAAACTATGGTCTGGCGAACTCATCCATGGAGCGCATCTGCGAGCTGCGCCAGGCCGAGGGCTATCCAGGCATTGCCATCCAATGGGGTGCCATTGGCGACACCGGCCTCATCATTGAGCACATGGGCAACAATGACACCGTGGTGGGCGGAACTCTGCCGCAGCGTATGAGCAGCTGCCTGCAGACCTTGGATACATTCATGCAGCAGCCACACCCAGTGCTAGCATCCATGGTGCTTGCTGAGAAGCGCAAGACGGAGCAATCGAATCGCCAGAGCCTCATAGCAACCATAGCAAATATAATGGGTCTGCGGGATGTCAACTCCATTCCGGACAAGACAACACTCTTCGATCTGGGCATGGACTCGCTCATGAGCACCGAGATCAAGCAGACTCTGGAAAGGAACTACGATCTGGTTCTGTCCGCCCAGGAAATTCGCCAGCTAACCTTCACTGCACTTAAGCAGATTGATAGTCGGGAGGCGCAAGCGACGGCTTCAAGGACCGACAAAGCTACAGCGGCGCAGACAAATTCTGTTGCCAAGAAGATGGGGCAGACGACCATTGCTCAGACCGATGAGACTCGCAAGGTATTCGCCAAGGAAGTATTACCACAGGATGTGCTTGTGCGGCTGCAATCCAAGGCGACGAAGTCCGGCAATGAGCCAGCTGTGTTCTTCCTTGCGCCCATCGAAGGATTCACCATTGCCATCGAAGCACTGGCCGCCTCACTCACCTGCCCAGCCTACGGCCTGCAGTGCACAGAGCAGGTGCCACTGGACTCGATTGAAGCCTGTGCCGCCTACTACTTGCAGCAAATACAAAAGCTCCAGCCCAAAGGACCCTACAACATTGTGGGCTACTCATTCGGCTGCCTTCTCGCCCATGCCATTGGCGTTGCCCTCGAGCAACGGCGCTTTGGTGTCAAGGTCATCATGCTGGACGGAGCTCCCACAATGGCCAGTGGCTACGTGCAGGAGGCGAAGAAGCAAACCGACGATCTGAATCGCCAGCAGTCCATGACGTTGGCTTACTTTGGTGCTCTGCTGGCAGATGTGGACTACAATCAGGTAAATCAATTACAGCCCTATTATATATATCATTGTAGAACTCGAATCTGCTTTACAGCTGTTGCAAGTTCTGGAAGGTGTCGAGACGTGGACCCTCAAATTGGACAAACTTGCAGAGACTCTATCGCCTCATACTCAACAGACCAAGGACGTGGTAAGTCATGAGATTGATTATAATATTGTATTGAACAAAATTAAAGGACATACGATAGCCACAATATAAATTACAAATACTTCACTGTAATGTCAGCAATATCAATCGAATATTTTCTGTTGATTTATTTTACCTTTATCAGGAGAAATACCTAAGAAGTGATTGAGATCCATTCACAACAAAACTATGTCCATTCAATCGGAAATTTTTAGACTATTTTCGAATTTGCAACTACATTAATATATGAGGAAATACCTAATAAATCCATGATATTTGTATGCTGAAGCTTGATTTCGTCCCTTCGACGCTAAATTGTTAAACTTTCCTTTTTCAGACTACTTAAAGAAAAACGCACACACTAAGCCTTCTTCTAGTCAACCCAATATTTTTATACAAAATTTAATTTTCAAATTTTACAAAGAACAGTGTAGATCCTGAAAATTTCTTTGAGATACGTCCCTGTAAAGTCTTAAGCAAAGCTTAATTTCGACCATTTATTATACTATTTATAAATTTAGATCTATCAACATTTAAATATATATATATATATATATATAATATATCAAGCTTTATTTCTCCCATTCAAACCAAAATTTAGACTTTAAAGAATTCCTACAATGATGTCAATATCAATTTGACTCGTAAAATATTTGGCTCCGCAAACGCTAAACCGCCAATAATTTAGAATCAAAATTAAACAGAATTTTCTATTTATAAATGATGTAAAACGTTTAAACATAAATAATTAAATCTAGTTTAAATATAAAATAATCTAATTTACAAATTTTGAATTTTTGCAATCTCAGATCAAGAAAGCTGCCTGCATGTTTAAACAAAAGCTTCTTCTATCCGAAAGCTACAAGGGCGCAAAGCAGCTGAACAGCGATGTGGTACTGATTAAGTCGGCGGAACATAATGCAATTATGTCTCAGGATGACTACGGTCTCAAAGAGGTATTCAAATGAACATAAACGCTTTTAATATTGAATATCATTTAATCGTCATGTAATTTATAGATTTGCAGCGCTCAAATCGATATGCATGTAGTGGCAGGAACCCATCGAACCTTCCTCAAAGAGGCACAAACGTTGCAAATTATTGAAAAGGTTTTATGCAAAGAAACACAATAGTTCCATGATTTATATGTTAATAATAATTTTACTTTATAATATATGCAAATACATAATTAATAGGCAAATTTTTTGTATTAAACTCAAGTTTTGTTTATTTACTTTTGATGAATCAATTTTCCGTCTGACTTTGTGCGACCTAATGAAATTTTTAACACAAAAACTTCATACTGATAAGGAATATGATCACACTATATAAGACATTCATGAATACAAACATGCGTCCATATAAATAATATATTATAGATGATCAGTAAAAATGTTAAAGTCGAGCGTTGCCGACTGCACAACACTTGTTCACGGCTCAAAATTCAATTTATAAAGCACATATGCCACGCCCTCTATAGACATTATACAATATTCAATTGTAGAAGATTTAGCTTTATCTAATTTGCTAGAAAAGTCAAACAAAACTAATATACTTCTTTTTCTTGATGAACGAACGTACAAAATATTTTATCAGTTCACCTATCTAAATAACACATTCATACATGCATACATATACAGTAGTAATGTGCTATTATTTTGTTAACAGCAACAAATATACCAATAATTATGTATGTTTGCACGTCTGTACATATTAGTGCATTTACCCAGAATTTTAAAACAAAAAGTGGTGCGATTTTGATGTCAGCCGATTTGCAACTGTTGCATATTAACGGATCAAATCAAATACACACTTATGTATGTATGTATGTATGTATGTATGTATGTATATACAAACATAAATAAACTTGAAAACATAACATCGCATCAGCTGTTTTGTAGGGCTCGCAGCCACTGTTAAGTTTGCAGCAACAACAGCTCAATAGCATAACAGACTGAAAGGTTAACAGAGAGCAAAGAGCTTTCAGTGCTTATCTTGCTTGCAGTGTTGCCAGTTTAGCTATTTAATAGCATTTCTAGCTACTTTTAAATAGTAAATGCTATGAACATTTTGAAAATGCTATTCGCTATAAATCTAGCTATTTTATAAAAGAAAATTTTAGATTTTATTTTAGTGTTTAAAAAAAAAATTTCGATGCTCTCGTCATCAATTGTGTAAAAGAGTGTATCAAGAAATGGAGAAAAAAAGCAAAAATTTCTTGATTCGAGGGCAAAATTCACAGAACTTAAAATTTCGATAAAAGAGGATGAGTTGGATAACACGCGGGAATATTGCATATACTGCAAATGCAGTGTTTTTATGAAATTGCATGGCATTGGAATGCATAAAGAGACTTATGCTTTTTAAAAATTTTTATTTTTTATTTCTAAGCTATTTTTAGCTATTTTTTTGAGGCGATTTTGCTATTTTCATATCTCAAAACCTGGCAACACTGCTTGCTTGTTGCTGCTGCTAGCTCTCTTGCTCTCACGGCGCTAAGACAAGCTTTTGCGGCATCGACACCAGACGCTGTAGTCGTATAAAAGCCACCGCTCACCTGATGCCGCGACTATTCGTTCACTTTCGTCGTTAGGTCGCGCCAGGAATTGCGGTAGTCTTCATTTGAATAGAAGTCGATTCGCCTTTACCAAGTGTGTTATCCATCAACTGCGCGTAGCAAAGTGTTTAATCAATTTCGCTTCGAATAATCCAAATAAATTTATGTAGAACAACCCAGCTGTTTCACTAAGTGCAACATTTTAATAAAAACAAACTGTGACATACATTGAAGTCAAAAGCTATTGTGTTTATTTGGCCAACATCTAAAACGGTTGATTTGTAACGCACAGGAACTAACTGTCTCAACGAAAAAACTTCTATCCAATTCCCTTGGCATTCGCATCGCCCGGGCAAGTGGTTGCTGCTGTCTCAGAAAACAGCTGTCGAGGAATCGCCTGATTTTTAGGTATGTATTCTGCATTGTACAAGCATACTGTGTACATGTACTCGCACACACACACACATTTACATGTATGGCCGTTTACTAGTGCGCCAGTGTGCGTGTGAAATAGCTCCACAAGAAAGGAGAGAAAAAAGAGAGAACATAAAATGCAAAACTTCATTAACTATTGTTAACTTTCTCATCGTTTGAAAGAGCTAGGTAAATTCCACTTTAAGATCAACTTGAATTGATGGTAGAATTTTAAACTATGGCATCATTTAGTTTTTAATTGGCAGTTTAATTAGCAAATGACACAATCCGGTCCAAATCGTGTTAAACTTTTAACTTTAATCACTTCTCACCTGCCGTGTAATATTTGCCCCTTTAGACTCATAGGTTTTTTTTTAGCAAATTCGCAGTAGACAGACGAATATTTAGGGGTTGCCAACACAACAGCCTAATAAATACATATACACGAATTTATACATGTACATATGTATGTATGTGTGCGCTACGGGCTATATAGTCTATGTATGTAAATATTTTAGCTTGTATTTCGATTATAGAATGTTGTTAAAATGAGTCAATTATTTAGATAGCATAGCTAATTAGGATTACGTTTAAAGTACGCAGTTCCAAAATATGTACATACATACATACATATGTATGTGAATACATATGTATATGTATAAATATACAAAGATAGTGCCTGAAACCCGACCTCGACATCGACTTCATTTCATATAGAAAAGTACTTGGTAGGGTTTCGCATTCTAATTGACAAGTTGGTCGATTTCTATGATTTCAGTCTAAAAGGAAAAGGAAAGGAAAACTAATGACATAATTGATTGGAAAATTTCTAATCTACGTGCATATACATACATATATACATACATATATGTACATACATCTTAATATGTATGCATGTATAAGTAACTGTGTCTAAATATTTTCCATCCAGATAGGCAAATATTTAAGCACGCGACCAGAAAGTGTCCAGTCGCAACGATATTTATGAATATACACAAAAGTCCATCAATACGTAATACTTGTGGAGATGTGCTATCAGTTATACCAAGTCGATTCGCATTAATCAGACCATTTCCCGCTTATCATTGGCAATGAACTTGAGGCGCACGACTCGTACGACTCTTGCGTCCGCATATGTATAGGAAGGGGCGTGGGTGTCGCGATGCATGAATGGACTCCGAGTGGACTGATACTCTCATTATGAAGCTAGGTGCAGTCGTCCAATAATCGATAAGTGTGAAATGACCTGAGTGCATAAATAAACAAACTTGAAGTGTGAGAAGGTAGTGCTTCTAATAGCCAGTTACGATCCGTCATGCAATGGCTAGTCGCGGTTGGTTATTGCTAACAGACCGTTTTGTTTACATATCGAATGACGCCATTTTCGGCCAGTGGTTCGATAGCCGCACTAAAAATCAATCGACACGCAGTATATGCATGTATTTATAGCTGTGCCTTCCTAGTTCTTGTATATAATTAATGTAAAAGGATACATACACATGTATATTTGAATGTTGCCATAGGTAAGGTAAGGAAACAAACAAAGCGACAGCAGCGAATCGGACACCCCCTAAAACTAACAAAAATAATGCCTAAATAAACTTGAAAATCACGCCACCATCTCGCTCTCTACAAATTGCTTTCGAACACGCGTCATGCAAATGTCAAAGTATATGTGCGTGCGTGTGTGTGTGTATGTTTGGATTATTTGTTGCCGGCTGGGCTGGCGGGCAATTTTACGATGAAAGCCGGCGCCTCTCTCGCGCTCTCCCTCTCTTTCTCTTTGTGTATATGTTACATACATAAATATGTATGCTTTTTTTTTACTTGCTAAAACTGTTCTTGCAGACCTTCTTTCATATCAAATACAAACATACCACGAGCCACTGGCTTGGTTTAGCGAACTTCTTTCATCATGCCGTTCTCAGTGCTCTTCACATCGTACGAGCTTTGTCGGTAAAACGTGCCAAACATTTATGTATGGGTGAGCGTCAGCTGCGACCCCGCTTTTGGCATTTCTATGCTAACAAATTTTGTGTTGCACTGTCTTTTCCGACTCTCTGAACACAAAGAGAGAGAGAGAGCAGCATGATGAGAGCGGGCTTGTGTATTTTGTGTTTTTGTATATATTTACACACATACATACATATATACATACAAACATGTGTACGTACACAAATAATGTTGCCGCGCACTGTTGAGCATTCACTAATCACGCCATAAACAAGCACAATCGCCTCGGAGAGCTAAGTAGTTGTTGCACGAGCATCATCTCCAGAAATCACCTGATTTTCAATTACTCGCCATAAGTCAATCATTCGACTAGCCGGGCTGATGCTTAGCTTTCGAGAGAAACCAAATACGTACGAAAGCTTTCTCAACACAACAGAATCATTAACAGCAGCTGTAGTATAAAGTAGTTTAATATTAACATAGCCCTGCTATACCTATTTAATTAGACATTACTGTCTTGTGTACATGTGCAATTTGCATGAACTGGGTATAGTATAGGATAAAGGTAATTCTTAATTATAGAATTTTAGTAACTGATTATTCAAACTGATATTTGAAGTACGTGGTATGTAAATTCAGTGGTAGATACATATAATATACCTGTGTCAACAAAAATGGTGCAGTTAATATATTAAATATGTAAATAATAATTCAACTACATATGATTCAACGTCTTTCGTTCACTTTTTGAATCGTTTGTATTATAATAAAAAGAAGACAGTTTTCTGATATATCCAAGTAATGTGATTATGGGATAGATTCTCCTCAACACTTTATCTTAATTCCATATTTTGGAATTTAGAATTTCGATTACTGCAAAAAAGTATGCAACACGTTTTCAAAAAATTTAAAATAAATCTGGAAATTCATATAATATATGTAGAGTAAATATAGACAACAAACTTTTGGCTTAAATAGATAAGGATTTAGGTGCTTGTAATCTAGAGATTGGTATACTAGAATATAGAGAATAGAAATATAGGTATTGAAAAATCTTGAAGAATTTTAATATTTCATAATAGAATTATTAGATGAATCCAATTGGAAATATAAATTATATAGCTGTGGAAATCATTCTAGCTCATATCAGATTGGTCGATCGATCGATGATATTAATGACAAATTTGGTTTTGATTTATTCTTGCAGTCGCTAAAAACTGTTACAAGCCGTGGATCAGCAAGCTGTTGCGCTTAAGCAAAGTAACAATAGCAACGGTCCCACTGTGCAAAATAGCGGTAAAAGTGCACGGGCTTTACGTCGACGCCGTCGTCGCAATAGGAAGCAACAAAATTCACAGCAACCTGACGCCTTCAAGGAGCCAAGCGAGCAGCTAACACCTAGCACCTCCGATTGGAACCGTGCAACGAATACCCTAACAGACAACAATATGCCAGCCCGTTTTTCCGAAGACGTAATCACCGCTGAGCCAGCGACGCGTACTGCCCCCCAATTGGACCTGGGTGGTGGACACTATGCGCCGCGTCAGCAGGCATTGAATGAGGAAATCGCTATTACTGGTTTCTCTGGTCGTTTGCCAGAGAGTTCGAATATTGAGGAGTTTAAGCAGAATCTGTTCGATGGCGTCGATATGGTCACCGATGATCCCAGACGCTGGGAGCGCGGTAAGTGTACAGAACTTGATTGCTATAGGAACTCTATTAAATAGAATTGTATTACTACAGGTCTATATGGACTGCCCGACAGAATGGGCAAGATCAAGCAGAGCGATCTAGAGAACTTTGACCAGCAGTTCTTTGGCGTGCATCAGAAGCAAGCCGAATGCATGGATCCCTTGCTTCGCATTATGCTCGAGCTGACTCACGAGGCAATCATCGACGCTGGCCTGAATCCAACAGATTTGCGTGGCTCGCGCACTGGCGTCTACATTGGTGTCTCGACATCGGAAACGGAGCAGCATTGGTGCTGTGATCCGGATCGTGTGAATGGCTACGGTCTGACGGGCTGTGCTCGCGCTATGTTTGCCAATCGAATTTCATTCACGTTCGATTTCAAGGGACCCAGCTACAGCATTGACACCGCCTGCTCCAGCTCGCTGTACGCCTTGGAACAGGCCTTCTCCGATATGCGTGAGGGCAAGACCGACAATGCGATTGTCGCCGGTGCTGGCCTCATTCTCAAGCCCACCATGTCGCTGCAGTTCAAGAGGCTGAACATGTTGAGCCCAGACGGTAGCTGCAAGGCCTTCGACGAGTCGGGCAACGGCTACGTTCGTTCCGATGGTTGCGTTGTGCTGCTTCTGCAGCGCACATCGGTTGCTAAGCGTGTTTACGCTACAATCTTGAACGTGCGCACAAACACGGATGGCTACAAGGAGCAGGGCATTACCTATCCCATTGGCAGCATGCAGAACCGTTTGATTCGCGAGACCTATGAGGAAATCGGCCTGAATCCCAACGAGGTTGTGTACGTGGAGGCTCACGGCACCGGCACCAAGGTTGGTGATCCGCAGGAGGTGAATTCGATCACAGACTTCTTCTGCAAGAACCGTACCACCCCCCTTCTGATTGGTTCGGT
The DNA here is from genome assembly GCF_054131105.1 of Drosophila navojoa. Taxonomy (NCBI): domain Eukaryota; kingdom Metazoa; phylum Arthropoda; class Insecta; order Diptera; family Drosophilidae; genus Drosophila; species Drosophila navojoa. Next base: position 24,664,085 of record NC_142891.1, on the reverse strand, counting down.
GAAGTCGAACATGGGTCACTCGGAGCCTGCCTCGGGCGTGTGCTCGGTAGCCAAAATCTTGATCGCTATGGAGACTGGCATCATTCCCGGCAATTTGCACTACAACAAACCCAACCCTGATCTGTACGGTCTGCTCGATGGCCGTCTTAAGGTAGTCGATAAGAACTTGCCATGGAACGGAGGCATTATTGGCTTGAACTCGTTTGGATTCGGTGGCGCCAACGCCCACGTAATTCTCAAATCGAACCCCAAGCCGAAGGCCATCACCCCACGTAATGGTGGACCGAAAGTCGTAATTGCATCCGGCCGTACATTCGAAGCCGTACAAGAGATGCTGGAGTCTGCCGCCGACCATACCGACGACGATGAATACTTGCAGCTGCTTAACGACATTCACTCCAAGCCCATTCCTTTGCACTACTTCCGCGGCTACACCGTGGTGAGCAACAAGGGCTCGCTACAGCGCGAGGTGGTTGAGTTCAGCGATGACAAACGCCCCATCTGGTTTGTCTACTCGGGTATGGGCAGCCAGTGGGCTAGCATGGCCAAGGATCTAATGGAGATCGATGTGTTTGCCAAGACCATCCAGCGCTGCGCCGATGTTCTGAAGCCAGAGGGCGTGGATCTAATTGATGTGCTCACTCGCTCCACGGACAAGAGCTTTGAGAACATTCTGAACTCGTTCATCTCCATTGCCGCCATGCAGGTGGCCCTAACGGATCTACTCACCTCGCTCAACATTCATCCCGACGGCATCGTTGGACATTCCGTGGGCGAACTGGGCTGTGCTTATGCCGATGGCTGCTTCACCCCGGAGCAAACTGTGTTGGCCGCTTACTGGCGTGGCAAGAGCATCTTGGATACCCAACTGCCCAAGGGCAAGATGGCTGCCGTCGGCCTGAGCTGGGAAGAGGCGCACAAGGTCGTGCCCAGCGATTGTTTCCCTGTCTGCCACAACAGCGAGGACAACTGCACGATTTCTGGACCCGAGGCATCTATCGAAGCGTTGGTAGCCAAGCTGAGCGCTCAGCAGATCTTCGCCAAGGCTGTCAACAGCAGCGGCTATGCATTCCACAGCAAATACATTGCTGATGCCGGACCAAAGTTGCGCAAGAGCCTCGAGAAGATCATTCCCAATGCCAAGAACCGTACCGCTCGTTGGGTGAGCACCAGCATTCCGGAATCCGCCTGGGGCACACCAGTTGCCATTCAGTCGTCAGCAGCCTATCACGTGAACAATCTGCTCTCCCCTGTACTTTTCCACGAGGCTCTGCAACACGTTCCCAAGAATGCCATTGCTATTGAAATCGCGCCTCACGGCCTACTGCAGGCCATTCTGAAGCGTGCTCTTGGCCCGGATGCCACCAATTTGAGCTTGGTTAAGCGCGGCCACGAAAACAATGTGGAGTTCTTCCTGACCAACGTGGGAAAACTCTATGCTGCCGGTGCTCAGCCCCAAGTACTGAACCTGGTGCGCCCCATCAGCTATCCGGTGGGTCGCGGCACTCCCATGTTGAACTCAAAGATCGGCTGGGATCATACACAGAAGTGGCTGGTGGCCAAGTTTGGCAAGGAGACGTCATCGGGCGAAACTATTGTCGAGGTCGATCTCTCCAAGGAGGAGGATGCTTTCTTGGCGGGTCACAACATTGATGGACGTATCTTGTTCCCAGCAACTGGCTATATGACTCTCGCCTGGATGACATTCGCCAAGATGCGTGGCGGAGAGTTCCACAAGACGCCCGTTGTCATGGAGGATTTGGTGTTCCATCGCGCCACCATTCTGAACAAGAGCGCCGTGGTTAAGTTTGGCATCAACTTCTTTGACGGCACGGGCAAGTTCGAGATCTGCGAGAGCGGCAGCTTGGCTGTCTCCGGCAGGATAACCATTCCGGACAGCATCGATAACGAGGAGTTGCCCTTGGAGCCCCAGACAGCCAGCACCGTTGCGAAGCAGCTGGCCACCAACGATGTCTACAAGGAGTTGCGTCTGCGCGGCTACGATTATAGCGGAATTTTCCGTGGCATTGTTAAATCCGATACGTATGCCTCCACTGGCAACTTGCAATGGGTGGACAACTGGATCAGCTTCATGGACACCATGCTGCAGTTCAGCATTCTCAGCAAGAACTTGCGTGAGCTGTACTTGCCCACGCGCATTGAGAAGGCTGTGATCAATCCACTCAAGCACCTGGAACTGATCAACGGACTCAGCAAGGAGGCCCAGAAGGAAACTGGTGTGCCGGTCTACTGGTACGACGACATCAATGTCATCAAGAGCGGCGGAGTAGAGCTGCGTGGCCTTAAGGCTTCGCTGGCCCAACGTCGTCCCGGCACCCAGAACCCACCCACCCTAGAGCGTTACACCTTTGTGGCCAACAACAACACAGCCGAGCTGCATGAGAACACTGAGAAGGCTCGTCTGCATGCTCTCGATGTGGCCATTCAGCTAATCATCGAGAACTCCGGCGGAGCTGTGAAATTGAAGGGTGTCGAGCTAGCCAACGGTCGCAATCCCGATGTGCTCATGGCCAACAATTTGCTGCAGATCATTGAGGGCGAGCCTGTGCTCACCGGCGACGTGGCCGTGGTCACATCCAACAACGATGAGGAAACTATTGCTAACGCCCTGGGCGACTCTGGTGTACGCGTCATCTCCAAGGATGTGCTGAAGGAGCCCGTTGAGCAGAATTGTCACTTTGTGTACGGCATCGATGTGCTCGCCCGTCCGGATACCAAGACCCTGGAGAACAGCATCGCTAGCATCCGCGACACGGGCTTCCTGTTGTTCGAGGAGACGGTGAATACGTTCACCAAGACTGGACGTGCCCTACTAGAGAAATTCGGTTTCGTCAGTGTGCAGGAGCAGGTGCTCGGCGGTACTCGTGTTGTTGTCCTGGCACGGCGCAAGACTGACCTGAAGACCCGCAAGTCTGTGGTCGTCAATGTCACAGAGAAGAACTTCAACTGGGTGGATGATCTGAAAGCTGCCTTGGCCACAGCGGCTACCGACAACACGCAATACGTCTATGTGGTCTGCCAGAACGAGGAGCTGTTTGGTGCCGTCGGTCTGATGACCTGCATCAAGAATGAAAATGGCGGCAAACTGGCGCGTTTGGTGTTTGTGCAGGATGCTGTTTCCGAGAAGTTCTCGCTGACTACGCCTGTATACCAGAAACAGCTGGAGAAGGATCTTATTTCGAATGTACTTAAGAACGGCAACTGGGGCACTTTCCGTCACCTGAAGCTTGAGACGCAGCAGGCTACCCTACAAGTCGACCATGCCTATGTCAATACCCTAGTGAAGGGCGATTTGTCGTCTCTGAAGTGGATTGAGGGTGCCAAGATCGACAGTACCACCAAGAAGGATTTGGAAACCTGCACCGTTTACTATGCGCCCATTAATTTCCGTGACGTGATGCTGTCCTCGGGCAAGCTGGCCGCAGATGCTCTTCCTGGCGACTTGGCCGAACAAGACTGCGTCTTGGGCTTGGAGTTCGCTGGTCGTGACTCAGCCGGACGCCGTGTCATGGCCATGGTGCCAGCCAAATCTCTGGCAACCACTTGCATCGCCAGCAAGCGCATGATGTGGCAAATTCCCGACAAATGGACCATGGAGGAGGCCTCGACGGTGCCTTGCGTGTATGCCACCGTCTACTATGCCCTGCTTGTCCGCGGGCAAATGAAGAAGGGCGAGCGCATCCTCATCCATGCCGGCTCCGGCGGAGTGGGCCAGGCCGCCATCTCAGTGGCTTTGCACCATGGCCTGACTGTCTTCACCACGGTGGGCAGCAAGGAGAAGCGTGAATTTTTGCTGAAGCGCTTCCCCAAGCTGCAGGCACGCAACATTGGCAATTCACGTGACACTTCGTTCGAGCAGCTGGTTATGCGTGAAACCAAGGGACGTGGCGTGGATCTCGTGTTGAACTCATTGTCGGAGGAGAAACTTCAAGCTTCGATCCGCTGCTTGGGTCTCAACGGCCGCTTCTTGGAGATCGGCAAATTCGATCTGAGCAACAACAGCCCCTTGGGCATGTCTGTGTTCTTGAAGAACACCTCGTTCCATGGCATCCTGCTTGACAGCGTCATGGAAGGCGAGGAGGAGATGCAGAACCAAGTGGTATCGCTTGTAGCTGAGGGCATCAAGAGCGGCGCCGTTGTGCCTCTGCCCACATCTGTCTTCAATGACATGCAAGTGGAGCAGGCCTTCCGGTTCATGGCCTCTGGCAAGCACATTGGCAAGGTGGTCATCAAGGTGCGCGACGAAGAGGATGGCAAGAAGACGGTGCTGCCCAAGCCGCGTCTAATTAACGCTATTCCCCGTACTTACATGCATCCAGAGAAGAGCTACATCCTTATTGGCGGCCTGGGTGGTTTCGGCTTGGAGCTCACCAATTGGCTGGTGACACGTGGAGCACGCTACATTGTGCTCACCTCTCGCTCTGGTGTGAAGACCGGCTATCAGGGACTTATGATCCGTCGCTGGGAGGAGCGCGGCGTAAAGGTGGTCATCGATACCAACGATGTGACCACAGCCGAGGGAGCCAAGAAGTTGCTGGAATCGAGCAACAAGCTGGCCTTGGTTGGAGGTATCTTCAATCTGGCTGCGGTGCTGCGCGATGCTCTGATCGAGGACCAAACTGCCAAGGACTTCAAGGCCGTTGCCGATCCCAAGGTGACAGCCACCAAATATTTGGACCAATATTCGCGCACCATCTGCACTGAGCTGGACTACTTCATCTGCTTCTCCAGCGTGTCCTGCGGCCGTGGCAACATTGGCCAAACCAACTACGGTCTCGCCAACTCGGCCATGGAGCGCATCTGTGAGCAGCGTCAAATTAGCGGCTTCCCGGGCACATCGATCCAATGGGGTGCCATTGGCGACACTGGCCTGGTGCTGGAGAACCTCGGCGACAATGACACTGTCATTGGAGGTACTCTGCCCCAGCGCATGCCGTCCTGCCTGCAGACCATCGATCTGTTCCTGCAACAGCCCCATCCGGTGTTGGCCTCTATGGTGGTGGCCGAGAAACGCAAGTCTGATCAGTCCGCCGGAGTTAGTCTAATTGCCACCATTTCCAATATCTTGGGTCTGCGTGATACCAAAAACATTCAGGACGCTGCGTCGCTAGCCGATCTGGGAATGGACTCGCTTATGGGCGCGGAAATCAAGCAGACACTGGAGCGCAACTTCGACATTGTTCTGTCCACTCAGGAGATTCGCCAACTGACTTTCGGTGCTCTGAAGGAAATGGATGGCGGTGCCGATGTGAAGACTACTACAAACACTACTGATGCCGCTGTCACTGAGACCGTTACAAAGTCGACGCCTCCGTCGCGCACAGCCAGTCCCATGGGCGATGGCACCCAGGTGGTATTCACCACTGCCCTCATACCCACTGAGGAAATTGTCAAGCTGGAGACTCAAGCGCCGCCGAACAGCAAACAGACGCCCATCTTCTTCATGGCGCCCATTGAGGGCTTTGCTACGGCAGTGGCATTGCTGGCCAAGCGGCTGGAGGTGCCCGCCTATGGATTGCAATTCACCAGCAGCGTACCCTTGGACTCCATTGAGTCTGCTGCCAAGTTCTACATCAAGCAGATACGCACGGTGCAGCCAAAGGGACCCTACAAGCTAGCTGGCTATTCGTTCGGCTGTCTGCTTACCTACGTGATGGCTGGCATCCTGGAGGAGACCAATGAAATCGCAAACATTGTCATGCTCGATGGTGCGCCCACCTACGTCAACTGGTACACCAGCAGCTTCAAGCAGCGCTACACTGTGGACGACAACAACAGCAATCAGAGCTACGGCCTGGCCTACTTTGGTCTTGTGCTAGCCAACATTGATTACAAAGCTGTAAGTAATTATTTAAAGAAATCTTAAATCATATTCCATATATAAATCAATTTCAAATTCATTTACAGCTGGTACGCTTGCTGTTGGTGATTCCCACTTGGGAGGAGAAACTGGAGAAGTTTGCCGAGCTCTTGAGCGTGGAGGTTACACAGCCTGTGGAAACAGTAAGTACAGAGTTTTCCCTTTTACCAACTTTTATTTACAGTAACTAACTGATTCACCTTTTCCGACAGATCAAAACGGCTGCGAAACTCTTCTACAAGAAATTGGAGCTGGCTGACAGCTTTAAGCCCACGCTGAAACTCAAGTCGAAGGTGACACTGGTAAAGCCTACCGATAACTCTGCTAAAATGGATGAAGACTACCGCTTGAAGGAGGTGAGTTTCAAAGAAAAAGAGAAACATATAGAAAATAGATTTGGAACTCTTATTCATTTGTAAACTCTTCTCTTAAAGGTATGCACAAAGCCCGTGGAGGTGCACACAGTGGAGGGCAACCATCGCACCTTCCTCATAGAGGATCAGTCCTTGGTGACCATACAGAGTATACTGAAGCGACTCTTCAACTAGGCAACTTAGCTACATTCCAAAATGCACGCGCACACTAAACATAAATAATACTCATGGAATATATACTTCTTATTTTTGATAAGAAAGTGCACAGGCGCATCATCACCCATCACAACGGCTAGCACATTTTATAAATGAATTTATATGATTAAGCTACAAGGAATATAGTCAAATTTCATTTTCCAATCCACAACACATTCCCACAACCAACGATTTTGGACGGTAGACAGCAGCACAACAGCCTGTACTCATCCTTAACTGCCGTCTTGCAGCTCCTGTGGATGCCCAGGTCCAACAAGTAATCCACACGTGCTGCGATTCCGGGCAGTTGAGGGGAGCAAAAGCATTCCTTTGAAAACTACAGCTACTACTACAGCTAGCAATAGATTCAACTAACCAAATATAAATGTGTGTACAATTGTCACATGTTTTTTTTTTAGTTTTAATTTTGTAATTCTAAGTCTAAAGTTTGTAGTTTCTCTCTCATTATTCGAATTATTCAACTATATATTTATCGACAAATTGAAAATCAAACAAACAAAGAACGAAAAATTGTTATATTGGTGTATAAAATAGACATACAAAATGATCACTCATGATTATTGAGGATATATATAAATTTATAGAGTCCATAAACATATTATGAGTAAATAAAGAAAACTTTCATAATAATAATAACTATGTCGTAATATATACTATATTCGTTTTATGATATGCTGATAACCTCATGGATTAACAATTGATGTCCACTTTCTGGCTGTAATACGTTTCCAAGGGTTCCCAAAGAATTTGTTACCCCATTTAGTTAAAACCCATTATGCAGATGATGATAAGCTTAGATTTCCCTTTTTATCAAACAATATTGCTTATATGGAATTTTGCCAGTAAATACACTTATTTAATACCTGTTTAATCATAATGTTTACGCTAAAATGTATTCAATATTTGATTGCTATTGTGATAGACTTGTTAAAACCATCTAAATGGAAATTCAATGCTAAAAGTTCAATATTTGTGAAGTCTGGGCGAATGGCTTGTGCTGAATCAAAATCTATAGCTAAGAGCATTATCAAGCGCTCTTGGTAACAGAGATTATTTTTGTTCTAATTTGGGAAGATTTTTTGGATGTTCAAAAACCTAAATATTTACTCTTTAATTTAGTAGAATTTGAGAGATTCATAACAATTTAAAATGATAGTATAAAAACATAAAGCCTATCAATTTTTCAAAAGAAACATAGTCTGCGCGTGCTAAACATATTTAATTTCTTTATATATAAAGGCGAACAGCCGCACCGGGATAGATCAGCTCGGCAATGGATCGACTGTTAATCGTGCTCAAGAATACATACATATATGTATGTACATGTGTATATGTATAAAATATATTGTCCGTTTAATTTGATCAGTCTACTTTGCTTGCTTCTCTTTTCCTCTATTTCTCTAATACATACTCTATAATTACCCTCCCTCTCTGTCTATCTGTGTCTCTCTCTCTCTCCCTCCATATATCTTTCTCTCTCTCTTTATCTCTCTCTGTCTATCTGTCTGGCTCTGTTACTCTATCACAACCTGCCTCTCTCTCTCCTTCTTTCTCCCTCGCCCTATACATACTTTTGTGGTATCCCGGTATATTTACATCTATCTCTCATTTGCATAAGCTTAAACAGGAACGCTAATAAATATTGAACATGAGCAAACATTTCAAACTTATTCAATTGAACACATGTTTGGCAGACAGTTGTTCCTGATGTCGCTCTGAATAATTGATAACATATTGATTATCAGCCATTGCCCGCTACATATGACCCATGGCGCCTGAAGTCACAGTCTCGTTCTCAGCGGGAAGTCTTTTTCTTGTTTTTGCACTTGTTCCAATCGGGTGTAAGTGAATTTCACTGTATCTCAGAGTAAATCGAGCAGTGGAATACGAAGATCGCTAAAGTAAAGTATATAATATTTCCCCCTTATCAATGCTGATAAGCCACACTGCTGAGACTTTCGATTGGCTCAGAAGCACATTATGTGGAAGTATTTGACTAACTCTGTTAGTTGATGAGAACCTGGATCGCTGGACTGTTGTACTATGTAAATGCTCGTGTTCCACATTTAATTTATTTATTTTACTGTCAAAAATTCCAACGTTTGCTTTAAGAGTTTGCGGTAATTTTAACAAATAAACAAAAATGGATTTCGTTTGCATAAGTAATTGCATCAAAAATCTTCGAAAGAAACAAGAAATGTGTGTCAGACGAAATTTGAATAATTTTTGTTTCTTTTTTCTGCTTTCTGAACAAGCGCCAAGCCATAAATAAAAATGACTTTAATTAAATAATCTTATGCTAGGTCAGTTATGCGAAGCCGAACGCATTTTTAATACCACCTGTGTCTAGTCTCTGAGTAAGGCTATCTAATGGGTCAAAAGTGTATTGATGATAATGATAACGATAAGATATATTGACACACATTTTATTTGTCGTCAAGAGGCCATATTAAGACTAATTTTAGGCGTACACTTGAATTCGGGTAAGTGAAGTAATTTTGATTGGCCGTTGAAAAGAGTTGTTGATAGAGGAATTACAGCACAGACTAACAAAATTGAATGGATTCATATTTTATTTTTTTTAGAGAGTTTTGACTGTAAAATAGACCGTATTAAAAAAGGGTTAGATCTCTTAATATACTCCAAAGCAATTTTCAATTTTCTTTTCTTGTAACATTAAAATCCGTTTAGGGATTCCAAAATATAACTTGTTGAATGTATACACCAGTGTGAAATTATGAATAGGAAATAGGAAAGATCTGAAGAAGAATTGAAAGATAGAAAGACAAATCTCTTGGAAAGTTTCCTTTCATCACCCTCGCAGCTCTCTGATTCTTTCCCTCTCTCTCTCTCTCTCTATTTGTGTTGCTCTTTTCCTTCCAATTATTCTATTTCTGTCATAATCATTGTTTCCTTTTCAAGATAGCAGTCTCTCTCTCTCTCTCTCTCTCTCTCTCTCTCTCTCTCTCTCTCTCTCTCGTTTACTCTCTCTTTCTTTCAAAACCTCTATTGATAAATCGTATATATGAATATATTAGTATGGGGTATGGGGTCGCCTATTTCTATCATTCATTATATATTAATAAAATTGTGAATGATGACGGTGGGAACAATTGTTCGAATTACGCTTTAATTTTTACCTTAATCAGTCTGAATTTCATATTTATACAATGTATTGATCAAATCACAAAAAAATTTTGTTTTTTGTTATCTTTAGCTAATGAGATTCTGGCATAAATTAATAGCCAGATAGTTGTTATAAAGGGAAAGTCGGCCAGCAGTTGTTGTTTCAGTTCTAGTTTTCCAACTGACTTGCAAATTGAATATTTATAAAGTCAATAAGTTTATGAAGCTCATAAAGTGCGAATAAATTTAAAAATTTTATTAGATCCACTGTTTGGCGCAAGTGCTAAGTGCACAATCGAGATTCCGAAGTGCGACGTTTCCATTGGCATTTGCCATTATCCATTCGGCGGTTAGATTATAGAAAAAATTTAAAAGCCCTTTAGCTGTCTAACTATCCAGCAAACATATAAAGCATTCCGCTCTAAACAGCGATTTCAGATATTGAATTTCTATGTAATTTACTTGAGAATAATTAGGCAACCGTCATATACCCATTCAAAGTGCTTGGAGCAGGTATAATGGGGTTTTGTATGAATATGAAACATGATCTCGGATGAACTCATTAAATGTATATAGTCTTATATAAAAGTGAATCTAGCCATACCAAACTAAATTTTTATTGGGACGGTGTAATCTTAAATTTTTATAAGTATAAATACATTTTTTTAAATAAGAAAAAAAATTAATAAAAACAGAGAATTAGATATATGTATAACGTTTTGATACTCATTCAACTTATTTCGAATATTTATATGCTTTTATTACAAAAGTCAGGACAGATTTAGGGTATTGAACCTTGGGTTCAATTCATTTATTTTCATATTCAGCTAATTCAATCATTAATTTCCCTCATTCTAATTGCAATATTTTACACGTCCCATTCATTCTACGTAGTTGAAGTTAATTTGAAATTTAAATATTGTATATCAAATACATAATCTTGCATTTTTATTTTTATTGTACATACTCAATGGGTATTCTTATATTACAGAAAAGGAAATATGTAGATATGATTGTCTATTTTGATTTCAAGCACTAGATATGCTACTTTTAACTATATATTGAAACACAATTAGGTGAGAAGTGTGTTTGGAATTCAGAATATTCTACAACGTTAAAGACTCTCGGAATCAAATCTAATCAACATCGAGTTATTATCACACATACATAAGTATAGTATCAGTCTGCAGCATGATTATTTTACTCGATTTATGATTAACAGATATATGCATGTATTTATTTGTTGCTTAATTTACTTAATTTTTTTTTAATTATTTATCATCATATTTTTTTAATTGTTGTATTATTATAAAAGCCAAACAAATAATGCAAACAGGTCTAATTTTTTATTAGTTTAGTAAAAACAACAATTTATGCAATGCATATGACATGGCCGCTTCTAATCAGACGTAGGTAAAAATGTCTATAGATCGTTTCTTAGATAAATTATTCTTAGTGTTCACGTTCAGCAGTAGCTTGAAAGGCAGGGCATTTCAAAAACTTCAAGCTATACGTGTAAAGCTACATGGTCGGAAAACTTTAAAAAGTTGGTCAAATATTTGAATTTGCTGCCCGTTATCAGCAGTGAGCTTTATGCTGAGCGCAGACCCGAGATCAACCTCAGAGATCACAGATCAACGAAACGGTTTTTATCCAAAAATAAAAAACAACAACAAAAATAGAAGAAGAAGAAGAAGAACTTAAATGATGTGTTGTGCGATTTGATAAGCTCGCTCGTAGCTCGGCTATGGCCGTAGAGCAATGGACACGAGTGCGAATCTGGGTACGCGATACGCGGTCTGACGACCCTAACTCAGTCCAAAAGCGTAACTCAGAACAAACGCAGTTCAGTTTTTGCTGCCATTGACGACTGACGAAAGTGAATTCCGTGCTGGATGCTGTGGCGTCCAAGTGTCAAAAGCTCGCGCAGCTCAAAAATATATATCTCGAAGTTCAAATAACCGCACAAATAAACTAGATTGCAGCTGTGACACTGTGTGTGTGCCTCTCTCTCTCTCTCTCTCTCTCTCTCTCTCTCTCTCTCTCTCTCTATCTCTCTTCATTCACTCTGTCAGCCCGCCCATGTAGTTGTTGTTGTATGTTTGCATATTTGCCTGTGTGTGTATGTGTATGTGTGTGTGTGTTTACGTGCTGTGCTACTAAGCCAATCCAATAATACATAAAGTAGCGCCTAATGTCGCGTTCGTTCATTCGAACAACAAACTCCTTCGACAACAGACTCATCAATCGAAAGTCGATCGAAATCGAAATCGAAAGCGACATCGAAAACGACAACGAAGCCGAAGCCGAAGCTTGAACAAGTGTTGGAAAATTCATTTCCGGTTCGCGACAATTTCAATATGGCACCAAACGCCATTTCGATCAGTTTTTTGAGTTAAACCGAATCAAATCAAAAGTTCACTAATTACACGTGCCCAGCAACTAGTGCAAATAATAAAACATATATTTATGTGTACACACATATGAAATAATAATAATAAAAAAAAAAACACACAGAAAAAAACATAAAAAATACTCGACCAAGCTCCTCTCAATTTCACACTCTCTCTGTCTCTCTCTCTATCTCTCACACACACTCGCACTTCCCGCTCACGCACCCACATTGCAGCCGCCGGAGACGCCACCACAGCAAAACTAATGCTAATTTGAAACGGTAAACAATTGGCACTACTGTAGTTGTTGTTGTTGTTTATTATATATATACATTTAAATTAGTATGCGTTATAATTTGATGTTTTTTTTTTTTTGTATTTCTGTTCGTTTTGTTTGTGTTTGTGTGTTTGATTTTTGTATGTATTGCACGCACAATCTTTATTCAGGATTGTAAATTGATTGTTAGATAAGAATGTGTGCTTTAGCGTTTCCAGTTGATAAGATTACGATTTGTTTAACTCTCGCATCGCAGAAATTTCCGAAGATTTCACTTAACACAGCTGTAGTCGATCTATGAAAGCAAGCTGCAATCAGAGATTAACTACAGTTCAGTTAAGAACCTGATTAATTAATATAATACAGACGCGACAGCAAAAGTGAGAATGTGGGAATGTTGTAAAAAATTAGAAGTCGATCTATGCTTCTTTTGAGCGCCAGCATATGTTTAAAGTTTTCATTATGAATATTCATTGAATAAATACGAGTTCAGCGCGTGGACAAAAGAATAGTCGGAGGTTTTTATAGCTATTGAATATGAATATTCTTATCTTTGGAGTCAATCAAATTATTCCATTTCACGAAGTGGGGTAGGACCAACCAATTAGCATATTATTCAATCGGCAGTTATGTCGATCAATTCATGCTCTATATTGTGGACAACAAACAAAGACTGGTTGGAACTTAAGAATCAAGTGCCTGTGTATTATTTAATTTGCATGCGAACAGCTTCAATAGTCCCATTATCAACAAGTGACAACAGGTTTTAGCCAACGGCTAAGTGACAACTTTTATCTTTGAATATTTAAACTAGTCGTTTATCAATCAAATATGCTAATTTCCATAAAAAGTCGACGCACTGCAAAAAGCACGCTTTCAGTGGAAAATATAGAGTTCTAGATATTCAGATTAGGCGGAAGCATAGATGAAGGTATAAGCTTGTTTACATATAAGTCTGGTACTTCTAGATTTGTCAAAATGAATTTTTCCGGCAAACGAGGGGTTAATATATATTAACCCATATAGATTAAAATAATATATAATTGATAAAATATTTTCTATAAATGAATGCATAGATCTTTGAAGCTATGTAACTAATGATATAAATATTGCACATAACTCAAACTAAATTACATATAGCATTTAAGACAATAAATCAATTGCAAAGAAAATTCGAATTTAATTTAAATATTTTGTTAGAAAATCAAAAGTTTAATTTAAATTTAATATTTTAATTAGCCAGATTAGAGTTGATTATAAAAAAAATTAGAAAATTATACAAATTTACGAGCTAATATACATTTTCATATGCAGCAGCTTGACGTGAAGCCTGAGGGATCTGTATGCCAAGTACCTTCTTGTAGAGAGCCCTTGCTTATACTATAAGATAAGTTAACCTCATTTGTACACTGTAAAAAATATTGTTCAGATATGAAATATTGTCCAAATCTAAATGAAAATGGCAGAAAATTTAAGCTACATCGATCTCCAAACAGGTCAACATATTAATGAAGCTCCATTTAATTAGGTCAGAACTTCTTTCTTTCATGTTGACTATCACATATAATTCATTAAAGTGCCGACTCACGATTTGTCCATAGTTATTGTATAATATTTATGTTTTAACGAGTATTATAGGCCAATGCTATTACAGCACACAATGTAGGGTATAAAAGCAAACAATTGTACGCGTTTACCCAACTCTATCTAAGTCTTGTGCAAATCTCGAACTATTTGCACAAGAATCTCGCAGGCAAGCCATAAAATCCAACAACTTGTCTAACTGCTGAACAAAGCAAATACTCGATTAGAGGCGAACAGAGATGTGTATAAACATAGATTCGCCTTTGAATTTGTTGGCCCATATAATTAGCCAAGGCTGGGCAGAGATAGTGTGTGGGAGGAGGGAGGCCGATCTGATAATGCATAAATTTGCAATTTGCAAGGCAGCGCGACATTTCCATTGTCACCGAGCTGCTGCTCAATTAGCTGAGGTAATTGGAGTACAATGTAAACTGGGATAGAGACATTCGACTCGGATCTATCAAGTTCTGTCTCTCTCACTCTCTATACAGATCTATATTTAATCTTGAAATGCGTGTATGCAATGCTTGATTTGATCTAAATTATCATGCACTATAATCAACAACGAAAAGCGACCCCAAATATGATAAGGAAGTCCTGCTGAGCAATGACTACCTTAATGAGCTGCACAGCGGGAGTTCCATTTATTTACAAAAATTCACCACATCAGATTTACATAAATGTGAATGCGAATGCGAATGCGAGTGCGCTTGACCCAAACTCAAAAAAGCAAACGTCGCTTCTATTTCCATGTCGCAATGCCATTTCAGCATTAGCATTTGATAGACCTTCAAATAGACAGCCCCAGAAGCAGACCCACAGTGCCAGAGCCATAACAAGAGCCATAGCCATAGCCATAGCCATAGCCACATCCAATGCCATTTTTAATTATTGCGCATACGCCACCATAGCCGAGCAGCAAATCAGAAACATCCTGCGTCACTTAAATCATTTTAATTCATGCATGTGTTATAAGTTTCTCTAATTAGCGCCACTCACCGAACGAGCGAACGAGCATCGCGTGTTTACTTTTGAGCAACCGAAACATATGTTATATATAGACACACGGGCATACAAACCAAGTTTTATAAATATACATACATATCTTTATAGAGAGCCCAGTTTTCCTCTTGAGTTCAGTTGCTGTGTGAGTGTGAGCATCATTTATTGGAACATGGTTACTAAATCTGGCACCTCGAGCCCTAAACGTTAATCAACCTATGCCAGCAAGGCCTCCCTGAGAAGACTCTAACGCAAGCCAGTTCAATTGTCAGTCTCTGTCAATTTAGTATTAAGCTCGTCTTAAATTGAATCCATTAAGTACTTGACTGAAGCGATTCATACTGGACTACTCGGGGCATTCACATCGCCTTTTTGTTGACCCCCAAACAAACAAGAATAATAATAATAACCAAAACACCTTTATTCGAGAGCATTTCGCCTATGCCCAAGATCCAAGCCGGAAACCTAAGTCAGCCAGAGTCATAAACAATCTAATTAGACATGCAGAACCCAAATTTGTATTAATCAGTTGCTTTTTTCCAGTGAGCATGCGTGAAAATCTGATTAGATATTTGAATACCCTTGATCATAAATATTCGTGAGACATCCATACATATACATATTTTATAGATCTAATTCCAAATTTGACAAAGAATTTTAATTGGTTCATTTCGATTGCCATTTATCTTTCGGGTACCATATTTTGATTTACTCAATGCATTATAGATATAGTTTTAATAACTATATGATCCATCTTTTCAGACGTAGTAAATTTAGAAAACCTCGTTTTCAGTACATATGTATATATAACTGTTTTATTTATAGGCGATTGTGCCTTATCACATAGCATTATTTTTTCGTTTGCAAAACTGTCCCAACTATACCCATCCTAAAGATACCTGAAAAATTGTAAATTAAATATTGATCAGAATATACTGTACAAAAGCATACTTGCTAGACTTTGTGGCTATATTTCCTTGAATTGAATGACTATGAGAAAGAAAGGTTGATGTTAATATCTGATATTAGTCTATTTTGAGCAAATTAAATAGGCAATGAAATAAATTTGATCTTAGAATGTTAGAGGAGTATGTAGAATTGTATGATTCTATCGCACATAAGGTCAAAGATTACCGGTCTTATGCCTATAGAAAAGCCGACAAAGCTATAACGCTTCAACCGTTTATCTTGATCGTGAATATAGATCATGCCACCTGATTCATATACATATATTAACAATAGCCTTCTAAAAGGTATTTCAGGTATTAAATGCAGCTTGCCAAGATAATAACAATGCATATATCTATATATATTTCATGTTGTGTAATTATCCGAGTAGATTTTCATCTGGAAAGCAGCTGATAAGATGAATGAAAAAAGTAAAAAGTAAACTATGTATGTATGTATCTTATTATTATTGCCGCTTTAATGAGATAGCTAAAAAGATAGATAGATAGATTGCTGTGCTAAAGATAAGATCTAATGAATCCCCTGATAAAAGTCTGCATGCGGCTTGCCCATTTTAGCAAACATCAGAATAAACTTCAAACTAATCACGGTGTTAACTCAATTATTGCCATAAAGTATGTAAATTGAAATCAAAATTTGCATTTGCAGGCCGACAAACATCGACAACAGACAGACAGAGAGAAAGACGAGCAGACGAGCAGACGAGCTGAGCGTTTGTCTATGGCTGATGCGGATTACACAATCCACAATAGGCAACTGCTGGGGAAACGGCGATTGGACAAAACAGTCTGACTGGCTGTTAGTTAACTAGTATAATAATTATCAGTGCTGGATTATTATCAGTGCAACGGTGCAACGGCGTAGCGATAAGGAGAAAGAGGAAGAGCCCAATGAGCTGCTAGTGTAGCTGGCAGGCAAATCAACACACAATGTCAGCATTTGCGAATCGCCAGAGCCGAACCCACTGCAAAAACAGTATTAAAGCGCCGATGAACAGTTGAGAGCCGTTCAGGGCGAGCGCCAGTGCAGCTAAACAGGAGAAGAAACTCAAACGCTGAAACTCAAATCACAGAGATCACATAAATTAGCAAAGCTAAGAGAATTTGGACTGGAAGACAGGCCGATAAATGACGGAACAGGAACACAACAACATGCTGTCCACGGACAAATGCATAACGACCACATCGACGCCAATTATCATTGGCAGCCGCAAGACTTCAGAGCAGCATACACACACGCAGCTGCATCCGCAGCAGCATCCACAGCATCCACAGCATCCACAACAACAACAGCTCGGCCATCCGCATTTGAACATGCATCACACCTGCAGCCACACGGTGCACAGCCAAAAGTATTCGGCCGAGACCCCGCGACGCAACCTGCACGAACTGCTGTTGGAGGTGCTGGATGTACTGTTATCCTGCCTAGTCGTAGCGCCGTGCGTGATCGCCTATTGGCGCGGCACCTGGGAGCTGATGGGCGTGCTGCTCTTTCCCAACAGTCTGCCCTTCTCGGCGCTGGCCTCCTTCGCCATCGGCGGCCTGGGACACTTCATATTCACCATCACACAGAACTTCTTCAAGGATCACATACATCCGGACAAGAGGCGGCTGACCTACTATGCCATCTCGCGCCTCTACACCGCCGTCTTCGGTGTGGTCTGTGTGAATATGTGGCGCGGGGCTTGGATGGTCTGCGACTGGTTAACCAGCATCGATTCCCTGGCCATCATTTCCGTGGTCACTCTCGTGGCTCTGCTCTTCCTGGTGGGCACTCGGACGCTGCGTAACCTGGGTGCGGCGCCCTACACTGTCACCATGGACCACAAGAGTGACTACTTTGAGGTGGACACCATGTTCAAAATACCGGTAAGTCATAAGACCTAGATCAAATATAATTACTACTTATACATACATATATGGGATATCGAGAATAACCATATGGTTTAAAACTTATAAATCACACTCGGATCTGGGGTTTTCCGGCTCTTCACGTGTACATTGCAAATCTCTTTTACTTATAATCATCACAAAAAAAATGTGAAGAGAAATATTGATACTATCCACAATAGCTAGCAAAAAATGTTGTAGGTTATTAAATAATATGGTTCCAAATAAATTTACTGAGCTCATAAGAATCATGAGATCAGATTCTTTAATAAAACCTATTGACAGGGCTCGTATTATGAAAATTGAATTGACTTTTTTAGCAGCCACAATCAGAAAATGAATCTTAATATTTTATAGTAAATAAAAAAACATGGTAATAAAAAATATTACATATCTAATCAGGTTTTAAATAATTAAATTGTTTATTTTTTTTTAATGTGTAATAAAAATTGACCATTTTCAGTCAGACAGACGATCAGTATTATTTATTTCAAATATTTTCTAGACAAACAATCAACAATGTTCAGAGTTATTCCTTAATGTAAAAGCTTCTCAATTTATTTGAATAAAATCTGAATATTTTAGCACAATCTACTCGAATGAGTTGTGAATGCCCGATTAGGAGATGTACTATTCCAATCACACTCCATCATCCTTTATATGTACATACCTGAGAACAACGAGTGGCTATGCAGCTTGACTTAGGGAAAGTGTTAATCAAAGATCGTGATAGATACCATATTTCACATATAGTTAAAGTCGCTCTGTATGAGGTACAGTATGTGAACAACTGAGGATTTTTATGCCTTGTTAGTTGTAATGCAAACCCCTCATTCTAAGAAGGAAATTGCTTAAATTAGAAAATAAGAACGGAACGATCGATACCCGAGCTGGAATACGATGCTAAGATATGATTATTAAATACCCAAGCTAAGCGGATCCTGAACAAAAACTAATATCATTTGTTGCCAGCGCTATGAGCAGCGAATACAGTTACATAAACTAGTAAATCTTATGACGGGATAGATGCTCACCAGGGCATTCATTAGTTCCGATTCCGCCGGCAACGTCGGCACATATCGACCAAGCACAAGATCTGTGGCCTTATAAGTATTTTCGTGTGGATCATCAAAATAGAATACGACGGTGCGTAAGCAAGTTGCTTGCTCAAGAACATTGCTGCGCTGACTGTCAGCACCTCAGGTGGATAGAAACAGGCTTATTGTCCTTTTATCAATCTTGGCTGGGCACAGACCCTCAGCAAACGAATTGCATTTATTTATTTAGCTTAATTTATTATTAATTGACATGCTTGTATCAATTCATTTAGGGCTTCGCTCAACCCGGCCTCTACGTGCTGGACACATTATTCTCGGTGTTTGTTATTGGCAGCCTCGTGGTCATCGCTTGGCGTGGCGTTTGGGGCATCTTTGATTTGACTCTGTTCCCGCGAGATAAGGCAAAGTCCGCCTGGGGATCGTTGGTAAGCTTTAAGCTTCCTAAAAAGTATTTCTAATGGGTATATATCTCTATCCCTCTCTGACTCTCACCTGTAGCTGATCGGTTACCTAACGGTCTTTGTTACCTTCATTATACAACCTTTGATGCGCTACGTTTGCCGACGAATTAGCGGATTATTGAAGATAATCATATGCGATATTTACTATCTGATGACATTTTTCGGTGCTGTAAATGCCTGGCGTGGCATTTGGAATTTGCTCGATGTTTACCTGTATCCAGGTGAATATGAAATATAAAGCATTATCTATGCAGCTGAATAAAATTCTGTTTTTTTTTTTTTTACAGACAATCGTATATTGAGCTTCTGGATAACGCATATCGTTCCCTTTCTACTCCTGGCCGCACTCAAATGCTCCAACTCGATTCTGGTGCGTGGTGTATTCATCGATGCTGAGGGCTCAGGGGCCGAGGCCGTCCACCTGCCCATCAATTATGTGCGCTTACACTTTCTACGCGAACGACGCAAGAAAGTCGCCTCCGAGCAATATGCGCACCTCGATTCGCCACTCTATTATTTGAAAGCGGATCATGCGAAGCTTGGCAAGCACTTGGAAAAGGACATGGAGGCCCAGCACAGTCTTATCGATAAGCCACACGCCCCCGCAGCCCAGATCATCTAGATGAGGATTAGCTTTTACATACATGCATAGGTGTTAAACTAATTTTAGATGCATAAACTTAATGCTAGTTCATGCTTGTTCTTGAAGCGCAAGCATACTTAAAGCCTGGATTGTTATTTTATCTAAATCTAACTTCTATTTAAAATTGTACAAAATAATTAATATATGTAAATATATATATTTAAAAATATCTGTATGTCAATCTGCGTTATATTGTTGTTAGGCATTCGCTTTTCTTTTCAAGATTTTCTTGTGTACATTGCATTTCAATTTAAGTTTCGCTTTCTATAAAACTGATTCATTGCAAATAAACAACAAATACTTGTGCAATATACATAAATATTTTAGCTCGACTCTTCTTAACTGAGAGGCATCTGTATGCTATAGCACTATAGTATATGGTAAATACTTGCTTATCTAAATTTCAAAGAAATTTAGTTCTATCTAAAACCTTACAATATTGCTAATTTAAGCAAAAGGTGAAAATATCTTAGAGTATTTCGAGCTGCTAAGCTATGCAAGTTACGAGAGTCCGATTTGAAACATTTAAAAAAATAAAATAAATTGCTCTATATGAATGTATTTAATTATAGAAATATACATATATTTTTAAATTTAGAGCCAAACTGAATATTTAGTTTTATAACACTAGCACTATACTAGCTAAGAGATATATAAATATAATTTAATATAATAGCAATAATTACTATTTTTGCACTCAATTAGTTTAAATTGAAATAATTTAATTTTTGAATTTCAAATAAACTTTAAAGAATTTCGTTTTAAGTATTGTTATTTATTTTTATATAATTTATATAGGATTACATATTAATTTTGTAGAATAAATAAAAAATATTAAATTATTTTCATATGCTACATAAACATTGGACAAGATATTAGGTTTTAGAGCCAACAAGTATATGTACATATATGTATATGCAAATGTACATTTTTTATCAGTATCAGCAGGTAATAATTTCCATTTCATTTCAAGAATAAGAGCTATACATATAACTCTAAGTATTATATACGTTATAATATGCGAGCATATGTATGTACATTGTAGCGTATCGAGCAATAGAGACAAATCGATCTGGCTAATTTCGCCGAAAATAAAAGAAAAGTAAAAACAAGTAAGAAAGCTCTAGTCGAGACTGCTCGACTACGAGATCCCCTGAACCCTAAAAGCAAATAATATTTCAATAATAATTAGCACACACACACGTTCTCATACAAGCAAATACACGCACACACACACGCATTCAAACAAACACACGCACGCACATACACATACAAACAAACACACGCGCACACACACACTCACATATACAGGCGATTGCGCTTGGGTTGCGCTGCAGTGTTGGCAATATTTGGAAAACTTATTTGTTGAATAATCTCATTTCTAGACGTACGATCGTAATGAAACTTTCACAAAGTAATCATGATGTTTAAATGTATGTGTATACCGAAGCACAAGTCTCTAGTATTTGATATACGACTTTTACAAAGATGAGAGTGAGGGGGTGGATTTAGGGGTGGGGGGTAAATTTTAACAAAAACCGAAATTGTATAAAATACATCTTTATATACATTTTAAATTTGGAGAATTAGCTTGAAAGATGTAGGAGATATAATTATTTAAGTGATCTTCGATAAGGTTTTTTATCGATAAAAAAGTATCGGAAAGAGTTATCGTTTTTTAGTGATAAATTCGATATCCGCGTGATATATACGGACATTTTAAAAAAAAGTTGAAGTCTCTAGCTCTTATATCTTCTGAAATCGACGCGTTCATACATACGGACGGACGGACGGACGGACGGACGGACAGACAGACGGACAGGGCCAAATCGACTTAGCTTGTCGCCCTGATCAAGAATATATATACTTTGTGGGGTCTGCCACGCCTCCTTCTGCCTGTTACATACTTTTAACAAAACCATTATACCCTGATTTCCCATTTTCAATGGGTTCAGGGTATAAAAAGAATCACGACTCGCTCTGGGTTTGAACCCGAGACCTCGTGATCAAGCGCCGCGCTTTCTACCTTAACGCCACCCTTCCGTTTTGATTTTCAATGTCAAAACTGAAATAGATTCACTGCTATAGCGCCATCTACCAAATCTAAGTCAAACTAACTGCTGATGTGACTTTAAGAATGCGCAAGAACAACCAAACTAATAAAAACGTACATATAGTATGGCTAAAATTTCAATTTCGATTTTGGAAAAAATATAAGAGAAATTTAATCAAATATATAACAATTTCGAAGCAATTAAAAGAAAGGCTACAACACGCCCAGCAGGATTTGAACCAGAGACCTCGCGATCGTACGCCGCACCCTCTACCATGACGCCACTCCTCTGTTCTTATGTGCAATGTCAAAACTGAAATAGATTCACTGATGCAACGCCATCTAGCAGAACTAAACAAAACTAACTGCTGATGTGATTCTAAGAATGTGCTAGAAGATGTTTGAATGTATGTGTGCACACGTATTGGAAAACTGCTGTTGCTGCAGCACGTGCGTTTGTTAATTGGCCAAACATTTTGTTATTTTTTAACGTCGATTGACTAAACCGAATTTAATGAAACTTTCAGCATATGATCTACATATTTTATTGAATATTTGGCATTTAAAAGAAAACATCAAATCAAATCATTCACAATTAGCTATACTAGAATCTGACCTTCACTGGGGATTCTGGTTAATTTGGAGCCGGTATCCAAAATATAACAAAAACCGAAATTGTATAAAATGCATTGGAATATACTTTTAAAATTTGGAGACTATAGCTCTAAAAATGTAGGAGTTATAAATTTATAACCTATTGCGCTTGGGTTGCGCTGCAGTGTTGGCAATATTATGAGAACTTATTTGTTGAATAATTTAATTTCTAGACGTACGATCGTAATGAAACTTACAGAACGTAATCATGATGTTTAAATGTATGTGCATACCGAAGCACAAGTCTCTAGTATTTGATATACGACTTTTACAAAGATGAGGGTGAGGGGGTGGATTTAGGGGTGGGGGGTAAATTTTAACAAAAACCGAAATTGCCTAAAATACATCTTAATATACATTTTAAATTTGGAGACTCTAGCTTGAAAGATGTAAGAGATATAATTATTTAAGTGATCTTCGATAAGGTTTTTTATCGATAAAAAAACTATCGGAATGAGTTATCGTTTTTTAGTGAAAAACTCGATATGCGCGCTGTTTTTACGGACATTTTAAAAAAAAGTTGAAGTCTCTAGCTCTTATATCTTCTGAAATCGACGCGTTCAAACATACGGACAGACGGACGGACGGACGGACGGACGGACGGACAGACAGACGGACAGGGCTAAATCGACTCAGCTCGTCGCCCTGATCAAGAATATATATACTTTGTGGGGTCTGCCACGCCTCCTTCTGCCTGTTACATACATTTTAACAAAACCATTATACCCTGATTTCCCATTTTCAATGGGTTCAGGGTATAAAAAAAGTCGAGCGGGGTAAACTGCGCAGCGAAAATAAATACGAAAATGCAAATCGAAAGCGCAAAATAGAAAGCAATTGATATTTGCAGCAAGGCATAAAATGCAATCACTTGGCATTTCAGTTTCAAATAGTCGACGGTTTGCTAAAAATCAAATCAAATACGCAACTGCACTTTGGATATATATTAATTACAATTAGAATCAGAGTTAGCAAAAAAAAAAAAAAACAAATAAACTTAAAATGTATTAAAATCAACGCATAATCGTGTAAACCGAACCGTTTTAGAAAATCCATATTTTTATATAACCGCGAAGGGGCGAACCAAGCAGCACCTGAAGCAGCATCGAAATGGGAATTCCGGATATACGACAGCTGGTCACACTGGAGTTCGAAGTGTACGGACATGTACAAGGTGGAGTGCGAATCTCATATCTAGTAAAACTTGCAGATGCGTTCGCCTTTCCAAACGCAACCCAGTCGCTATTGCTATTGCCATGGGCTAAAAATAACTCTTATACCGTAGCTCGGCATTTGGATGTCCTTGGCTTTGTTTAATGCCCACACAGTAACCGAAAGACAAAGTAATTATAGCTGACAATGTTTGTATAATCGACAGGCTTGAATTTCACAAAAGAAACGCGGGATCGTTGCACCAAGGCAGGTATCACAGGTTGGGTCAAAAACAGTAAACAAGGAACAATTGTTGGCAAAATGCAGGGCGCCAAGGTGGAGGTTGACAAAATGTATGTAGTCACGCAATGTGTTACTGATCATTGTGATTTACTAATGTTTCGATTTCGAATCTAGGATTACTTGGTTGTCCACCGAAGGCCCGCCAGGCTGCCAAATCGAACGATGCGAACTGCGAAATCAAAGCAATTTAAATCGACTGGATTATAAAGACTTTGCAATTAGATTTTAAATGTTGTACAGTCTAATATTATTGTGTTTGTTTTCTTTTTGTGCACTATTTCGATAAGTTTCTAGACATCAATAAACAATTTCTAATCCCGTAAATAAAACACTACAATGCACATATGAATTGAAATCTATTTGGGTTTCAATACATTAGAGTAACATACTTTATAGCAACATTTGCATGTCTTATACTATATCTGCTAGACCTAGAGATCGTTTAGCACGACTGGAAACGACCGGCGGCCTTCATGCGCTCGAAGGACTTGTTGGCGTCATATTTCCTGTAAATAGAAACCAAACTTGTATTCCAAAGCCCATTGATATGTACATATTGATTTTAATACTGACTGGTAGAACTCAGCATAGGCAGCTTTCTTTGGGTCGTTGACCAGGATTTTGAAAGCAACTGTAATAACTGCAGTTAGTCCAAGCGCTACGGCCAGATTGCGCTTGATGGTCGCATTGTGCAGACCACGCAGGACGGGTCCGGCGCTGCTGGAGGTTGCTGGAGTGTTGGCCATGTTAATGTTACGGTAACTGTAAGTAAAATTTTCATTGGTCAGTTGTTATGTAACAAATTGATGCGAAAAAAGCACTTGCGAATAACTCAAATGACATAAAAAGGTTTGTTTAATAAGCCTATGGAATTCAATTCGAATTGTATTATTTATTTGAATAAACCGACAATATATTGCAATTATAAATACGATTAAAATTATTTGACTCACTTTTGCAGAGAATGTTCACTATTAATGATGCCACACTATAAAAATATTCTAAACGAGTTGCCACAGTACGCAAAGGCCGTACAGTGCTGCCACTATACTTGAATATTGAAATCGTTAATGGAATATGCTATATCTGCTAAATACATTTTTATTTACATATCGCGACCCAATATTTACGTTTAGTTATCTTTAATATGTCATTTACATAATATATATACTAACATACTAAATACAATTGTGATACTCATACCCATGAAACATTAAAGAACATATATTTCTTTGTGTTCTCTACCTATATCTATGCAAACATTTTTAAGTTAACTTTTACATTTTAATTAATTAATATTGGAAATCCTTCATCGAATCAGAAAAAGAAAATTTTAACAATGTCCATTTATTTGATTTCGAAATTCTGAAAATATATTTGCTGGCATTTTTAGTACATTTCGAATAGGAATATAAGGCTAACACTGACTGGAAAATAAAAATGGCTACCACTAAAGGCGAATGCAAATGGCGGTTGTTATTGTTCGTGGAATTGCAATAATTACGAAGATTTTTTTACAAAATAAACAACAAAAACACTACTATAAAGAAATACCAATAGGCTTAAAACCAAGTAAAAATATTCTGTTAACTGCTTGTATAGTTATAAACTTTTTACCAGCTCGTACGTCGGTTAAAACAACGCCACAAAACTTTGTCCAAACGCAAATTGTGACAAGAAAAATATTCAACGCCAGTGAAAAGCAATATTATTTATTTTCAATGCATGAAATGAACAACTGTGACACCACAATAATTCACTCCAAGCTGTGAAAAGTGCATTATACAATTTGCAAATAGTGATGCGTCCAATTTCAAGCAATTATCTGCATTGAAAAACGTTGGAAAAACTCTCAACCATAAGTCCGATTCAGCCAGCAGAGGAGCGCCCAACTACTGCCCGCCTTCACCCGCACTCCACGTTGTCTTTAAATAAAAAAAAAAAACGCGTCAAAAAGGAAACAAGATGCAGAGGTTAAAGTTAAATAAAATAAAGTGAGAAGTAATGCTATGCTCCTTTTATGTATGTGCATACATATGTATATATGTAGGCAGAAGTGCTGACAAAGACAAAAATAACAACAGCGTTTCAGTTACAGTTTAACTGCATAACGTGAGCAAAGAAAAAATACAGTGTGTGCAAGGCGGTAAAGAGTGTTGGACCTGTGTTTTCGTGTCATAATTCATGATATTAATAACAACGACGACTAGAAGCCCGCAATAGTGGAAAATGTGCGCAAAGCAAAGATGCAATTGTTTAAATGCAAAGGACGATTTGATGCGCGGTTAATAATTTGGAATACAAATACGAATTTATCCAATACCCACGATGATGATTTTGCTACGCATCCGTGCTTATAGAAATAGTTATAGCAAAAATTGTGTGTGCATGTGCTAAATGCAAAATTTGTGCAACACTTTGCCAATTAAATCTACGACGGGTACGATTGCCGTGTGATGATATGCCACTTAAACAGGTGAGTACGAGTGCACACATATACGTGTGAATGCAATGCAGTTTCTGTGTCTTCCCGACTCACTTTCATCTATAATTATGAACGCTTTACTGCCTCGAGTATTCTCTTGCCGCAAACTTTGCAAAAACAGCTGATTCGCGAGTATTGCATTTGTTGCGACTAAAGAATTTAGAGGTGGTGGGGTCGTGGTTGTGGTCGTGGTCGCCTATTAAACACTTGCGTCACCCACGCCGTTTTCATTTACTGAAAACACGGTTTTTGGACGTGTCATGCGTTTAGCGTATCTTTGGGTGTGTGAGTGTATGTGTGTGTAATTCTTTTTTTTTGTGTTTGGATTTGGGATTTTTTTAACGGTGGGCAGTGTAAGGAACGAAGGTAGCCACAGTAGTATTTTGGTTGCCTTTTTCTTTCCCCTCTTACACACAACCCTTTTAAAGAGTCCGAAGAAAATGGCGACGGGGTATCGATAACATGGAACGAAAATGAGAACGTGAGCAACCTGTGTGCACAGGAAATTTTGAATTTTTCTTTGTATTTGTATTTGAAGTACTGCCAACAAAGTTTAAAATCTTACTGTTTCTTTTAGATGCAGTCGTTAAAACGACAAAAATTCATAAAATATTTCTGTTGTTAAAATAAATTGTTGTTGGAATTTCCAACAAGTACATATAACCATCTCGCTCGCACACTGCACGAACAACCAGCACAAAACAGAAACGTCAAAATATTTAATTGTTTTTTTTTTTTAGCTTTCCTCACCCTGTCTGACTAAATAATTAACAAGAACTAATTTGATGAATTATTATCGCTTGAATTAATTATAAATTATAATTTATAGAATATATACTCTGTTTACTGTGTAGATACACACATGTCCAGACGTTCAGAGTTTTTTTCGTGTTTTCTGTTTATCAGGGCTGCAAAAACCATTTAGTTTCCGATGAACGATAATTGTGAATATATCGTGAATTGACACACCGCTAGAAATTTCTTTGCCTCCTGCTTCCTTAAATGTATAGAATTTTCAATGCATTATTTAAACAAATTCGCAAATTTACAGCAGCTTGAACCGTCTTTGCGGATATCGGTGTCGCTCCCGTGGGAGGCAGCACTACGACTGCGTCAACTGGCCGTTGAAGGCAATCCCACCTTGCGTGCGCTCGGGATTCTTTCCGTTCAGCCTGAAGGCGATTCTGTGATAGCTTTAAAAGTTGGAGGACAAGATATTAAAATAACAAAAGGTATGTATTAGGCAGACAATGAAAATATTTTCACTTGAATCAATTTTAATGCGTGATCTATATCCATCTTTAAAGATAATTCAAACGATGTCGCAGGCGGTGCATTTGAGGCGGCTGGCACGTCTTCCAACAAAGCCGCTCACGTCGTTGGCGCTGCCAACTTGGCGACAACGCATTTGGTGGCACCAAGTTTCGATGGTCCCAGTACAAGCAAAGCCGCCTATGTGCAGCAACAACAACAGCAACATCAGCGACTCACGCAACTGCCGCAGAACGATGCAATCTCAAGCCAGCAGCAATTACAGCAGCAACGGCGAAATGTACTACCACAGCAGAAATTAATGCAGCAGTCGCTGCCGCCGCCGCAGACTCCACCTTCGCCGTACAGTAATGCATCTACGACTCCGCCTGTTTTTAAGTCGCCCAACACGGTTTGTCCAATGGAAGGCAAGGTGCCACTGCTGCCTTCTCCTGCAGGTACACTTAATGTGCCAAGAGATTTCCCATTCGAAAGTATGCGACAGGCACGCGTCCTGCAGGGCAGGGATACAGCTGCAACCACAGGTGGCATGAACACTCTTGGTCCACCGCCTCCGCCTCCAATTGCTACACTCAATCTGTTGAATAATCAATCAGCGCAAAATGGCGAGGTTATTGCGACGACAATTGTGGCGGGAACCCCCAATAAATCTCAGTTCATAAATCCGCCTCCGCCATATCCTGGTCTTGGTCCTAGTACAGGCACGAGCTCAAGTTTGACTGCTTCTAATAACAACAATCCAGCAGTTGCTGCAACAAGTACGAAACCCGCGCAGACCTATAATATGCCTATGTCGTCGTCATCCTCTGCAACAGCAGCGCCTTCAACAACATCGACAGGCAGTAATAACATTGCAATATCATCTCCGCTATTGGTAAATTTGCTGCAAAATGACGGTAATGCGATAACGAGTCAAATGAAATCGCCCCAGCTGACGGCGCC
Source organism: Drosophila navojoa (assembly GCF_054131105.1). Lineage (NCBI taxonomy): Eukaryota > Metazoa > Arthropoda > Insecta > Diptera > Drosophilidae > Drosophila > Drosophila navojoa. The sequence continues at coordinate 24,635,351 of NC_142891.1, read as the reverse complement.
AGCGACACCCCAATCGCCTATTGTGAGCATGAGTCCAAGTGCTCAAATGATGAACTCCAGCTCACCAATGCGTTGCTCTTCGGCCACGCCCAGTGATTTTGTCATGGGAACAACAGGTGCGCCGCTAGACAATGGTAATGTGCCTAGTCCGGTAGTGCCATCCTCTCCAACAGGCGGCGGCCCCGTAATAATGCGAAATATGCCGAATCACCAACAACAACAACAGATGCTGCTCAGTCCCAGTAGTAATGCGAGTCTATATAACCAAGTGCCCGCACCACATAGATTTCAGCATGCGGTTGCACTGCGCCATCAGCAGCAACAGGTACATCAACAGCAGCGCCATCACCAAATGCAGGGCATACATCCGCGATTCATACCACCCCAGCAGCAGCAACAGCAACAACAGCAACAGCAGCAGCAGCAGCAGTTTCTTGGACAGCAACAGTCAACTGGTAAGCATGAAATCAGCCGCAACAGGGAAAGCATATATCTAAATGATTTTTATTTACACAGATTGCTTCACTAATATAAACCTGCAACAGTCGCAACAGCAACAATTGAGGCAGCAGCAAATCCGAGCCGGTCTACCACCACCACATCCGCAGCAACATCAGCGACTTATGAGCATGCCATTGTCTTCGCCCCAGGCGCAGCAGTTTATGTCACATGGTGGCGCCTCGCCCATTGCCCATTCACCTGCCTCCAGTCATCACTCGATGCACAGTCCGCTGATGGGCAATCATCAGGGTCAACCTCCATCGCTGCTTTCGCCTTCGACGACACCCAAGAGCCCACATTCGCAGCAGCTGTCACAGCTTCAGCAGAAGCAAAAAGAGATGACGCCAATCTCAAATATGCAACATGCTAACCTTGTACCTGTAGCTGGCGCGGGCAATGCTCAGCTGCCACCACCACCTGACTACAATCAGGCGGCGGCAAATTCGCGCTGGCCCGCGCTCAACAAACCGATGGATTCGGTTACTAAGAGCAGTTTCCAGGAGTTCACCCGCTATCAGATGCAATACAATCTGCAGCAACAACAAATCAATTTAGGCAACGGTCCAGCACAGACTACGGCGGCACCTAATACCGGCGACATGGTGCCCCCGGGAACCGGGCAACGGCAGCTACAACAGCAACAACAACAGCAGCAGCAGTTATCGATGCCAACGCAACTGCAGCCATTAGTGCCACAGCAAGCGCAGAATGTGACGAATGTTTCAAACGTTGGTCATGGCCTCAATGATCCATTAATATCGTTGTCTGACCTGGATGCCTTAACAACCAACGACTTGGACGCTTTACTGCCAACTCTAAACTGTGATCTAGACTCAACGCTGAGCCTTGAGGATAAAAACGAACTCGAATCGTTGCTTCAGGATGCTAAGGACCTAGACTTGGACTTAATCGAGGATAATTTGTCTGCGGTCGGTATGGACGTTGGAGATGCGTTGAGCACGCTGCAGGATGCGTCTGGATGTATAGATCAGTCACAGCAACAGCCCCAGCAACAGCAACAGCAGCAACAACAAACTCAAATGCTGGACATGCAGTCATTCAACCAGCAGCAATTATTGCAGCAGCAGCAACACCAGCATCAACAGAGACAACAGCAATTTAATCAATTGCAACAACAACAGCAGCAGCGGCAGCAATTGCAGCGCCAAATTCAGCAGCAACAAGTGACGCACCGCTCCCAACAGCAACAACAGCAGCAGCAACAACATCAACTTCAAATGCAACAGCAACAGCAGCAGCAACAAGTGGACAGTACACAAGCTGCTGCCCAAAAGAAACTGGCGCAATTGCAGCAACAACAACAACAACAACAGCAGCAGCAGCAACAACGTCAAGGAAATATGCAGCAAAAGCAATTCATTATAAATCCTCACACCGGTGACATGGAGCCCATGGCTAGTGACGATAGTGATACGGAGGCCGAGCAGGAAACAACACAACTGCAATTCCGCAGCATGTCAAGTAGCCTGAGCGGCTATGCGGGCTTTAATCCTGCAAACGATATGATGCTACCGAACAACCTATTTTCCGAGGAAGATTCAAACTCTGCAATGTCTGGAGGTCAACAGCTTCCGCTGGCGGGCAGCAGTGATCAGGAGAGATCTCGTGATTCGATGGCCTCGAACAAATCAGCATCGAATCGATCAAGGAAAATGCCGCAGCTTAAGCTAAACCACAACAATCAGAATCAGCAACAGCTTAACCAGAAGCTGCAAATGTCTAACTCGGGCCAGCCTATGCAAATGCAACAGGTGCAAATGCAGTCAACCACACCAACCGGCGACTCTCCTCGATCGGGCAACAGTTCTCCGTTGATTGGCACAATCGGAACTACCACTGGCAATAGTAAGAAAGCTAAACCGAATCTTCTGCGGGAGAAATTACAGCAGGGCATGAAAGAACGGAAAGCCAAAGACCCAGCAACACCCGCTACTCCAAAGGCGAAGCGGGAACGTGCTAAGGGCAATGCTAGGACCAAGGCAGCTGCAGCAGCAGTGACTGTGTCTAATTCATCGGCTGAGGACGAAAAAATCAAACTACGATTAAAAGTAGAGAAAGTTGATGTACAACAAGCGTCATATGAGCATCAGCATGTTCAACTTAATGCCATAATGGACAGCAATCATTTGCAGCAGCACCAACAACATCCGATGCAAACACAATTAATGGCTCTACCTACGTCGCAGCAGCAACAACAACAGCAGCAGCAACAACAGCAGCAGCAACAACAACAGCAGCAGCAACAACCGCAGCTACAACAACAACAGCAGCTACAGCAACAGCAGCAACAACAACAACAACACCATTTGCAACAACAGCATCTACAACAACAGCAGCAGCAGCAGCAACAACAACAACAACAGCAGCAACAACAACAACAACAACAGCAGCAACAACAACAACAACAGCAACAACAACAACTGCAACATCAAAACCATGCTGTGTACAGTAATTTCCAGAACCAACAACAAATTGGCCAACAGCAAACTAGTGCTGCAGGACTGAGTGAGCCGCGCGTACCGCCGCTGCAGATTCGTCTCCGGGGCAAAAACTCGGTGGTTGTAAAGAATACACGCAAGGAGCGCAAGAAGGCACCAGCATCGGCAGATGAGGGGCAAAAAGCTCGGCAAATAAAGCGCTCCTTTAGTGACCAGGAGGCACAACAACAGCAACAGCAAGCAGTCGAGGGTGCACCGGAAAGCAAGCAATCTAAGTTAACGCCTGTGCCGCATGTCAACGGATTACCAAACTCTGGTATTATATTGCAAAAGGCACCGCAAGCACCGTCTTCGCTGCCGCCACAATCAGTTCATCCAGCGCAACAATTGACAACAGGTGCTAAGACCACAACTATAGTAGCCGGCAAGAACGGGCTTACGATCAGTGCCATTGTGGAGGCGCATAAGTCTCAGGCCGGGGATGGACAACTGTCAACCGTGGGCTCTACGAACACTGGTACGGCGACAACACTGCAGCAACAACAACAGCAGCAACTGAGCAAGATTGCGACCTCGCTGCCAAGCAGCATCACCTTAAGTGCAATCACAAGCACAGCAACCACCAACAACAACAATAACAATAACAATAATAGCAACAATAATAACAACATTAACAGTAGCAACAGCAGCAGTAACAACAGTCGCATGCTGAGCAACATAACACTGAAGAACCCCATTAAGACTGCAGCTACCATCACGCCGATTGTGGGTGGAAAGCCAATGACAAAAAACCATAAGCCGCCGCCGCCATATATGACCGCTGTGCAACAGGTGCATTTACAGAAGCAGCAACAGCAGCAGCAGCAGTTACAGAAGCAACAACAGCAGCAGCAGCAGCAGCTACAGAAGCAGCAACAGCAGCATCAGCAACAACAACTGGCGGCGGCCGTAACCATGCTGCCAAGTGCGACAACGCTCAAGCGTGTCGAGATCACCAAATTGGCGCCAAGCAGCGCCGATACAGCAACAATAACAGTCACCACACCCTCGCCATCCACGCCAACAGCGACAGCAACATTGTCAATGCTGGGCGAAAGAAAACTCCCAGTTGCGATTTCGATGAACTCGAACTCGATTGTCAATAACAATGTTAATGAGAGTGCAAATACTAATACGAATGTACCCGTCATGACGCCGGCACATCCCAAATTAAATCATGTAGCTCTGCAAACGGTAGTCAATTCACCAGGCGTTACGTCGTCCCCAACACCAATATCAACTCCGGCTCCGGCTCCAACGCCAACACCAGCATCTGTTCTCGCGAACACGCTGCGAAACTCACCGGCGAGTAACGGCAGCGGCACTCCCGGCCACGGCAACAATGGCGGCGGCGAAGACAGCGGGATTGAGTCTATGGATGCGCTCTCTGAGAAGAGTCCGCACCAGCAATCATCCAGCAGTCCCATACAAATGCAACAACAAATGATTACAAAGCAAGCAACAAGTTCAGCCTGCACATCGACAACGATAACCCAATCTTCAACAGTTGCAACAGCGGTGCAGACACCGAGCACGGGAAATAGTAAACTGCAGCAGCTACAGAACGCCGATGATGAAATTGAGAAGGCGCTTGCCAAAATGGAGGGCGAATTCGCGGAGGAATTTGTAGCCACAGCGCGAAAGGAGAACACTGCGTCCAGCATTGGAGGTGATTTTCATTTGACAACAACCAGCACTAAAATGAATGGGGAGCATGATATATTCGAGCACGATGATCTCATCAAGAAGCTGACGGACAATTTAGAATCGGAGGATACGAAAAAGCCGTTGCCTACACCAGCTACAGACGTGATAGTTGCGACCGTAGCAGAGCCAAATCCGGATATTAAGATAAAAATAGAAAACATCAAACTGGAGGAGCTGCCAACGGTGCTGCCGACTAAAAAGGAGGCTGACGAGCTGGATAATCGACAATCGACTCCATCGAGTGGTTCTTCTGTTAAACAGGAGTCTGAGCCCGAGCAAAATCCGGCATCTACCCCGATTAAGGAGAATGAGGTAGTCGATGAGAAGGAAAAGCCTCAGACTGAATCCCTGCAGCCCATATCCATTGAGATTCCCCCTCAGTCGGACGCTGAAACGCCACGAATTAGAACTCGCGCCACCAGTCGTCTAGAGAGTCCATTGGATGCTCAAAAGAGCAGCCCAGAAGCGCAACAGACAACTGTAGTTGTTACAACTACAGCTACGACTGCAGCAACGACAGCGACAGCGTCTAACAGGAGCGCAACGAGGGTCGCGTCGATTCCGAGTCCCCGGTTGGGAACGACGGCTCCAGTGCATAACAATAACAACAACAGCAGCATGAAGCGTCGTCGGCAGGAGTCGGAGTGCGGCAGCAGCAACGACGGGGCTAACGATGCGAACCTTCTCATTGAGACTAGCAGCAACAAGCGCACGCGTATCAGCAGTGGCAGCAGTAGTGGCAACAACAACAACAATAATACCACTGAGGCCACAGAGCCAACGGGTCTGAATTACATGCACACCAAAAAGATTGAGATCGAGTCTTCTGACTCGGACGAGCCCCTTATTGAGGTAGCGGGCAAGGTGCGCAATTCGAAGGCTCAGGTTGAGGAAAAGCACGTGACGCGACGAAACGCCCAGCAACAGCAGCAGCAGCAACAACAAAGTAAGTATATTGAAAATTTGAACATGCTTGGTTACTATTTAAATTAATGAATTATATCTGGCATTTCTTTCAGAAGCTCCCAGCTTGAATGCAACACCGACGCAGGCACAGAAGACTGGAAAATCACAGCCCAATGCAGCAAATAACAACAATAATAATAGTAATAATAATAATGCGACCTTACAGACGGTCAGCAATGCGACAATAGCTGGATCATCAAGCAACAGCAACAGTAGCACAGGTGTAGTGCACGCAACACGTGGCGCGACGGCAGCCGCTGCCACCAGTGGCACCAGCAACAACAGCATTTCTAATAACAACAACATTGTGAACGCCAATTCGCCAACGGACGAAAAGATTGGAACGAGGAGGAGCGTAAGAGCGAGCGCTGCTGCTAACAAGATCATATATAGTCGCAGCAATGCGGCCGCGGCTGCTGCTGCAGCTGCCGAGCATAAAAGTACTCCAAGTAAATCAGCAGCCGGTGCTGCCAGCGTAGTCAGTGGTGTCAACAGCTCAAATGCAAACGCCAGTTCCGAAAGTGTGGCTGAAGCGCGGCGAAAGACGCGCAGTGCAGGTAAGTTGACTGCATTATCGGTTGGTAGTGAAAAATTTGTTACAAAGTGAAAAATTTTAGTTATTGGTGAAGCTACATTGACCGAGGGACGAAGAAGAAGGACTTCGCGTGATTACAAGTGACCAGAGTTTTGCGCCTTGGCTAAGGGAATTAACCATACGAGCGATGCTGAAGAGGACGAATTAATTAAGCTGATCGAACTGGATACTGCGGATCGGTTTGATATCAGCACCAGTTTCCCATTGGCCCAGGCGCAAAACGTCGAAGGAGACGTCGACCAGAATAACAGCGTTAATATCGATATTGGAGATATAAAAGAGGATATCGTGAATATTTCTTCAGCGCTGACACTCATCGGAACAACAGATAAAAGCGCTCTTGATTACCTGGATGAGGAGAGAGCTGAGGCCGATGATTTGCATCTAATGACGTACCAGAACAGCAGCGAAGTGGACGCTGAAGTAAATGTGGACGCTGTTAGCCTGCTCATGCCAGATCTGAGCAATGCCACAGCCTTAGACTGTGGCAACTTTGTCGACTACGATGAATTCAACATGTGTCTGAACAACATTCTGAGCGAGAAGGATGATCACGATCTCATGGACTGCGATGCAAGTGGAAGTGCAAATATAAATAGTGGCAGACACCATCAGCAGCAGCAACAACAGCAGCAATGGCGTGACGTCAACGAAGTGCTCAACATTATGCCGCTGCGATTTCAGGAGTTTGCAACTGAGGCAAGCATCACAGGCGATGATCGGTCCGCTAGCAGTAGCTCCTCACAAATGGCATAACGGCGTCGCTTTGATTACCGATTGTTCAAAATGATTATTTCTGCAGTTATGTAAATAGCTTAAACTCACATACAAACAGACAAAACACACAAATGCCAATTATTTCGTTTGTACAAAGGTTTTGTAAAGTTTTTTTCCTTGAATTTTTTTGTATAGTTAGTTGTATTCAAAGGTTGCAATAATGTTGCATCTCTAAACGAGCAGCATCACACTCACATATACATATATATATATATATATACCCATGTTTCACTTAATTTTTAATTCGAAACTTCTCTCTGCTAATTTAGCGCTGCTTTCCATTAATCCAAATCCAAATATCCCTTGGTTAATAGATTTACTAGTCAAGTGAAACAGACAATTTGTGTAAAGATCAAAACATTTATTGAACAAATTAGTTGAAAATTTATACATGCAAAATTTATACAAAAATAATAAAATGAAAAAAAAAAACACAAAAATAGTAGTTTACCCCGACACCTTGCTCTATGACGCATGCGTTTTCATTTTCTCATCTAAGCAATTGTATATACTTTAGACATAATTCAAATAGATGCAACACAGTTAAACACATTTTTTAGAAAAGGTAAAACGAAAAAATAAACTAATGTTTATCTTTATGATCCAAGCTTAACATAGAAAAGAAACAAACAAAACAGACCATACTTTTATAATTTTATTTTTATTATATATCTAATTATATGCACACGAAATACAGATATAGTCTCTATAGTTTTATATGCATACGTTTGCGTTGTTTCGAAAAATTTGTTTTTTAGTTTTAAAAGCTTTGTTGTAAGTCATATACATAATATTAAATAAAAAATCCTCTACCAATACATATGCACATATAAACCTCTGCAATAAGTTAGTCAAGGAAAAACACGAAAAAATACGTGTATACCAGAGAGAAATATATAAAAAGTGTTTGTAGTTTTGCAAAGCGAATAAAAATATGTATATACTTATATACAAAAAGAAGATTTAAAAAAACGTATATAATGTTATATATTTTGCATACACAAAACAAGAACAAAAGAGAAAAAAATATATAAGAAAAAAACAAAAAAGGAATGCAAAAGTTGTATTGTATATAAAGCAGGCTCTATTTTTGCTAAATGTTATTTAAACAAATAGGGGAAAACAAAGATGCATAGCAGAAGCAAAGCGCTAAACAAACACATTAAATAAATACAAATAATAAATAAATATTTCTTTAAACGCATACATATATATTGTTCAATATTATTATCTTATGTGTATTGTATGATTGCTATTTAAATAAGTCTTTTGATACTTTGTACATGTTTAATTTAATGAAAGATTGAAAAGAAAACTTATGTAAAACCACGACCCCTAGAATAACATGCATATATAGTACCGATATATGTATATATTATATCTCTGAAAAAGTATATATAAAGCAAATTCGTTTATGCATACAAAACCTCATTACAAAAAAAAAAAAGAAAAAAAAAACAAAAAAAAAACCATGGATGTCAACAATTTTAAGCATATTTAGTAAAGTTTTCACATGTTTCCCCACACAAATTTCACAAATATAAAAATAAAACTCAAATTTATTGCAATAAACAAATGCTAAAGGCAAAATTGTATAAACATAATTCTTATATTGCCAATACCAATAAACACAAATTCATGCAACAAAGACATAATACACACACACCCACATAAAAAGAAAACAAAAAATAAATAAAAAAAATATTAAAAAGCAAATGCATTCAACACAAGATGAAGAACAACAAAAATAAAAACGAAAGTGTCTTAAAACGTAGTATTAGAAGTTTATTATTAATAATTTGTTTGTACTTTAACTTTAAAGTAAAAAATTATTTATAGAAAAAAAAGAAAATACAAAGATTTAATATACACAAAAATTAAAAAAAAAAAACTTAGTGTATCATTTATTTAGGGTTTACTAATTCAATACAAGAGCTTATATATTTTATTTCGGTCGAACATGAATTGAGCTGATACTAAGAGACAAAATACATAATGTCTCTCCCTCATTGAGGAAATCAGGATTAATCCTTTTGCAGTCATTCTAATTAAATTATTTTATGTATTATAGCACAAAAGGTAAGACTAACGTCAGTTCAATGATAAAAAAAAACGTTGATATATGGACTCAAACAGATCGGCTAGTAATTTAAATAGGTGACACTGAGATTATCGCTTTAATTAAAATTAAGTTGCTTAAAATAATTTAATACATTTTTATTGAAAATAATACTAAATCCATTAATGCGAAATTTCTATTAAAAGAATATTTCGTTAAAATGGACTTAACGAAATAAGAAGCAAGAGGCGAAAAAAGAATGAGAGAGAGAGAGAGAGAGAGAGATACAGGTGTGGGAAAAGTATGTACATTCAACAGATGAAAGCTTGGGCCCCAAATAATATAGAATATACCCAAATAGCAAACGTGTTTTACCTCAATTTTAAAACATTTCACAGCGCATTTTAATATCGTTTTGCTAATAAAAAGTGGTTTGAGTATAAATAAATGAATATAATTGGAAATTAATTATTTATTCCAAATACTCAAAAAATTGTTGTTTTTTTTTATACTTTAACCGAATATTCTCGAAGCTATAGAGCGTTTGGAATGAGGGGGTTTCAGATGAAATCATTTCAGAGAGCCAAGACTCCCGTTGTATAATAGTAAGATCTCCATTTGTCAGAAATACTTAATTTCGTACCAAAATAGTATAGATATTAAATAATCAAAATGATGGAGAACCTAACTCGAGCTGAGTTAAGTTGAGTTGAGTTGCTGTTGTCGGCAGGCATCACGAGTTGCTTCCACAGCTGCTCTCATGGCGCCTGCGCAGGCAACGGCATCGGCAATGCCATAGGGCGTGCTCTGAAGTGGCATAGGCAGCCAGCAAAGGGCAGCAAAGGCCAGCGGACAGGAGAGGACGAAACAGTTGAGTGTGAGTTGCCGTTAGGAGCAGCACGGCAAAGCTGTCCGGCGAAGCTGACATAGCAGAACGCAATAAATTAAGAAACCTCGCATAGGTGAGCGCATTAAGCAGCAAGTGGTGTACGCTCGCGAAGCTTCACTGTAAACGTGCTCCCCTGACGCGAGTTAAACAAAGGTATATATACATATATGGGCCATCAAATACATGTTTCAATTTATGCATCTGAAATATCTGCGAAACAGTGGAAATTCACATAAAATTATTTCTTAAGTGCTGTGAGAATAAAATGAGTAAAAGCGTTAAGAGTTTGCAGCTGTATTGAAGTTCTGCCCAAAGACTTAACGCATTTGCTAAAGCAACAAATATACATATGTATGTATATAGAATATATATATATTTTTTCGGTATATTCGCTGTAAACTGTGCTGACTAGTGTAGTGTTTGTTTTAAAGGACAAGTCGAATAATAACCAAAACAAAAGCAAATGTTGACACTCATGGATGACGTCCTACTTTTCATATATACTATGTCTATATACATATACATATATAAAAGTGTGTGCGTACGTGTATGCGTGTATTGGCGAATGTTTGCTCTATGACGTATTCATGGCTGGGGATGTTGGGTTAGTGGGTTAATGGTTTGGGTGGTATGCCGCCCCCACTGCTGCGGGCCGGTCGACTTTTATGGCACATTAACAACTCGGAGTACACAGAGTTATTTACAACAAAAATACCCAAATAACTATATTAGTAAATGTCTTAGGCATAATTCAGCATATAATGCAATGAAAATAGTCTAAGCTGCTAGAATTTCAATATATTTAACTGTGTCAGAAATGAAAGAATCTTTTAAAGATTCTTAGAGTCAAGTTGGAAACATTTAAGGAAATCCTATTTACAAGTATTATCTTATGAGATTCGGCTTAAATCTTAAATCTTTGCTGTATATGATTACAGCATTTTTGACAAAAGGGCCTACAAAAATAATGATATAAAATCAATTATCATTAGAATAGAGTTATAAATATAATTTCTCAAGCAACTCAAATAGAATTTTAGTAGAAATTATGAATGCTGAAGATAAATTCGTTCAACTCAAGATAGTCGATAAAGATAAGGTCGAAAAATATGTAGAATAAATAATAGATATCCATAGGTCACTTTACTTACCTAATAATATTATAAGATATATGAATAACTAACTTACCCGGAAAATCCTCTCTTCGTAGCAGCGTTCAGTCCCATCCGTGACCTGTAACATGTAGTGGCTGCCGAGTGGTGGCTAGCAGAAGAGGGATCTGGACTCCACGCAAAATGCACATCCGCCTGTGGACGGGAAGACGCCTGCACACGTACCTGAAGATAGGCACCTTTGTGTTAGTGGGCATCTGTTACTTTGCCTTTCTGTTCCGCGAATCGCTCAATGCGTTCGAGCATCGGGAGCGCGCTACGACCGCCGAGCTGGAGGCAGCCGAGGCATACGCCGAGCCGTCAAAGCAGCAGCTGAAGCTCAAGCGCCAACAGCTCCATCGACAACGTGCGCTGGCCCGTCTCAGGGCTAGCCTGCAGGCGAATCGCAGCGCTGCATTGGCCGAGGAGGCGCAAAACGCCGTCTCGGCAACCACCTTGAATCCCGTGTACGAATACTCCGAGGAGCTGCACAGCCGCACTGAGCATGAACTGAAGCTGCGACGCGATCACCTGGCGACTGTTTGCGACCGATACAAGCTTCAAGAAAAGTACCCACCGAACCCTTGGGAGTTCTTCATCTCGCCCGGCCATAATAATCTGGTGTGGTGCAATGTCTTCAAGGCGGCCAGTAGCACGTGGATGTACTACTTCAACATACTGGGTGAGTGAGAGACGTAGACGAGAGAAGGTAGAGAAGAGAAGAAGAAAATACAAGAGAAGGGAGAATAAATAATAGAGATTATAGATTTTAACAGATGGTATTAACAGAAGAAAAAGAGCAATAAGATACCAGATATGAAATATCAGATATGAGATATGCGATATGAGATATGCGATATTAGATATGAGATATGACATATAAGATATGAGATTTGAGATATGAGATATTAAATATTACATATTAGATATGAGATATTAGATATGAGATATGATATATGAGATACGCGATACGTGATAGGAGATACAAGATACGAGATATACGATTTGATATATGAGATACGAAAAATGAGTTATTATTGATTTTCCTTTCTTTACTTTAGCTGGCTACGATCTAAAGTATCTACAGCGAACGGAGGTTCAGCCCCTGGAACTGGCCCGCCAACGCTTTCCCCGCCCTGAGCTATCCGAGCTGGTTGAGCTGCTGCCCAGTGCGTTGTCCTTCCTGTTCGTGCGCGATCCCTTCGAGCGCATCCTTAGCGCGTATCGCAACAAGCTTGAGGGCAACCGGAACAGCTTCTACAAGGCACTCGGCACCAAGATCGTTCATCGCTATCGCCGCCGCAGCTTGAACGTTGTCTTTCCCCGTTGTGGACCTACTTTCGAGGAGTTCGTGCGCTTTCTCATTCAGGAGCATGCGGCGGGCAATCGCTTCGACGAGCACTGGGCTCCCGTCTACAGCTTCTGTACGCCGTGCAGCGTGAACTTCACGATCATCGGAAAGACAGAGACATTTCAGCGAGACTCTGAGTTCATCATAAGGCAGGCGGGATTGGAGTCGTTGCTGCTGGGGAAGCTGCCACGGCGCAAGTTGCGCAAAATCAGGAATCAGGCACGCAGCGGCGTCAAGTCGGAGGAGCTGGTCGAACGCTACTTTGGTGAACTCGATCGCTCAACATTGGACCAATTGCTCAATATATATCGCATCGACTTTGAGCTCTTCGACTACGACTATCTCAAATATTACAATATGGTGCACTCCTGGAGCTTGGATCAGAGCCCCACAGCCTCACAGGCCAAAAGCGGCCCGCGGGCGAGCATCGAACCTCCGGTAACCACATCGGCGACCACATCTCTAAGAACAGCTGCTGTTCCTGCAGCATGAATGGATCGACGAGTAGAGGAATAGAGATTAAGCCAGGCCAAAAGTATATAGCTCATATTCACGATAAGAATCTTATTTATGTACCTTTATACAGAGATGGATCAGTAACCGTAACCCAACCGAAACTATATGTATGTAAAACTATATGTATTTATTCTACCACTGAGTAAGGCCAAATCAATGTTTTCCAACAACCACCAAATGAATCACGACAATTTTCGACCTCTCTTGGGCAATGCCAATGCAAGGAAAGCAAAAACCAAATGTAGATAGAATGACTAATTTTTATGCATTTTTTCAGAAGTCGTCTAAATACCCACACACCCACACACCCACACACACATACACATTGAAACCATAAAATTTCCAGAGTTTTGCATCTTTTTAGATGGCTCTTCTAGTTAGTACAAAGTACAATTTACAGTTAATACGAATCGATCTTCTGACATCCACACATATTCTTTACTACACCTACGACCTCTATACGAATATCTCGCCTGCTGTTTTTGAAAACGAACAATTTTATGCAAAAACCAAAAACAAAACAAAGACATATTTACATATATATATACATACAAGTACATATATATATATATATATAGATATATACAGTATATACATAAATATTTACAATAAAAATATTTACAACCTCGTCACCTTCCCTCTAACTATAACTCTAACTCTAAGATTCAAAGCATTCTTAAATGTATGTAAAGTTTTCTTCTCTTACATACATGCATACACACACACTCACACATAAATACATACATACAAATGTACATACATATATGTACATCGGGCATATGCACTTACATCTATGAATTTTATAAACAGGTCTTCATCAACGTTTTTACCTTTTGGGGACTGGATGGGGTTTTTCCTATTCTAAAAAAAAAAAAAATGTAAACCAAAGAAAATTTAAAAAATATACATACAATTATAAATTTTTGGTAACTGTGTCAAAAAAAAAAAAAAAAAAAAAAAAAAAAAAAAAAAAACAACCAAATAAATAAAAATAAAAAACCCAACAGCGAAAAACAAATCTGCAAATATTTACAGTAAAAAAAAAACTATAAACTTTCCATGTGATGTTTAAAATTAACATATATACACACATATACATGTAAATACTATACGTATATAAATAATACTTAAAATGAAAAAATACAAAAAAAAAAAACCTTTACTATCTATACTTATTTTGGATTGTATTCCACGTAATATATATGACAGACATGTATATATACATAACTGTAACCAAATCGAGCAACAAACTTTAATTGCGAATCAACGATATTATTCTAATTTTCTTGTTGCGAACCAAATACAAATCTTAACTAATAAATGGTTTTTCATTTCTGTTATCGGATTTTCAGGAGGTCATTTAAGGAGATTGCTATGCACAAGATCTTTAATAAATCATTCCTTTATAAAGGAGTCAGGCAGGCGTCTGTATTAACTTAAGTATATGGAACACCAAAACATTGAAATATTAAGATCAAATTGAAAGATATATTTGAAAAATTAATAAAATTTATTGTTTGAGGTTATTTAAATTTTAGCTAAATTAACAATAAAACAATAATGGGAAGATAGCATAAAATTTAAGAAGCAATCAAATTATGGAGTTATTGGATTGATGAACAACACCTTTAGTATACTCGTTTCTCTTGAATAATCAAAAGTAAGCCTAAGAATTTAAACGAGGATCCCAGTGTTCCTAGCTCACAGGAAAAGACTAATCCGCTTTTGGACTGGTTTAAAATGATCTTAATACAATTTTACTGTCGATTACTAAGAAACGGTACATATTTCGCAAATTTCAAGTCTTTGTTTTAATAAAGATAGATCAATATACTCATGTTTACTTATTATTTAACATTAAGATATTTAATAAACAAAAAATTAGCTTAGACTGATTTTCGATAATAATTTTATTTAGTTCACTTTCACTTAATCGTAATGATTTCACACAATCGTCAACTTCTATTAAAACCCATTGATGTAAGAATCTGTTTCTTGGCTCGATTTATATACCTAAGATACCGCTTTCTAGGAACTTATCTATATCGAAAGACTTTAGTGAAGATCAATTTGCCTGTCTTATAGACCACAATCTACAGCATTAAATATATAAATCATAAAGACTAACATGAGATACAAGTCGTTCGCCTTTTTAATGGCGATTGCTGAGAGATTTTTGGTGTCACGAGACCTCCCCGCAATCATATCTTTGGCGAATTCTTCCAAGTAATTAAGATCTCGTGGTCCAGTGTAAACCCTCACCTCCTTGCCATTCTGGAACCAAGCAATGTGTGGCACTTCAGTGACATTGAAACTTCTGCAAAGAGCCGCTGAGGCTAGACAGTCGACCTCAGCCACACATATATCACTTCCTTTCAATTTTTTCGACAGCTTTATCCAAGTGGGCGCCAATTGGTTGCAGTGTACGCATTTGGGTGAGTAAAATTTGATGAAAAATACTCCAGATGCTACGGTGTGCGTGAAGGTTCCAGAATTCAAGTGCTGAACAGAGCCTGGCTCACATAGTAAGGCATTGTCGGAGTCGGGTCCTACGAATTCGACGCCATTATTGTGAATCCCCAAGGACTGCTGCAACGTTTGCATATTGGGTGATCCGTCGATGAATCTGTGCTGCTCTCCCCGCTTCTCGAATATGCCCATAGTCGGATATTCAGTAATATTCAGCTCATGGCAAAAGTTCTCATGTTTGATGCAGTCAAGGGTTCCAACTGTGATGTTATTATTCGATGTGGCCTCTAAGATGGTGAGCAAGTAATTCAAGTCTAGTCTCAGGAAGGCACAGCTTTTGCAATTGGGCACATAAAATTGAACCAAGAATCTCTGATCATCTGAGAAGCTCTTGAAACTGTCAGGATTCAGTGGAATCAGCCATTGTCTCTTCTGAAATTTTGCTTGCACGGCCACGGATGCCAAGATGAGAAACGTAATCAAGCACAGGCCGGTTTTACCTAACATAATTTTACAATTTAACTAGCCTCCTACACAAAACTCAATGGCATCTATACAAATTCATGTTGAGATAGTACCCGATGCGTAAGATGCCAGGAATACGATGAGGTGCACCGATGAGATGGGTGGATTTTAAACGAATTCTTAGGGACTTCACTAGAGCGAACGATGCAAGATTGTACTCCCATAACTGAATTTTCGTTTGAACTTAAATATGCTTAATGAATGGATCAAGCTTCAATGGAAATGTATCAAGTTTTGTATGAATTAAAGTAAATTTTAACTGTCCAACTATTTTCGCCCCAACAAAATCCCAGCTAACTAAGCTATAGGTTTTTTAAACCCTCATATACATACATGGAGTATATCTGAGATAAATAACGGCATTTGCAAAGAATTGGAATAGATTATCAAATATTTCGTAACAGATATATTTGTTATACCACAAACAGGGTATACAATAGTCAAAGTATTTCTGATCAGAACAGAGCTTTATTCAGCTATCATCCCGCCTAAGATCTGATATAACTTATTATAATATATACTTTATAATCTCATCATGAGCTAATATCTTGCACTCTCTGAAAGCAGATGAAAGCATCAGGAGTATGTATTTGCTTTACTAAGGATCTCTAACGAGGATAAAGTTATTTTCTGCCGTTTCAGACCAATTTTCACTTATATTATTTTTATTTGTTGCAGCAATTGCAAATCAATGAAATAGAGTATTATTATTCAGTGACGCAATGCACAATGAAGCATTGATTACTATTGAGGATCTTTTTATTGTCATTGAGAATTTACCCAGTAGGGTTGATACCAGTGACAGTTTTCGGTAATGTTAAAAAACTATTCATGCACATTTTATTAATGCGTGAATGTGATTAATAAATATACGTGTTTTATTAGTTTTATTAGTATGGTAAGGTAAGGCAAATAATGAGCAATGGAATACCATATTACGTCACTGTTTATCACCAAACAGTTTTTCAACTTGATTTGTTTATATTTGATTAACAGACAACGCCACGAAATCGCAAGAGGGCTAAATTCAGTCGTCGAACATTCAAATCTAGAGGCATGCGAAATAGCACAGCACAGAGATCAGATGAAGAAAGGCAACAAAGCAATGCAGATGTCCATGTGAGCATGGCGCAGTTACGTGCATCACAATTGCAAGAGATGCACAAGATGAGCGAAACCAGCAAAGACAGATGCGTACTGAACAGACGTAGAGGAATTGACCGACAACGTCAAAAAGTACTTCACATTCACATTCATTTCTTGCGTTTCAGTATGAGCCTGATGTCGAATATTACGCTCATTCCATAGTGGTAATTGGTACATTGAACAAGCAAGGCCCGCAATGCCATGCCCTTAAATTCAAAAATGAGTCGATCGGGATGTGTTGCTCATCGACAAAAAATTAAAACTCCAAGAAATTGATACAGCGCCACCATTGCACGTCTTCCTTATTGGTACAGTTCCAGATTCTTTGCTGTTCTTGCAGTCAATTCGAAAATCCAATTCATTTTTTCAAATGACAGGAAATATTTACAAATACTGCTGCAAGTGGTCAACAATTTAATTCCAAATTCATAATCAAAAGCCAAGTTTGCCACAAAGTCGACTCAATGCAACCAATGCCAAGCGAGCCCTATAACTGTATACCCACACACCTTGAGTAAATTAATCATTTTGTATTTAACATTTTCCTGATCAGCTAGTATTTTTATATGAATATGTATTATATAATTAATTTTGGTAAATATTCCATACGACTTTGAGTTATATCATTATAAAGAGTTTTATTTTCATTGATCAATAAACGTAAATATATATAGATTTTGAAATTGTTTATGTTTATGCTTGAAGACTGTGTCGATTCATAATAATGTTGCACACACATGTGTATTTGTATATATGTGTGTGTGTGTTGCCATAAAACTACTTACAGAGTTGTAAAGCGACATTCGCATGAGAACAATAAATATCAAGATATATAAATATATATGTATATATGTATATACGAATATCAATTAACGTTCACATGTATATATAATATATATATATATCTTATATATAGTAACTGTATAAGTGCTGCCCAGGGCAGCGCTTCTTAAGCTTTCACACAAATACAAGCGTTCAGGGTGTCCTTGGCAAGGATCGTCTCACAATTGCCCATCAGATAAACATACCGAAAATACTTACTACAAACATCAATAAATATATGTATATATATATGTATATGCAAGCAAGCAGGTGTGCGTGTTTATGTGGGTGTATCACCTATGTGTGTGTGTGGTATAGCACTAACAAGAATAATAATTGAAACGGAGACTACATCGAAATTGCGAATAATTATTGAATAATTATTTCTGTGCCAAAACTCTAGTCGAAATATGTTTGAAAAAGTTTCTGTTTTAATCTCGTATTTTAAGTAATTGTTTATATAGCATTTGCTTTGTGATCTGTGTAATAAATAGACTTAACGAACTATCAACTAAATACAATAGTTTCATATAACGTTTATCGCTTAGAATTCTACGCCTATTTACAATGATAATTTAAGAATATATTTCTACAATGCTCCGACAGAGCAGAGGAAAATCTATAATAATATGGATAATTGATATATAATATATAATAAGCTGAATAATTATGTTTATGTACAATAGTAAATACTTAGAAAGTTTTTCGATTAAATAATACATACATACATGTATGTGTGTGTGTGTAAGGAAACTTAGAGAACAACAATGGGTTAACGCGTACGACGATATAAGGGTTTCTGTAAGAGATACATCTATAACAAATTGGTACAAGTTCCAAATGATTTGTAAGTGACTGAGTCTTCAGTATGT
Source organism: Drosophila navojoa (assembly GCF_054131105.1). Taxonomy (NCBI): domain Eukaryota; kingdom Metazoa; phylum Arthropoda; class Insecta; order Diptera; family Drosophilidae; genus Drosophila; species Drosophila navojoa. The sequence goes on along the minus strand of NC_142891.1, from coordinate 24,616,507 downwards.
TCATGTGTTTGGGGTATATAGATCTAGATATATATATATATATTCTTGTACGCATGACAAACAAAAGATTTTTTAAATTCAGTTAGTTAGAAGCGAGATCTATACACTTGGCTTAACGCCTTCAAATATTTCTGGGATTATACGATTACACACAACTCTACACAGAATTATCGAAAATCATGAAATATCATAGGACTCGCAACTGTGTGGGTGTTTATCTAGTATATGTTGTATATAGATAGATATAAAATCTTGTGTGCTCGCCGAGTCCTCCTTCTTCTTCTACTTCCTCTTCCTCATTCTTTTCTACAGCCACGAAGTGCAATTCAATTATCTCAAACCAAAGTCTCTGCCTTTACAAATATTTGTCTGTCTCTTCGCTCTCTCTCCTCCAGTACGAATCCGTTCAACATCTACATCATCTTCTAGTCGCCAAGTATCATCATGCTCTTAATGCTGGCCACCTCGGACTCAAGTCGCTCCAGCTGGCTCTTCAGCATCTGATCACGCTCCACATTGGAGACGACCACCGAGACGACAGCCTCCTTCGGGGCGAGCAGCTTGCGCTGGAACTGGGCTGTCCACTCGGCACTGCCGATCGAGATGCCCGAGTCGCGCTCGTCGCTGGAGTTGTCACCGCCATCGTTCCAAGCCGGCGGCGAGGAGCGATTGCAGCTGGGCTCCTGCTTGATGTGCTGCAGCGAGAGCAACGCCGTCGCAGCCGCATCCTTGTCGCCCAGATGCGATTTGTGGCGCAGCTTCAGGGGCAGACAATTGTTGGCCTCATTAGTGCCGCCGCCGCCATTGTGCGCTGGGCTGCTGCGCTGCATGGGCGACGAGTGGGCGCCATGGGCAAGCGCATGCGGATCCGGATGGATGGGGCCTTCGGAGCCATCTTGCTCCTGCTCGTCGTCGCCAGAGACGGCACCCGACGAGGAGGCGGACGATGAGAGGGCTGAGGAGGCGGATGAGTGATGAGACGTCAAGGATGTGGTCGAGGACAGCATGTGCTCGTAGCTGGGCGAGCAGGCGCGCCTCGACAGGTTCAGCACACTGGCCGCGGCCGAGCTGACCACCGAGGAGCAGGAGCTGCTCACGGCGTCGACCGCACTGCTGCTAACGGCGCCCTCCACGCTGTGACCGTGCAGGTAACTGGCCTCCAGCTGATCCTTGCTGATGGCCACATAGCCAGATGCTGGCGAGGATGCGTTCACTGTGGCAGGCGTATATATTGTGGTGCCTGCCGGCGTTCCCGTGCCCACCGCGGCCGCATTGTAGAGAGCCCCGACGGCCACCACCTTGCGCAGGCTGTCCAGATCCTCGGGCCTGACGTTGCGGTGGAGCGCCTGCTGAAGCACATGCAGATTGGCAATGGCGTTGGTCGGCGGGCGGTTGTGCGTGTCCATTGTGGAGGGGGCAGCGTCCTGCACCTGCTGGTGATGCGACTGCTGCAGCTGCTGTTGCTGCTGCTGCTGCTGCAGCTGGTGGTACTGATGTGGATGCGGAAGAGCCTGAGCGTGGAGTGGCGCCGGCGGCGGCGGAACGTGCTGGCCCACGTGATGTCCATTCTTATTGCTTACGGATGTCAAGGACTCGCTGCCGCGTACATTGCCCGCATTGACATTGCTGTTCGGGCCATAGATGATGGGGGAGAGCGGCGGGGCGTTGTTGCTGCTGCTGCTATAGCCGCTGTGTGTGTGCGAGGCCGGGGAGCTGCAGCCGGCGCCGGAGGGCGACGAGCCCGACGAGGAGGAGGAACACGAGTTGCCGCTGCTAATCTTGGCGCGCTTTGTATTGCTCAGCACCTGCTCGCTGGTGGGCAGCGAGGCGAGAATCTTCTCCACGCTCACCAGATTCTCGCCGGAGATGTTGAATTTGTCCCGAATCGCATCGAGCTGCGCCTTCAGCACATGGTTCTCCTTGGTCAACTCGATGACGCGCTGCTCCAGAACCATGTCATTGTATCGTCGCTTCTCGCGGCTGCGCTTGGCCGCCTCATTGTTGCGTCGTCTGCGGTCCCAGTAGCTCTCGTCCTTCTTGTTGTCGGGCGTGAACTCACGCTGCTTGCGCTGTGAGAAGAGCTCCTTCTGGGCGGCGGTTAGGGTTGACTGCGAGCCACCTCCAACTCCGGCGACGCCGTTGCTCTGTCCATTGGATTTGCCCCCCATCAGGCTGTGGCCGTGACTGTCGGCGTAACCGTTGCTCGGCACAAACTTGCCCATGCTGTGGCTGTCCGACATGCCGCTGTCGTTCGACTGCGGGCTGATGGAGCCGCCGTACATGGAGAGCGGATGCACTGCAGCCGAAAAGTGAAACGTTATAGTGATGAAGATATCAATTTAGTTTCAGGTTCAACTTACGATTTGTGGCCTCGTTGGAGCTGCCGTTCATCGATAGTGACGGCGAAATGGTAGCCAAACGCACGCTGCTCATCATGGAGGCGCTTACGGATGAGGCTTTGTTGTGGCTTTGGGTGGGTGTTCCGGCGAGCACCTCGGGCATTGCCGTCGGTGTCGTGGCTAACAGTACTTGAACAAGCTTTGAATCCGGCGCCTGCTCCTGCAACACTCGACTGCTAATCCCCTCTTCCGGTTGCTGTTGCTGATTGTGCTGGTGCTCCTGCTTCTGGTTCAGAACTGCAAAGAGAAAATCAAGAGCTGCGATTAGTAAAGAAAGGCCTTAAAAACAAAATTATTAGCTTTTATTTACTTTCAGTTATGCTATATAATGCTTATAAATTAAATAATTTTAAAATTATACTATCTCGAATACTTTATCTAGCTTCAATAATATAATTGGAAATAGGTTCAAATAATAATTAAAATAATTTAATTACATTATTTACTTTAAAACGTAAATAAGTAAATATTTACATTAAATACTAAATATTTTTTAGCTTATAATTCAATATTCTAAAACGTAATTATTTGTGTATACATTATATTAAAAATTTATTTTTAGATTATTCAGAATTACATTATATTTTACCAATAGTCAGTTTAAAACGTAATTAATTGAATCTATATTATATTACTGAATCATTATTAAACCAAAACTCGCTCATACTTAACACTCAGTTTTGACTGATATCTGGTAGCAAAGCTATATTTTTTATTGGCCATATCTTATCGAGAACTTGGCAATAATCGCATTCGCAATGAATGTGTCAAAACAAAAGACAGTGCAGCCAAACGCCACACAGTCTAATGCGATCTTGTCTGGCCAATCAGAATATACACCCAGACGCACACACTTACATGCGCGCACATGCACACACACATTTGTGGGCATGTCTGCTTGGTCTTTCTTTGTCTGGTCCTTGGCCTTGGCTTGCCCTTACAAAATAATTACGCACACAATTACGCTCCGAACGCAAAGAACCCACTCGAACCTAACGTATTGTATGTATATCTATATGTATATGTATGTATGTATGTCGCTCGTATGCACATTTGCTTTCGTTTTTAGTGCGGCCATCCATTTACACAATGATTACGGCAAATGATGCAAGAATCAGCGAATTAGACGACAGCACAAGGAAAGAACAAACAAACACACATACACACTTACATTCATACATACATATATAGACGCTCGCATGCACATCGAGACACACACAAACACACATGTAAATAACAATGGCAAAGGCAACGTAAACAAGAAATCACACGGCGAGATTGGTCGGTTTTCTATGTGTTTGTGTGTTTGTGTGCTGCTGCTGCTGCCGTTGTTGTTGTTGTTGTCACCTCACCCTCACCGTGACCATCAAATTGGCATTTGCAGTTCAATGCGCTACAACACACACAAACACAGACACTAAAATACTAACACAAACGCGCTCACATTTATTCTCGTTCCCATAAACTGGCTACTCACGTCAGCAGCCAGACGCTGCCAACGTCGCAGCCGCCGGCAACCCCTACGACTCCTACGCCGACAAATAAAAGCAACAGACGACGACGACCACGACGACGGCGGCGACGCTGCGCTGCTGCAGTCGCTGCCTGTGTCGAAATTCACAAAAACAACATGACTAAGCGCGCTGCTGCTGCGCTCTCACCTCCGTGCTCTCTATCTTCTCCTCTCTCTTTATCTCATTCTCTTTATTTTGCATGAGTTTTGTTTTGCGTTGTAAACTAACAAAATATAGTTTTGTTTTGAATGGGATTTAGTTTTTTTGTATTCTCGTTGCACTTACATTGTGCTGTTATATTTGTTGCTGATAGCGTAGCGTATTGCGTATAACAAATGTTGTTAGTACTGCTGTTGATGATGACGTTGTTGTTGTTTTTAAAGTTATTATTTTGTTCTATGCTGCCGTTGTACAGTTTATCCGCGTATATTTTATTCCTTGCACTGTTGTTGGCTTTAAGTATAAACAAACTTTTCGGTGTTGCAGTCTCTTGAAAAATGTTCACTTTTTGCTGTAGCGGTGTCACTATCGACATAATGTTTATGTGCCTAATCACAGTTAATTATCCAAGCAGCGCAAATGCTGTTCATGTTGCACTTTTCGCACAGATTTGCATTTCGATCAGTGCCGCAATAAATTCTGATGCAATTGTACTTGAAAAACTGACAAATTTTGTTTCCGAATTTCGAATTCAGAAAAGTTTTTATTTAATATGTGTACGTTTCACTCTTTCTTTAATAGCGATCAAACTGTTCTATTTTGTTTTAAACAATATTTTAGTTATTGCTGTTCTTTGTTTTGCTAACGGTTCTTGATAGCGGTTTCACTGACTTAGCTGTCTGGGACTTTTTATCAGTAGACCAGCCGATTGCACTTCATTCAAAATATGACGCGACTCGCGAGCGCATCCACAACCGCTTCGAACGAATGCTGAATCGCAATTGAATTTGTAAAAGCATTTCACTCGGCTGCCGCAGTCCAATACGTCGCTCGGTCACGTTGCCGCTGCACGCAGTTGCGACACGCGACTGCTGCCGAACATCGAACCGAGGACCGAACATGTTCGAAGCTCGACTCGGCCGTACAAAAGCATTGGTAAAAGTGAAATTTACCTGCTTCGATTCTGGTTGGACACATACAATCGCACATACTCACACATACACACATATGTACCTACAAATGCGCGCGCTGCCTGTTGCGCGCTCCAAGTTGCAACCGATCACATTTTCTGTACACTCCATAGTTGAGTAATCAGCGTCAATCTCAAATCGTTTAGAGCTGCACATTTGAAAACTAGAACGTGACTGTGCCGTGTGCCGTGTGCCGTCCACTGGGTGTCGCTAACGGTACGCAACGGGGACGGGGGTGGGGGCGAGCGAGCTACGATGACAGTGATAAAGACGGAAGGTGTTTTATTGGAATATTGCGTTGCAATACGTATGTACGTATGTACTTACATATGTATGCATGTACATACATATGTATATACAGACATGTCTATGCATGCATATTATTCTATATACATGTGTATGTATGTGAGTTTGTATCCGTGTGTGCCAAATGCTTTGTTGTGACGCAAGCGCCTTACACAGAACACCTAAAGAACAACAAGTCAATGTTGTTGAACTAACATATACCCTTTACAATTTGTGCATAGCTACACATACATATTAGTTAATATATGTATTTATGTAGTTTAGCGATTCAAAGCAAACACAATGTTGTTGAACAAGTAGATACCCTGTAAAATGTATTGATACTAATTTGGGTGGTAACACAAGAAACTCACATTGTTGCTGAATCAGCTGATACCCTATAAAATGCATAGTTACTAGTTAAAATTCTAATCAGAAATACTTCTATATCCGGAGATCTGTCTTTTAGCTGGCTAACACAATGCATATCTAGAACTAATTTGCCTCATTTCTCTATTAAACCAAAATCATAAATTCCAATTGGAACAGCCAATCTAATAAGCTTTTATGTCTAAAGGACAATTAAATGACAGCAAATCAACGAATTAATGAATACTCAACAATCAGTGATAAATATTGATTGCAAATAGAAATAAACACACAAACATTGCAAATTATATAATTATAAATTATATTTACATTTGTCGCTTGATAATCGCTGTTGTCTTATCAGACCCCGTCTAGAGGACTTTTATGCACAGTCAGCAACAAAGTTGCGAAAAAGGGGGGAAATCAGTAGAGTGACTAAGACAATTATATATGTATGTATATAAATATAGTAAAATATAAATATGTATGTATATATATTTATGTATGCCTTCAATCCAATAGGAAATTGCAGTGGCGAAGGTCATGGGCGCAAGCTGACCAATAGCAAAAACTTGGCAGATATGATGTAAGCTTTATAAGTGTGATTGACGGTTTGACTGACGAACTGAATAAATGACAGTTAGATTAGGCGACGCGCTATAGAGGCACTCAATGCATAATTGTAAATTCTAAGAATTTCTAGTATTCAATATATACGCAAACGAGATAATGAATTTGTAGTTGTGTGTGTGTGTTTGTGTGTGTGTGAATGCTCCCACTGATTTGATAGACATTAAAACAAATAGGGAAATAGCAAATACAAGGGTTATAGAAAAAAGCGAAGTTGGCAATTGATAAGCCGAAGCATACATATACATATGTACATACTTACATACTTACATATACCGCTAATATTTGGAAGAAAAATAAAAGAAATGAATTAAGAAAATTCTTTGTAGATTTTTAAATGTATATACAATGTATATGGATGTAAAAAAAAAAACAATAATAATAATTTTTAAATTTTAAAAATAAAAAAAACCTTAGAAAATTCAAAAGTTCTGTGATTAAAATTTCTCACATAAATAATAATAATAACAAAAACATTTGTTATTTATTTAAAATCGAAACAAAATGTACATACACATATACATACATGTGTATGTATGTATGTATATAGCAACATTTTGTAATTGAAACGAGTACAGAGCGCAATAAGAACCACAGATCCAATTAGAATATGCAACTGAATGTGAATATCAAGTTTTATATGTATATATGTATGTATATTTGTGAAATGTGAATATCAATTTTGTCTGTATATGTAAAAGAGTTGAATTTAATTTACATTTAACTCGTTTTAACGCAATTCTTAGGTCACGTTTATATATAGTAAGCATTTGCGCTGACATATTTAACATTCTTATTAGATAAACAGTCGTAAATGACTTTTGCGATTACATAATCACATCTATATTTATATAGTTTGTAACGACTAATAACTGTGAGTAAATATTTGAATGCGATAAAAATACATTTGAAAGCGTGCCCAAAGAGCGCTGCAAAGGTAAACAAATCAGAGACTCAGACTCGGATAACAGATACCCTTAAGATGCATAAATTCAACTCGACTGACTGGCTGGCCAACTGCCCGAGTGACTGGTTAAATAATTCGCTTGATTACAAGATCAAGTCCAATTCGAATTGCTGCAGCTGCTGGCGCTGCCTCTGCCTCTGCTGCCGCCTCTGTCTCTGCTGCTGCTTTAACTGTAGCTCGAGCAACAGGTACACGTGAGTCCCGTCTCTCACGTGGGCCGTGCAATCGCGCCATTTCCGTTAGCCTTGCCAATTTGAGCGCATCTAAGCAGCCATGCACTGAGCGAGAGAGGCAGAGAGTTTCCCAACCGAAATGTCAATCCGAATCCCAACTCGAAACGATCCAATAAGCATATGCTGTTGCTCAAATCACATGTCTAATCAGCAAAATATGCGCTTATTGGTTAAAGCGCAGGCGGTGCACACGACATGCGGGCTATGCTCACGTTGTATTTGGTGGGGGTGAGGCAGTGGGGTGTAACTGTGAAGAGGTTGGGTGGGGTTGCTTATAAGCTGTTACACTACTGCTGACTACATTGGCTACACTTGCCCTGCCTTCCTCTCTCTCTCTCTCTGTGTGTGTGTGTCTGAGTGAAAAAGACGTCAGATTGTTACGAAACAACGCCAACGTCGACGTCGACGTCAAAGCCAGCAGCGCAGAAGCAACAACAACGTAATATTAGCTATCGGCAGTAAACGGCCGCTCAGCCATCAGTTAGCTAGCAAATGTTGCTCGCCCCCGACACACCCGCACCCCCTCCCATCCCCTTCCACCCTCCCTCCCTCCCTCTTGGCCAACAACACCACAAAGAGGGTTGTCAGGTTATAGCAAAGCGAATGGGCTATTTATACTTGATACTGGACGGACGCTGGCGCTGATCACGTGTCGCGAAATGTGCAGCCGACAGTGCAACGCTCCCGCGACAACGGCTCACATGTTCGCGACTCGAGTCCGCTATGGAAATGAGCGTGTTTCCTACTTTTTGCGCTTGATTTAGAATTGTTATTGTCGCTGCTGTTGCTGTTGTTGCTGTTGTCATTCTCATTCTTATTCTTATTCTTATTGTGATAGCAGCGTGACGAAAAGTGCTGAAATGGTGTATATTGGTTACGCTGCTGCAGAGAGAGAAACATTCGACTGAGACTGGAGTAAGCAATCCAATTGGATCTGATCAGATTCGCTTGAACACTAAATGAAGTCTTTGCCTGATGGGTGAGCAGGAGAAAGATTTAGTGGGAGTGCGCCCCTTGATTTTACAACAGTAAATAAACATTTAGTTAGAGTCCAATTGGCAAACATATGTTCATGGAGAGAAGTTGGATTTGTTGGAATTTCATCTAATAAGACTATCTTTACCGAGTGAATTAGATTTAGTTAGAGTGTCTATCCAAGTAAAATATTTATATGTAAAATAAATTATTAATTATTAGATCATAAGATTTGATTTTACTACAAATAAAATTAATTAACTAATAACAATGTCAAATAGGAGAAAACTAAACCATATTCTGGTTATATAAGATTAACTAGAATATTATTTGAATAAATATTACTTAAATATCTTTAGACGTACATATGTCTATTTTACATAAATAAAATAAAATATAATATATCATTCATTTAATTTAAATATTTATATGAATATATTTCGAAGCAAAATAAAGAATTTTTTTTTAATTTTTTTGTGCACCTACATGAATGTATATAACATAATAAATATATTTTACAAACGTATATTTAACGTAAAAAATTATAAAAAGAAATTATTATTCAATTCTATACACATATGTATATATTAATATAAAACTAGTTCAAAGAAACCAATTTTAAAGAAATTATTTTCATATACATAAAAATCTTTAACAAATGAATTAATAATTGTTTTATGTAAACCAATAGTTTTATAAAAAATAATAATAATAATTTAAAGTCGAATCAGGAATATATTTATGTCTATATATACATCTAAATTATTGCTTTATACATATAAAAATTTTAATTTAGTTTATCTTAATCCACGTTATAGAGACTATATTTAATAAATTTCAATTGCGAATTTACTTAATAAATATTTTGTATGAATTTTTAATGAATTAATGAATTAATATGTTTAACTATTGCTGTAGCTTATAACTAAACCTAGGCGCAATTTCTCACAGTGTATAAATTATTGACAAGCAGCAAAAACTGGAGAAACAAATTATTTAAAATTTTTGACTCACGCTGCAATCAACTGAAATTACGAGAATTTTATTATGCATTCAGCTTTAAAAAATTACAAAATCCAAAAAGCGAAAACAAGAAGAAAACAAAACGAAAGAAATAAAACAAAATTCTTGAGCTCTGAGCGTATGAATCGAAATACAAACATACATATATACATATGTACATATTTATATATGTATGTATGTGTGTGTGTGTGTAATTGGCTCTTTTGATAAGTACAGCTCATTGCTTTACAGGGTATCATAAGGTTCGGGTCGAATCGGTTAGGTAATAATTAATGTTAATTTGAGCTATTTCCATATTTATACTTCTGAATATTCAACTCTGTGAAAAGACGTAAAAGCTTTGTCGCTCGACGAGTACGGGAATTATGCAATGCCTTCAGTTGTTCTGGGCTTTACGAAAGTTCCGCTTTATAAAATGTGCACAAACATGTGAGTGCAAGTGCGAAAGAGAGGGCGACAGTGTGCAAGAGTGTGTGTGTGTGCGATAATAGCGCATGAAATGTAGTCAAGAATTTGTTATTCGAAACAGAAATGGAGCACATTATATACATATAGATGTAAATATGGATGCAGTATATAGGGCGAATTACTGGGCTCTTATATTGGTATTATTGATAGGGGTATGACAGTGTTTTGATTACATAATTATACAAAATATAATTATAGTTCCTGAGGGAAAACACAAAGGAAGAGAGAGTTTATGTAGGCTATAAGGGATTACTTAATGCTCTATTAAGAAAGTAATAGATAATTAGACTGATGTTTAGTTAAAGGAAGAGCTAATAAGGCAGATTTCTGAATACTAATTCGAAAAATAATATACGTTTAATATTTAGACAAACGAAAAGAATATTTAAGTAGACAATATGGTTTTAAAAAAGTGAATCGAATAAATTCAAGTTTTAATTAGATTAAATAACAATAAAAATTTGTTTAATAGGGCTTTTGAACTAGAATTATATTAAATTTCTCTCTTTCTCTCTTTTTATAAAATCTATATTGTGTTACATTCTTTGAAACACACAACTAATATACTCGCTTTCTGCATAAGAAGCGCACATTAGAATATGATTTAGATTAAAATCAGAAAGTCTTTTAACTTGGAGATTTTCTAATTACTCTTGATTTTTTTACTATTCTAGATTACCAACTGATCTAACCCACATGAAAGTATGTTTATGTGTGTGTGTGTGTGTCTGTGTGTGTGTTTGCCTGTGTTTGTGTGTGTATATGTAATTTGGTTGACCCCATTATCCGCTAGAAAGTTAGAAACGTCCAACTGCATTTGCTTTTAGGTTCAAGTTTTATATCTAACACACACACACATACGGATCTATGTGTGTGTGTGTGAAGTTTGTTCTGCTGGCTGCACGACAAGCTAGAAAAGTTTTCTAAGCAATGATCGGCACTCAGTGGAGCCAAGTCACTCGCCCACCCAATTTGACCTCGAAAGCGCTTCAAAGCAAACTTTTTTTTCTGGAGAGCTCTATGTGTGTGAGTGTGTGTGTGTGTGTGGTGTTGGAGCTGGCTATGCAACGTGAGAAAACATGCCTTGAGTCATTACCAAAGCAACCTGGCTGCCCTCAACTATGCCTTCGTCCCGCACTCCCCCTCTCAATGCATACGTACGAATATACATATGCACATAGATACACACATACCTGTATATGTATATCCTCTTAGCCTATCCCATCTGTCACTCCAGCCTCGGCGTTACGTTGGCCGCCAATCAGCGGCACATGCAACATGTTCCAACCTGTTTGCTGTGCGCGACGTTGGAAAAACGTGAGTCGGCCAGGGCGGCAAACGTGACAGCATGTTCGATGCGATGTCGAACTGGCCTACTGAACAGGTGAACGGGCATTTTTGGGGGCGCTGAGGAGGGAGGGAGGGAGGTACGTATGTTTGAGTGACGACTAACGGGGACCGGGATCGATTAAGCAAGCATTTCGCAATATAGCTGGCACGTTGCAGAGCCAGAGCGCAACTGGCAGGACGAAGAGTCTGTTGAAGGATTTCTGGAAAATTACCGTATCAGGTGCAGCCACTCAGCCGGGTAATAGGCCAACAGTGCTAATGGCTAAAGGTAATTACGTCTATTAGGCATCAGTTGGTCAACAGTGCGATGCAACAGCAACAACAACAAGCGGTTAGGCAGATAAATCTATGCATATCAATGTCTAGTTCGATGCCGAACTCCGTAGGAGACAGAGCGAGAGAGAGCGAGAGAGAAAGATGCGGCAGTTGGGAAGCTTTCGGCTGCTCGCAGCAGTTTCAATTTCAAGAGCAGCAACGTCTGCGCCGGCGTCAACATCGGCAGCGACGCGTCGCCATCAGCGTTGGTGTTGGTGTTGGTTTTGGTGTTTCGGCTTTGGCCGCGTAATGAGTGCAAATGTGAATGAACTTGCCGCAGACGCACACGCAGTCAGCTCTACTCACTCACTTGCTCGCTCGCTCGCTCACTCACTCACTCACTCGGTCAGGCGCTCTCATCTGTCTCTCTGTCGTTGTCATTTCGCCAAAGCCAACGGCGCGCCGTGCCGAAAGCCCCCAACTAAAAACGGTTGTTTACAACTTTCACGCAAAGTCGAAAACGATCGCTGACGAGCTTACTTCATAAGTTCTAAACTGAAAACGAACTCCAAATACGGTACACCAGATTTAAAGCTTTTCTTTAATATTAACACACACACAAGCACACACACACACACACGCACACGCACACTCACGCCTAGCATATTATCTAAATTAAAAATTCTGTTATGTTTAGTGTTTGCTTTTGCTGTTGTGATTTCTTTGTGACACACTTTCGTAATTATGTACATACATACATACATACATGTGTATTTATGTATGTTTGTGTATTACGTACTAGCTTGTAAACATGTACACTCTGCTTCTTGTAGCATATAAATTTCAATTATGGTTTAGTTCTTATCGGAGACCACCAAAATCTGTTTTATTATTTATCGGACTGCAGAAGGTTTGACACAAACGACAGACGACAAACGCAAGAAAGAAAGCGGCTATCGGAGAATAAGAGCAAAAGAGAGCGAAGCTGATAACACAATTAAATAAGCTTCTTATACATGTATGCAGCTATACATACATACATAAATAGTCATATGTATGTACATATGTATGTATGCACACTTACATGCGCTGCCGTATCGAAGACTCGAAGTTTTGAAGAAATTTGGGTCTTGCTCTAGTTTTCACAACCAAAGTTCAATGATCGATTGCAAAACCGAAAAACCAAAAAACCGAAAAAAAAGCTCATGCGTGAGTGAGGAGAAATGATGGCAGCTGAAGAGGCAGAGACAGAGAAAGAGAAAGAGAGAGAGGAGAGAGAGCGGGAGAGCACGCAGCAGGCTAATGATAATAGTAGGTGCTCTCTTGCGTCGTGCAGAACTTGCTCGTCATATGTGGAAACATCTACGCGCAGACATACTCACACACATGTATACACATGTACGTATGTGTGCATGTGTGAGCGGAATGAAAAGGGGGACGGGCGACATCGCTTTCTGCTTTCTTTTTATCGTGCAACTTTTGCGCTTCGCTGTGATTGTTGTTGCTGTTGTTGTTGCCTTTGTTATTAATGGGTAAATGCAAGAAATTCGTCATATCTGTGTACATACAAACATATACATACATACATACATACATAAATATGTATGTGTACTTATTAGCAAATATAATTGTACTTCATATTAATACACACCGAAATTGGTTTCATGTGGATGTTATTTTTGCTTTAATTTATAATTATTGCGCTTTACTTAATAATACTTGTGTATAGACGTATGTATGTATGTATCTCCCAGTCGACAAATTGTTTATTTCGATAAGAAATTTACCGAAAACAAATATTAGAATAATCAAAATAATACACACATACCCATACACACATGCACAATAATCTTTCGGTCGGACTTTCGCGTCGATTCTCCTGCCCCCCTCGCACACACACACAGACACGCACGCATACTATCAGACGAATGGAAAGTCAATGCACGCAGCGACAGCGACGCAAAGCTCAGCAGCAAGAGCAATAATAATAGCTATAGCTGTACCAACAACAAGGGCAACAACAACAACAACAGCTACAACGTGACAGACAACCTCAAAAGTTTGCTTTCTTTTTATACCCTGTACTCTCCACAGCTTTGAATGCAATTTATATTAGAATTTCACATATGTAACTTGTTTTGCTACCTCTGAGAAATCAAAATCAAAAATGTTTATGAGCCGATGTTAATTAGTCAACTAACTAAAGTTAAGTGTTAAATAAATGTGAAACTGTGCTAAATATTATGAAATATATTATAAAATATAATATATGTACATATTTGTATATAGAAATTTAAATATATTTATTATATAATATCTAGCATTCCATTTAAATCATATTAATTTCAATTTGAATACTTGAACATTGAAATGCATTATAAGCTCTATTAGTCTCTATATAGTTCAATTGAGATACTCACAGAGCTAATATAGCTAATGATTTGATGTTATTTATAAGAACGAAATTGCGTTTTGTTTGCATTCTGTGCGCTCGACATAAGTTTAAAATACCCATTAAAAATCATTGTTTATAAGAATTTCAATTATATAAATGTATACCATATATGTACATATGTATGTACATATATTCATACACATAAACACTCTGTCTATATAACCAAAAACAAACAAATTTTAACAATAAATGAAAATTTCTAAACAGATATCACAAGCACAAAAAAAAAAAGAATAATAATAAATAAATAATAGTAATAATCAATAAATTAATCAATTAATTTAGAGACATTTATTTTTTCAGGCTTACAGAAAAAAATACGCGTCTTTATCCATCAATTTTAAGATTTTATTTGAGGTAATTCATTTAATTAAACAATTCTTAAATATCTCCTAACACTTTGATATAGTATAGCGTGCTCTACTGTTAATACTGATTATTTCTGAGCAGATAAAATGAAGTTCTTCTTCAACCAGTGTTAAAGTAAGATAAGAATCAAATAACCTCGGCAAATAATGTTCTTCATTAATAATAAAAGAATAAATATATGACAATATTCAGTAACTCGGTATTTCTACCGTATTTAGTATATGTATTTAGTACACATATGTATATTTCAATTAATGCATATGTATGTATATTCTTTCTTAACTTTCTCTCTAACTTACTCCAGTTTACATTTTACGCTCATTAAAACAAACCACACAACACAAATAGAATTCTATGTCAATGATCAATAGAATACAAAAATGAATTGTTAATAAATAGATTTAACTTTCGTTCTGCAGCTCAATTTTGGAAGATTTTCGTCCGGTACTCCAACGAATCCCCAGTAAAAGATCGCTAAAAATTATCTCCTATTTGGCTTTGGTTCTTAAAGAGCAATTACGTAATGCAAAAAAAAGAGGCAAAAATAAATCACCTATATACCCATATACACACTTTTTATGCACCAGTGTGTGTTAGTGTTTTTGTAAGTGTGCTAAATAAATCAGGCCAAATACTAAGCGGTGAAAATTGTACACAAAGCATACACAGCGATTAGCGCAACGAGAGACAGTGAGCGCCAAACAAGTTTTCAGAATTAGGTAAACAGCATTATCATAGACACAATTTTAAGTCCATATTACCGTTATGCTCACAGTAGCACAGAGTTGAGAACGAGAACCGTAAGAGCAGCGGCGATCAATGGGCGGCGCTGTCATTCGGTCACTCCGTCGTTCCGTCACTCAATCAGATGACAACGCAACGCAACGCACCGCAACGCAACGCAACACAACGCCAACGTAGCGACCCAGAGAGCGCAAACGTCTTCGTCTTATGTAATCAATTACTATAAGAATGATGGTACAGAAAGAAATGCTACAACAGCACGCTCACTCGACCAGCGCGCGGGCTCGTTCTTACTTTCTCCGGCAAAGTAGGCCGTCCGAGCACGATTAACAAACACAGACATCATCATGTAATTACGAAACTTTCACGCAAGACACACGAACACACATGAACACGCGCATGACAGCACCAACAACAACTGCATCCATGTATGTGTGTGTGTCTGAGCTGCGCGACTCTCTTAACGTTTACGTTCTGTCGCTGCAACTTTTTTGGGCTTGAAGTTTTTCGTCTTTCAATTCCAGTTTAGAATTGGGTCAAATAACGGATTTGTTTATTTGCCTTCCGTGGCAGCGGCCCCAACGGCGAACTCACTAAATCAGACACACAAACATACACACACACATACACACGCACATTCGCTCACTGAAGAAACTTCTGCTGCGGCAAGATCAGCTAAAGAACGTAACAAAGCTCAAACGCGTCGTTACTCACCTCACCTCACCTCACCGCTTCTCACCTTACTTCGCCTTGGCTCGGCTCGTCTTCGTGCGCCGCTTAAAACACAAACCGAATTTCAAATTCAGAGCACCAGAAACCGGTTGGCTGCAGTCAATGGCGTTTGAATTGCTCTCGCTTTACCTAGTGCCCGGCTTTAGCAGTGGCTTTGACTGTGGCTTTGGCCCTGGCTTTCATGCAGGTTGCGACTCAAACATGCTGCGTCGCTGCTTTGAGCTTTCGTTTGAGTTGTTTACGTGTATGCGCGCGAGCACAAAACAAACGGTCTATGCATGTGTGTATGTGCTCATGTGTGTGCAGAGCTATTTACGTATGTATGGCTTAGTTTCGACGGCTGTTCTACATTTGAGCTGGTGAAAACAATAATGTGAGCGGTTGCAAGAGAGACAGACATACACACACACCGGTTTAGAACGTTCACTCACGCCCAATGCTCATTAAAGCAGCGCTATAAAGATCTTCAGTTTTGATTTTATTGCTCAAGAAGAGAAAGTGTTACGCCAATTGTTTAATTAATTTTTCTTCTTGTAGAAGCTACTCGTTGCCATAAGTACAGGCACAGACACAACACACACATACCCTCACACACACACACATTTCTACATATTTGTGTATGTATTGCATGCGCTGCGGTGTCAATAACCACAGCAAGACCGAGGCCAGAGTAAAAGTTTTGCACAATGCGCTTCATTTGTTGTTTTGACATCTTATGTACATTTCTTATGCTTCTTCTCTTCGCGGATCGTGAGTTGCTTTCAGTTCAACTCTGGGCTATGGGCTCTAGATTGTGGGTTGTGGGCTGTGGGTAGTGAGCTAGCCAAGTACTTTAGCATTAGCTTTTTTGCCTTGTTGCGGCTTCATTCTTAGCGCAGACATTTACAATTGTGTCGTCTATTGCCAATGTGTCAACTGAACGTTGAGCAAGCCAAATGAATTATGCATTTGGGCAACTAAAACTTTCCAAATTTCTATCGTTGTTGCTGCCACTGCCGCAGCTGATGTCTTTGCTACTTGACTAATTGTTGTTGCTTCTACAGTAACTATTGTCGCTTTTGCTATTGCCATTATGTACAGCTACTTCTTCTGCTACCGTTTTGTTGCCAAATAGAAATTATTTGCACTTGACGTTATTTTCTAAATTAAATTAATTCGCACATACGCAATAATATACAAAAGCACATACAAATATGTATATGTATGTATGTATGCATTTGTGTTTGTGTAAGATCGGAACAGCAATTGTCTTCCATACAAAGAGTCAATTTGCCGATCTCTCTTACAGCCATCCCATGCATACACTCATAGAGACACATACATACATACATATACAGAGAACAAAGTCGTTGCCCAACACCACAGGCCGCGACATCCCGATGGCGGCTATTACGAAATAAACGGAGAATAAGAATATAATGCGCAGCAAGGCAATGAACATGAATGCACCTCGCAGAGACAGAGGGAGAGAGAAAGAGAGCAGCACAGGAACCCACACACTCAGGCAAATATACACGCACACACATACATATGTATGTATGTATGTACATTAATTTCTGCATGTATAAACTTGTTCATATGTGTGTATGTACAATTTAAATGTTTACACATACCTATGCATATGTACATATTTACCAACACTAGCACAACAAGGCAGAACAACGTATTATCCCTTTTATAGAAGAAAATGCCAGCGGCGCAGCCAGCGTTCTCTCAACACAAATTCTTCAGAAATGCTAAATTTAGAGCGCCAACAACAACAGATGCCGGGCAATCCCCAATCCACAATCCCCAATCCTCAATCCCCAATGACCAGCTGCAGCCGCATTTGCAGTCACAGCCCGCATCAAACAGTAGGTTGATTGGTCATTCAATAAACCAGAACTGTTCTTTCTCACTCTCACTCACTCTCTTCTCTTTTTCTGCTTCTCTCGCTTTCTCTCACTCAATCGCCCGCTCTTCGTTCAGCAAAAACAATTTGCGCAGTTGCCCAGCCTGAGCAATGCCAATATCAACAAAAACAGCAACAACAACAACAGCGAGTGTAACCATCCAAATCTGAAAAGACCAAGAGTTGAACTTTCCATGCAATAAGAGTGAGCTATAATGCGTCAGCGACGCTGACCTAAACTATCGAATTATTGATACTTACATATGTATGTATGTATGTACAATGTGTGTGTCTGTGTAAGTCTGGTGCTGTTGGCCAAATCAAAGAAAAAATACCAAAGAATAATAATTCTGCACACAAATACATTTGCACATATCTACATACATACATATGAACATATATATGTCACATGTACATTTTCATATGTAGTATATTCACATATGATAAATGTAACATTATTACATATGTGCATTATGTAAATATGTTACATATATGTACATATGTATGTTCATACCCATTACGTACTTACTTTATTTGTTGTTTTAATGAATTAGCAGATGTGGGTGTACATACATACATATGTATATGTACATACAAATGTACATATGTATGTCTATGTATGTATGTACATATGTATTTATATCTGCATGGCATGCAAGTAATGAACTTTGAACTGTAGATTTATTGCGATGGCGTGAATATGTTGGTATTTTTCTTTCAAGATTGCGAGGTTCTAGATACCCTGTACATATTATGTTATTTGATAATTCGATTCGAGGGTATTTAAGTTTAGATATATACATATGTATATATACTTGCATATAGTATTTATGCATACATATGTACATATACATATAACACAGCATTTATGTATGTATGTATATAGAAAAAATTCATACTTCCTATGTACATACATATGTATGTATGTATGTATATTGTATTTAATTTAAAATCTGCATATCTAATAGCACAAAGATGTATTTTTTTTGAATGCGAATTTTGTAGAATATAGAACGCATACATCGATAAAAGAAGCTTTCGAAATCTGTGTGTACTTCTTAATTGTATTAAATGAATATTAACAGTTATGTGACTTTCTAAATTCTCCTATTGTTGTATGTTTGTATGTCTTCACTCTTCTTACTCACACAATATTTCGCAATAGCCAATACACGCAAAAACAAAGCAAAGGCTAAATATGATATAAAGCGTTGAGTTCATGCAGTGCAAAATATTTGATTTGTCTCTTGGTTAGCTTGTCGACTGCTTCCAAATATTAGTATTATTAATAATACATTATTATACTAAGTGAATTATGATTAAATTATACCTTTATATTCACATGTACATATTTATATACATATGTACATGTATACGCATGTGTACTGCTGTTGAACATTGAAATTGATGCAGGGTATTTGTCTGCACATTCATGCATACATATGTATGTATATACATGCCTACATATACATACATACATACATACATATTTGAGACTTAAGCTCTGCCACCAGCTGAGCATTTTAGTGCAAACTTCTACAATGTATGTACGTATGTACATATGTACATCTTCATAAATACATACATAAATATACATATGTATGTAAGTATGTATTTGCATATAGGGACAAGCCCATAATGCTACTAATTTTAAGAGTTATTCTTTCGCATTTTCTTGATATTGTTGCTTTTGTTGTGCTGCAGTTAAATGATCTTACTGGAAATAAATACGCATGCACACACATGAGCATATTCGCTCTGCTCTGAATATCTACATACACATATACTGTGTACGTGTGTGTGCATATGAGGAGATGTGCGTATGTATGTGTACCTTGACGCCATGAAAATGAACAAACTGAGTGAGCGACTGATTTGTTCAGCCTTGAACTTCTCTTTGGAGTGCATTAACTCTGCTGCCGCACAAAACAAACCGAACACACACAGTCGCACACGCACAGACGCACACAGGGAGCAGAACAGCGGCGACAGCAGCGGCTGCGCCTTTCGTGCTTGCAAAAAAGAGAACATTTTTTGCGCTCGTCTCTCGACGCTCGAACGAACATGCGCTGTCTCTGAGAGGGCGAGTCAGAATTTTTGTTCGTACTGCATTTCTGTTGCTGTTGCTGTCGCTGTCTGATCTCATTGTAGACTGTTGTTGCTTTATGTAATCTAGAATGTAGTCTTGCCATGCACACACATGCACACTCTCACATACTTTAACTTATAAATAAAGAAGTGTTCGTGTACATACATATACATAGATAGATACACACACACATGCATATCAGCATGTGCATGTGTATTTGTATTTACACTGGAACTGCAAGCTGTGTCTTTATCTGCGCCCCCATTTAGGATCGTATTACATAAGCGACACTAAATGGTGTTGTTGACCAGCGATAAGGTTCGAATTATACATACATATGCAAAAATATATAAGCACATACACATGCATGCATTTATATAAGCAAATACGGAAAGTGGGCGTGGTGTAGGTGTACACACACATTCATGCCAACTTATGTATGTATGTACATATGTATATATAGACGCTCATTCCTTTTTTAATGCCTGTTCTCTGCACACACACAGACGCACCATGAGTATTTTGAACCTTTCTGGCGTTGGCCTTGAACCTACTGGCGATCGTGCGCTCCGACAGCAACTGAACTGAACTGCGGCTGCTTGGCAAACAGATACAGATACCTACAGACCAGACGCCACCGAATGTGTGGAGTTATAAAACTCACAGACACACACTATCAAAAGCAACGACTGCAGCCACAGCTACAGCTATAGATACTGCTGCGTCAATTCATTTCATTCTTAATGCCGGTATACGGGGCCCTCAAAATGGACCTGGGCACGGCCAGCAACAGTTTTTTTTTCGCACACACCCACATACATACATACATTATGTAAGTGAGTTTGCATGTGTGCGCCGATGCACACTTACACACATAGAGTATATACATACATATGTATTTTGAATTCACATTCGAATTTGCCTGACCCCACACAACATTGCAAATGTCTCTGACTGTAGACCTTGAGATTGTTTTTAGCTCCGTTCGTAGAAGTAAAACAGTTGTTTTGCTTTACATTTCGCATAGTCACAAATGAATACATGCATACATACATATGTATGTACATATTATGTATTTGAATATTTATGTATATGATGTAAGAGTTATTGCTCACACTTCTGATGTGTGTATGTCGATTACATTTAATTAAGTTTTATTTTGTTGTCAATCAAGAATGAATGCATAAATATGCATGTATGTACATATGTACATATTTATGGATCGACATTTACATGTATAAATACGTACATATAGATACATACATATGTATGTATATGCCTTCACTTAAATATGTACATACATATATGTATGTATGTATGTACGTACACATCTGGATGTGTGTAGGGTTGGACATTCATTTAAGCATGTGCTCAGACAATTTACATACTTATATACATACATATGTACATATGTATATGTATGTACATATTTAAGCATGTGCTCAGACAATTTACATACTTATGTATATATGTACATACATACATATGTAGTATCTGTCTATATACATATGCACATATGTACATACATTGTACATATATTATGCATGTATGCAAGTGTTAAATTAAGATAATTCTGAAACAAAGGAGCGAATTATCCATTGTAATGTAACGGAACATCAACGCGACATTGCAACGCCTTTGTCGTTGTTATTGTGTAGTTTCGTTGTCCCACGACTTCCGCGTGAGAGCATTGCGTGTAATCGCAATCGTCGGGTGACTCATTTGTGTTTGGCTTTTGAGCTTTATTTTTTCAATATTGAGCCGGCGGCAGGAGAACTTTTCAAATTATGAATGAATGCAAGTAGAGAAGCAGAGAAACGCTGTCAAAAACCACAACAGAATCAGAATCAAAGTCAGAGTCAGACCAAGGAAAGCAACGAGCAAATGGCGTTCGCAGAAGAGAGCCAGAACAGAAGAGCACAAGAGAAAAAAGTTCCAAAAGAGTAACAAATAAAGGAGTAAAAAATTAAGAGCAAATGGTGAAATGATCTAATCAAATTATTAAATACATACTCCATACATACACACACAAATATATCTATATATGTACATATGTATGTATGTGTATGTACATGTGATCAATGTATTAAAGAATTTACATAAAGAATTCGAGTATTTATATGTTAAGTAATATTCTTACCTGTTGTTTACGCCTCAAATTTTTTGGGATTTTTGTTTTGCTCATGCTTTCCTCTCAGCTCTCGTCAGTATGTGTAGAGTAGGCGTGGCCGTCAACAGTCAGATGACATACTCAATTCTGTATTCATGTAATATATGTTTATGGCTGTTTTTATTAATGCCTAATTATATTATTTCCTTTCATTCCATAACCCACAAATTGCATAAGCATTTGCGAACGCCTTGAAATTGTGACCACGTCATTCACAACGAAACTTGAACTGCCGCTTCCTTCGGCCACAACGCACTCACTCAAGTTCTGAGCTCTAAGAATTTTGCTGCTGTTGCTGCTGCTGGAAGGTCCATAGCTTCACGAATCGCCCTGTAGAGATCAATTGCATGGCATGCTAAAATACTACTTCACTTGTGTTTGCAACATGTTCGATTGGATGAAATTACAGGCAAGATCGAACATGTTGCAGCGAACACAGTTTGCTGTTAGCAGATGCAATGTTCGACCCAGTTTCATTATTTTGCGGCTTATGTTGCCGTTGCCGTTTGCTGTTGGTAATTTTATGTTGCTCTTCGATGCGGATTGTTGTTGTTGTTGTTTGGTCTCCATCTCGAACGTATTGTGCTTAGTGATCTTTAACGGAAGTTCGCTTTCTCTTTTTTTGCCAAACCAATTGGTATGCTGTGCTGTTTGGATGTTTGATAGTTACTGCCTTAGATATTTGACCTCATATTAAATTCTGATTTTTTGCAACAGTGGAAGATTTATCGAAAGCATTCAAGTCTTTTCTATGCCATTGGGTTGCATGCTGCTTACAGTTATATCTAATTTACAAAATTTGATGCATGTACTAAATTATTCTTATTAATGATATTTAATAGCAGAAAAGTTTAATTATTTACCTTAAAATACGCCCTCACAGATAACATAATCTACGTAAATTTGCTGACACATACACACATGCATACAGCAATACAGAGACACCAATTCTGATAATAAAACCCTAAGCTCTGAGTCAGTGAAAAGGCCATCGACTTGCTCCGTGCACTATTCCTACTTTCTCTGTTCCTTTTCGCTTTGTTTTCATCTCGCTCTTTTTCTCGCCCTCTCAGTCTCTCGCTCGTTCGTCCTTTTTACGTTGGATGGCATGGAAGTTAAACTTTCAAGGTTAAGCTCACTGGCGTCGAGCAATGACATTTGGCTGGCGGCGAGCCATCGACCACTTTACAGTGGTACAATTAGCACTAATATAAGTACATACCTTTGTATGTAAATATGTAATATGTAATATGTTGTATGAAATAAGACAGCAATATATTTCGATTGAAATTGTCTACATACTGGGAATCACTATAAATAACATATCAATAGTTATCTAAAGTTTGTAGATATTATGAAATATGTAATGCATTTGATTGATTATTAGCCTCACTTAACGTTGAGTTCAAAACCAATGTGCCAGTGTCTCTTGCTCTCTTTTCTCCGTTAAGCTCTTCGGCTGTCTGACTGCTGTTATTGCGCACGTTCACATTCTAAGGATATGCCCTACACTGCGTTGGGCTTATTAACATGTGGATGTGGATGAGCGTGAATACCAAGCACAGATTTTTAGTGCTGACATAATAATTCGGTAATAATTTATTAATTAGTTATTTGATTAGTCAAATCCTGTAAAAAGTGTGTGAATTATTATGTTTTTAGGAATGTTAGGTCACTTATTAATATATATTAATTTATGCAAAACAAAACAAATTTGCACAGTATTAAATTAAATATGAATATAAGACACATATTAAATTAAAATTCAATGGATTTATTATAAACAAATCGCTCTTAATACATACATACATATTCATTATTCCTTCAATGGTAGACAGCTCAGCACAGAAAGGTGATTCGCGTTGTGAGTGCAGCCGCATAAGAATATAACAACTATACACACTTGCACACATACATATGTAAGTATATAGTGAAGAGCGCAGACTGAAAATTTTATTAGTTTTGTGCGCACACACACACACACAGGCAGACAGACACATTCATATTGCTTCATAGAAGGGACAGTCAGATGTGCTGTCACCCCGACTGGGGGTGTTGTCCTTGTCCTTGTCGTTGCCGTCATGGTTGTTGCTCCTCCTGCTGTTGTTGTTGATGGTGTTGGTGTTGGTGTTGTTCTCGAGGTGCGCGTCGTCTGCTCATGCTCGTTGAAAGGGAGAGGTTATTAGACTTAGCCCAGACATTTGCCGCGGCTGCTCCTTTTTTTCTTTTCTGTTTTCATTTTGTTATAATGACCTTTCACTTTTAGGTTGGGTACGCCGACGACGGAAGCATCAGGTTGTGGTATGAGCGCGGTTCATCAGACGGCGACGCGGCCAGTGTCCTCTATATAGCTTTATAGCTTTGTAACTCTCACAGCCGACGAACCCTGCCACGTCACGAACGCCAAAATACTTCGAGAATTTCATTTGGTCGTTGACTCAATAGATGCAATAGTAGCATGAAATTACACGCCAGTTCAACGGAGGTCGGTCGCCTATGCAACCTATGGAAACTATCTCAAAGTGTGATGTGATTTTTATGAATTATTATTTAAAAGTTTGTACAGTTGTATATACATATTTGTTACCTAATATATATTTATATTAATTTATAGCTCATTTTTCAGGGATTTTCAAGAAGACACTTCCAGAAGCTTCTTAGCTTTTGAGAAAGTGAAATCTTGTATAACAGCCATTGATACTTCTCGAAGCTTCCGCCAAGTTCCCTTAAAACTAAGCCATACATTTGTATAAACAAATCTATGTATATACGTCGGAGGTAAACAAAATTGGAGTAGTCTAGTACTACCGTTGGCTAACATAAGTTCTATATTTGGAATAGGTTAAGACGATGTCCATATGTTTATTTATGTATTATATAATATACATATATACATTAAAGTTTAAATATATCTGAAAAGTAATATTAACTGAATCTGCATACGGAATATCCTTAGTAATCCCAAAGACTTCATCTAAATAGAATATGTACCATTTATTCATTATTTATCTGCCACATGGCATACATACTCACGGCAATTTGAAATTGTTATACGGCTCAACAAATCGAATTTCTCCAATGCCAACTAAATGCCGCTTTTCACTGTAAATTACTTAACTATTTTGCCCAGTTTTTGCTTTGCCGCACAATTTGCTCAGTGCATTTGGTTGCACAATTACAATTCATGCCACAAAGCAGCAAAGCGGGAAAATGATGCAGAAGAAGAAGAAGAAGAAGAGGACGAAGAAAAAGATGTGGAAAACGGCCAAAGCGCTAAGTTGGTCATGACATTCAAAAAGGCCAACACAGGTAATGGCCACTATTTAGATGTGCATGTGCGATTGTATGTGTGTACATATGTATGTTTGTGTGTGTGCTTAAGGCTGGCCTACTGCAATGGGTAATTCGATGATTCTTACCCATTTTTAAGTTGCGATAAATGGGAGTGACTTTTTTATGTCGTGAACTTAAGAATGATTAAACTGTGTATTACAGGCAGATGGAGTGATGAGTCTTAATTTGAATACATATGTATATATCTTACATTTAAATATCTGAATATAACTATAGGTGTTTTGTTATTGCATGTATTCAAGGCTTAACCAAAAATAACGACAAAGTCAAGACAAATAGAGAAATCTCTTTCGAGATCAATGCTGGGATCTCGTAAAGTAAAAACTCTAAGAGTGTTCAATATAAAATATATATATTTTCAAAAAATATATATTTTCTATGCCTTTCTAATATCTGTAAAAATAGATCAAGTTTCAAATACACTACAAAGTAACATAATGATATTCGAATTAAAATCAAATACATTTAAAGTTAAGTTGACAAAGTCCTCTGTTATCAACTTAAATTTAAAGGCTTAAATTGAAGTGAAAATTGAATCACAGGCTATCAGATTAACAGATTATCAGATTATTATGCAGAAAATTAAGCTACGAGACAGCTACATATATTAAGCTTAAAACTTTCTATTAGCTAGACATTCTGACTGGAATAGTCAATGGGAGACTTGACTGTCGCTATGCATTTTAAAATTTACTTAATATTTACTCATATTCTAGGAATGCATTCATAGTTAATTTCCCAACAGTTAAGTGATTTTGTAATATCCGAAACTACTTTTGTGTTCATAAGTAACCCTAACTATAATTCAATAAAATGGTTATTTTTAGAAATAATTTTCTAATAACTCTCTCAGAAGACGTTAAAATCACTTAACAAATTGTTAAAAAAAAAATGTATATACATATATGTATAACTGTAAAAACTTGAGCTGTTTTGCCCACCCGCTAGGAAATTGGCAAGCCTAAAATAAATTTGTAAAAGTCACACACACACATACATACATATACATACACAATATGCACATAGTTGATGTTTATTTTAACTGCGAGCCATCAATTTTAATTCTTATCAATAACGTTATCATTGTCTGATTAATTGATTGCACTGTTCGTGATCGACGTTGATTTGGTCTAAGCTGAATCGAATTGTTATGCACACTGCTTTACTTTCGAAACCCAATTCTATTTGACACACACGCACACAAGCACAAGAAACACGAGCAAACACACACACACACTAGTACACATAGAAATTTCACGCAGAGGCAACCTAATTTGTCACTCAAACTCCAAACCGAAAGCAAATGTGGGGCACATTTATTAATTTATGCATGCAACACGAATCGGCAAACAACAAATGCTAAAATGTATTTACACACACACACACAGACAGGAGAGAGACAGAGGGATGCATGTATTTGCACAGAAATGCATGCAAATATCTATGTATGCGTGCATTTATGCTAAGCGATGTGTCCGTGTGTTTGTGTGTGTGCGTGTGTGTGTGTGTACTACTGCATTTGCAATCAAAGTTGACGTCGAAGCCGACACACAAAAAATAGAAAGTTTACGTGTTGCATTATTTGCCTGATGCAGTTGCCGCTGCTGTTGCTGCCACTACCGCTGCCGCCGCCGCTGTTGCTGCTGCTGTTGCTGTTGCTGTTGCAAGCATTTGCTGCAATTTTCTCTTTGCAATTTGATTGAATAAAATATTGTGTAAAAGCTAATGTCGACGTTGTTGCCAACTTTCCAACCGCAATCGAGGCTTCTAACTCGGTTACGGTTACTAGAAGCAATAATAATTACATTTGTCCCACTTTACTTTCACTTGGCGAGAGTCGAATGCGAATGCGAATGCGAATGCAACTGCTGCAACCGCAATTCGTTGGCAACTGCAACGGCGACGGCGACGGCGCGTCGGCAATGGCGGACGCCACACGGCAATAGAGACCGGCATTAGCAGCGACGTCGACTTTGACTTTGTGACGTTGGGTAAAAATGTGTGCGTGCGTGTGTGTGTGTGTGTGTGTGAACGAGTGTGCGCTTGTGTTGGTGTGTTGCATGAAAAGTTTCAACTTTTTCCAGTCGCTTGGTTGGTGGAAATTGTTTACCGTTGCCTGTTGGCAAAAAGGAAAAGTGGGTCAAGCGCAGCATTGTTGCCACACTATTGCAACGTCTACGGCTGTCGTGCTTGTTGCACAGCGCGCTTTGTGGCACTTACTTGACAATTGCCAAGCAGGCCAAATTGTGAATTTCGTTTGCCGTCTTTGTTTTTCTCTATTTTTTTCTGCACTGACATTTGCATTTCATTTGCGAAAATAGGCTGCAACGATCATTTTCTCTTTTCTTTTTGTTTTTCTTTTTTTTTTCCTCCAAGCCACACTCGTTTAAAGTAAGCATCCAAGGGTGTAATAAATGTAATTGTAAATATATGTATGTATTTATGTTTGTATGCACTATTATATCGAACAAAAAGCGATAAATACCGATTACTTGTTAGGTTTTCTTGCTTTGCAATTGGTTTTGATTCTTGAAACGGTAAGTTTTGAATGGTTCGACAGCGTTGCCAGCTCAAAAAATGTGGTATACATGACAAATGAAAAAGTACCAGACAAATTTACATGATTTATTTTATTTTTTAAGTATTTTATTTTTGGCTTTGAGAATGGTTACAAAAGCTAATTAAAATAAACAAATGATAAAAGTAAGGATAAACTAAATGAACAAATGAAATGCATGTGTGTTGATTGTCAAAGCGATATTTCTGAAAAAGTATTTTGGTACAGCTGTACCTTGTACCACAAGTTAGGTATCACACCTCAAAATAGATGAAATGTTTTTTTTTTTTTCGTTTAACATTTTTCCAATTTATTATCTAGCATTTAAAGTTTGCGTATTACTAAATATTACATTTTATTTACTTTACAATGCGTTAGACACTTATTTGTTCTGTGTTTTACTTTCTTGTGTTTGTCAGCTGTCTCTTATGTACATACAAAAAATTATAATTACTAAATATAAATTTTTAATTTTTTGTTGTTTTCACTTGTTTCTTTATTTGCACGATCTTTTCCATTGTGCTCTATAAGTATTTACATGTACTTAAGTAATTTTAATGAAATCGAATAGAACGCAAAATTGGGTGTTTTTGGTGGTCCGTATATATTATTATAGACCTGAAATCGACTTTTCGGATTCCTCAATCTGTTGCGTTTTTATCAAATGTATTCAGCATAGTCTTGTTGCTCGATAAAAATCTGTTGTTGTAACGCATTAACTTTAGTTAACTTAACGTTGCTTTCCGTATTTGACTACTGTCCCAGGCCATATCCTGATGTTAGGATATTTCTTGGTCTGAAACTTACCAGATGTTAAATGTTCAACAAGCTGCAGCAGCAAGTGATTCATTTGTTTCATACGTACGTTAAGCAACAATTTCAGATGGAATAACAATAAAAAAGTTCTTTGCAAGTCACGGACTCCCTTTAGGAGGATTTAGATTCAGGAACACGCTAATAGGGTGTTTATAGGCCTTATATACAGTATGTGTATGTATATGATAGAAATATAATCAAAATTATATAGTGCATTATATTAATTGTTAATCTTTTGGTATAGTTTTGTTTGCTCAAATACAATTTCGTCTGCTTCTGCTTGTGAGATAAAACTAATGATAAAAAGTATGCTCAGCTTTTTCTTCATTATAAATATTTTAAAATTGAACGGGAGAATATCGATAATGCTCAGCTGATATAGAGAGATAGATAGTGTTCCATGCTTAGAAAAGTTATATGAAAGTATCCATTTTCTTTAGTCAGTTTCGATTTCAAGATCATATTTGAAATCTAAACGTAGTCAATATAGATAGATCATATATGAAATGTGAGCATAATTAATAACACCTCTTAATCCGTACTAAACTGAGCGTACTCAAAACTAAAGAGTTTCAATTGTTATCAGAATATTCAAAACAAAGTAAAAAACGAAAATTAAAAATAAACAACGAAATTAGCTCGAGTGCACAACGATTGAAATGATAGTAATGTGGATGAGGAGAAAGCTCTCATTGGTTATCGTCGATGTAGAATGTTAGAGAGTGTGCGTATTTGTTTCTGTAGCTCAGAGTCCATGAGGCGGCATTCCTTTTCAAAGATCTCGCGCATCTGCTGCAGCTGCGGCAGCTTATCGGCCTGCATATTGAGCAGATCGCAGAAGAACTTGGACCAGACGTGCTTCTTTAGATATCGTGGCACCTTCTGCCGTATCTCCCAGCCGGTCGTGCGCTTCTCCGGCTGCATGTATTCGCCGAAGAGCATCACGTGCACCGTGCTGGCAATGCAGAACAGATCCGTTTCGAAGGACCACGAGCGTCCCTCCTGCATTTCGATGCACGTGAAGCCATCTGTTTGCACCACCTTGCGGAACTTGGTGCGCTCGCCATCGGGAAAGAGCGACAGATCGATGGCGCAACCGAAATCAATCAGCCGCAACGAAGGCTCCGGATTGTCCACACTCGGCACACGCATCAGCAGAAAGTTGTCCGGTTTGATGTCCGCATGTATGATGTGCTGCTTGTGCAAGTGATCCACAATGTTGCAGATCTGTGCCGAGAAGTGCATGACGAGGGACTCGTGCATCACCTTCGTGGTGGCCTGACGTATCTTGTTGTTGATGTCCAGCAGCGAACCGAAGGGCGAGAACTCGGTGGCAATTAGACTTGCATTCGGCGCTATTATCGCCGTTGATATGTCCATCAGTCCAGGCAGCACCTGAGGATCTCGAACGCGGCGGAGCACCTATACATAACAATACCCGAATTCCGTATTAATTAAATCAAATATTGATTGCCAAGCGGAAGAGAATATTCACCTGATCACATATGTAGATCTCCCAAGTATTTGGGGGCTTCTGGTACTTGAGTGCCACCAGGTTGCCGGAGCGCGCATCGGTTGCCTTGTAGACAGATCCGTAGGAGCCGCGGCCCACCTCCTTGTCGATATTGAACTGCACGCTGTCCAGCACGTTGAGAGTGCGCGTATTGGAGATTTTTGGCAGTAGCGTCTGCACCACTTTGTAGCTGGCGTGCTCATCGCTGTCTCCCGGGAAATTCAGTTTGGTCAAGAAGGCGCGACAGAGTTCACTGTTAAATGGATCAATGGCCACCTTTTCCATATGACGGTCGATGGTCTCCAGGGCCTTGGACAGACGACGCTCTTGTGCCTCCGAGTCGTGCTGCGTGGCGAAATACGAATTCTCCTGAAATGTGGAAAAGTCCGCATTGCTTGTGGCGTTTTGTGTCGTCGTCATGTTGTTGTTATTATTATTATTGGCATGCTGGGATTTGTTGTTGGCACCGCAAGCCAGGTGCGAGGCATCACGCACATGCAGTCCATCCACGGCCAGCGCCAGCGAGTTGTTCGAATTGTCATGGCCACCGGCGCTGGAGAACGAGAAGTTGGCGTTGTCATTGAAGGTCGCGTTGTGTATGGGCGCCACAGCAGCTTCAGTGTCCAAGCCATTCGCCACCTGATCGGGCACTGAGCAGGACGAGTTGCTGTTGCTGCAGAGCTCCCGCTGAAACTTGCTCTGTTTCGCCTTGGCACGTGCACGCCGACTCTCGTTCGCCGTGCTCTTTGGCGTCGAGGTCTGACCCAGCATATACGGATGGAAATGATGGTTGCCGTTGCGCTGGCGCGGCACTGCAGTCGCGCCACTCCAGTCCTGGACAATTTTGGGCGAGGCGATCTGCTTTTGTATGGGCGTGAGTGCAGGAGCCGGCGCAGGCACTGCTACAGGCTCGGGCGCCGGCGAAGGCAGCTCCTGTTGCTGATGGTAAATGCTCTCGATTTTATATGCACTGTATGTGCTGCTCTCCAGCGTGTGCTCCTTCTTGAACCTCATCTTGATGGAGCGATTCTGCTGCTCGAATGTTGTCTTGGCACTGAAATGCATAGTGCCATCAACGCCATTGCTGTACTCCTGCTTGACGGGCGCTGCGTCGTGGTCCTGCTGATCGGAGCCCTCCTCGTCCGACTCCTCCTCTGATTGCTCTTCACCTTCATCTTCCTCGTCGGGCTCCGAATTTCCTTCCTCTGCTTCTTCAGTGCGTTGCGCATAGAGCTCACCATTCACCGCCGACATATAGTAGGATCTCTCTGTCTGATAGGAATCGTATAGTTGCTGCTGCTGCTGTTGCTGTCCAGCCGGATAGGTAGGTTCCTTCTTTAGTTGCTGTTCATGCTGTGCAGGCTCTTGTACTTTAACATTTACCGACTGTGGCGGCGCTTGCGCCAGTTGTTTGCGCTGCTCCAGCAGCTCGGTATACTTGCGGGCCAGCAGCTCTTCCGGACTATATTCGATGCCTGCTCCGGCCGGATAAACCAGCTGCTTAGCATAGTGACAGACGCGCGAAGGATCTTCTGGCTCCTCTAGAGTCAGTGCCGGCTTCCAGGTCTCGTGATTGTTGCGCCCATAAGCATGAAAATTACGCGGCAAACGCACGCCGCCTACTTCCGTCAAAGAATC
Organism: Drosophila navojoa; assembly: GCF_054131105.1. Taxonomy (NCBI): domain Eukaryota; kingdom Metazoa; phylum Arthropoda; class Insecta; order Diptera; family Drosophilidae; genus Drosophila; species Drosophila navojoa. The sequence continues at coordinate 24,584,581 of NC_142891.1, read as the reverse complement.
CACAGGCTGTGCCTGTTGCTGTGGATATGCCTCATTAGAGGTGGCAGGCAGCGCCACCTGCTCAAGCTGTCCCTGTACTTGTTGTGCTCCATAGCATGTGTTTGTGGCAGGCTAAAAGAGCAGAATAGAATTTAGTTAAGATGTGGGAGACATTAATAAAGTTGCATACTCTATTTTGGTGCAAGATGGGTGAGTAGTGTGGATGTGCCACCGTTTGATTGGGTGCAGCTGCAAGTGCGGGCTGATGGAACTGCTGCTCAAAGCGTGCTGCCACCGCAGGAGGCGGCTGTAACAGTTTTAAGAGACTCGATGAGCTGAGTGATGCACTTTAAATGAGATTTATTCAACGTTACCTGTTCCTGTTGCTGGTAGTGAGTTGGCTGTGGCGGTGGCTGTTGTTGCTGCTGTGGCTGTTGGCCATGTATATGGGGCAGATAGGCGAGCTCCTGGGGATGCTGTTGATATTGATGAAAGTTCTCCTGATGCATATGATGGGCTCTTACTGCTGTGGCTGGAGAAGGATGAGGATAGACTGGCTGCTGATGCTGGTGCTGATGCTCCTGTTGCTGGTGATGACTTTGTGTGTACGCTGTTAGCTGCTGCAGTGCATCATGGGGAGGCGGCGGTTGGTGCTGATGTTGTTGCTGTTGCTGGTGCTGCTGCTGAAGTTGTTGCACTTGTTGCTGTTGTTGCTGCTGCTGGAAATACATTGAGCGGCCGTAGGTAAACTTGGCATGGGCACTTTGAAGCTCGTCACTGCTGTGGGCTTTCTCCTGAAAAGCTAGATTAAATACTGCTTCGGCGTCCTTAAACTGTTCGTGCGCCTCGTAGTAACTGGCCCAGCCTATGTAAAATGCAGCCACCTGGCGTCCGGTGCCGCGCTGGAAGAGCACCTGATAGAATCGTAACTGATCAGTCTGCATGGCAATGTATTTAAGCCATAGGCGCACTAGCCGCACGTCCTGCCTGTAGTAATCATCGTGCTCATAGACTGTGAGGCAGCGCTCAAGTGTTTCGCGAAATTTGCGATCTGGGTCGCTGTGCGCATGGTTTTCATACCAGCAGATGTAGTTGTACCAGTGATCCAGCGGATCAGGTCCCTGGTAAAGCGATATTGCGTGTTCCCATGCCTGCTTGTCCTTTAGGAAGTTGTTCACCTCGTCGGGACTCAAATTCACATTCACACTGTTTGTTTGGGTTTGGTTCGGGTTGGCTCGCATATATGAATGCATGGCCATGCTGATGGATGTGCAGCCAGAGTGGGATCTAGACCTTAGCTGTACTTTAAGAGCATTTGCATTTGTACACCCAAGTTTCGTAATAATACAAAATTATTTACAATGCTCTTTGACCGAGGCCGTAGCGGAGGTGGGGGTGTATATATATTTTAACGTCAATTAATAGTCAATCTAAATACTTTGTTGCAGTCCAATTAAATATTTTATAATATTATTGCGATCACACTCAATAACTTTCAACAATTCAACAAAAATTTACTTCTATTTTAATGTTTTTTATGTCGCTCTGGAGTTGATAAGCTATCGTTTCTGTTTCATGGCGGCTAACCGATAACACTATAAGCAGCACTGGTATATTTCAATAAGTTATATGAGGGGTGTTCCTATAAGAAAAACTTAATAATAACAAAGCCAGAATTTGCATTATATTATAATATACCTAATTGAACTAAATTAATTTACAATAATATTAAAGAACAGATATGAATTAATTGCTTTCTACCTTGGTTGTAAAAACACATGTAAATTGATTGGACAATTATTTAAAATTAGTAGATAATAAACTATCCTTGTTGATGATTGAATGCTCACATACACTAACCATAGATTAATAGCTTGAAGTACTAAAGACAAAATATGCATTTAGCGACTATTTTTTTCAGAACTTACTTCCATGTAAAAAAATTAATAAAACATAGATTACGTATGCTATAATATTTAATAGAATTTACAAAATATTCCACATAATATATTATTTCTACGTATGTGAAATATATTCAAATTCCGTCAGGTCTCATTTATTTTATTTTAAAACTATATTTTTGGTTACAATTAATTTACTATTACAGCAAATCTCTTTCATTAATTAATTGATTATATATATAAATATATTGGCAACACAGCCTTAATTGAAGTTGCTTATTAGGAACAAAATGGAATCGGCATAATTGGTAAATCAAAATACTGTTGTTAGTTACATCGAAATATATCGATAAGTTCTCAGCCCCCTCTCTACACCTATGATTTAGTCTTTTTGCTATAATACATTGTTTTTATCACAAACCACAAAAAAATTTAAGTGTCTAATGCTTAATCGTTGACTGTGCAATATTTCTTTTGTGTTCTTTTTACGTGCAAATTATTGATTAAACATACTCAACTAACTCTAATACTACAAACATACACCTGAAACACCGAGGCTGAATTTACAGCTACAACACACTGGAAGCCTTTATCGATTTCACCTAAAATGTATAAATACAGTGTATTAATACAATAAAATTTATATAACTACATATTGTTATATCCATGCAGAATTAATCCAAAACCTCATCATACTCCGAAGAATTCATATCAATGATCCCATACATTGTAAAACATTTATGAATTATACAAATGAAAAAAGTATGTACATGTATGTATTTACCCGCATACATACAAACATATTAGTGTTGCAGCACAAGATAGAGTGAATCTAATTTGAATTTTTAATTGCTATATTTAATTTGCAAGCATGTCTATTATTAAATATTGGTTAATTTTCAAAGAATTGTTCGTTTTCTAAAAGCTTTATAGCGTTATAGGTTTATTCGTTGTACATTATTTAGTCGCATAGAAAAGTGGATTGGAAATTCTTTTGCTAACATATAATATAGAACGCGAGCTTAGCTCATCAAATAGCTATTTAATTGACATGTCTTGTATATTGAACGTCTCTTTTGGTTATTAATCAAGCCCTCATATATATAAACAATTAGATAACGGCCATAAACTGAACTTACGGATAACACACACACACACAGCAGCAGCGCTTAGATAATGGAAGTATCGGCCGATCCCTATGATCCATACGAGCAGAAATTGTATCAGATGTTCCAGAGCTGTGAGACATCAGATCGTAACAATGGCCTGCTCGACGAAGTCTCACTAACACGCCTTTGCCAGCTGCTCCAGTTACGTGACCAGGGCTCGGCGCTGATCTCCAGCCTAACTGCGAGCAGTCCCAGCTCCAAGTTGGGCGTTTCGTTCGAACAATTTAAAGTGGCGCTGCTGAACTTTCTGGGCCCCGAATTCGAGAGCTCGTCGCGGTCCGCATTGAGCACAGCATCTGGATTTAAAGGTAAGCTGCAAATTTACCTAACTAAGATCGTCACCTGGCAGTCATAAAATGTTCCGTGTGCCTGCATTACACTTTTTATGAGGGGTGCAGCAGGATTAGCAGCTCGCAGCATGTTGATTGCTTGGTCAGGTAACAATAATTGAGCACTTAAATACATTTGTCACTGAGTGCTTGCACATCAGTTTCGATTAGTCGCTCAAAGTGACAGAATGGGCACTCGATTATATTATAAGCAGCGCAAGAGCTGCGCAGATCCTATTATTGAAAAGCTGGCGGCTCGTTTCGGTAGAGAGAATCACCGCAAGAGAATAAATCAAGTAAATCACTAATATTCCTCTGCTCTTTTACAGAACGTTCCTTGGTGATTAGTGACGAGTCAGCTACCAAATTCTACTCTGAGATACAGCCTGAAGGCGACGCTTCCGATCGTGAGGTTTCTCCCAAACTGATAGTGGGCACCAAGAAATATGGACGTCGCTCACGGCCACATCAGATTCTAGGTCTCGACGTTACGGACTCGGACAATACGGACGAGGATCAGCACAAGAGCCTAAACGGCTGCAGCGATCACACCGTGCAAGTAAGACGATGGCCAACATCAAATGATTGCCAATTTTTGTTTATTAATCAACTCGTTTTCTTTTAGGTGCAACGCTCATCCTCACAAAGCGATCTTCCTGGCAGTCGAGTCTTGCGCTCCGTCCACTACAGTGGGAGCAAGCTCAAGCGGTGCGCCTCGCTACCGGCACGCAAAAATATGCACTCCAAAATGATGACAACATCAGCAACAACGAGCGCCACAACGTCCTCGACAGTAGGTACGCAAGTCGGTAATAGCAGCAAAAAATGTAATCTTAGAGAGGCACAAAAGGAGTGCAGTAGCGTGGAATCGCTGGGTAAGTGCAGAGTGAAATAACGCAATGTGTGTGGTCTCTCACTATATAACACTTGGAACAAGATCCAAATTACAATTATTGCAAATGCATGCATATGTGGATATTTTTGAGATGCAGTTGAAAAGCCAGAAGACAGAATATGAATATAAGTGTATAGAAAGTCTTACTCTACATTAACTATGTTTCAAGAAGCAAAAGGAATATTTGATCATAGATAGCAATAGCTTATCCAGCTTTAAAGAGACTGGCGAAATCTATAGTTTTGGCAAACAGCTGTCATCTGTTATTATGGATTTCAACTGCTAACGCTTTATTAGTAAATATATTTTTATAATAAATATAATATTAATAGTTTTCATGCTTGCAGAAATGATGACGCCACATCAACTGGAAACGATCAGTGCTCACAGCCTCATTGAGACCTGGGAAATGGCGAATATCGTTAATAGTGTGGGTCTATTGCATGCCCTGGGCTTCGACGATGAGGATGAGGAGGTGAACATTAATCAGTTGACCAAAGTGCTTGAGGAAGAATTGCGTGGACTGGAGCACGATCCAAATACGAATGTGCTGCGTGCGCTAATAGCGCTGCAAGCTGTTGAACTAGGCTCGCTGCGTCAGGCATATCGTCAGCAATATCAGGAGAATCAGAAACTGCGATCCGATAACAAGGCGGCCAATCAGCGCGTGGCGATGTTGGCAGCCGAGGTGGATGAGCGGCATGCCATATTGGAGGACAACTGCAAGCAGGAGGTGCAACAGCTGGAGCAACGGCATGCGAGTATGGTGCGCGAATTGACGCAGCGTATTACAAGCGATCGTGACCATTGGACCAGCATGACAGCAAAATTGGAAGCTCAGATTAAGAGCCTCGAGCAAGAGGAGATTAAGCTGAAGACTGAGCTAGAACTGGTGCGCACTGAAAATAGCGAACTGGAGATGGAGCAGCAGAAGGTCCATCTGCAAATGACTGAGCTACTGGAGCAAAACATTAAGTTGAACAAGGAATTGGCCATGTCCGAGCCCATTCGGTCCGAAACGAAATCAGAAAACAACGATCATGCTGTCATTGGGCGAGATAAGTCCACTGACGATGATGAAATGCTGCACGTTATGGAGAAGATGACTGCATTGCAAATGGAGAACGCACAGCTGCGCGACAAAACTGATGAGCTGACAATGGAAATCGAGAACTTATACGTTGATCTGGCACGCACAAAGTCTAGAAAAAAGCAAGCTGCTTCTCCTACTGCTGCGAATGCGTCTGCTGCGGAGTCAACCGAAGGCGAAGAGCTGGAGGCTGTTGGCGTTGCGCTGGCCACGAAACGGCGAGGTGACTCACCAAGCAAGCCGCACATAACTGGGGAAAGCCCGCGGCAGGGAAAACAGCGCAAGTGTTCGGAGGCAGGCGAGGTTAGTGATAATAGCGGCGATTGGCTAGCGCTCAATTCAGAATTGCAACGCTGTAAGAATCATGAGGAAGAGATTGCGTCGCTACGGCGAACCATAGAGCAGTTGGAGCAAGAACTGCAGGCGGCAACTGCCAAGTCAACGGAGAGCAGCAGCCGTGCCACGTCGCCGGAGACACGCTGCAAGGAGCTAGAGAGCAGTTTAGAGCAAATGCAGCGAGCTTACGAGGACTGCGAAGATTACTGGCAGGCCAAACTAAGCGAGGAGCGGCAGATGTTTGACAAAGAGCGCCACATATACGAAGAGGAGCAGCTGGAAAGTGACAAAAAGTTCACGGAGCTGATGGAGAAGGTGCGCGAATATGAGGAACAGTTCAGCAAAGATGGTCGGCTGTCGCCAATCGATGAGCGCGATATGCTGGAACAGCAATACGTGGAGCTCGAGGCGGAGGCCGCAAGTCTGCGGAGCAACTCAATTCGCATGCTAGAGGAGAAATCTCAACAGATTAGCGCATTACAGAGCGAGATCGAAGATTTGCGTACACGTCTAGGCGAAAGCGTGGAAATCCTAACTGGTGCATGTGAGATCAACTCTGATGCACTGCAGCAGATCAGTGGGCAGTCGGGCCAAAGGCCTGCCAGCTCACCCATCAGTTACCTGTGGCACCAGAGCACAATCCAGGAGCCGCTGAAAACATTTGACGGTGCCAGCGAGGAAAACAGCGCCAAGGTCTTGGCTCTGCTTGGCGAATCGCCAACTCACAAAGCGACCAGCCGGTAAGTACAACTTGAGCACCCAATGAATCGGCTTTTCTGAATGCTTTGCAATCACTCTGTGTATGTGTATGTCTCACCTTATCTTAATAAAAAATGATCATGTAGTCATAAGTGTATGAATGAATGTGTCTTGGTTTTTTTTTTTCGACTCATTAAATAAATGAAATAGAACCGTTTGCGTGTTTGCCTGTTTTTGAATGACTTGAAAACACCCTGCATTTTCCTATTATCTGTTGTCTCTTTTTTTTTTTTTATTAACTTTTCGGAAATGTAGAGTATGATTTGCACATTGCACTTTTATAAATGCTATCATTAAAAATATAAATATGTATATATCGCCCATATCTAGAGGAGTAGAATTAAATTTAAATACATGTTTGGAAAATGGGGAGTTACATTTTTATTTTAGAATATATAGCTCAATATAATATAATAAAGACTATACAAGATTATGTATGCAAAATTTTGGTACAGCGGCACTATGGGAGGCACGGTTGTAGCGCAGGGGCTTACGGTCTTCTATATTAGTGCTGTACTGTAATTAAAGACTCTTTATGTATCTAAAGACTACTAATGTAAAGAAACTTTTGGGAAAATATTTTAAAAGACACAAAGACCATTTATTGGCTCTGATATGTAACAAACATTTTACATTAATTAGAAAATTGGTTAAGGGTTGATAAACTAGGGTAAGTGAGCCAGAGCTAATGCATTGGGCGTGGTCAAAAGAAACTGGTTATAGCTGGCTGTGGAAGTGGCAATTAAAGAGCGATAAGCTCACGTTATGCGTGCTTGTTAATAATCATTTTGATTTCCGAGCCCATTGATTTTTGTGTTGTGTTCTTGATGTTGCCTGTTTTTCGTTTTTATTTACCCTTTGCCAATGGCCCTTGCACTCAAGCTAATTAGAATTTACTTTGTAGAAACAACCTTACTACTTCTACAACATCCATCTTTAGTACTACGCCAGTTGATACTTCGCCATCGAGCCCCTCGCTTACAAATACTGACACCAAATATGCTTCGTCGGTCAGTATTTGCACGCCGGCGCCCATTTGTAAGCCCAAATCGCCGCCGTCTGAGGGCGAAATCGCTGATAGCGAGACATCGTCAACAGCATCGAACAAGAGCTTTGACTCGCGAAGTATTGTGTCGACGAGTAAAGCCTCTTGCTTAAGCAACGAGAAATGCAATAGCCCAAGTGTCCTTAAGGAGGAATTAAAGCGTCTCAAGTTCTTTGAGCTTTCGCTCAAGGAGCAGATCAAGGATCTGAGCCTGCAACGTGACGGTTTAGTCATGGAACTGCAACAGTTGCAGGAAGCACGTCCCGTTCTCGAGAAGGCATATGCGGTAAAGATTATTGCGATTATTGTAGATTGCAATCTTGTTATCAGACTTCTATATTTTTACCTAGCGAACTACACATCCGACACTTCAGCAGCGACTTAATCAACTCGAGTTGCGCAATCGTCATTTACAGAATGTAGTTAAACAGCAGCAAAAATATACCGAGTCCCTGATGCAGCGTAAGCGTAGCCCACTTTATCAATGTTCGACTTATGTTTAATCTTTGATCATTTCTATTTGTAGAATCGTGGCGTCAGCATCAAGTGGATCTCAACGAATTGCATAGCCGCATCGAAGCACAAGCCGTTTTAATTGCCGATCAGACACAGCGTCTGCAGAACGCCGATATTCTTGTGAAGGATTTGTATGTGGAGAACTCGCATCTGACTGCCACAGTGCAGCGCCTGGAGCAGCAAAGGGCGCGAGTCAATCTCATTCATCAACAGCAACAGAAACAACAAATTGGCGCTGCGCTGAGCTCTGGAATTCCTTAAAAATTATGCAGCAAAAAAGCAGAAAACTACAACGGAAGCACATCGAAGTTATACGTGTATATTAATCAATATACTCGGCACTATTGCTGCAGTGATATTGTTCAAAATATGAAATACATATATTTATTTACATGCTATTTACTTGTTTTGTGTGTGTATGCCCGTATATAACTAATAATGTTCTCTATATGAATAAGTTTTCAACTTAAGAGCACCGATAGAAGCATCTATGTACTGAATAGAACAATTCTCTGTACTGACTTATAAATCAGTAATCAACTAATCGAACTTTATATTTTGGTATATACCAATGTTGACCTTATAAACTAAAACAAAAAAAATATAAAAAAAGACACAAATTAATAGAGTTAACACTAAAAATAGATAACAGTATTTTAAATCCATTGTACATGTTAAAGAAACGAAAGACCAAGTTTATCATGCGCATATAGGCATTGTTGATTTTATTGGTATTGAAGGAGTAAGAAAAGTCAAATGCAACTGAAAAGACCTGTAAATCTATTAACTTACAAATATGTATTTATTTCGCACATTAAGTTAGCAAATAATCTTTAATTGTTTTTGTCAAATATTTATGTATTAACATAGCGAACAAATTAATTTATCAAAGATCGATTTAAAACCTAGAGCTCGTAATATTATGTTATGGTCTGTGCTTGTTATTGTACGAACAAAATATTAAATTACTTTTTAAAAGTATAAAAATATATTAAACTAAAATACCGATTTACAAAAAAGCAAACTAAAATCATAAAAAATCTCATCCTGTATTTCAAAAGAAATGTTCTTTATATACTTCACGAACTCTTACCGGAAATGAAATCTGCGCCGATATAAGATGAATGACTACAAATATAGGTTTTATTGTTCACCATAATTGACATTGCAATAATCGTCTTCGTAACCTCTTTATCAGATCCCATAATTACATAACTATTTGCTCTGTGACTAGCATTGTAAGGCGTTGAGGACTCTGTCCTTTAGCCCACTTCGCCAGTTTCATTACAAATTTCTTAATTTGTATAAAAATTTTAATTGATTATTTTGACAAAACATGTAAATTGTGATTTATATATATACATATTATATATGAAAATCTTCATTGAAACTTGTACGGCTATAAAGCGTCCTATTCGCGGCTTCATTCTTCCTACACAAGCGACAATGGCCACGTTTATAGACTGCCATTCCAGCTAAAATAAGAGGTATTGCTAATAGAATGGCAATGACGATGCCAATCCAAACAAGACTGCTCCCCTGTGTTGCTGACTCAAAGTCCCCATTTGCTATTTTTAGGACCTCCACGCCTTTTAGCTCCTCTGGATATGCGCACTTCACATTCTTTGCTAGAAGTGGCGTGGTGCTGTTTACTCTTGGAATCAAGTATTTGATCATATATTCGTTGGAGGTATTGCAGTCCCATGGGTTAAAGCGTAGATCCAGCACGCTAAGCTTATCCCAGCGAACTAAAAATTCTCTTGGCAGCGTTGTTAGATTACAGTTATTTAGGTATAGCTGAAATGTGTCATGATTAGTGAGAAATGCATATTAATTATAGGATTTTCATTTACTTTATCAAGCGGAGGGTAGTCCAAAAAGTCTCCTCCGGTAACATTCTTTGACAGAGCGTGTAAATCGAGTTCTGTTAACATTTTGTTGTCACTCAGTATCAATTCTGTTAGATCTGTTCAAAATACAAGATATGTTATATACGTATTTGATTTAGTAAGCCATCGGCTTAAATATTCTTACTTTGTAGTTCGCTGAAGGCACCAGGTCCAATTTTGTATATATCTAACATATATGCCATTCTCAAATATTTCAAAGAAGTCATTGCTGGGAAAACACTGAAAACAAAAATAGGAACATTGTTCGAATTATATAAAATTTTAAGTGAAAGTTTGCTTACTTTTCTCCTTCCAAGTTTCCAATAGGATTCTCATCTAAAACAAGGCGCTTTAAGTTCTTGGAGAACGATAACGCTTTTGGCACCTGTTTAAACAAATTTCCTGTTAAAATCAGAGTATCGAGATCGCGGGGTCCATGAAAAATTGTATCGGGCAAGGTGGAAAGTTCCATAAATGACATATCCAAGACCTGAACGTTTTTAATTAATTAATCAACATATTTAAAGTGACTTAGTGATAATACAGTACTTACCTTCAAGGCAGACAATCCAGCAACTGCAGTTTCCGTTAGCCTATCGATAATTTGAAAAGTATTTGAACACAAACTAAGCTCTTCAAGGTGTGGAAGATGTTCAAACAAATCATCATTTAAAGAATGTATAAGGTTGTATCCCAAGTTAAGTGATTTTAAGTTTTTCAGAGGCTGAAAATCCTGTTGGGAATATGGACCTTTAAATACGTCAGGTAATAAAGCTTTTGAAGTTAACTTGTTATTGGACAAATCAAGTTTGGTAAGCTCCGTTAAATTTTGAAAGGCTCCCAATGTAATCGAAGCTATTTGATTGTAGCCCAAATACAGATTCTTCACTCCATAGGATGGCAAGACAGGAACACTTGTCAAATTGTTGTGCTCCAGTTTGATGGACTCAAAAACAATTGTCTGATTTTGAAGGCTTTTCCATTCTTCGTCAGTAAACCAGTCAGTCAATTTATTGGTGCAATCAATTAGACTGTTTTCTACATCGCATACGCACTTTGTGCATATTGCACTTGTGTTTTGTTTAACGCTTGGCTGAAATAGAGAAATAGAACACTTATTAATATTTGTAATTGTAAATATTTTCAAATTATTACATTAAAAAATTCAACTGAAACTTCTTTTTATAAACGGTATATTAAGTTTGATTATATCTTTCAATGTGTAATCGAATAATTTCCAATTCACTTAAATTAATCGATGATTCGCTATCTACATAAATACGTTCCACATAAAGTCCTACCACTAACCAGAGAACACATAGACCGGACACGTAGTGTAAAGTATTTTGCACACTTATTTTCGAGGGTAATCTCCCAGTCAACTTCGTATTTGCTCGGCTCATCACTTTTAGGGGTCGGACTACAAAAATATGCGAGAGCACAATCATTTCGCTTTATGCGCTCGACCGAGATGGTCGATGGTTGAACAAAAGATCCCTCTGCGCTCAATGTTTCCCTTGCTCTCTCTCTCTCTCGATGCTCTTTGCTCTCTCAAATGTGTATATGTGTGTATGCATGTGAGTACAAGCAGCAGCTCACGAAAATTGAAATTTCTTCGCAGCAAGAACCCATGCCTTCCCTTCTGTGTGAAGAGTATACCGAACTTATCAAACTGTTTGCCAAGCTCGTACAAAATATGTATATGTGTTTTCGATTTTATTTGTGGAAAGGGTATGAAAGCGTTGGTGCTCATAGTGAAAATGCTTTCGCGACGAGCGTGCACGCACACACTCTCCCTTGCTACATGTACTATGAGCATTTGTGTGCCTGTGTGCGAAGCTCTTGCTGCCAGTAGCAATTTTAAATCCCAGCATTTGCTTTTGGTTGATCTTATGAAGTGCTCACATACATACATACGTACATATGTATGTACATATATACATTTGATTGTGTGTACGCATGGGCTGCGATGCTTACAATTATGGGAGATCACTTGTAGAAGCATTTCTATGCCTATGTGATTTCATATGTGCGTGTGTGTATGGGCATGTGTGCTTGGGAGATGAACACTGGCGTGTGCCTGCCTCAACTTAGAATGGTGTGAACGATTTAGGGCTCAAATTGAAGGGGCGCGCTTTTATTTAAGTACCTGATTTTTTTTTCAATTTTCGTGGGCTTGCCTATCTGAATGAATTTTTAAAAAATATGTGTAGTACCTGATCAAACCAAGTGGGCAAAATAGGATGTGTTTTTTTAACCCTTGCACTTGTGCATACATATGCAGGTCAATTTGGCCCTTTTTTAAAACGATGAATATGTCAACAGGTCAAAATTACCCTTTTTATAAATATTGCATCCGTTTGCAGCCCAAATTGACCCTTTTTAAAAAGAGGCATCCGTTGTTGACAAGTGCACTTCCCACTACTTTTTATAGCTATTTTGAAACTTTATGACATCTAACGGATGCCTCTTTTTAAAAAGGGTCAATTTGGGCTGCAAACGGATGCAATATTTATAAAAAGGGTAATTTTGACCTGTTGACATATTCATCGTTTTAAAAAAGGGCCAAATTGACCTGCATATGTATGCACAAGTGCAAGGGTTAAAAAAAACACATCCTATTTTGCCCACTTGGTTTGATCAGGTACTACACATATTTTTTAAAAATTCATTCAGATAGGCAAGCCCACGAAAATTGAAAAAAAAATCAGGTACTTAAATAAAAGCGCGCCCCTTCAATTTGAGCCCTAAATCGTTCACACCATTCTAAGTTGAGGCAGGCACACGCCAGTGTTCATCTCCCAAGCACACATGCCCATACACACACGCACATATGAAATCACATAGGCATAGAAATGCTTCTACAAGTGATCTCCCATAATTGTAAGCATCGCAGCCCATGCGTACACACAATCAAATGTATATATGTACATACATATGTACGTATGTATGTATGTGAGCACTTCATAAGATCAACCAAAAGCAAATGCTGGGATTTAAAATTGCTACTGGCAGCAAGAGCTTCGCACACAGGCACACAAATGCTCATAGTACATGTAGCAAGGGAGAGTGTGTGCGTGCACGCTCGTCGCGAAAGCATTTTCACTATGAGCACCAACGCTTTCATACCCTTTCCACAAATAAAATCGAAAACACATATACATATTTTGTACGAGCTTGGCAAACAGTTTGATAAGTTCGGTATACTCTTCACACAGAAGGGAAGGCATGGGTTCTTGCTGCGAAGAAATTTCAATTTTCGTGAGCTGCTGCTTGTACTCACATGCATACACACATATACACATTTGAGAGAGCAAAGAGCATCGAGAGAGAGAGAGAGCAAGGGAAACATTGAGCGCAGAGGGATCTTTTGTTCAACCATCGACCATCTCGGTCGAGCGCATAAAGCGAAATGATTGTGCTCTCGCATATTTTTGTAGTCCGACCCCTAAAAGTGATGAGCCGAGCAAATACGAAGTTGACTGGGAGATTACCCTCGAAAATAAGTGTGCAAAATACTTTACACTACGTGTCCGGTCTATGTGTTCTCTGGTTAGTGGTCCTACAAATCGAACTCGAGCACAAACGGACGAACAGAAGCTAAAAGATAACATGCGATTCCAAAGTTTTTCATTGTTTTTTCATAGTAACCCAAATAAATGATTCAGTTGATTCGTGCTATGAGTCATTCTTGGGAAATAGTTATTAGCTGAATAAAATTCGTATACACATACATACCATATGTATGTTTGCTTAATTTATGTCCATTCAATTTAAAAACATATGTATGTATGCTTATGCGGATCGTCTTAGAGACATATGTATGTATGTATATATATTATGTACATATATTCGTATGTATGTGTTTTTGATAGCACTCACCACTTTTTTTGTTTCTTCACTTTTAACAGCCGAGTCTGTGATTCCTAATGGCATTAGCGCACAGATCGTTGTTAAGATAAAAACGGTAGCTCCAGCTATATTCATTCTAAATTGTATTCTTGACTCCGTTTATTTGCTAAATTCTGTGGGCACCGAGAAAAAACTAACTAATAAGTAAAGGTTTCTTTTCGAGGCTTATTCCCTGTTAACTGTTATCTAATCTTATCAGTCTTTGGGCGTAAAAGGCATAATCAGACAGTATCAGCAAAGCAATGACGCGTTTTGGACGTTAAATTGTACATTCGAATACATTGAGAATTTATCTATGTATGTACATATGTATGTATATATGTACATACATATGAATTTATGCATGTATTCTAAATTGGTTGCACTTAAGACATGCCTAAAAAGGTTCATAAAAATGTTTAGGTAACTGCAACTTCATAGGAAATGTCTATAAAGTAAACGCGGTATTTAGACTTGTTAAAGTCGTAATTTCAAGTTTAGTTACAATAACTGGTGATCGCTTTTAGCAATTTGCTAAACTGAGTTTCAAATCAACTCTTCTGGTTTGTCTATTGAACGACGTTCTTACACTTTATTCCACCAGTCTCTTTCTAACACAGTTATTTTACTGATTTATACTTTTTTCTGTAAGAAAAGAAAATAATTGTGAGTATCCCGTTTCTAGAATTTAAAAAACTCTACAACATATTCTGAGAAGTGTATTTTATTGCAATTATTGGAGAACTGCCCACGTTGTCACTTAACGTAACTCAAATAAATACATTATATGGCCACATATATTTATTTCTTTAAGCTTCGGAAAATACGAATTAGACTATTCGAAATAAACATATTTATTGAATCAATGAAAAAGAAATTCACAGTTTTGTTATTAAATTTGAATATCTCTGTAGATTTTGTGTTCTGCTTCGGGGTGAATTGCATATATTTAGTGACGTACCAACAACTATCGGCTAAGTACCGTATGAATATGAATACACATCACTGAAAGGTTGATATAAATGAGTAAGCGGCTCGATAAAACCGAAGGCAACCCTTGAAATAGAATGTTGAATATTATTATTCAGTTTTAATTGTCTGCAGTTAATAATTTTTAAACTATACACATAAAATGAGCGACGAATCAGCTGAGAATATAATCTGGACCATAAAAAATGGGGAACTAGATGCCGTCCAAACAGCGTTTAGCAATGATGTGAGTAATAATACATGACTAGTTTTTTTTTCGGCTAATTAATATTATTTGCAGACTCAGAAAGTTAATACAGAGATCAAAGGAAGATATCCGATACATTACGCGGCTGATTTCGGCCAGCTGAATGTACTCCAGTTCTTAGTAAAATTGGGAGCTGATGTAAACGTAAGCTGGTCTTAACTCACTTTGTTATATGTATACATATGTATGTATGTACGTACATACATACGTGAAGATTGAGATGTATACACGCATACATACAAATGTACTTACAGTCGTATCTACACTTTTAAGCTGTCATGTACATACATACATATATATATATGTACATACATATATTATTATTTATATATATGTATATCCTTGGTTTGAGTTATTTAGTGATGAAACTTTATTTATCTGACAGATAACTTAAGCAAAGTGAATAACCCGATACTTTAAAATAAATGTCTTCTACCACTAGCCCTACAACATAGACTGAACTAGGTTAAACTTTTTCAACACAAAAGATCTACAATTGGTACCATTTGACTTCGTATTTGCTCGGCTCTGAATTTTTTGGAGCGGGAATAAAAAATATTGTACGACACTGCAAGCTCTCAAACGAAATGAACATATCCTCATATGAAACGCCGGTATGTGCTGTTTTATTACTCTCTCATTCTTTCGCACACAAGGTGTGCTCTCTCCCTCTGTCTTTATATACACAACGTCACATACGTTTTAAAGGCTCATTTAACAATCGCTTTACAATTCAACCCATACAAAACTCACAAACGACTGAGTCGCGAGGCACTCTAGAATTTTGATCATGGTATCCAATACACACACATACATAAATGTGTACGTGTGTGCAAATTGATCAACTTATGTTGGACTGATGCTTGAGAGGAGAGAGAATAGAGAGAGAGTAAGGAAAACAAAACATACTGGTGCTTCAGATATATAGATACATAGGCATACATACATAGATATGTATGTACATATATTTCGTTGAAAAAAAAAAAAACCAGAGCCCAGCAAATACGATATTTTCATTATATATTTCCAAAAATTCAAAAAACAATATATGTATATTTATGTATAAAAACTTTTTTAATCTTATTAGTCCCCTATGCCCATTATTGTTTTTAAGATAAAGAACATGCGTCAATAAATTGTAGCGGT
Source organism: Drosophila navojoa (assembly GCF_054131105.1). Lineage (NCBI taxonomy): Eukaryota > Metazoa > Arthropoda > Insecta > Diptera > Drosophilidae > Drosophila > Drosophila navojoa. The sequence continues at coordinate 24,568,399 of NC_142891.1, read as the reverse complement.
ACTACAAATTATGGAAAAAGATTATTACAATGCAAAGCGAAAAGTAACATTAAGTGGTCAAATTTGTAATACAAAATAACAAAATTTATATTGAATAGGGTCCCAGATGTACATACATATGTACATATATACGCAAGTAAATTTGTGTTTCTTACGATATTTATAAATATACGTACATATGTATTTTAATCCCATAAATTATTGAAAAAAGAAAAATATGCCATTTTGTGATAATATAAATATGTAATTTTAACAGAGAAAAGACAAACATGGAATAACTCCACTTCTGGCCGCTGTCTGGGAGGGTCACACGAAATGCGTGGAGTTTCTTTTGGAAAAGGTATACTCACTAGATGAATATTAGTTGCTTTTGCTTTGGAAAGTATTAATATATTCACTTACTTTCTAGGGTGCAGACAAAAATGGAGTAACTCCAGACGGCCAGAGTTATGCTGAAGTGGCAGAAAATGACGATATCAAGAAATTGCTTGTATGAAAATAATTGTAGTTCATCTTATATCAGTATATATACATATATCACAATTAAAGTTTTTTAAATACATTAAAAATTAAATTATTTAATTACACTGCTTGTTTAAATTTTAGGTTAGTCATTACTTGAAGAAGACTTTTCGTGTACCGATTGTCGGTGCTCAAAGTCTGCTTTTGAAATAATCTAAAACTTTGGTTTGGGTATATTGCATCTATTTTATTGTGATAATTTAGTCATAAATATAAAATCAAAACGAAACACAAAAAAAACGCCTGATGAAAGGCAGTCTACAATGTGCTTTGCCTGGTAAAGTGCTCCACGAGAGTACGGACTGGAATCGTTTGCCTTATCGCTTCGTGTTCTCTGAAAAGACATCAGGACTTTTAAAAGCTAGAGAGAGTTGACATCTAGCCGAAATGTCAAATAATATTTATTATAGTATATTTTCGTATGCCTACCTATTCATCAGACTGTTAAGGATCTGATTGGTTTGAAACTATGATGCTATGATCTAAAAGCTTGAAATACGTATGTATGCATACATACAGACATACATATGTATGTAAATTAGAATTCGAATAACCCAGCTTGAATTCCCTGCGATAATTTCCGAAATCGAAATTGTAGATTTCGCAAACAGTTTTGAATTAAAGCATTTAGAAAACAAGAATCTTCGCTTTTTGTAGTTTATTTGCTATGCAAGCAAAATCAAAACGAAGCCAAAGTCGACAAAAATAATATTTGAATTTAAATTGGATCTATCTGTGACACTTCAAATTATATTGAGAAACAATTTAACATCATGGCAAATGGAATTTTGTTCCATTCCACAGTGGCCGCATGTCTTGAAAAACTGTGAGTATTTTATAGTTACTCTTGCCAAAGCCATACAATTGCAACTCTGTATTTTTTCTGCCTCCATTTCCTGTCAATAGCACGTTTGTAAAACTCTTTCCTGTCGTACTTTTGCCAGACCAAGGTGGGTGGAATTTTGAAAATTTGTAATTTTATGTATTATTTTTAAGTAAAGTGATATTCCCATCATAAATATAAGTAAGAATAATAGTATATAGTTTCTCGCTATAAATTTTTGCTCGAAACACGTCAGTTTTAATTCTAAACCTATAAATGTGTGACTGGAATAATGTGTGAATATGTAGTTTTATCGGCTAAAAAAGAAAACATTCGTGTATATGTATCTACATTGTGAATGCGTTTACCTTTTATATTAATGTTATGCAGTGCATGAGATACGAACGGAAATAATGCAAAAGATGAGTAGTTTGTGCTATATTCTTATGACTTTCTCACTAGAATATACGCATTTGCTCTTTTCAATTATTTGTTCATATTCATGTATAACTTAATAAGTGAAAAAATGAAAGGTGAGTGAATTGTGGTCAATATGACATCTGTGGATTATCAGAAAATACATAATTATGTATTCGTAATATATACATACATAATGTAGTTGCATATACGATGAAGCATTATTTAATTCAGACAATTCACAGTGCCATATTTTCCTCAATTGTTTTATGTTATTAATAAATTTAACGTTGCAGGTCTGCAGAAGACAAATTCACCATGCCTCAAAATGAGTATATGGAGCGTCACCGGAAATTATATGGTCGACGACTCGACTATGAAGAACGCAAACGCAAGAAGGAAGCCCGTCTTCCGAAGGAGCGTGCTCGTAAAGCTCAAAAGTTGCGTGGCATCAAAGCCAAGTTGTTCAATAAGGAGAGGCGTAATGAAAAGATTCAAATGAAAAAGAAGATTCAAGCGCATGAAGAAAAGAAGGTCAAGAAACAGGAAGAAAAGGTCGAGGATGGAGCTCTACCACATTATCTTCTTGACAGAGGTATCCAGTCGAATGCCAAGGTTTTGTCGAATATGATAAAACAGAAACGTAAAGAAAAGGCTGGCAAATGGGATGTACCTATACCAAAAGTGCGGGCGCAATCCGACGCTGAAGTATTCAAAGTCTTAAAAACTGGCAAAACCAAGAGGAAGGCCTGGAAGCGCATGGTGACGAAAGTTACGTTTGTTGGTGAAAACTTCACACGCAAACCGCCCAAATTTGAACGCTTCATCCGACCGATGGCATTACGTATGAAGAAGGCGCATGTTACACACCCAGAACTGAAAGCAACTTTCCACTTACCAATCATTGGAGTTAAAAAGAATCCAAGCTCTCCAATGTTTACTTCCTTGGGCGTCATAACCAAGGGTACTGTAATAGAAGTAAACATCTCTGAATTAGGTTTGGTAACCCAAACTGGAAAAGTTGTTTGGGGCAAATATGCACAAGTTACAAACAATCCAGAGAACGATGGAGTTATAAATGCTGTACTTCTAGTTTAATATGTTAGTGGATAGAAATTGCCTTCGATTCGGTCAAAAAAATAAAAATAGCGCTAAAATACATATTTTAAAAATGTGTTTGTTTTTCTTTACCCTAAGTCAAATATAATTATATTGTTTGATATTAACATTTAAATATGCATTAACTCGTTTTTTTTCGTAATTTTCCAGTTGGCTTCGGAGGTGCACAATGCAGATCTTTGTTAAAACCCTAACGGGTAAGACCATCACTCTTGAGGTCGAACCGTCGGATACCATCGAGAATGTCAAAGCCAAGATCCAGGACAAAGAAGGAATTCCTCCAGATCAGCAGCGTCTAATCTTTGCTGGCAAGCAATTGGAAGATGGTCGCACTCTTTCCGACTACAACATCCAAAAAGAGTCAACCTTGCACTTGGTGCTCCGCCTTCGTGGTGGTGCCAAGAAGCGCAAGAAGAAGAACTACTCTACCCCCAAGAAAATTAAGCACAAGAGGAAGAAGGTCAAGCTAGCTGTCCTTAAATACTACAAGGTACATCTTCAATAACTGAAACAGAATAATTCTATGATCTGTTCTTGGAATTCTTGAGTCTTGGTCTTGAGCTTATTGACTTGTCTGTTAAGTTTTTAAGTGACAATTGAATCTAAACTATCTGTATTTCCAATGAAAATATGAGTATATATATCTTGTGACATGTCCGCTCATGAAAGAGGCTAACATTTGTTGATTACACAGACTGTAGAAGTCTTGTAATCGGCAAATTGAAAAACTTTAAAAATTTGGAAAAATCCTAATGCTATTTACTTGGTTGCAGGTTGACGAGAATGGAAAGATCCATCGCTTGAGACGCGAGTGTCCCGGAGATAACTGTGGTGCTGGAGTCTTCATGGCTGCCCACGAGGATCGTCATTACTGTGGCAAATGCAACTTGACTTTTGTGTTCAGCAAGCCAGAAGAGAAGTAGTGCGCAGGCGCTTTTTTATCAGGCATTCATTTTTGATGTAATTAAGTGAATAAATATGAACTAATATAAGCCTGAAGCACTTCTTTTTATTTAATTGTTTAATCTCTAATGTAAAGCTTTACAGATATCTTAAAGTCTTTAATATCTCTTAAGAGATTTATAAGATTTAATGTCTTTCTAAAAACCAATGCACATTTTTGTTTAAATTTTCTTTATTTTTATTCTATCTACGATATTATAAATCAAGTGGTTAAATCATATAAAAATTCAAAAATCTTGGATTATATACTTCCTGTATTTTACATGATAAATGCAAAAGATTATAAAAGTGATGAGCGATTCGAACATTAAATATCGTCTCAAATTTAATAGACAGGATTATTCTTAAATAAGAAAATCATAACTGTATATATACTGATGAATTATAAATTGATAACATCGATGTTTAGGCTTCTATACATAAATGTAAGAATATCTGTTGCCTCCTCGATGCGTTTAGATGTTGGTTTGCCAGCACCGTGTCCAGCTTTTTTATAGACGCGCAGTAGCAAGGGGTTTTTCTGGAATGGAGAATCGCGTACAGCTTCTTGCAATGCAGCAGCAAACTTTAAGGAGTGCAATGGACTGACACGATCATCATGATCAGCTGTCAAAATCAGTGTAGATGGGTACTCGCTCGACGGATCATTTGGTGTATGGACATTGTGCAACGGTGACAACTTATAAAGATTATCAAAGTGTTCCTTCTCAGAGGGATTCCCATAGTCCGAGCACCAGGCATGGCCAATAGTAAACTTGTGGAATCGCAGCATATCCATGACGCTATTGGCAAAAAAAAAAAAAAATTTGATAAAGTTGAAAGTAGATTTAATCTCCACCCCAATAAATAGCTCTAATATTGTAAATTACTTACCCGACTTGAGCAACTGCTGCTCCAAACAAATCAGGACGTTGATTAATACAAGCACCAACAAGGAGGCCGCCATTGGATCCACCCTGAATTGCCAAACGATCCTTTGTGGTATATTTGTTTTTAATCAAATATTCGGCAGCGCACTGAAAGTCGTCAAACACGTTTTGTTTGTTGAGCAAGCGCCCGCCGTTATGCCACTTTTCGCCATATTCTCCGCCGCCACGGATGTTAGGATAGGCCAAGACGCCATCAAATGTATCTACAAACATAAGACTGTTTTTCGGTGGAATATAGAAATGCAACTACTCATATTTACATAATATATATACATATATATATACTCACCCCGTGAGTCCGAATGTTGGAAGCATACTAATATTAAAGCCGCCATAGCCGTAAAGCAGACATGGGCGTGGCTGTATAGTATCGGCCTTCTTTCGTATAATAAACATTGGCACCTTGGTGCCATCTTTGCTTGAATAAAATATTTGCTCAACGATGTAATTATCCCGATTGAAACCATCCAAGTTCAGATTTATGTCGCGAAAGACTTTTGGTGGCTGATCCGGATATTTAAAGTCATAATGATAAATTGTTCCTGGATTTAAAAACGATGAAAAATTATAGAAAATTTCCGAATATTTTGTTTTTCCCGATGTTCCAACAATGGTGCCAATATCTAAATCAAATTGTCGTATCAATTCTCCAGTTCGAAGTGAATTCGCTTGTAAAATTGTCTAAGAGAGAAGTTACTTTAAGTACAATTGAAATATTTAGGAAAGTAGTAGTCTAGGAAAGTAGGCTTACTTTCACGTCCCTGATATAACAAAGAAGAATCTTATCTTCATTGACACATTTGACCCAATCCAAAACGTCTTTTTCATGTTCAGGTATAAGGGTTTCCCAGTTCTCCTCGGCCGGATTTTCGAAATCAATAATTATGACACGATAATTTGGAGCATTCTTGTTTGTGCGGAAATAAACCTTGGAGCCAACATTGGTGACATACTGGAAAAACAATAAAAAGGAAATGTTGAACACAAAAGGGAAATTTCATCGAAGAAATGGAGGAATCCTCAAATTTTTAAAATAGGTATTTACTCACATCGTAGTCAGACTCAAATTTATCCACAATGATTTTAACATCCAGTTCAGATTTTATTTCTTCTCCGGGCTTAAGATCGGCATAGTATATTATATTATCACGACAGTCTTTAACGATGGCCAATACTAAATATTTTCCACAATCAGAGACAACAGATTGACTAAATAAGAAAAAAATATTTTTGTATTCGTTTTCAACGATTTAAGGTGTTTTTATGCATACAAGCGCCATGATGGCTCATTGTTGAACTGAACAACTAGGACATCCTTTGCTTGACTTTCTCCGATGCGATGATAGTAAAGTTTTTGGTTTTGATTTTGTTGGGTCTCGGAACCATCAGTTTTACCATCTTGGTCAGGATATCTCTGTTGAATGAAAAAATATATATAAATTAAATATATATATTTATATGTAATGTTGTACATTTTATGTACATACTCCATAAAAGAATCCCTTATTGTCCTTTGTCCACGATATTTCCGAAAATTTCACCTTTTCAAGCACCTCGTCGAAGTCTTCACCGGTCTCGGCGTTTCGTATGCGAATCTTAATCCAATCTGATCCACTTTCACTAAGCCCATATGCCATAAACTTCCCGTCGTCGGAAAAGGACTTCTGCGATAGAGCAATTGTACCATCTTCAGATAGACTATTAGGGTCTAAGAAAACTTTACTTTCGCCATCCAAAGAAGCTTGCTGATACATAACACTGCAATGAGAATTAAATTGAAATGAGTACACGGCTTATCTGATTATGTAAAGCTTTGTTACCTTTGATTTTGCAGACCAGTGTTCATAAAATAATAATAATAATCGCCATACTTCATCGGGCATCCATATTTTGGATAGTTCCATAGTTTCGTTAATTTATTATTTATTTTTTTCCACTCCGGACAACTTTCAAGGAACGGCTGGCTTATATTGTTTTGCTTATCAACGTAGGCCTGCGTTTCAGGAGAATCCGGGTCTTCAAGCCAGCGGTAAGCATCAATTATTTTTGTGCCATGAAAATTGTCCACAATTGACAAGTCTTTGCGAGCAACAGGATATACAAACTTTTCCACAATTGGCTTTGAAGACTTTTGAACGTTAGTTGCCATGCCGACTTTTGCAATGTTATCTATATGAGTTAGTAAATTGTATATATGTATTTCAATTATCCACGTAATAAAAGACTTAATTGTGAAATTTGCACATACGTATCTTTGCCGATCCAAAGTATAATGCACGGACGAGAATTTTGCACTGAAGTTGATGTGGAAAATATCGCATTGTAATAGGTTGTATAGAGATGTGCACATTCAATAAAAGCGACTACAACATTCCCAAATACATATCGATATCAATTGAATTAAGGACTAAGCGTTCCCTTGTAAAAGTCACAGCTAACAATGAATTTTAAAATTGTACAGTATAAATATATTTCAATACCAAGTTTGACATACGTATTTTATTTCTGTTGACAATATTCAAAACAAATAGTTCCTGAAAAATAACAAATAAAAGGACAGCAGTGTAACGTCGAAATCACGTAACGTTACATTTTTATAGCTACACATTTTATTATCGTTTTTTAATATAAATATCGTTTTTGGATTTCGGCGCTAATTCGAGTATTCATACATAAACAACAATATGCACATACTTATGTATATTATATGGGGTATAATGCCTGAAGGCCTTTGTCGCTCTTGCTTAACAAATTGTTATTTAGAATTAATTCTTGATAACAATAAATAAATAAATAATATGCGGTTTACATCACTAACAATTATTTGACTCTATAATGTATTCTAGAACCATTTAGAACCATAGAAAACGAAGTCTAGATGAAGTACAAAGAAAGAGTATTCTATGCTACGAAGCAATTCATAGCCACAATGCGTACATTTAGTTCAGAGAGCTGTTTCTATGGAAACTATAAAATATTACAACTATAATTTCATATAAAATTACCATTATTTAGTAAATTATAATATACAAATCGAGGTTACAAAGAAAGTTATTCAGCTCTTAACTCTAACAAAACATATATTTAATTTTCAAGTTTTTAAGCATAGCTGTAAAATACAGCAATTAATGTAAAGTTGTGTGAGACCTTTGAAACTCAACTGAATTAGGTTGAGCCGTTGAAGTGTCTGGTCGAGCTTGCCCTGTTGATATTATTGTCTCCATTCGTTGGGTTGTGTCACGCATAACGCCACTAAAATCAGATAAATCTGGAAGATCTAATGCAAGATGTGCAGAAAATCGTTTATATACAGAGTTCTTTATGCTGTCCTTTTTTGTTTTCTTCCGATTTTCTTCATACTTTAGCTGTTGTTTTAAAAATATTGAAGTCTTCAAGATTTCTTGTATATTATAAAAAGTGCTTTCAGATTTTTCTATAGACTTTAATGCTTGCACACCGTATTCCATGTCGAAGCAATGCCCTTGCAAGTTGCTTTGTAGGCTAAGAACTTCGGTTCGTTTCTCTATGATTGCAGGCAGCACCTTGCGAATGTGTTCCTGGATTACAAAACGAATTAATTGTAATTTGTATAATAGAAAACAGAAAAACCAACCTGAATTCGAAAGAATGCTAAGGACGGATCGTTGGCGAATATGTGAACATTTTCTAAAATTTTTTCTGAGGCTAAAAGAAAATAATAGAGAAAAAAATTATGTTCATAAAAGATTATTTTTCTTTTTTAATTCAATTTATCAAAATTTACTTTTTCTTCCTTTAAAGTTTAGATCACTTCCTTGCGCCATACCTCTCGACTTCTATGTTATTGCCTTAAGGAGCACCACCTATATTATAATTATTATTGGCTTTTTTGATTAGTTATTATTCTTATATTAAGTAAATGTATTGATAGGACTTAAGTAGTAAAACTGAGTATTTTTTCACTGTTTTTCTTTTCTGATTTCCTGGTCTGGTTGCAGTTTGTTAGCAGAACTAGCTCGTTTTAATCATAACAAATTCAATTGAACGAATCAATATTGTACACTAGAGATGTCCCATTTACACAGAATCGATACTTGTTTTTGTACTTATTGACCTGCTTCAATGTATCGACTTCTTTTTTAATTTACTACATTCCGAAATTAGTCAATACATAAAACTTTCCTTCAGTCAATTTTAATACACAATGACTCGAATGTCTAATAAATATGTATTTATATACATATATATTCACAAAGGTATTCATTGTAAAATTCTTCGTAGAATATACTCGGGATTTGAGTGTATAGATGACATGGAAATATATTTATTACTCGTGTGCATCATGTACACGCAAAATCCAAAAGATTGAATCGCAATAAATGATTTTGTTTTATAGAAGTTGTAAAACTGTTTTGTTTTTTCCGATAAGCTTTTGCATATATGTTTAAAATAGATATACATACGTTTGTTGGAGGTACCATAACAATCTCTGACGAATATCGAAATATCGTTCATCCCAAATGTCATCAGCTGTTCACAGCTGTGGAGTATTTCTATGTATATTTAAGCGTATGTAAGAAAGTAAACAAGGGACGTTGATCTGAAAAAAAGATTTTAATATCTTTGTGAATTTTGAAGCAGCGAATGCAAATATTTATTTTATTGGTACGATACATTTCATTACGAGATTCATATTCTTACGATTGATATTAAAGCTAAGAAGCCATTTGTAAACATCAGGTGTCAAAAAATTTTAAAACAGGTTTTTTATATTTAATTGTAAGTATCATATGTGAGTGTCTACACATATGTATATACTAATATATTATTTATTTTTATGTGTGCGTAGTTAAACTTTTTAAATATATATGTATGTATATGCATGCCAATAATTTTATGTCATACCCTGATCGTCTTCTTTTATTGTTTTTGTTTTTGACAGTTAAAAATACAAGCTGCAGAGTTAGTAATTTGCTGAAGTTAACTATAAGTTGTATTTTTAAAAGTCGACTAATTAAGGTAATTATAGTAATTATTTATTACAACGCACAGCGAAATTGATGCTCCGGATGCTGGAATGCTGAAGACGATCATTTTATTTCTAATTATTTGTATACATATGTATGTACACTTTGTGCTGGTATCTATTTAATAATTAATTTATTAGGATGAATAGCTTAGAAACTAAAATTAGGAATTCTTTCTCGCTAGTTTATTATTCCTAATTAGATGCACAGAAAGAGATATAATTCTTTTTATGTTAACCTTCCTGAAGCTTTATGAAAAACAAAATCATAAAAGTGGCGAATCTCCATGTACAACAATTGACCAGATCATTTCTGAGTATAGTAACACATTCCGTCGATATGTGAGTTATCTTTTAAGTGGGAAGATTGGATGTGATCATGGTTGACACCACTCTTTAGGAGTTTTTTACAGATTCTAAAAATCAGCTTCCGCCAAGTGGATAGCAGTGCCATCGAAATGCTTGTCATATCGGCGAACTATTAATTTTGCGCTGATGTCAGCACACATTCAAGCACATAGCTGGTTTTTCTCAACTCACCATAGCAATAAAGTATCGTTTTTACAGCGCTAGGACTTTATTTATAGGCGCCTATTACATATATTTTTGACGCTTATGCTGCTGACAGCTGGTTGAAGTGCATTTGATAAAGTAGTTTTACTGGTTTTACACCTGTTGGCTTCTTCGAAAAGGGCCGAAGACCAGTACCATTACCATTGCTAGATTTCTCTCTCATAATTTTCCTCATATTTCATCGACAAGCAGAAGTTTCTGCAGTAATTGGTAACTTACGACTGTAACGTTTGATATAAATTTAAATATTTAATATGTTTCAGCAATATTATTTGTTTTGAAGCTTATTAATTGAACATGGCTACGGATGGAGAAATTGACAAGGATTGCTTAGTTCGAGTGGCTGTACGGTAAGTTGAACTTTATTTATATATTAAAATCCTGACGATATATTGAAAACTAGACCATGGATAGACTAATTGTTTTTCTATTTTTACAGAATTCGTCCACAAAATTCAAGAGAGATAATTGACATGTGTCGGATATGTACCACAGTAACACCTGGTGAGCAGCAAATCGTTCTAGGATCTGATAAGGCGTTTACTTTTGACTATGTTTATAATGTGGACTCTAATCAGGTAAGCTGCCATCACCATATAAAGGTATATAAATATTTTTTATACATCCGTTTTACCAATTCGTAGAGTGATATATATGAAGAATGCGTTAAGCGCTTGGTTGAAGGAACTTTACATGGCTATAATGCGACGGTCCTTGCGTACGGTCAAACCGGCTCTGGCAAAACCTATACAATGGGAACTGGATTTGATCACACTTCTGGGGACTATCAACTGGGCATAATACCCCGTGCGATACGACATATATTTGCTGGAATCGAAAAGTTGCAGCATCCAGAAGACAGTGATGCCTCCGCCACAAATTCGCAGTTCAGCGTGGCTGTTCAGTTTATAGAATTGTATAACGAAGACATTATTGATCTACTGGATCCATTTAACAAGAATTCTACTTTCAAAATACATGAAAGTGCAAATGGGCAGATAACTGTGGCAGGTGCTACTATCAAGCCAATTAACGAGCCCCAAGATGCGTTAAAGTGAGTTATCCGTTAGTTATATTTAAATCATTGCAAACCCTAGAGCGTAATTCGAATATTGTATTGTATTTAAACATTCAACAAAAGTTTGTAATTTTAAGCTAAGCCCGGCTTGGTTGATTACTTAAAAAGCTACAGGTGAGCATTTCTGGTTTTAGGTCTTGTATTCAAGTGAAAATTATATAGTTTTCCCAATTCCAACTGGAGACATATTTCTTATACTTTTATGAGAATATTATTTAATAATCACAATATTATTAGTATAAATTTTCAATTTATTTTAGCTTCTTTGCGTATTCATTTTAATCTTATAAATATTTTGTATCACCAGTTAAATATAGAATGTATGAATTTATTAGTAATTCATTATCATACTTTCAGATTGCTACAGCAAGGAGCTTTAGCGCGAACGACAGCTTCAACTAAAATGAATGATCTATCATCACGATCGCATGCAGTGTTTACGTTATTTGTACGTAGACAACATATGATCGAGCCGAAAATTGATTTCAGCGATAGCGACTTTGAAACCTTGACGTCTAAATTCCATTTTGTTGATTTGGCTGGCTCGGAGCGTTTGAAACGAACCTTGGCGACGGGAGATCGTGCTCGCGAGGGTATATCAATTAATTGTGGACTTTTAGCACTGGGCAATTGCATTTCAGCGTTGGGCGATAAATCGAAGAAAGTCTCGCATGTACCATATCGAGACTCGAAGCTAACGCGTCTTCTTCAAGATTCTCTAGGTGGCAATAGCCAAACCTTAATGATTGCTTGCATCTCTCCAAGTGATCGCGACTTTATGGAAACATTGAATACACTGAAGTATGCAAATAGAGCTCGCAATATCAAAAACAAAGTGCAGATCAATCAGGATCAAAGCTCTCGAACAATCTCGTTACTCCGAAGAGAAGTTGCTGCCTTGCAATTGGAGCTTTTGGAGTACAAGCAGGTACAATAAATTAAAATAATAATTTATAAGCAGGTCAAAATGACGTCTATGAATACATCCTTTCCATATATCTTACAGGGTAAACGTGTTTTGGATTCGCAAGGAAATACCTTAATATCAGATACATATTATGAAAATTCCATGCTGTTGGACGATAATAAACGCTTACAGCAGCGCATAAAATCAATGCAAGAGACCATTAACATATTAATTGATCGCAATGCGAAACTTAAACTGGAGAAGCAAATACATGAGTGGTCAATAGATGCTAATTCCGATACGTCCGTCGCAAACTTGGTTGAAAACTATGTGATCGAGATCGAAAAATTGCAGGCCAAACTTGTAGAATCCGAAGAGATGTGTCAACAGTTGAAGAAACTTAATTCCACAGGAACTTCACCAAGAGGTAACAAAACGTTATATGAAGGTAAGAAATGGAATATGCAGCGGAAATTTCAATATTCAATATGCAATAAATTTCAAATTCAATATACAATATTTTCGCAGACCCTAACGTTATCATCGACATAGCTAAGAAAGGCTTGGAGAAGGAAAGAGAATTGCTAATGTCACGATCATTACCCGGAATAACAATTGAAGGTTCTCAAATGGCTGAGCTGGAGATTTCAGACAGTGAAAGTGATTCGAATGGTAAAAATGAATAATATTATTATAAATAAATATTACTCTAATCTATAATTGATTTTCGCAGAGAAAGAAATGGAAGAAAATTTAAATGAAATCAATTCAGATATTGAAATAAAAACAAAACTAATTGAGCAGCTGGAATTGTCTCAAGAGCGGATGCAAGTTATGCGACAACACTATGAAGAAAAACTTAATGTCCTAACATCTAAAATATTTAGCACGCAAAAGGAAAGAGATGAGGTGTTGGCGAATATGGGTAATTATTTGCCTTAAAAATATCACAAATTCATTTAAAATTTATGAAACAAAAATCAAAATTGATTTATTTTTTTTTCTTATTATTTTCCTTAAACTTGATATACGAACATTGCTTTTTTTTTTCTCAGCAACATCTATGCTTAGTCCACCAAAAGATAATGTAAAAGCAGTTAAAATGGAGTATGAACGTAAGCTGAATGATATGAATCGAGAACTGAAAAAACTGCAGCAAACACAAAAGGAACATATTCGACAGCAAAAAGAAATAAAAACACAAGAAATAAAGCTGCAAAATTTGCGAATGGAACTTAATGATCTAAAATGTAGTAAAGTAAGTGACTTTTAATTAATTTGTTTAGTTATTTTGTTTAATACTTTCCCGCAGCATCTATACGAATGGATATATATTTCTATTCCATATATTACTTAATTTTCTAAAATTAATAAATTTAATTGTTTCAGGTAAGGTTGATGAAAAAAATATCGGAGCAAACAAACCGGCACCGAGAGGAAAACACAAAGAAAACGCAAGAGATTGCGCAATTACGTAAAGAACAGAGGCGGCAGAAAAATGCAGTTATGACTTTGCAGGCGAAAATGAATGCAAAGGAGCAAATTTTAAAACGGAAAACAGAGGAGGTATCCGCACTTCGCCGAAGCCAACGCAGTGGGAATGTACATCAAAGAGCAAACAGACAAACAGGGTCAAAAATCGAGCAGGCTCGAGCATTACACCATCGTTGGGAAACCTTGTCGCGTAGCGTAGCTCACTGTGCCAGAAACAAGCAATTGATAAGTCAATTGGAAACGGAGCTGGAACGCCTTGTGAATGAGAGGGAACAGCGTTGCCGAGAGCTTAAAACAATCCAAGATCCCAAACATATTGACAAGGGATCCGAGTACTCAAACGAAGAAGATAATTTAAAAACAAACATTGGCTATATACAAGAGAATATAGAGCATATACAAAAAGCTATCATGGAATTCGAAGATGTTAAGGATCCTGCAAACAGTGATTCAAATAAAATTCAACATATCCTAGACACAATAAGTTCAATTGAAGAGGCAAAATACTTACTGCAAAAAATGTCTGACAATGCAATATTTATAACGTGCAATTCGTCGATGATTGAAAGCCGTTTGCAAGAGCATGAGGCGTTGCTTAAAGAGGCACAGCATGAAAGTACCATTCAGCAACAATTGCTGCAATATTTTTTGTCGAACAACACAAATGTGCAAATTTCTGATCTGTTTGAATCGATGAATATGGATGACAAGCTGCAGTTGAACAATTTAAATCGAAGCTGTTCGCAGCATTCTTTAATCAGCAACGGAACATACGACATTCCCCGCACTGCATCCCAAGACGGTCCCGTCTTTACCATAGAACATCTACCCAAAAGTATATGTTCGCCACCCAACACATCCATGGAAACGTAAGATCTCTTTTTAAATTCCTCTCCTATGCCCTAAAATCATTTTGAAGAAAATAATTTAAAATTTAAAAAAGATACATTTTAGATAGGGTAAAATTTTTTAGATTTTTTTTATTTATATATGATAGGAATATTCACTTATTATGATAATATATATATATATCAGAACTGGCTAAGTTTGTTTTGCAGATCGATCCAGTTGATTTCAATAAATCGATCGAAACTGAAAATAGATTTAATTGTAGTCGTAGCTTGCCACTAGATCAAAATTTTGAGTTAGTAAAATTATTTCAAATAATTTGTTTAAAAAACGAACTTTTCAAACTTTTTTTCATGATAAAAGAACAAATGAAGTCCATACGGTTCTATTAAATCAAAATGAAGTTTACTCAACAATCAACCAATCATTCGAAACAGTATGCGAGTTATCGGATTATTAAAAAACAAACTTTGAGAAATGATAGTAATCAAGAAACCGCTTTTATTATTTTGTATTTATTTGTAACTTATAGCTCTTCCGAAAAAAGTCCGAAAGTACGTAGGCGAACAGCCATGCGGGATGATCTACTGTTTGGGGAAAAAGGGTTATCGAATCCAGTAAGTAACAAATTTCACAAATCTAAAAAAAACTTTCATTGACTTTATAAACTATTCACACAGTTACTTAGGCCACATCACTATGCGAAACGGACCATAAGTCTTCCAAATGCATCGGAGTCTTCGTAGTAAGTTCGCATACACAAAAAATAGCATATTTTTAAATGAACTGTTTATGTTTTTATCTATGAATGTAAAAAGGTTTAATTTATGAAATAAAAGAAAATATTGTTACTGTTGTCGGTTTTCTAGTAGAAAAGTAGCCCAATTGCGCTACAGTGCGTTCGTTCGGATCTCGAGAATGCGGTCAACAAATCCATAACTAAATTCTCCAATGGGTGCTATTCGAATCGAAATTGAAGAAAAATACAATTGTTTGTTGGAAAATCTTAGTTATTTACAAACTTTATTTTACGAAATAACAATAGTATTTTACTTATATAAACTTAGCAATAAATTTTACGTTGTTAAATCAATGGAAATAATTCTTGCAGATGTGTTGAAGGATTGCAAACCTGCCATATTTTCAAAAGCAATGGTATCTGATTGGTTTATTTCCGTCTTTTCTGAACTGGCACGCCACTCAGAAACAGTCACTAACCTCTTTGATAAATTACAATTTTCCTGATTGTGGGAGTGTGATAATGTGTTTGAGGGAACTAAAGATTTTGCTGAACTATTGGCTCTTGGTTCAAGGCTGAATGTGTTGAGCTCCGAGTTAGTCTTGTAATTGGAAAATATATATACCGATTGCTTAAGGGGTTTCAGCGAATTGTCATCTGTCGTTTGTAATTCGGGTAGAGGATTCCATACACTTTCCGTTGAATGATTATTTTGGATGACAGCGATTTCTTTGTTATTTGTTAAGGACATTAACGCAAGCTTATTTTCTTTTGCTTTTTTTGACGAGGAAATTGACTGATCATCTTCATCTGACGAGCACAAATCAATTGTGTCGACGATCACCTCGCTGGATGGTGAAATCCTCCATTGGGAATTAAGTGAAGTATCGCGTGTTAATCTAATATTTAGCTTAGTATTATTTATAGGAAATTGCTCTCCGCTATTATCAGTCAGTTTTTTTAATCTGACCGAAATTGGACGGCATTTCTTAATCAATGGAGAGTTCAAAAACAAAAAGTTTTGAGTAAGGTCCCTACGTTGTATAAACTGTCTTCGCGGGAAAGTATAGATGTGGGAACTAAAATATTGCAGTTTCTTAAACGTAACATGTATGTTATTTGTACAACTCTTTTTCTCAAAAAATTTGTGATTACTATTTGATTTAACTAATAAGGGTGTATAACAAAAGCGATCTAAACGTTCCTGTCTTTCAAATACATATTCCATTGATATTGTCTGTTTTAATGACGACAGCAATTTCTGTCCAGCGGGAGACGATATTGGTATAAATGAACATCTGTTAAGCGACGGTACTGCTCGATTCCTTCGCGATGATATGCGTCTTTTTCTGCTCGAAGTCATTGTAACCAATTCTTCGTTATTTGTGTTAGTTCTTTGTATTTTCTTAGAGTAATTGCAACTCGCCGCCTTAGACTGAAGACAAAAATTAAGAAGGAAAGCGTTTCGCAGCTCTGTGTTTTCATTTTTGACTTCAATTTTGTTATCCGGCTCGGGAGAATCGCATAAAATAACATCATCTTCCATAATACATATTTTTTCATGTTCCTGCGTAAAGAACGAAATGAAAAAAGGTTAAGCCATGAAGAGATCAATATGGATATAGTTTTCACTTACCAAGATTGCTTCCTTGGAATATAATTCGGCATCACAGTTGTCACACAGATAAATGTCGAACGGCGGCGGCTCAACCATCATATAGTTTGAGTCTTCTCCTTGCATGTCGGTCTTGTTTTTGTGTAGTAACAAACATTTTCTATTTTTTTGCAGTCGATCATAGGACTAAAATTAAATAAATTGGAAGAATTTATAATTTGAACAAGCAGTAGTAGGCAAGTTCTAATCGCTGTTCGTCACGGGGCTCACGGTATTTTTTAGTCAGGCACACTGACTAAAACACTCCTTTTCGAATCAATTAACTATAGCTTACCATATTCTCATTTCGAAATGTAACCAGTAATTTATTATTTCGTCTGTCATATAGAGATGTAGTGGAATTGTAGTTATTGATAAATCTCAAGCTGGCGTGCTCATAAGCAGCTAAGTCGTTACAAAACCGTAGCAGAAATAGACTTTTATGAAATTTGTAACATATTACTACAATCTCCTTCATCTTTTTTAACCAGCTCTAAAATAAAAAAACAAACAAAAATCGTTAAAAAACAAAATTTGCACACGGAATTATTTTGAACTTACACCAACAAAGTTTTTTGGCTTTTTTAACGGAATGCCAAAGGATGCATTTTCCGGCCACCACTCAGGCTCGCTGCAGTCTATTTTTTTTGGTAGGTTTATATGTCCCAAAGAGCATTGCACCATGAATGGTATAAAATTCTCTAGTTGAGATTCAGTTATTTTCTCTAAAGATGTCGGATATCCATTTGCGAACAGCAGCGGAAGATTCGATATCATGTTTTGCTGTGACTTATCGGATTCGTCCATTGTGACTAAATAATAAAATTGAAATATGTTAGCGGAAAGCAATCAGCGATATTTAAATTTACTGAATTTAAAATTGGATATTAAACGTTGCAGTCGGGCGTTTCGAACTGCGAAATACTCATTCACACCCCATCAGAAATTTAGGAGCTAGGTTTTGTTATAATACTGTGGCCAGCTCATAGAGCAAGCTAACGGTAACCTAGCTGCAACGGTAACCCAGCTCTGGATGCTTACGCTCCAAAAATGAAGGGCATTTGTTGATATGCCACGCCTTTAAAGAGACGTAACAATATTATTTGGTGAATCGTACACACATAATTTTCATCAATCTTTATAGAACCATAACATTAGTTCATGTACAAAATTTTACGTTCAAGCTTCCAAATATCAGCTTTCTAGCTCTTCAACTAATATGATTTCTGGTATATCGGAAAATGCACGCTCCAAGTGGGCGGATCGGAAGATATACTCGAGTATGTGTTCCAAATTTCAAGTCTCTAGCTTCAATACCGCCGAAAAAATTGCGTTCATACCGACACATAATACACATAAACGTGTATATCTCCGAT
This sequence comes from Drosophila navojoa, assembly GCF_054131105.1. Classification (NCBI taxonomy): domain Eukaryota; kingdom Metazoa; phylum Arthropoda; class Insecta; order Diptera; family Drosophilidae; genus Drosophila; species Drosophila navojoa. The sequence goes on along the minus strand of NC_142891.1, from coordinate 24,549,951 downwards.
GTATCTATCTCTGTATGTATCTACGTGTTTTATAGCTAGATCGCTGAAATTTGCTAATATTATGATTCTATAAAGATTTATTAATAGTTATATGTCCACACCCACTAGGCGCAATTTTTTAAATTCTTCTGTTTTTGGATACTATTCATGCTAGAGACCTAAAATTTGGTCGGTAACGCCCGTCTGCAACGTTCTTATATGTTTATTTTTATTAAAGTTCCATCCAAATCATAAAAGAATATTCAAAGAAAACCCCTAAATAGATGCTAATAGATACAGCAAATGATTAATAGGAAATTCATAGTCATTTAACTAATATTTCTTGGATAGTACGTTAGAGGAGAAATAAACAAGAGAATGCTCGACCAGCAATCGATTTTTGGAGACAAACTCAATATCCGCGCTATATACACGGATGTTTTAGAACAAATTTCAAGTCTCTAGCTCTTATATCTTGTAAGATTGACGCGTTCAAACATACGGAAAGACGGACAGACAGACTCAGCTCGTCGCCCTGATAAAGAATATAATATACTATGTGGGTTCTGACACGCCTCCTTCTGCCTTCTCAGGCTCTAAACAAGTAAGAGTGCTCTAGTCGAGACTGCTTGACTAGGAATCATTCTTCACTTCTTTTGTACACACATACAAAAGCACATGCACATACATAAGCATCCACACACAAGCATGACCACGAGCTCTGCTTACTGCGCAGTTATCAGCGACCGCGCTAGGGCTGCGCTGCAGTGTTGGAAAGATAATGAGAATTTATTTGTTGAAAAACTTCTTAAGTAGACGGAAAATCCTAATGAAACTTTTAAAACGTAATCATAATTATAAAATGTCTATTCCGAAGCCTAAGTCTCTAGTACTTGAAATACTTTTTTTTTAATTGGGGGCGTGATTTCCGAAATCTTCGCATCCATTAAATATATATACATGATAAAACTGAAGTCTCCAGGTCTAATAGTTTTCAAATGAGGCTGAAAAAGCTAAATCAATTTATCGATTATTCTCGATAACAAAAAATCAAATTAGTTTTTGAAAGCTATGTATGATAAACTCGTACTGCGTACGAGTATGCATGCGAAATTTCAACTCTCTAGATCTCATATCTTCTGAGGTAGACGCACTCATACGGACAGGGCTAAATTGACTCAGCTCGCCGCCCTGATCGAGAATGGGGTCTGCGATGATTTCGTCTGCCCGTGACATACTTTTCCCAAAACCATTATACCCTGATTTCCCATTTTCAATGGGTTCAGGGTATAAAAAGTGAGAACGGTATAGCTGCAGTCAAAGCAATTGCAGGATCGATGAAAAAGTACTCTATTGATAGAGATATTAGGTTCCATCATTTCCATAAATGCTTAAATAACAAACATAACATCGGACCTTTCTAAAATTACGTTCCGATAGCCGATAACCGATACCAAACCATAAACGCTAGACGCAATGACGACACTATATAAAAATAAACGGTGAAAGGAAAAGTCAATTTCGCTTCTGCAAATTGCAAATATCGATGTCTTCCTTGACGTCTGAAGATTCTAGCCCACCTTTAATAGAGTAGAATTGATGATTTTTGCTGAAACTTTTAACCCCGAAGAAGCCAAGAGTGTAGTCAGAAGATTAGTTCGGATAAGACTTTTAAAACTTACAGCCTATATACGTGGTAAAATTCACTTTTGGATCGCCTTATAAAAGAGCAAAGAGCAAAAACGGCAGACGGCGCATGGCGCATAGCGCAAGTGCAAAGCTGCAAGGGCAAGGCACAAAATATAAAATAGAAGGAAGATTTAAGTATTGCTCCAAGGGCAACTACTTTTTGAGCTGAACGCATTAGCACGGCACGACCAAATTCTCTTTCACGATTTCTCGCGTCTCTACTGGGCAAATTTTCATGCTAGAACACAGCGCAGCGAAAAGTATCTGTGCGCACATAAAATGGAATGAACTCATGAGCACTGTATAGGAACACTTGAGCCACATGTACATATATACATTTTATAGATATATTAATCATATGCTATTTGCACAAAAGTTATTCACTTTATACAATCTTTAGTTGTAATTCTTTACAAATACAAAAATTGCTATACATGAGTAATATTTACATGTTCCGTTTTTATTGGCTTTCTTGTAATAATAGTATTAACAAATTTTAATTGATATGCGTGTAGCTTAGCATTTAGTTTAATATTACAAACCAAGCGTCAAATGGACAAGTTTATTAATTATAAAAAAAAAAGTATCGTAGCTGCGAGTTACAAATACAATATACTGTAGTTACGGTTTACATTGGAGGACTCACAAAGAAATTACAATTCAGACAACATCGATAAAAGTTACTTTTCATTTTGTGCGTGTACGATAGTGCAAAGAACGGCGTAACGATTGAAACGATGGAATGGAATGAAATTTAATATACAGCGCGTTCGACTGCGAGACTTCGCATGAGCAGATATATTTTGTATCAAACTATGGATATATGAAAATAAATGTACAATTATTTCAATTATTAAACGCTTCAAGACAATTTTTAATATTATTAACCAATTAATATGACGTATAAATAGATTGTTATAATTTTATCATCTCAATAAAAAACATGAAATTACAAAAGGCATAAAAGATAATGACAAAAGAAACAAACAATATGTTTATGAAAATAGCATTGCGTAGTTAGAGTTAAAGCAACGATCAAGCCAAATAATTAATCATTATATATAGTGAAGCATTCAATAGTTCGTTGTTCATTGAAAATAAGACAAAAATGCATCGATAACTGTCGATTCACATATATTTGCCTGACTGCATAAGCGTGCGAACTTGGTATATTCATGTAGTTTCGGGAGGTTATTGAATATCTGCTGTCAAGAGATCACTTTTTCTTTTTGAATTCCACATCATCGTTAATTTCTGTCTGATTAAAATTTAGTTGATTGATTAAGCTTTTACACTATGATAACATACATAGTTAGGTTTCCGTCTACACGAATGAATATGCCGAATAGTGATAATTCTTTGGGAATCGTCGTAGGCAAGCACTTCATAGCACTAAAAATATACATCATTCCTAAATATACATCAATGTATTTTGACTTACTAAGCTACATATACCATTTAGATAAATGTCGATAATTATTAAAGTACGCAACTCTTGTTGCCTGTGCAGATTGTAAGGCCCAAAATATGCCGTTGCCGTTTATTAAATGCTTTGGAATATATCGGGTTGCTTACAATAAAAACTCCAAATGAGACATGAAATACACATGTCATATTATACTCGAATTGTATGTATAAACACACATATGTGCTCACTTCACAAGACCGATTAACGGCAAATTTTGGGCAACAATTACGGCAACGATTAACGGCAATCTGCACAGGCAACAAACAAATGATTCGTTGTTTACCGATTTTGGGTAAAGCCCCTCTTTTATCATTCTCAAATTTGCTAAAAATGTATAGTTTAATGTATAGTTTCATAGTATAATAATAATAATAGCTATTGGGTATATCCTGAACGCATTGGCTTGTATATGGGTTCCCATAAAGCACGCGCATATCTATCTAAAAAAGAACCATAACTTTATTTATTTATTTTGATATTTATTTAAAAGATATTGACATAAGTGGAGTCAACTAAAATAAAATAGCATACAAAAAGTACAGCAAATTATAACAATAGTATCACCAACCCGATGGGGGTATTTTATTTGCCAGTCCGGCCAGATATGCCCCACTTCACAGCCAAATGTGGTCAGTGGTACTATTGAAACTATGAAAAGAAAGTGTTAAAATGGGAAACTTAAAACAAAATATTAACAGAGCTTAAATATAATTAAGATTATAATCAATCTTAAAGTAAAAGTATTAGTATTAGTATTAGTATGCATACATTTGCCTAAACCCAAGTAAGCATCAACTGCGCTTGGGTTGCGCTGCAGTGTTGGCAATATTATGAGAATTTATTTGTTGAATAATGATATTTCTAGGAGTACAATCTTAATGAAACTTTCAGAGCGTGATTGCGCACTATTATGTAGCACAAGTTTCTAGTATTTGAAATAGGCCTTTAACAAATATAAGGGTGAGGGTTAAATTTTAACGAAAATCGAAGTTGTAAGAAAATGCATCTTAATATGTATTTTGAATTCCGAGACTCTAGCTTTAAAGATGTAGAAGATATAATTTTATAACTGATTTCCGATAAGGGGTTTATCGATAAAAATAACGGGATAAGATATCGTTTTTTAGTGATAAGCTCGATATCCGCGTGATATATACGGACATTCTAAAAATAGGTTCAAATCTATAGCTTGTATGTCCTATGAGATCGGTTCGTTTAAATATACGGACGGACAAACAGACGGACAAGGCTAAATCGGCTCGGCTCGATGATTCCTTCTGCCCGTTACTTACTTTTTCACAAACCATTTCTTATTTTCAATGGGTTCAGGATATAAATGAAATATAAATGAAATGAGTAAAAGAAGAGACAAAAACGAAGGATAGGATTGAGAAATCATCAACGAAATGTATACCAGTGCTTATGCCTGGGAATTGCGAGTGATTTTCCTAGTATTAAATGCTTAAATTTTAACAAAAATCGAAATTCTATAAAACACATTTTAAATTTGGCGACTTTAGCTTTAAAGATGTTGCTACATATCAATTTATTACTGATTTTCGATATTGTTTTTAACCGATAACAAAATAACGGGACAAGCTATCGATTTTTGATGAAAAACTCGATATGCGCGTGGTATACAAGGACCTAGCCAAACGATTTCAAGTTTCTAGCTCTAATATATTCTAAGACCGACGCGTTAAAGCATACGGATAGATGGACAGGGCTAAATCAATTGAGCACGTCACGCGGATCAGGAATATATAGTATACTTTATGGGGTCTGCCACGCCTCCTTCTGCCTGTTACATACTTTTAATAAAACCATTACACCCTGATTTCCCATTTTCAATGGTACATTTTCAGGGTACAAAAACAGAGTATTTGTGATTTCTGCAGTTTTCATCGCTGTTCAATAGTGCCTTAAATAAATATTAAGAAACAGAATAAGAATTTACAAGTTTTAATTAATAATATTATCTTATAAATCTTTCTCTAAAATAAAAAATATTTGAGATATATTGGCACTTAATAGTGTGCTCCATGGATTTTTTACTTGTTGTTATGAATTAGATTATTATATATTTAGTTAATGTCTAATGTATAGGAAGAAGCAAGCCTACTTCCACTTTAATAATTGATCAAAGACAACTTCTATTCTGGCATTTATTAAAAAATCATAATAAGTCGACAGAGTACAACATGGATTATAGAGTGTGAGTGAGTGCAAGATTTCTGATAAACGTTCTGTTGCGCTTGGCACAGACGTTAGATTGTATGCATGTATAAATTACTTAGAGATTATTAGTCGCTATGAGCTAATGCAGAGTAATGTGTGTGTTCGGGTGTGTGTATTTATATCTGTTGTTAATAGAGTGCTGATTGATGAGTGCTTTGCGCCGGAAATAAAATACGTGTTTGTTAAGCGAATAAAAATTAACAATGATTGACTGGAGATGATGACGACAAATGACAATGCAAACCAGACAATGACTGACTGGAGATGATGACACGTGACAATGCAATCCAGACAATGCTGTATAATCAGCACTTATCATGTTGCGTTGGCACCAACCACAACAACGGCACCGCCAACAACTGGGAGCGTGTGCTCGTCCTCTACATCGTTCGGTGTCGTCGTTGATGTTGATGCCGTTGACGTTGCCGTCGGTGCTGCCGCTCCCGCTACTGCCGCCGCCGCTTGGCTTGGCTTGGCTGGCGTTTCTGGCGTGCCCTGTACAGCAGGTTCATTATTATTCTCATTGGCGTTAGTATGCTCTGATGTATTCCCACCAGCTGCAGCAGCAACAGGAACAGCAGCATCGATAGTTTCACCAACTGTGTTGATTAGCTGAGCTGCGCTAAGCGCATTTACTGAGGCAGTGATTGCTAAGTTATTGCTGGTATTACTTGTGCTGGTGATCACCTCATGACTGCTGTACATTTGTATGACTGAATTGTTGTTCATGTTTTCTACCGAAGCACCCGATATGGACAGATCGTCGGCAGAGTCATCTGCCTGATTATCCGTTTGCACCGCCTTCTCTTCAAGCAGATGATCGCTCTCGCGTATGGGCCGCTGTGCTGAGCCGTACTTCTTGGAAATTTGCAGCAGCTCGCGCAGCGTTTCGTTCTCCATACGCAGCTGTGATATCGTTTGCAGTTCCCGCTGAACATTTTCGTCATCCGCAGTGGCCGCGCGGTGCATGACTGCTGCCATTTCGTTGATTTTTTCGCGCTGTTCGCGTATCACCTGCCAAAGGCGTTCGTTGTACAGCTCTTTGAAATTTAATTTGTTGTCCAGCACCTTGGTCACTGTGTGTTCCCTGTACTTTTGCATCATCAGTTCCATGGCTCGCTCATAGTCCTCAATACAGATTTTAAGCTCACGATTTTCTTTCAGGATCTCAGAGCTGTTAACATTCTGTTGCTGTATGCGATTGACCATGTCCGCATTCGTCTTGTTATTTGCAACTCGATTAAGTGACTCAATATCCTCCTGATATTGACGCAAGCTTTCAACCAGACGATTATTGGTCTCTGCCTCTTCCAACAGTGCTGTGCCCAGCGCATCCAAATCTTTAACACGACTGGCCATACGCTGTGCGTCCATTATCATCTGTCCCACTGATAGGTTCGACATATTGCCGACCCTTTTGCTACAATCTACCTTCCTCTGAAGTATTCCAATTCTGATTTTCCTTTTTGTTTGCAGCGGTTCTCGCTATCTGTAACAAAGAACATCTTAAACTTATGCTGTGTACTGGCTGTTTATTTTTGTATTACGCTGCAAAGGTTTTATGACTTATTTATTGATTCAGTTTCTTCTCTGCACTCTGTTAGCCAATCATTAGAATTTTTAAAATAAATTAAACCATCGAAAATGTTACTATTAGAAATTTTGGTGCGACCCAATTATTTTAGGTGGTTTGACAGCTGACAGCTGAGAAGGTTGCCATCGGTTTTTTTTAAACAGCAGTGCATATTATTTGTTATCGAACTCAATCAATTTATCGACAGTCTATCGTTCAACTTTAATTTGAAATATTAACTTTTTGACGGTAGCTCGCAAGGCTAATATAATAGAAACAGTTTTATTTACTTTTCCTTTCTAGTTAATCTATACCTATGCCATGTATGAAAAATGAATTGTCCCGTATACTGAACAGACGTTAACAGATTCGATGATTCATAACAATTTTTTGTTTGCGAATAGTATTTTGCTGTAGGCGTGAAATATGGGAATCTGAGTCAACTTTGCAGCTTTAAGCAAGAATATACATATTAAACAGAAACCTTTTAAGGCAAATATGAGACATTAGAGAGAAATCAATTCATTCCCCAATGAGTATTATTATTGTTTTTTAATGTAGAAGCAAAAGTTTCTGTAATTGTAATTTAGTGTTTTTTTCGGAAAGTTAGAAAAATTTTATTGTCATTTTTGTTTGTTTTTTTTTTTTTTTTATATAAAATTATGAAGCTATCAGTACAGAAATTAAACTTATCTCAAGAGCTGGAAGACTAACTATATAAGTAGGTAAATACTATATTATAAAATGCACGTTTGAGCTATTCACGCTCCTACAGGTAATAAAGTGTAGAAAACTAATTAAGTACTTAAGGGCTAATGCATTAAGTACAATGTATTTAAGTAAATGTCATTTGAAGTTTTTAAAAGTTGTAAAACAGAGGTAGAGGAATAGCATATCTCCTATAAATGAGCATAGACTAAAGATCACGAATTTAGACGCCCACGCTGTTCAGGCTGCCCGATGAAAGATTCTCGGATCGGCTGGATAGGCGTGAGCGCTTAAGAATAACACGTCCTGGCTTGTTGGACGCCTGCAGTCGTGGGCTGTCCAGCGATGGGGCCAGCGAGGCATCTGTTGCCTGGTTCAGATTGTTGTTGTTACCGCCAGAGCTGCCACCTGCAGCGGCACGTTCCAGCGTGCGCTGAGAGCGTCGCAGCGAAGAGGAAGACATACGCGCAAGTCCATTAAAACCCAGCGTTTCGGCATCGTAGACAACGGGCTGGCGCTGGAAATAGCCCAACTCATTATCCTGCGAGTCCTTCTCGTCCTGTTGTTGCTGCTGCAGCTGTTGTTGCTGCTGCTGAGCCAGCGGATTCAGTGTTATGTGAATATGACGAGTGCGCGGTTTGTTGGGCGAACAGGTATTTAACGGCACGAAATCCTCGCGCAGCTCCGCTAGCCTCGGCTTGTTCTGTGAGTTGTCGCCGCGTGAGTGGCGACGCTTGCATAGGCAGAGGCAGGCGCTGATCACGAGCAATATTAGCAATGCGCTGCCACTAATGGTACCCGTGAGCAACGGATTCATGTTGAAGGTTTCATTGTGGCTCGGCGTAGTGGTATCTACGGTATGCATCGTCGGCTGGCTCGTTGTGCTGCTTCTGGGTCGTTGCGTTCGTCCTTGCTTGAGCGCACTGAACTCAGAGGCGGACATGGCGCTAAAAGATTGTAATTTAAATTCGTAAACTGTGCCTGGCTCAAGCGCAGAGATCAGAGCGCTGTGCGCCTTAGCACCATCGATAGTTGCCTTCAGGTACTCGCCAGCCGAAGCAGAGGGTCGATAATAGGCATAGTAGCCGGATATCAATTGCTCATCTGCATTGCTGGGCAGACGCCAGTGGAGCATGACAGCCGTCTGTGAATACTCCTTAATGTCCAACAGTTCGGGCACCGGCAACGGAGCCAGAGCAGCGCCCCGCTGCAGATAGAATTTGCCCGAGGTGTTGCTCTCCTTGTTGTCATTGTTGGAGTAGACAGCCATGATGCGAAACCGATAGCTATGATCCGGTCGCAAGCCCGTTACTGATGACGTGAAGTTCCGAACCGCCTCATCCGAATCGTGCCGCTGTTTACCGTATGGTATGTTTTCGTTAGTGGTCTGCCAGCTCTTGCGCTTGCCGCTGTCTGTCATACGGTACTGTACCTTGAAGAACTGAATATGCAATCCATCGTTCTTCACGACATGCCAGCGTAGCATTACAGACTCATCTGATAGCCGGGTAACGTTGGGAGCCGACGGTGGCACCATTTGCTTTTGCTTGCGGTTGTGTGTGTTCCGGTTGGATGACCTGCCCATGCCGCTCGTGCCCATGCCATCGCCGGCCTGTATCTGGGTGGGATTGACTTGGAGCAGAGTGCCAGCGCTGTCCTCGCCGAGCGCATTTCTCGCAAAGCACTGCACACAGCCGGCATGCCGCTTCTGCACTCGGCGCAAGATTAGAGAGCCATTGGCCGGCAGCTCCGCTTCGGTATCGTAGACACTGTTCTCCCCATTGAGTAACCAGTAGATCTTCGGCGTGGGTGTGCCCGTGGCCGCACACTCCAGCTCCATGAATTCGCCCTCATTGGTCAGATTGGCGCTCGGCGGACGCACTATGCGCGGGGCTTGTTGCACCACCAGCTTAATGAAATGTTCCAAGGCTGGACGTATCCCATTGTCGAGGTAGCAGATGTAGGTGCCCGCATCCTTTGGCTGCAGTCTACCAATTTGCAGTCCATAGGGCAGCACTCGCGAGCGATTGTTGTACACAGCTCCAGACACATCGGGGCTGCTCCAAACGGCTGTGGGCGGAGGATACCCCACTCCCGGGCATAACAGTAACACAGTCTCACCTATGCGAGCCAAAACTTTGGTTTGCACGTTTTGCCCAGGCAGCAGAGCAGGCGCTGTGCTCGGCAAAGCTGCAGCTGGCACCTGCAACTCCAAGCGTCTGGGCATGGCCAGGCGCTGACTCGAGGCCGTGTTGGTAGCCACGCAGGTGTAGGTGCCGCTGCTTGCAGTTGAGACATGTGGCAGCAGCAGCGTGCCACTGGAGTCACTCAGTGTCGAGGCAGCTGGCATCTCGATGTCATTGTAATAGAAGCTCCATGTGGGTGCCGGATTAGAGACCACCTGTCCGCATTGCCAGAGCACAGTGTTGCCTGCCGCCACGCGCCACTCGGAACGTTGGACAACGTTGTCGGCGCTGATGGTGGCCAGCTCCAAACGCGCTGTGGTGGAGGTGACAGCTAGGGGTCCAAACCAGGCGACGCAACGATACTCGCCCAGAGTTTCGGGTCGTACAATGACACGGAGCTTGGATATGTCATTGTCATGGGTTATGGTTATATTGGAATTGTTTTTGGCGCTGCTCGATTTCAAATATTTGAAGCGCGGTGCATGGCTGCGGGTCGAAGCGTAGCTCCATTCGAAGTGTTCCGGCGGCAAACTGGTCTCGCATAGAAACACCACCTCGTCGCCAGAGGGCGCCACTGTAGATTCGGGCGCTCGCAGTATTCGTACGCCTGGCCCTGCCGACGGCGCATTGGCCTGTAAAACCGGAATTGCTGCAAGCAACGACGTCAACACCGACAGCAACATCAGCAGTAGCGACGGCTTTGATTTGTGGCGTCGCGTCACCGACATTTGGGAGCGCTGCTGTAAAAGGTATAAACTAATTACAAATGCCAAATCTGTGCAAATTTAACGACTTCAAGTCCAAATCGTAAAAACAATCAAATTCAAAGCGTTGTTTTGTATACTAGAAATGCTTCCAGCAGGCAACAGGCAATGCGCATGCTTACCTGCCTATGCTTCCCTTCCGTTCCTTTTGTTCGGTTCTTGACTTAAGCTAGCCGACGCGTTTGCGCAGAGTCTGGAAGCAGGTTTTTATTCTTTCGATTTCACACAGTCGTATGTTCGCTCATTATATGCTCGATATATTGTTTATTGTGAAACGAGTTTCGCTTACAAGTTACCGACGTGTAAATAATTAAATACACTTAACAACATGTACAAATAAACAATAACATTTTATTATTTGCCATTGAAATTGGATGCTGCAACACGACAGCGACGCCAGTTCAAGTCGACTGGTTCATTCAGCTGAAAAAATCTTCAACTGGTTCAATGGTTCATTAGGCATAAATAGTGTGTGCCTGTGTGTGTAAGTGCATATAGATGCCTGTGTTTTTACTAGTGCGATGCGAGAGAGAGAGAGCCAAAAGAAAACAACACGACACAGAATACACTAATTGTGCTCTTTTTCTTCAATGAATTAATATATTAAATTTTATTGTTTATTATTGACTAGCAGAATCTACACGCATGTCAGCCTTATATATAATAATATTCAATACATATATAGATCTGGTTTGCATCAACTACGCCTTCTAAAGAAAAACGAATTGCTGTTTGAGCACACTTTATATCCCTAGAATTTATAATAAATATGTGGTTGGATTTTCATACAGCTTAGTTTATTTTATGCACTTAAACATATATTCACAATTTTCGGTATTAAGCAGGTGGTTTTTGGACTTTTGCTAGTTCCGCCTTGAATTTTACAATTGTCTCACGAGCCAACTTAAGCTTATCCTTAAGACTTATGATCTCGCTTTTGACCCTTAGCTTCACATTGTTTATGTTGTCCAGGGTCTTAGCTTTCTTTTCTTCAACTAAAATGAGAATGGTTTGATTACTTCATACTTCTACTAAACTAATAATTACTTACAATCTGTGTCATGGCTGAGCAATCCATTTGCACTTTGTTCGGAGAGCGTAAGATAATGTTGCATTATCTGGGTGGGCTCTTGGAAGACTATTTCTTCGTATGATTCAGACACAAGTCCTTTTTTAGTGTCCATTGTCGTGGACGAGGTCAACTCGCCGTCCACGACGGGCGATTGGAACAGCTTCAATATGTGATAGCAGGTCACAGGTCGTTCGGATGGATCATTAAAGTAAATTTTGATAACAACTTCAAATTCACCCCAGCCGGTTTCCGTAATTTCGTATGGCGGTTTGACAACAATGCGATTTGGATTTGCATAGCTTTCGTGCAGTTTAAAGTGTACTTTCTTCACATATATCGACATATCCTCGTCATAATAGGGCTTCAGGTAAACCTGCCATTGATGCGTGTGTCCGTCCTCTTCGCGCTTTTTGCCAAAGGAGCGTGCTTTATTGCCGTACACAATTGGTTTCACAATTGTTACGCCTTTCAAGCGTCCGCCTGACTCTGCACTGAACTCAGTCATATTTGATAAATAATAAATGATTGATGATAAAGTTTTAAATGATTTTAATTGTTTATTTTTTATCTGCTCGAAAAACAAAACAGACGCTTCTTCTTTTAGTCTTGTGGTTAATCGATATTCTTATTCGATAGTACTGCGAAACACCAATTCGCCGCAACAAAATATAAACAAATGCTGTATCTCTTTCTTTCTTTCATATCGATATCTCTCGCGATAGTATTGGTGGCTTTTCGCTATCATCACTATTTGTTGTTTTTCATGACGCCAAAGACGTTTTATTACCAGAAAAACAATTAATAATTATTAAAAAGCCCAGTTAATATATCAAAATGATGGCGCGCCGCGGTGGAAAGCGCATACGTATGGATGATCCGCCTCCGGCTCCAGAATACGACGAAATGCACAGGTAAAACACTAGCAAAATCGAATTGAGTACTGTTGCATTTGTTATGGGAAATTGTTTTTCAACAGCGATGCTTTAAATGAAAGTACATCTGACGCAGACAGCCCCACCAAGCGCATGACGCGACTGCGTGCACGCGGTGGAGTCCGTGACAAACCGCCAATCATCGATGACGACGAGGATGAGTTTTTTGCGCCCGTTTCACGCAAACGAAAGACTCCACAAACACGCAAACCGCCAGCGGAGCGAAAGGAGCGAATTGAGCGGCCGCGCAAAGAGCCAGTGGAGAAGACGCACCACGAACGCATCGACAACGAGCGTGAAATTACAACCGATGAGAACAGTTTATACTATATTGTTCGCCACTCAAAGAATCCAATTGCGGTAAATATTTTTGTGGCCGTATGTGTATGTATGTATGTATGTATGAGAGAGAGAGATGACATTGCACCGGAAGAGAAATTTGTTAAGCGATTGAAATTTCCCTCAAAAGTAATTCATAACAAACAACTCTATTTGAAATGCAGAGCATTGTTGATCAATGGATTGGACAGTACAAAGCGAATCGGGAGACAGCACTTGTTGCCTTGATGCAGTTCTTTATAAATGCGAGCGGGTGTAAGGGAAAAATATCAGAAGATATACAATATCCTGTTGATCATACGGCTATCATTCGTCGCATGACGGAAGAATTTGATGAGGTAACTACGCAATTTGATAGATTAAACGAAAGCGGCTAAAATATCAATTTATTCTATCTAGGAAAGCGGCGAGTATCCATTGATTATGACAGGCACACAGTGGAAGAAGTTCAAAAATAATTTTTGCGACTTTGTGCAAACGCTAGTTAAACAATGTCAGTATTCCATAATTTATGATCAGTTCTTAATGGACAATGTGATCTCGCTACTGACGGGTCTCTCCGATTCACAAGTACGCGCCTTTCGTCACACCGCCACATTGGCTGCAATGAAATTAATGACGGCATTGGTGGATGTCGCTCTTCTCGTATCGAATAACTTCGAAAATGCAGCCAAACAATTCGAAGCTGAGCGCGTTAAAGTAAGTAAATCCCTAAATATGAGTTAAGCATTCAGGTATAATAATTATTACGTATTTTAGTCACGTGATCGTCGCGCATCCGATCGCTTGGACTCGCTGATGACAAAACGCTCGGAGTTGGAGGAGAATATGGATGAGATCAAAAGCATGTTAACCTACATGTTCAAGTCGGTATTTGTACATCGCTATAGAGATACTCTGCCAGATATACGAGCCATTTGTATGGCTGAGATTGGCATCTGGATGGAAAATTATCCGCAAAATTTCCTTGACGATTCGTATCTGAAATATATTGGCTGGACGTTGCACGATAAAATTGGTGAAGTGCGTCTACGCTGTCTCCAATCGCTTCTGCCCCTCTATGACAAAGATGAGCTAAAAGGTAAATTGGAGCTGTTTACGTCCAAGTTTAAAGACAGAATTGTAGCCATGACACTGGACAAGGAATTTGAGGTTTCTGTGCACGCCGTTAAGCTGGTTATCAGCATACTAAAGTGAGTTTTAAGATGAAATTGAATAATTTATATATGGATATAATGGATCTCTTTTAGAATACATCCGGAGATTTTGGCTGATAAGGATTGTGAGATTGTCTATGAGCTGGTCTACTCTTCGCATCGAGGTGTTGCTCAGGCCGCTGCAGAGTTTCTCAATGTGCGTTTGTTTCACTTAACCGCCGACATGGAAGAAACGAAGACAAAGCGTGGTAAATTGCGACTGCCCAATACACCACTAATTCGCGATCTCGTGCAATTCTTCATTGAATCAGAGCTGCACGAGCACGGCGCCTATTTGGTGGACTCCTTCATAGATAGCAATGATATGGTGCGCGATTGGGAATGTATGACTGATCTGTTGCTGGAGGAGCCAGGTCCCAATGAGGAGGTGCTCGACAACAAACAGGAATCGACGTTAATCGAAATCATGGTGAGCAGCGTCAAGCAATCCGCGTCGGGTGAGGTGCCCGTGGGACGAGCCAGCAATCGCAAGTTTACACTAAGCTCTAAGGAGCTAAAAGCCATACAGGATGAGAAGGTCAAGCTGACCGAGCATTTCATTGTGACACTGCCCGCTCTTTTGGAAAAGTACCAGGCGGACAGCGAGAAACTGGCGAATTTGCTTGCAGTGCCGCAGTACTTCGACCTCAATCTGTACACCACCAATCGGCAGGAGGGCAACTTGCAGGCATTGCTGGATAAGATTAGCCAAGTAATGTGTATGCACACCGGTCGAGAAGTCCTCGAGACCTGTGCCAAGACATTGGAATGCCTCTGCGCCGAAGGAAGCGCCACATACACTCGCTGCAACATTGCCCGATCCAACATTATCGAGAGTGCGGTCAACAAGTACAAGGATACCATCGTCGAGTGGCGCAATCTTATTTTAGGTGAACTCTCACTTTTTATTATATACGAAAAACTATTAGTCAACTAATTTAATTTGATTATTATTTCAGGTGAGGAGACTCCAAACGAGGATGACATCTATAATATAACCATAGCGTTAAAAGTATTGTCAATTTTGTATTCGTCGCACAATCTGAATTCGTGGGATTTATTTAAATCCCTGTTTCGTGACGTTGAGGAAGCCCAGTGCAAGGACAATGTTGAGCGTTGTTTACCCAATGAGGCGCTGGCGTATTGCATTGAGGCCTGCTACTTCTCGATTAGCTGGGGCCTCTACTACGTTGAGAATGACTGCGAAGCGTTGAATGTGGCCGAGGTGGTAGCCGAGCTGCGCAGCAATTTGGACAGCTTTATGTCCGCTTGTTTTGAGCTGACACGAGACGGGCCCACTGTCCAAATTCAAGAAGCAGTGCGTATCAAATTACCTCGTTTATTAGCGATTGTTTCATGAGAGATTTATTTTTTGACAGGCTTACCAGTCCATCTGTGATCTGCTCATCATTTACTCAGATCAGTTGGCGCGCAGCGATAGTGAGCATATACGCAGCTTGGAATACAAGTCGCGCATGGACGAGCATCTCATCTTAGACAATTTTGTGCAGCACTACGTGTTCTCCTTAAAACAGGTTGTTGCCCAGGATGAAACCCGCATCGAGGAGTTGCATAAAAAACGAAACTTCTTGGCCTGCTACTGCAAGCTAATTGTCTACAACATAATACCGACAATGCGAGCAGCAAGTATATTTAAATATTATGTAAAGGTACATATAACTTAATAATTTCAGAGATTCTTCTTCTAATCTAAATAGTATATATATCGTATATAGTTTTTCGTATGTTGAATTTGAATTTGCTTTCCCTTACAATTATAGTGCTATAACGAATACGGCGACATTATTAAGGCTACGCTGGGAAAGGCGCGAGAAATCAATAAGGTTAACTTTGCTATGACGCTTTTGCTGAGTTTAATTACAGTGTTTAAGAGTCTGCAAGAGCAAAGTGATGATGGTATTGTATCAAAGAGTTCACAGGAGTTTATCGATCTGAAGGAGTTGGCTAAGCGTTTTGCGCTTACTTTCGGGTTCGATGCCCTTAAGAATCGCGAGTCGGTTGCTGCAATACATCGGGGCGGCATTTACTTTGCTGCCAATAAGCAGCCTGATGATCCAGTCCGTGCACCAACTCGCATTCTGTTTCTGGAGGTTCTCAATGAATTCAACTACAAATTGCTGAAACAAGATAAGAAGGTGATCATGGCCTTCTTGGACAAGGTCATACCGCCGGGCATGCCGTCGAGTCGTGCTGAGGAGTGGCAGCCCCTAATACTGTATCGCAATTCCTTACTGCACGGCGAGACGGATCAGGCGCCGGTAGCAACTCGGCGAGCGTACACGCGCAAACGAAGAGATCATGGTAAGGAGTTGGAAGTTAATTAGCGCTTGCTTTGAAATAAAACACGAATTTCAATTATAATTTAGATGAAGATGACGAGGAGGAGGAAGACGAAGACGAACACAATGATCCCGACTATAGAGGCTGAGATCATCAACGGAAATTAAATACAAATTAATTTAAGACTATTCAGAATAAACTTTATTTGTGTAACTTAACTAAATTACACTAGATTTTTATTTATTGGTATGATGTATGATATTTTTAAGTTAATTTCGATGATTGACTTGTCTCTATATTATATCTATGAGCCATTAAGACTCAAACTATAGTTGCGATAAAAATACATTTATTTATTTAATGCAATTTACAAATACGTAATGAATTTACACCCTTTCGGATTCACCACAAATTTCCAAGTAAATGCTAGTTTCGCGCTGAACATTCATATCGTCGAAGGCTTTCAAATTTATCTTGTAGAGTCCACTTAAAGGCAATCCGGTGAAATCGAGAATGATTTCAATATCAAACGGCTCGAAAATCATTTTATTTTGCAAGAAGCCATAATTTGATTAAAAGAAAAAAATTTTTACTCGAAATACACATATGTTTCTGTAGAATAAACCTACAACAAGGTAAAAGCATTCGCCTTTCATGTCTTTCTTGTTACCCACGTGCTGTAACTAAACTTTGTACCAGTACTGAGGCTAATCATACAGAATTGGACAGATGTTGGGCACAGTCATGCCGAATACCGTCTGCACCCAGGCAATACGATCAAACTTAAATAACTGTTAGCTAATCTGCAAATTAAATAAAACTTATCAAAATGCGATCCTCACGCTGAATATTCCATATGTAGGTAAAACTTCCCAAAACGGATATTATATTGTCATAAGAGGCAAGCGATAGGTTGGACCTATCAAACATGCCTACAGCATTTAGAGCACTCTCTGATTGAATAAGTAAAGTGTCGAATATATAATAATTGTCAGGAATAAATTTATATTTAAATCCACTTGATTCCCTTGCCATCAACATCACGAATAATCCGACCCACATCCTTGCGTTATTTAATTTCTTTCCTACGAATGTGTGTGCGTTACAAACTCGGCTTTTTATACGCTACATATTGGGTTTCATAACAATGATAAGTATGATTGTCTGATAACGCTCAATTAGAAAAAGGCGTTCCTGTCATCATGCTAGATATATCTAACCAGTTCAGTGCGCACATTATAGTTAAGTGACGAAATATATGTATTCCAATATATGTACGTATATTTCAAATAGTCTGTTCTATAGTTTAGAGGTAACCATTAGAGGATAACAATTTATTCAGTAATACATTTTGAAAGTTTTCATAGGCTTAACATATAATCAGATAATCAAGTCTTCATAAGTGTATGATGGCCTTATGTTTTTTATACCCTGAACCCATTGAAAATGGGAAATCAGGGTATAATGTTTTTGTGTAAAAGTATGTAACAGGCAGAAGGAATCATCGCAGACCCCACAAAGTATATATATTCTTGATCAGCACGATGAGCTGAGTCGATATAGCCCTGTCCGTCTGTCCGTCCGTCCGTCCGTCCGTCCGTCCGTATGAACGCCGAGATCTCAGAAGATATAAGAGCTAGAGAGCTGAAATTTTTTGTGCATACTCGTGTATACCATACGCAGTACGAGTTTGCTTTATTTTTTCGATAACTCATCCGATAACTTTTTTATCGAGAATAATCGAAAAATTGATTTTGTTTTTTGAGCCTCATTGGAATACTATTAGACATAGAGACATCAGATTTACTGTGTATATATATATGATGAATACAAACATTTTGTAATCAACAGATTTTGGATACCACGCCCCCTCCGCCCCCAATTTGCAAAAAACGTATTTCAAGTACTAGAGACTTGTGCTTTAGAATGTACACACATTTTGATCATATGATTACGCTCTGAAAATTTCATTAAGATTGCATGTCTACAAAAAAAGTTATTCATCAAATAAATTCTCATACTATTGCCCACACTGCAGCGCAGCCCAAGCGCAGTCGCTGTATGTGTGCGTGCATAAAAGAAGTGCAGAATGATAAGAATATCAGCTTGGAGGGTTCAGGGTATCTCCTAGTCGAGCAGTCTCGACTAGAGCCTTTTTACTTGTTTATTACTCGAGTAGTTTTTTAATACCCTGAACCCATTGAATATGGGAACACAAATGCAGCCACTTTCCCAACATCGGTAAAAGGCGTATTTCAAATACTACAGATTTGTGCTTTGTCAAATACATGTATTTAATGTTAATATCACGATCGTAAGATTTTATCAAGCTAGTCAATTTACAAAAACATTTATTAAACAATTAAGTTCCGACAGTAAGCGCTTTTAATCAAATATAGGTGCAAGTCCTCTATCTACCCGATCTAATTTTAATTCAGTCTTTCAAATTGTCCCTCTATTTCGAAACAGATACTGGTTTCCCGCTCCACATTCTTCGGGCTAAATGCTTTAACTGTCACAATATCTTTATAACGTCCATTTAAAGGTAATCCAGTAAATTCGAATATCATGTTCAAGGAAAACGGTTCGTAGATGAAGGTACTCTAGAAGACAAATGAACAAAAAACATTTTTAATTGCAATAAAATTTTCACTTAAAAACATACTCCTAGGCTAGGACATTTCCCCTTAAAATCGTCCTTATTAGTTATATATTTTGTCCAATACTTATACCAGTATTGAGGCTCATCAAATAGAATTGGACACATGTCAAGAACTGTCATGCCGAATTGCGTTTGCACCCAGGCTATGCGATCAAATCGATATAGCTGAAAGCTCACCTAGATGAAAACAGTTATTTATAGAGATGTTATTCCACTCAACGAAGTACCTCAATGCGATCCCTTGGATGAATACTCCACTTATAGGTAGTATTGCCCGACATTTTAATCAAATCGTCCTGGCGTGTAATTGTAAAGTGCGACAAATCGAACAGTCCATGAATATTTAGGACATTATTCGGTTGATTGGAGCAATCATCAAAGAACTCATCATTTTCAGGAACAAATAGATATTTCAAGGTATTCGAAATTTTAGCGAACAAAATGAATACCACTGAGTATAAAAAGGTTGATCGGAACAACATAATGTTATTATTAAACTCGAATTTGAATTGACTTTTGTAGTTAATGCATTAGAGTTTTTATACATTAAAAGGGCAAGCTATGTAATACTGATATATATCTGAATAATTCCATGTTGTTAGAATGCACCTAATCAGAAAGACGAGGTTGTAGTATCTCGAGTTATAGATTGCTGAACATATCCTACAAGGTTGAAGTTTAGATTTCTGATCTAATTAATGAGAGGCTATATATACAACCAGATGGTCATATCTACATCGTTTAAGCTACATCCTGATCAAGAACGACTCTTTAGCTTGTTACATACATATATTTTTATAAAACCAGTGTAGAGCATACGCTATCAATGGGTTGACGCTATGGGAATCGTTTTAAGGAAATGTTTATGTTCAAGCAAGTATACAATTAAATTAAATTTATTATATTTATTTCAAATTGGGTACGCTCTAGCAACGTCCACATGCAATTATTGTGGTAAGCACATGTATGTGTACTTTACTGGGCTTTTTATACGCTACAAATTAGGTTTTATAACAATGATATAATCTGCATGTGATTATTTGATTACGCTCAATTAGAACAAGTAAGAAGATTCTAGTCGAGACTGCTCGACTAGGAGGTACCCTGAACCCTCCAAGCTGATATTCTAATCACTCTGCACTTCTTTTAGGTACACATACATACACACGCACATACAGAACACGCTCTGCTAACTGCGCAGTAAGCAGCGACTGCGATTGGGCTGCGCTGCGGTGTGGGCAATATTATGAGGCTTTATTTGTTGAAACTTTCAGAACGTAATCATGTGGGCAATATTATGAGGCTTTATTTGTTGAAACTTTCAGAACGTAATCATAATGTTCAAATGTGTGTACATTCCAAAGCACAAGCCTCTACTATATGAAATGCGTGTTTTACATATTGTGGGCGAAGGGGACGTGGTATGCAAAATCTGGTGGTATACAAAATGTTTGTATTCATCATATGTATATAGACAGTAAATCTGAAGCTTTCAGGTCTAATAATGTTCAAATGAGGCTGAAAAAAACAAAATCAATTTTGATTATTCTCGACAAAAGAGTTATCGGATGATTTATCGAAAAAATAAGATAAATTCGTACTGCGTATGGTATACACGAGCATGCGTGCTACACTTCAGCTCTCTAGCTTTTGTATCTTTTGAGATCGACGCACTCATACAGACGGACAGGCGGACGGACGGACCGACGGACAGGGCTGATATAGCCCTCAGACTCAGCTCATCGTCCTGATCAAGAATATATATACTTTATGGGGTCCGCGATGATTCGTTCTGCTCGTTACATACTTTTACACAAAACCATAAAACCCTGATTTCCAATTTTCAATGGGTTCAGGGTATAAGAAGGCGGTCCTGTCATCATGCTAGATATATCTAACCAGTTCAGTGTGTTCATTATATTTAAAATATATTCAATATAGTCTGTTCTTTGGAATGACGGTAAACATTAAAAGATAACAATTTATTCAGTAATTCATTGCTAAATTTTTCATTGGCTTAACATATAATCATAAAATCGAGCCATGTGACAATTTTGTTCGTTTATTTCATTATTTGAGTTTTTGTCAATTACAATTTTAATTGATAGATTCATAGTTAATATACATTTAATTGATTCTTTCAAATTGTCCCTCTACTTCGACGCAAATACTAGTGTCTCGCTCCACTTTATCCGGACTAAAGGCTTTAGCTGTCATAATAACTTTATATCGTCCATTTAAAGGCAATCCAGTTAATTCGATAATCAAGTTCAAGGAAAATGGTTCGTAGATTAACATATTCTAGAAGATGAAAATAAAAAACATTTTTAATTGCAATACAATTTTTCCATTTACAAACATACTCCAGGCCTAGGGCATTTCCCCTTAAAATCGTCCTTATTAGTTATATATGTTGTCCAATACTTATACCAGTATTGAGGCTCATCAAATAGAATTGGACACATGTCTCGCACTGTCATGCCGAATGGTGTTTGCACCCAGGCTATGCGATCAAATCGATATAGCTGAAAGCTCACCTAGATGAAAACAGTATTATATCAATAATTGAGATGTTTTTCCACTTAAAGAAATACCTCAACGCGATCCACTGATTGAATATTCCACATATAGGTAGCATTGCCTGACATATAAATTATATCGTCCTGGCGTGTAATTGTAAAGTGCGACAAATCGAACAGTCCATGAATATTAAGGACATTATTCGGTTGATTGGAGCAATCATCAAAGAACTCATCATTTTCAGGAACAAATAGATATTTCAAGGTATTCGAAATTTTAATGAACACAATTAGGAATAGCACTGAGTACAGAAACGCTGATCGGAACATCATTGTGTTATTATTAAACTCAAATTCGAATTGACTTTTGTAGTTAATGCATTGGAGTTTTTATACACTAAAAAACAAGCTGTGCAACAGTGATTCTTATCACAATAATTCCATGTAGATTGATTTGATATATTAGATTGCACTATGTCCAACAAGGATGAGATTACTGGTTGGTTTAGATTACTGATCTAATTAATCTAATTAAGCCTATTACATTTTCATAAAACTAGCGTACAGCATAGCTTATCAATGGGTTGAGGGTATGAGAATCGTTGAAGGGAAATGTTTAATTTGATGCAAATAAAAAATTAAATTAATTATATTACTTTAATTATTAATAAATCTGAACAGAAACCTTGTTAAATATAATTAGTGTGCTATCGCGATATCAGGTCCTCCTCTTTCAAATTAAGTGACTCTAACAACGTATATATGCAGTTATTATGGAAATAATGTATCAATATCAGTTGCTTTTCTGTGTATAAAAACTCCATTACGTACAGCACCAACAGCAATTCCTAATTGAGTTTGCTAATAGTACAATGTTACTCGTATCGAAGTTTTTGTATGAAGTGTTATTCTTCATTTTTTTCGTAAAAATTTCAAACGCCTTGAAATATCTATTTGTTCCTGAGAATGATGAGTACTTTGATGATTGTTCCAATCAACCAAATAATGTTCTTAACATTCATGGACTGTTTGACATGTCTCAATTCACAATTGAACAACAGAACGATGTGTTTCATATGTCGGGAAACTACACAGCCATCTGGAATATTCAACCAGGGGATCGCATTGGAGTATTTTGCTTCAACATTCATTGAGTGGAATAACAGTATTACAATTGACTTTTTATTTAGATGAGCTTTCAGTTATTTCGATTTGATCGTATAGCCTGGCTGCAAACACCATTCGGCATGACAGTTTATGACATGTGTTTAGTTCTTTACGATGAGCCTCAGCTCTGGTATAAGTATTGGACAAAATATGTAATAAATAAGGAAGACGTAAAAGACAAATGCATGTACCCTGGAGTAAGTATTGTTCGTAATTGTAATTATATTTTCAATTTACCATTTTTGTCTTTGTCTTTCAGACTAAATTAATTCACGAATCGTTTGTCTTGAATATGACATTCGATCTTACTGGCTTACCCTTATATGGACGACATAAAATTATTATAACGATGAAAGCTTTTAGCCGAAAGAATGTGGAGCGGAGAACTAGCATCTGTATCGAAGTAGAGGGACACTTTGAAAGACTCAATTAATGTATACTGAAATCCTGAAGTGATTACAATTATTGTATCTATGAGTTTTTGTATGAAGTGATATTCTTCATTTTTTTCGTAAAAATTTCAAACGCCTTGAAATATCTATTTGTTCCTGAGAATGATGAGTACTTTGATGATTGTTCCAATCAACCAAATAATATTCTTAACATTCATGGACTATTTGACATGTCTCAATTCACAATTGAACAACAGAACGATGTGTTTCATATGTCGGGAAACTACACAGCCATCTGGAATATTCAACCAGGGGATCGCATTGGAGTATTTTGCTTCAACATTCATTGAGTGGAATAACAGTATTACAATTGACTTTTTATTTAGATGAGCTTTCAGTTATTTCGATTTGATCGTATAGCCTGGCTGCAAACACCATTCGGCATGACAGTTTATGACATGTGTTTAGTTCTTTACGATGAGCCTCAGCTCTGGTATAAGTATTGGACAAAATATGTAATAAATAAGGAAGACGTAAAAGACAAATGCATGTACCCTGGAGTAAGTATTGTTCGTAATTGTAATTATATTTTCAATTTACCATTTTTGTCTTTGTCTTTCAGACTAAATTAATTCACGAATCGTTTGACTTGAATATGACATTCGATCTTACTGGCTTACCTTTATATGGAAGTGATGGACACTTTGAAAGACTTAATTAATGTATACTGAGATCCTGAAGTGATTACAATTATTGTATCTATGAGTCGGCCAATTAAATAATTTTTTATTAAGTCGCTGAACGGTCAGAATTTAAACGTCTGCCATTTGGGGTATTACATAACATGCGAAAATTTTAAGTGAAAAGATACTGTTTTAAAAAATTATAAATTTAAAATTTGATTATTATTATTTATTACGAACTTTATACGATAGGTAGACAAACATGTTCATCGTGCTGGGACCAGAGAGAAGATGGACATTCTTCATTAAATAGTAGTAATCACAGTATCTCAAATATATTTATTGTGAATTCGCATTTATCTTCAGCACATGGGCATATAAAATACATATAGGAAATTTGAGATCTCAACCTTCAACGGTATTCAAGTATTCGAGACAACGACGATCAATGACAGTCGGGCATGACTAAATCAATCGCACTCATTAAGGATATGGAAAAGGTGAACATAAATGAAATACATTACTATAGTTGATGATAAAATAGAACATAAACATTGTTAAATAAAATTAGAGTATTATCGACATATCAGGTCTTCCTCTTTCGAATTGGGAGCAATCTAACCACGTCAACATGTAATTATTGTGATAAATATCAGCATTACACAACTTGTTTTAGTGTATAAAAACCAATTGAATTCAAGCATAAGAACCCATTCCCATTTGAATTTAATAATAACGCAATGTTGTGCCGATCAAAATTTTTGTACGCAGTGCTATTCTCCATTTTCTTCGTAAAAATATCGTATGCCTTGAAATACCAGTTCATTCCTGAAAATGACGAGTTCTTTGATGACTGTTCTAACCAACCAAAAAATATCCTTAATATTTATGGACTGTTTGATGCCTCCGAGTTCACAATTTCACGCCAGGACGATATAATTTATATGTCTGGCAACGCTACCTTTAAGTGGAATATCCATCCAGGGGATCGCATTGAGGTACTTTACTTCAACAATCGCCGATTGGAATAATATATTTAAAGTTTGCTTTCTATTTAGATGAGTTTTCAGTTATTTAAATTTGATCGTATAGCCTGGGTGCAAACACTATTCGGTATGACAGTTCGTAACATGTGTGAACTTCTATATGATGAGCCTCAGTACTGGTATAAGTATTGGACAAAACATGTCAAAAATAAGAAAGACGTGAGGAACAAATGCATGTACCCTGGAGTATGTCTACAAAAGTTAAATGTATTCGAAGTAAATCATTTTTGTCTTTGCCTTTCAGACTAAATTAATTCACGAACCGTTTTCTCTGAATATGATATTCGATTTCACTGGATTGCCTATAAGTGGACGACATAAAGTTATTGCCACAATTAAAGCATTTAACGCGAATAATGTGGAGCGACCAACTAGCATCTGTATCGAAGTAGAAGGACAATTTGAAAGATTCAATTAATGTGCATGTATTGAAAGCCTGGAGTAATAAATATTACAGTATATACAATCATTTTCCGATGCGAAAAATTTATTATTATTCTATCAATACCAATAACTATCTATCAAATAATAACTAATATACAACTAAATTTGTTTTTGTGTTTATTTTCATTGAGAATTTGTAAAAATTTTGTTTGTAACGCATTTTGAAATATTTCTAAATTTATTTTGTTAAATCATTTGATATAAATTTAGTTTTGTTTATAGGTATCTGCTAGTCAAGCAGCCCCGATAAGATCTTTCTTATATGCTTATTAGTTCGAATTTCTTGGTAGACATAATAATTACTACATTATATGCCTAACGGGCAGGGGTTATTCATACCCACTGGGCTGCGAGTTGTTTTATGTTGTTCGGAATTTATTCGCTGAATACGTTTCTTGTAGACGGAGTTTTGACTTTTAATTGATTAATCTTGTGACATTTGAAAAATGGGTAAAATTTGAATAATATGTAGTGCAGGCTTCATGATTGCGCATATTTTAGTTTAGCCTTTCGAATTCCCCAATGGCTTGTAAGCAAACGGATGTATCGCGCTGCACATTACTCTTGTCGAATGCCCTAAGCGTAGTCACGACCTTGTACCGACCATTTAAGGGCAGGCCTGTGAACGGCATTATAATGTCTAGTTCGAAAGGCTCATGTAACATTTTGGTCTGAAAGGCGTAGATACAGATTGTTAACCTCAAATTGTTGTATAGCACATACATACTCCGGGATTAAAGCATTGGTCCTTTATTTCTTCACTATTGATTATATGTTTTGTCCAATATTTATACCAGTACTGCGGCTTGTCGTACATGACGGCACAGCAGTCATGCACTGTCATACTGAATTGTGTTGGGTGCCAGATGCCGCGATCGTACCAGAACATGACACCTTTGCCCTGAATAATATTGAAATTAAAGTGATGTACCTCTCAATTAGTGCAATCCGAACTTACTTCAATGCGATCCCCAGGTTTAATAGGCCAGGTTGCGGTAGCATTGCCCGATATGGCTATTATACCATCATTCCGAGCGAAGGTTATTTGAGAAAGGTCAGCCATTCCATGAAAGTTCAGAGCATTACTGGGCGCTTTATCGCATTCTGCAAAGAACTCATCATCCTCGGCAATGAATCGGTAGTTAAGGCCATTCGACTGTCTTGTGAACAGTATCATCAAGAGGACTGCGATTACTTGAAACAGCAGCTGGAACCACATTGTTTCACTATTCGCTGTCCTATGAACTGATGCTTTTATACGCTAGAAATTAAGTTATATAATACTGATAAGTGACCAATAGTTAACCAAGTGTTAGTTCGTGTTAGTTTCAGCTAACCTGAAAAAGGTGGTAACAGATTAGTTAGCTCGTGTTCAATGTAAATTAGGTAATGTAACTGACTAAAGGTTAACTAATTGTATATGTAGTGTTTTTCACAATATTTGAGTTGTATAAATCTGTGTTTTAATATCCATGTACTAGCACTGTCTACTGATACATAGATGTATTTAGATCTCGTTTATTGGTTCTGTATTTTTGCTCTTGATCATCAGACGAGTTAATCTAGCCCTGTTTGTGAGTGTCTGTGAGCGCGTATATGTTGACATACGTATCATACATTTGTAACAGAATTTATTGTAATTTTTAGCTGGCTTCTCCCGAATAGAGCACATGCTATAAAAATCAGAACGCGTCAGTTTCAATATTCCAAAGTGAGTCGAAAAATCAAACGATGCTGTTCCAAATAAAGTTTCAATACGCAATTTTCGGCGCGATTTTATTCACATGGCAATCGAGTGCCTTGAAATACCTATTCGTCCCTGAGGATGATCAGTTCTACAGCGAGTGCCAAAATTCAGCACTTAACGTCCTTAACGTTCATGAAATGAGCGATATGTCAGAGTTAACTTTTACCCGAGAGGACGATAAAATAACAGTTTTGGGGAATGCCTCCTTTAAGTGGAACATTCAACCAGGCGATCGTGTTTTGGTATTTTCAGTTAACATTTTTTGAGTCAATTAACATCCTTAAAATGTCTGTCCATTTAGATGAGCTTTCAATTATTTAAGTTCGATCGTATAAGCTGGGTGCAAACACCTTTCGGTATGACCATTGCTGACATCTGTCCCATTCTGTTTGACAAGCCTCAGTATTGGTATAAGTATTGGACTCAATATATAACCAATAAAGAAGATGTTAAATCCAAATGCTTCTACCCCGGAGTAAGTTTACAAAATTGATATACTTATAAATATTTACATTGTTCTTGCAGTCTAAATTTATACACGAACCGTTTGTTATAAACCTAATATTCGATGTTACTGGACTGCCTTTACATGGACGACATAAAATTGTTGTAACAATCAGGGCCTTTAACTGGATGAATATGGAACGAGAAACTAGCATCTGTATCGAGCTATTGGGAGAGTTTGAAAGGCTAAATTAGAAAAAAATATGACTATTAGTTAGAAGAGTCCGATAAGTCCTGAACAGATCCTCCCAACTGGAACACTTTAATTTGGTATGCTTATTGTAGCTATCCATTTTGTATGCTTAAAATATGTTAATTTAAAATGTTAGTGATCAAAAGTCGCCAAGTTCCTAATAAAAATTCTAATCAATAAATTATAATAAAGAACAAACGAAAAGATTTTATAACAGATATTTATTACAAAGTTGAAATTTGTTTAGCATTTAAACGAAAATCTTAGAGACTACTTAATATAGATAGTCCTATCTTTTGTCTGCTTACCGATTCACATATAGCTCACGTTTGTTAGTTTATCGCCCGACCATAGAGCAATTTTCTCTAAAAATAATTAGAATACCGAAAGCTCTTAATATTTATCTTAATCCTGTTAGATTTAATTACAAATTTTTTGTTATACATAATTATTGTGATAAGTAAAAAAACTCCCATTTCCAAAGCGATATGGTTTCCCAAGCCAATCCTGATTTTATGCATGCAGTGTAGGCAACACTAAAGAACCCGATGAGATGTCTGCTTCTGATAAAAATAATAGTTTAGGACAATGCTACTGAAATCTTAATATTGAAGCTATTTAAGAAGTGTCAACCAATCCGTCAACCAATCCGTCAATGAGCAGCGTTCAAGGAACTTATCATCCTCGGGCACTTTGAGCTACATCGTTTCACTATGTGCGTTTCATTTTCGAATTTACTTTGCTGTCCTATGAAGTGATGTTTTTATACGTTAAAGATTGAATTGTATAATACTGATAAGTGGCCAATAGTTAGCCATGTGTTAGTTCGTATTGTTTAGCTAACCTGAAAAAGGTGGTAACAGATGTTCATTGTAATTAGGGTAATGTAACTGACTGAAGATTAGCTGTAACGGAACTTATGGTATTTTCTATCTGGCCACTCCCGCCTAGAGCACATGCTATAAAAACCCGAACGCGTCTTTTTCAATATTCCAAAGTGAGTCGAAAAATCAAACGATGCTGTTCCAACTAAAGTTTCAATCCGCGATTTTCGGCGCGATTTTATTCACATGGCAATCGAGTGCCTTGAAATACCTATTCGTCCCTGAGGATGATCATTTCTTCAGCGAGTGCCAAAATTCAGCACGCAACGTCCTTAACATTTATGAAATGTGCGATGTATCAGAGTTGATCTTTACACGGGAAGACGATAAGCTCGCAGTATCGGGAAATCTCTCCTTTAAGTGGAACATTCAAACAGGCGATCGTGTTTTGGTAGTTTCAGCAAAATTCTTTAAGTGGACAAACATCCTTGAAAATTAATTTCTCTTCAGATGAGCTTTCAATTATTTAAGTTCGATCGTATAAGCTGGGTGCAAACACCTTTCGGTATGACCGTTACTGACATCTGCCCCATTCTCTATGACGAGCCTCAATATTGGTATAAGTATTGGACACAATTTATAACCAATAAAGCAGATGTGAAGGACGAATGTATTTACCCCGGAGTAAGTTTACTAAATGTAAATATACTTTCTATACTATACTATTTTGCAATTTTTTTTCAGACTAAATTTATATACGAGCCGTTTGTTATAAACATAATATTCGATTTTACTGGACTGCCTTTACATGGACGACATAAAATTGTTGTTACAATTAAAGCGTTTAACTGGATGAATGTGGAACGAGAAACTAGCATCTGTGTCGAACTATTGGGAGAGTTTGAAAGGCTAAATTAGAAAAGTATGAATATTAGTTAGAAGACACGCTTTAATTTGATATCCTTATTATATAACTATCCATAAAATATGCTAATTTAAAATATTAGGGATCAGACATTTGCCATGTTCCCACTATAAAAGTCTAACAAATAAATTATAATAGAACAAACAAAACAAGAAACAAACAAACAAAACAAACATATATATATATATATATATATATATATATATATATATATATATATATAAGAGTCTTGTTTTGTTTGTTCTATTATAATTTATTTATAATATTTATTATATATATATAAAACAATATGTGGACATTTGTGTAGCATTTAATTGTAAATCTCAGTGGCTACATAATATAGTCCTGTCTTTTTTCTGTTTTTACATACACAATATAAATATGTTTCATCTGTCTACCAATTCATATATAGCTCTCGTTTGTTTGTTTGTTGCCCGATTGTGGAGCAACTATATTTATAAATAATTAGAACAGCGCATGCTTGTAATACTTATTTTAATTTGTATATCTGACACATCTCTGTTAGTTTAATTACTTTATTATGGGTTGTCTCATATCAGAACATTTTATTTTCTTTATGTAATTATTGTGATAAGTATCAGTGTTATAACTTTTTGCCATTGGTATATTACAATCTCCATTTCAAAAGGCAGAAAATAAATTCCAAATTTAACTGATTAAAAATAGAATGAGGTTCCCAAAGCCATTCCTGAATTTATGTAATGTACTTATATTAAATGCCCCAATGATATGTCTGACTTAACCCTTGCTACTGATAAAATTAATAGTCTAGGGCATTGCTACTTAAATCTGGAATCAGGTCAGCCAGAGCAATGCATTAAGTTATTGTGGATTATGGATGATATTACAGCACAATTAAAAGATATAGGTAAAAAGAATAGCTTATATTGTTATCTTAATCATAAAATGATTTCTGAAAACAATGAGTTACATATTTGGGTAATTAAAGTGGTTTTTATCTTCAATTAATTAAATTTATTTCAATATGCAATTGATAAGTACATTTCAATCATGTGTTTCCTTTTGGAAACAATAATAATTTTGCCTAACGTGAATATTGTTTAAATTGAAGCTTAAATTTAATAAAGTTTTCAGTAAACAATATACCTAACTTAATTTTAGTTTATTTTCCTTTAAACACCTCAAATTCATCTGCATTTAAATCATATAGCTAAACTTGCTCTAGGGCTTTCAAGTTTGCTTTAACAAATAATATTTTGGAAACATTTTCAGGACAGAGACCCACTTGCATATCACTATATAGGCTCTTAGATATATCGAATAGACGATCGCTGGCAATGCTGGCGGCAGGCGTGGAAAGATAGCGCCTAACAATTGGAAACAAAGCGCTGTATTTATTATTGGATCGCCACCAAGCGATTGGATCACTTTGCCGCTCGACTCTTGGCTCAGAATTGTATAAGTACAATAGGTTTTTCAGTTGCGATTGCGTTTGCGAATGCAATGATGTGGATGCTTCAGTACTCGTGTTGGATAGTGTGAGCATATTGTCAAGAAAGGAATCGATTTTCGATTCGTTTTTAACATTCGAGGCTACTTTTGCGATCTTCATTGGCGGCGGCCATTGCTGCATGTGAGTTCGACATAGCTGTGCCAATGCTTCCTCGGTCACCAGCTGCATTTCCTGATGGGTAAAGAATGCTTGCTTATAACGCGGATCCAAATACGTGGCCATTAGGTACTTGATATCCGTAGTAATTGTGGAGCATCTCGATTCCAACTCCTCGAGCAGTTTTCGCGCAAACGAGCAAATGGTCTGTAAGATAATCAGAGTTAAAATTTGTTACATTCCTTATAAGCATTTCACTTAACCACTGAAGACACAAAATTGTGGATATCTGTCCGAAGGGAGTCACGTAGTGCAGCTATTAGAGGTATGACTGAGGAGGCTGTCGCAGAGCATCCACTCAAAATATTGACAATTTCCTCAATCGGCTGTATGACTCGTTGACCCAAATCAATATCCAGCCATTCATCTGGATAAATCTTCACCATATTATATTCCTCGGCATAGAGTGAGAGAGCATCCTTAAGCTTGAGCAAGCGGCTTTTCAAACGAAAGATCGAGTTCCAATCCACGTGGTTGTGTTTATGTTCCATCAATTGCAATGGCTCGCGATTCAATTGCTTTTCATGAATATATTTTAGATGATTGTATGCTATGGGAGATTGCTCAAAATGTTTCGCAATTTGAAGGCATTTGGCATCTAGTTGCTTAAGATGCTCATTTGATTCAAGAGCATATTTCACACAAAGCTTTAGTAGGTGTACATTGCACTCTACTATAGAGCCAGGTGTACAGGTACCCTCATCTCTAATAATGCAGTTAATCTTCTCCTTGGGTAGCTGTAGCTCCTGGCAAGCATTTGAAATTATGATACGAATGCGACAAGCAACATCGTCTGTGTGCCGTCCATCTAGAGCTTCGCATTTCAAGTGGAACTGCTTAGACTGGAAGTCATTGGAAATTCCGTGACAACTTAAGTTAAGTAAGCCTTGGCCACCAGTTCGCCACGAAATGCTTGTGGCCAGGGAAACAGAATCCAACATGACGAGTTGTTGTTTCAGTTGCGTTTGCATCCGCCGATATATGTCTTGACATAACATATTCTCATAATAAGTGACAGTATTAATTGCATATCGAGGCTGCAGAACTTTAATAAAGTTCACAAAGCCAACGCTATTTATCAAGCTAAAGGAGTAATCATGCTGGACTATCATTAAAGCCAATTTCTCATCGCTCGCATATGTTTCGTCTGAGTCGCTTACTCTTTGAACTTCCAATGGATCAGCATCCTGGA
This sequence comes from Drosophila navojoa, assembly GCF_054131105.1. Taxonomy (NCBI): domain Eukaryota; kingdom Metazoa; phylum Arthropoda; class Insecta; order Diptera; family Drosophilidae; genus Drosophila; species Drosophila navojoa. The sequence goes on along the minus strand of NC_142891.1, from coordinate 24,517,557 downwards.
AAGAACATAATTAAAATTGTTAGAGTGAGCTCCTTGAAAATGTGTATAAATTTTTTTTTACGTGTAATTGCAGGTTCGTATGAGCGGATGCGTTATCATTTATTTCCGTTTTTACCATGTACTTGATATCATTTTCGGATAACGTTAGAAATTCGGCAGGATGCTTGCTCTTCAGATGATTTCGGAGACATGTTGTGCCACGGCCCTTGCGTGAATAATTTTTGTGGCACAGGCAACAAATTGCGACAGTATCGCTTTCTTTATAGAAAAAGTTCCAAACTCGGCTCTTTTTGCTCATTATTTCTTTTGCGGATACTCCGCTTTACATCCGTTTCATCGCAGCCCTATAACACAAATTACGATAGCACAAACAACGATTACGATAACTTCTCGATTGCATGCAATTAGAGTTGTCTTAGCTGTAGACTTCTATCGAATTTGTTCCATCAATAATATTGTAATTTGGCGCGCACGCGACTCAGTAATAACAATTATTTGTTTATGTGAGCAATGCCTTGCAACATGGAATTACCACGCACTCCAGAAGAACTGATAGAACAAGACATTGCAAGCTGGAAGGAATTACTCAGTGATTTTACGAAATGGCACTCTATTCCACTATTAAATCACACACCTTTGCACAAATTGAAAGATCAGGGCTTGGTACGTTTTCGTGGCATGGTGCAGGACATGATGGATCCAGAAATCTACTTGGAACGCTACGAGGTAAAATTAGACGATGGCAGTGCCCGCCTACAGCCAGGCAAATATCGCGACTGTCTACGACTAGGCAAAGGTGAACAACTGGACTACAATGCCGAGAACAATGTGCATGGCGAGCGACGTACACTGTTTGTGGTCTCAGTGCCGGGTCTCAATGACTGGGCTAAGGAGCACGAGAAGCAATGTAACCCACAGTTTGAACAGTTGCCAAGTGTTGGAAGTGGTGTCAAACGTGCGTTGGATGATCAAGAAGATATGGAAGTGGACAAAGCAGATGAGTCTAAGGGCATTAGCTCAGCCAAAAAGCAATGTGTGAGTGTTGAAAGGCAAGCAGAAACAAATGGTTGTAGTTCCACAGTGCTTGGCCCCGATTACCTAATCAATTCACCACTGCCTAGTCGCCCAAGCATGGCCTGCATGGTGAAGGTCTATGAGGACTTTGATAAATACACCTTAAACTCGTTGATGGATTTCGTCGGTTTTTTGTCTGTCGATCCAGCATTGGACGCGTCCACGTTGGACGTTGAGGTTATGAAGGATGTGGAAAGCCTAGCCGAGCTGCAAGCACAAAATCCATCTCCTTTTCTAATACCACGCCTGCATGCCTTTGCTGTCAAGTCTTTGTGCCATGCCAATCCGATGCTGGACGAGAGTTTGCAGCAACCTGCTGCGGTCGAGGCGCTACATGCACCACAATCTTTGGAGACCATACACAAGGATTTGCGCATGCTGCTCAAACTTTGCCTATTTGACGACGAGCTTGCTGCCGAGTATCTACTGTGTCATTTAATTTCTACAGTATACAGCCGATCTGAGATGCAAAGCATTGGAAAATTCACACTAAACATCTGCAATCTGCCCAAGGAGTGTTTGGAGCACTATACAACGAAGCTATATGAGGTGCTCGAGCTGTTGGTGCCTGCTAGCCACTATCTGCCTATGACACTGGAAACCATGAACACGTCAGCCTTTACGCCAAAGTAGGTACAACTTACATTCCATTGTGATGGTTAACAGTAAGCTATTTACGTTCCACAGAAAGGACTATGAGACGAACAAGCTAGTCTCTGGGCTGCTGCAGCTAGCGCCCCATACGCATCTGGTGCTGGACGAGACGCGCATGCAGCAGGGCAAGCTGGAGGCGAATGGTGTGCAAGCCGTACAGCATCTAGCGAATCTCATTAACAATCAGCAGCTCAAGTGCGACTTTCAGTATTATCAAATCGATTACAATGTGGATATTCCGGTGCTGGTGCTCAGCGAGGGACGCAGCATGCTACCGGTATGGGATTGCCATGAGTACTCTCGGTATATCTCTAATATGCGTAGTTTATTTACAGAGCGATTTTGTGCTGCCCCTTAAGGCGGATGAAAAGGCTATTCAGATATGGGAGGAATCTCTAAAAGCTGCCTTGCACTATCTGCAGCCAGGACGTTTGCAGCAGTTCCGCAACTACTTGACTACCTCGCGGATTGGTCAGTTCAGCGTTAGCGAAGAGCACACGGAAATGATACAGCAGGAATTTGTTGATATGCGCAAGGCGAATGTGAAGAGCAATGCCGATGATCTACACTGTCTGTTGGTCCTATCGCGTCTACTGGGCATTGCGCGCGGTCATCTGACACTAGATAAGGAAACCTGGCACTTAGCCACAGAGTTTGAGTCGAAGCGTCGCCAGCGTTTGCAAGCACTGCCTAAATCCAGCGCTTCAATGCGAAATTAAATTAAAGATCTATTGTTATTTTAAGTAGAGTGTTTATAAAATGTTTTTTATTAGGCAGACTTTTCGGTTTTTTGAAACTGCTTTAAATTTCTCAATCGATCCTGTCTTAACTTCTGGAAAGCACGAAACTTCTTGCGACCGTTTATATAGCACAACGACTCTTCATACGTAATTGGCAGCACCTCTTGGACATTTCGCTCAGCCTTGTAGATGAGAAACAACGCATTTGTTGTCAAATGCGACGAACTGTTCTCCTGCAAGACTTCCACAATTGTCAACAACTGAATATACTTCTTATAGGTATAGACCACGTACGCTGTTAATTTGATAAACGAGTTCACCTTCACTGGACTATAGAATGCCACATCCGAGATGCACTCGATCAGTGGTCGACCGCCAGCATAAAGACAGGCGGTAATCGAACTGATCTCTACAGCAGTTCGCATTACGAATCCCCCAAAAATATGATTGTGCAAGTTGCGATTATCGGGGAAGGCGCGCAGCAAGGTAGTCTGATTCGATTCAGACATCCATCTGCAATTGGCTGGCAATTCAAGATTGTACATATCATTAGCATTTGTGCCCTGGGTACGCTTGAAGATCTCGAACATTAGCTTCTCATCTTCTTTGGTGGGTCGGATGTAAAGGGCACTCTTTGAGTGTTTGTGCTGGCGTGCTTCAGACCTCTTAACCGATTCCTTGTAGCACGCCTTCTCCTTCTCATTGGCCGGAGCTAGTGGATTGATTGGTGCCGCTGCTGTATTCGTTGCATTGCGTGCGACCACCACAAATATGGCTTTGAGGATGGTTCGAAAGTTTTGCTGCAAGTAAATGGTTATTTCCATGGAGGTCATGCCAGTCCACGAGACATGGCCACACAAGGATATGTCTTCAGATGCCGAGATCTTATTGCTGTTTGAAAACTCCACGCTCTCGACCAGCACCGTGACAAATATATAGGGCAACGGTATGCCCTTGGGCAAAGTCGGCACACTCGTATGACGATGACAGATCCACACTAAGAGCCTGGCATATGTAAGCGTCGTATAGTTCTTGGCAGCATATCTATTGACTTACCCGCAAACAAATCCAGCTCCTCCATCAGTCGTCCCATACGCACTCGACGCAAGTGATTGACATAGCGCTCTCGATACGAACTCGAACTCAGTGGCAATATCGCCGTTGTGAAAGAATCGGCCATGCTACGACTTGGCAGATCCTCACGCTTTGGTGTATACTTCAGCAGATTTGCCCTACACTTGGGTATCGTATAATAGCCCGGCTCCAAACCAATTTGTTTCCGTATATTTTTACTCACTACGAAAAGAGAACGCTAGAAACGGTATCGAATCTAGAGCAGATTTGGTCATATTTACCATCTGACATTGTGCCCGAACAGTGACCAGACTGAAAGGCATCAAATTCACATGTATCATGCCAATGGTACCGAGTAGCAGACTGATGTAGGATCTGCGAGCAAACAAGACGCGTTTTACATCGAGATCGCAGGAAACGGGACGCGGTTAACACAGATCTGGGTTTTCTTAGCATCCGGACCATCCTAATCGATCATTCACATAAATTGTTTCCAATTTTGAATAATATTCCAAATACGACTTTAATTTGTTTTGGCATATTTAATTTGAATATTGCTGTGGGAAAAATAAAAAGAAAATGGTATTTAGGATACAAATGATTTTTCAATAGGAGAATGGATGAAAACACTTCTTTTTTAGTTACAGAACAGCTGAAGTACATATTTCATGATTTTGAAATCAAACAAATACGGAAATCAATAACTACAAATTTAATAACTTGCAATATTTTTGTGAAGCTTGAGAATTTTTAATAATTACATAAACGTTTCTATGATGTAACAAACCCAATATTATCTTTGTATGTATAAAAAAATAAATTCCATTTTGAAGTACACTAGGTTAATAGACAAGCAAAAATCAATTTAATGATAATAATGAAATTGATGACCATATCTTGTTTACAATTAGTGAGGGTGGACAAAAGACTATCTGTTAAGGTGAGAAAGTTCTATACTTAATATTATTTTAAATTTCTTTTTATTTTACGTGATGCTTAATTGAAAACATTAGAGAAATAGTTTATTAACTTTCTGAGCCCATGCGCTTTTGACTATGATATTCCCTATACTCTTAAATTCCAAATATATAAATATAGTGGGATCTTTAACTCAATTGATACAAAGATAAAGCGTTCCAATTCAATCATTTAAGATATCATTACAACAATAATATTTACAATGAATATTTTAGTTTGATAATGTTCTAAAATTAGCCTCATTTAATCGTGAACACATACGCCTTGTAATTATGTGTGAGCAGATTTCGAGGGTATGAAAGTGCGATATCATCGTTATGTGCCTAATTTGCTCACTTTAAAGCTTGGCACTGTTATGATCCACACTTGAATTCCACAAACATACAAATTTATAAGGCTTGTCAGCTACAAATTGCCTTCAGTCGAATTGCTGGAGCTGATACGTTCACGTGTGTAACATAATGTCGAAGATCGTGCTTTACGGTATTGATATGTCGCCGCCGGTGCGTGCCTGTCTAGTAACACTTAAAGCACTGGAGGTGCCCTTCGAATACAAGGTGATTAATTTGGGGACAGGCGAGAATCGTTCGCCGGAATTTTTGAAGATGAATCCACAAGGTACGGTACCCGTGTTGGATGACAATGGTATTATCGTAACGGATTCACATGCCATATGCATATACCTGTGCGAGAAGTATGCTAATACCGATGCACTATATCCTAAGGATCTGCTGAAACGCACAGAAGTCAATCAGCGCTTGTTCTTCGATGCCAGTGTCATCTACAAAGCATTGTGGAATGTGAGCAGCGTGTTCTGGATGAGGGGTATCACTGAGGTGACCAAAGAACGGACTGACAACGTTCACGAAGCTCTTCGCTTGACAGAAACTCTGCTGGAGAAACCATACATCGCTGGCGATACAGTGACCATCGCTGATTTCTGCTGTGCTGCCACTGTCTCATCTGTGCCTGCAGTTTTTGATATTGATGAACAGAAATATCCGAGGATTACCGCTTGGCTGTCACGTCTCAGCGAGCTGCCATATTTTGAGAAATACAATAATACCGGAGCCAAGCAGTATTCAACATTCATGCGAAGCCAGTGGACCAAAGTGGAGCTCTAAACGTATTATATACAACGAATATTTAATTTTGTCTTATTTTGTATTAATATATATAACATGCATACACCAAGTAAATTATATATTACATGTGGTCACTTTTCTTAAGTTAGAAAGCCACAATAAATAAACATGGTAAAAATTGATATCAGTTTGTATTTCATTGCAATGCCGCTTCATTACTGAGGTGCATATCGCGCACAATAATTTTCTTTTATTCGATATACATAACAAGAATCGGTTGAGGAAGCTAATCGATTTTTCTGTGCTAGCGAAAGATAGAGATAAGCAAAATGAGTAAAAATAACAAAGTGGTTTGGACCGATGAAATTCTGCTTTATATTATAAAACATGTGAAAGCAGCGCCATTCGTTTGGGATCATTCCCATCCACAGTTCGCATATAAATCAAAAAAGGCGAAATTCTGGTCGCTTCTAGCAGACAAAGTTAACACTTATGGTGGATTTTCTTCTACCACACCAATTACTAAAGGTAAAATAGATACATACATATGGATATTGAAGCTGCAATTATATTAAAGTAAAAATCTGCTTATTCTAGAGGCTTTACAAAAGAAATGGACAAATATGAAAACTTACTATTTGTTCGAAGAAAGCAAATCGAGGCGGATCGGTGCAGATGCCGAAAACTGCAGTACCACCTGGAAATTTAGGCTAACCTTATCATTCTTGAGTTCAGTTCTGGATACACCAGCACGAGCGCAGCAAAACTCATTGGCAATGAGCACATGTAGGACAGCACAACCTCCGACTGCAAGCGATAGTAGTTTTGATCTATCTGAAGACGATCCACTTGCCACACAGGAATGTCAACCACCAATTACCATAAAAACGGAAGAGCCGTCAGTTGAAGATTCACTATTTAATGAGCCTGCTAATGAAGAGGAAACCATTTTGCCATCTGCCCGGAAGAGACCAAAAGAGTCACCAATCTTAGAAGTGCGAGCCCCCAGAAAACCACACCAATCGAATTTTTATCATTATGGTATGACGATTGCCCAAGATCTTGATCAACTGGATGAGGACTATAAAATTGATGCAAAGCTGGAAATAATGCAAATTATTGCCAAATACAAGAGAGAACAGTACTTAAATCAAACCGATAGCTAAGAAAATAAAATTAAAAAAAAAAGCAAACAAATGTGTGTTTTTGTGGAATAGTTCCGTCTCATATAGAATCTTTTGTTGAGAATGTTGACACAAAACATAACAGAATTTGCCAACCACAACAAAAGACAAAAAATAATCGTAAAATTTAACAGCACTGAAAATCGGCCGCAAGACTTCAAAATATCGATAGCTACACAAACAGCTGTGATTAACAGCAATGCAAGCAGCAGCTTTCTAAGGAAACTACCTTCTCTGCACAGTGTAGTGTAATGGTTCTTAGTATAAGAGCGTATAAGAGGCGAGCATAATGTCAAATAGAAATTTGTTGTGACAATTTTAATAGTGTAAAATATATATTTTTTATGTAACAAAAGTTAAAAGAATAAAATATATAAAGACGGGGAAAACAGATAGAAACTCCGCGTAAAAGTGCCTGTGTGCACAGACGCAAGCCGCAATAGCTGTGCGCCAAATCAATTTACGGCGTACATAAACGTAACGTGAAAATCGATTTCAGTTTTCGTCTGCTTGTGCCAGTACTGTGCACACTCAATCAATGTACAATTGTACAATTCATTTCATTCCACCTTTGTCGCACAGCAAGTGCAAAATGCACGCTTACTCAGGCCAGGCGAGGCCAATATTGAATCGCCGCTGCTGCAATGGCAGCTGGAATAGCTGGGCGCTGCGCCTGTTCACGCTGTGGGCCCTCATCTATGGCTGCAGTGCAGCCGATACGGACATAACGCTCGATGCCAAAGCGACGCTCAATCATCGCATTCAAAGTCTCGATTTGCTGGTATTCGTATTTCTGCTAGCCCTAACTGTATTAACCATTTGGCTATTCAAACATCATCGTGTTTCGTGGCTACATGAGACTGGATTGGCTGTTATTTATGGTAAGTTAGCGCAACGTTAGCTAACTTGGCTTTGGGTAACCCACATACTCACACACACAACACATGCTAATTGTTGGCTATATTTTGTTATTATCGTACATTGTTTTGGTAATTTCATCATCAATTCTCTATGCTCTTCCTCTTCGATCAGTGTCACCTGCAGCTTTCATTGTCGTCTTTTTGTCCCTCTATCATTCGTAATATGCTCCGCAAATAGATAAATATATGTATGTATGTATGTATATTTTTGTATAAATATATATGTATGTACATATATGTATATGTATATTATTTTAATACGCAATTACGTATTTTTACACTATTCGTGCGATTCTTAAAACACACAAAAATCCAAATTGGCGTTTGCAATCGGAACAGCAAAGCTTTAAAGTCCCATATTTTAAGCACATAAACATTTCGTTGATATACGAACCTGTTATTTAAAACCCTTGAATGTACTTCCTCATTTTTCCCTTGAATTCTGCTTCTACTTGTGCTCAGAAATTTGCAATTCAGCGGCATGTTTGTCATTATAAAGTGTGCATGTTTTGATTACAGTGCCTATTCGCTAAAGTCAACTAATCAAATCAAAAGTTTTAACACAATTTATATTCACTGGCGCTCTTTTGACCTTGCCTTTGAATTTAAAAACACATGCAATCTTATGTCATCTTCAATAGTTAATTGCATCTGTTTTTCTCAATACAATCGCATTTGTTGTTTTGCTTTGGGTTTTCCCCCAAATGATTTGTCGTTTTCCATTTCTTTGGCGTTTTTTTATGAATTTTGCTTTTAATAATAAAGTCTGCTATCGGTACCAGTCGAAAACAGGAGTATACGTCATACAGAAGTGTAGAGTTACCATACAACTAATATGATAGCTCACTATGGACGTGATTTATATACATATATGTACATAATTCGCGCTAATTCTTTGTCTGTTTGTTTGTCTCGTCTGTCAAACCCCTTCAAGTTGTAATCATATTTATTTAAATACTTAGAATGAGTGAAGTCGTCAAAGACCGTCTGGCTATATCTGCGTATCAGTCAGCCCATCTGTATTCTTTGTAATTAACGAATAGAGTTGAAATAGTTCTGTTTTGAAATGCAGCTTTTCTGTTGTATTAAAATATAATTCTAAGTAACAATAAAAATCGATATGGTTATTTTTATTTTCGATTGGGATGACTAACATATGTATGTACCTCTACAGCTACATATTTATTCCGAATTTCTAAGCTATACCCTCGATAATCAAACAAATTGCAAAAATTTTTTTTTATTCGTCTTTCAGGAAATAATATCTAATACCACTTCAGTCTAGTAATATTGCTAACAGTTCCATAACAGGGCATTTTCTTGGCGAATATGCCAATCTTGCACATTCATGCTTGTTTAACTTTTTAATAAAATGAAAATTATTAAATATGCTAATTAGTCAGTCCTATCTGAACACAGTCATAATACAAAATTTGATTAAGAATGAAATACTATTATTATAAAAATAAAAAATAAACCCAATGCAGATAAGACTCCAAGACTTTTTGGCAGTGCTGATAAGTATGTTCTGGCTGATAAGCGTGCTCTGACTTGGACTGTGCAGTGAGTCAACAACTTGAGAGTATATGTTATAAATGTATACTTGTTCTACACGATCTTATCAACATATTGCCCATATAGACACAATTCAGCCGGCAGCTGATCCGCATTCATTAATAGCATTTTCAAAGCTAGCTTTGTGATAGGTCAGGCAATAATGAATGAGCCTACGCCTAGAGCATCAAGAAACCTCTTTGATCCGACTCAGATTGACTTTTTGAGACTCGTTTCATTTAAATAATTAAAGTGCTTTTAATATAAAAATTATTACTACACGATCAGTAGATAGCAGCCTATATACATTTGCCCCTGTTCAAGTTCGGACTCATACATGCATGAAATACATGAGCCGTATTTCCCAAAGGACCTATACATAAGAGCTTGAATATTTACATGAATCGGTTTGAAAGTCTGACCCATTCGACTCAAAAATATATAGTTCCCAAAGGATTTAGATATCAGCTAATTATTTATTTTTTTGTGATAAGGATAGGACCTATATATAAGCTAATAAAGATATTTTTTTCTATCTTAAATTTCCACTCTTAAATGAGAAATACCATGTACCTAACTGGAATTGCATTTTCATTCAATTGCAGGCTTAATTGTGGGCGCCATCATACGATATGCGGGCACAAACACCACCCTGGTGCACATGCAGGTGGAGCCGCAGGGCGTACCCACCTATAATGACAAATTGCCACCGGACACACTGTGGTTCAAGGTGCGTGACACAGCTCAACACGTTTGCTTATGCAATTAGAGTCTATTGTCATTTAATTTGTTTTATTTCTGTTTCTGTTTCTGCTTCTCTTCAGTATCCGGTTAATCAAACAAATTCCACAAAGCTGCCCGAGGGTGTGAAGACATATGCGTACGTGTTCCGTGGGCAGGTGTACGATATCGAGGAGAACGAAATCGATTTGAAGGCCACATTCGATCCGGAGGTCTTCTTCAATATTATATTGCCGCCCATTATATTTTACGCTGGCTACAGCCTAAAGAAGGTATGTGTGTGGATATACATATGTATGTACGTAATTTATGTATGTAATATGATCGTAATTGCATTTGCAGAAATACTTCTTTCGCAACTTGGGCGCAATCCTCACATTTGCCATTGTGGGCACCACCTTATCGGCGTTCCTAATCGGTGGCCTGATGTACGGCTGTGTGAAACTGATGCCAAAGTACTTGAGCAGCAGTTTCACATTTCTGGACACGCTGTATTTTGGGGCGCTGATATCGCCCACAGATCCGCTCACCATACTGGCCATATTCAACGATCTCCATGTCGATGTTAATCTATATGCGCTTGTATTGGGCGAATCTGTGTTGAACGATGCCGTTGCCATCGTCTTGAGCGGGTGAGTTAACATCTAATTTGAGTTAATATATGTTGTATTTATATAAGAGAAGTGTTTCTAGTATACTATAAGATAGATTGAGGTGATTGCAATCAATTAGGAAAATGTACAGACTTCAATTATATGTTATACATTTAGGCATTTTTTAAGACCCGTTTCAACTGCTGCACATTGTAAGCTATATGCATATATGATGTGGAAAAATGACGAATTGAAAAATATCTGCTTATAGTATATGGTATACTCGCAGTTTTATAAAAATATTATTATCATCAATTAGGAAGCTGAAAAGATAACACGCATTTGTATATTAATGCTGAGTTGCTTAACGCCATTAAATACTCTTTATAAGTAATATGTATCTCAATGGAAATTACTGGGCAATTTTTTCTTACTTCTTTTAAACGGAAATGTGTTGCTGGAAATTCCTTATTGGAAATATTAAAACAGCTTAGCTTATTATTTTGCCTTATCAGTTATGTTATATGTCTAACTAAAAAGTGAAAAGAAATCCGTTTAACTTATTTGAAATAATATTACTACGGAATGTTTACAGGGCAATTCAGAACTATGGCGAGCATTATTCGAATACGGGAGAATTCGAGACTACGGCATTTCTGCGTTCGCTGAGTGACTTTTTCACTATCTTCTTCTTATCTCTGATGATTGGCGCTATGATGGGCTGTTTTACGGCATTGATATCCTTTTTTCAACAAAACAAACAAAAAACAAAGCACATGTATTATTGATTTTTCAGCTGTTAGCGTATGAATTGTATCCTTAACTCCTGCCACACTTGACCAAGTTTACGCGTGTTCGTGACTTTCCGCTGCTGGAGTCGGCGTTGTTTGTGCTCATGAGCTACAGCACATTTCTGTTGGCCGAGGCAACGGAGCTGACCGGCGTGGTGGCTGTATTGTTTTGCGGCATTTGCCAGGCGCATTACACGTACAACAATTTATCGGAGGACTCGCGACAGCGCACCAAACAGATCTTTGAGCTGCTCAACTTTCTGGCCGAGAACTTTATATTCTCCTACATTGGCGTCTCGATGTTCACCTTTCCCAAACATCATTTCGATGCAGGCTTCATAATAACGGCTTTCGTGAGTTGTATACTCAGTTGTAAATAATATTTTCTTAAATATCTTGTATTTTTTGTATAGATATGCGCTGCTCTAGGACGTGCTGTCAATGTCTATCCTCTGTCCTGGCTATTGAACATCAAGCGCAAGCCAAAAATCTCAACGAATTTCCAACACATGCTTTTCTTTGCTGGTATTTATGAGCAATACAGATAAAATTTGAATATGTTCATTAAACACCATTTTTTTTAGGTTTGCGCGGCGCTATGTCTTTTGCCTTGGCCATTAGAAACACCGTGTCCGATGCTCGACAAACCATGCTTACGGCCACATCGCTGATTGTCATATTTACAGTCATCATTCAGGGCGGTGCGGCTAACTTCTTCCTCACCTGGTTGAAGATACCGTGAGTTGAGAATGCATACCGCTTAAATTTATCTTGATTGTAAATCCCTATTTGCAGCGTTGGCGTCGACGAGGAGACTGAGCAACTAAATAACTATCAGGTACACAGTGTGAGTATCAGTCGGTTCATTATTCATTTGTTTCTTTACGCCAAATGTGACTACATTTATTTTTGGGATTTATTTTTTGCAAAAAGCCTAAAGAAAGCACGGCTAAATAAACTATATATTTATATAATATAAAGCCAGTTCTATATTGCTCTCTACAGTAAGATTCACTGTAAATTATATTAGCATACACTATTTGAAGTTGCTTTCTGGCTGTAATTGGTTTCAAGCTTAGCAGTATTTCAATTAAAAACTCTTTGGAATTATCTTTTACATTATATTATTTATATAAACAAAAACTTAAATTTTTTAGGTTGAGCTTAAGTTTTTTAAATTTTATTTAAAATGTTTTTAATTATTAAAAATTGCATTCGTTTTTATAATATACTAAATATTTAATAATATTTAATGAAATAAGAATAGTGTAAATTTAAAATATATAAAAGGAAAGATTTAGTTAAGTTATGTAAAAGAAAAGGAACAATGTAGATACAATCTTAGGTACTTTATCTAAGTATTCTAGTGTATTCTCGAAATGAGAAGGCCAAGCTGTCTTTGATTTGTTGTAGGGACAAATTCAGCTTTGATTCATTATGCATTGCCATTCTCTGCTTTTGATCATTATGCATTTGACAACATATTCTCTAACTTATTTATTTTGTACGATTCTGCGCAATTCATGCCATTTTGCATCTATTAAATAAAAAAGGTTTACAATTCCATGGACAATTCACATTCGGCTCCGGTACGTTGACTAACAAATCCATTCAATTGCAATTTTCTGTGTGCTTCCTCCTCGTCCTTTGTCCTCGTGTCACATGTGCATAATACAACACACACGAACAAACACTACATAAATACATAATACATTGATTGAGTTATCTTATTTTTATGAGTTGGCTTACGTACTCTTATGGGCATTTTATAGTTATTGTTATTGTTTTTTTTTTTCTGGTACTTACTTTTAAATCACATCCCTACACATCACAAAGCGCTAATCTTGTTCCGTTGAAATCTGTTCAGTCTGATGGCTATTTGCAGGACGTGGAGGGCGGCACCGGTGGTGGTGGGCGTGGCAAGGCACGCCTATCGAGTGGCGCTGACTCGAATCTGGATACGCCAATCGATGGCAATGCAGCGACAGCGGCATGCGGACGACGGCGCAACAGCCACGAGAAAGCGATTCTGGCTCGAATCTGGGGCAACTTTGACACGAAGTGAGTAGCAGTCGAGACATGGCTTAGGACTAAGAGTACAGGCTGACCCATCTTACAGATATATGAAGCCGCTGCTGACGGACTCGCGGCCCACACTGCTGGAGACATTGCCCGTTTGCTGTAATCCCATTGCCAGGCTGCTAACTACCACGCAGCAGTTGACGCAGGTGAGTGAAGAACTCCTTATACCAAATACTTGCACTCAGCGCTTTATTCGAGACATTTGATTTGCAGGATGGCAGCGAGTTTCGACGAGTCGATTCCGACTCGGACATATGCATTGACAACGACACTGGCAATGGGCTCAGCCAGGATGGCCTTGCTGGAGGGCGTCGCAATTCGATAAATCGTGTAAGTATTCGGTACATGGGCGACACTCAGAACCTACTTGCTAGCTACAGAAATCTTGAATGAAGCACCAAAGACTAATACCATGTAGAAAGAGCAACTAACTAATCCAAATAATATTTATAATAACCAAGAAATCAAAAACAAAGTGAAAAATAAGTTTACATATATATGTATATATGTATATCTAATAGATATTTTGGCCACGTAGACGCATTGTTATAAATGAGATTTATATCAAATCTAATATTACAAATTACCTAACAAGTATATATATATATATATATATATATATGTATATACAAATGTATATATTGTATATGTACTAAAAACGAGATTGTGATTTATGTTTTTAACTCTTTTATTTAAAATAACAGTTAATTTTTGTAAAACAAAACCAAAAAAAACTGTAAAGGTTTTAAAAATTGAATCTATTATTTTGTATATCATTATTATTGTGTTATTAATTAAAATGTATAATTATTATATAATTTCAATACGCCAAGCGACTTCTAGTCTTAATGCATATTTTGTTAATATTACATACTATTTAAACTGCATGGCTAACCAAAAACCAACAAACCAATAACCAAAAACCAACAACAAAATATATAAGTACAAAGAAACCAAATGCAAAATGTAACTTTCTCAGCTACAAAATATTAATTTATTTATTTGCTGCGGCATCTTTCTTTCTATATCTTTCCCCCAAATCATCTTAACAAAATAATAATAAACAACAACTACTACTACAACAACAACAACTCATGCGGACTTTTTAACCATTCTTTATATATATTCGGTTTAACGGTTACCATCTACCTCTCCAACTGAAACACTCTCCACACATCTATCTTAACCAACATATTAAAAAACAACAATAGTCAATATTAAATGAAACTAATCACATTGCAAACGAACTCAGCTTGGTTACTAATAATTTTATGTAATCATTTGGAAACAACAACTTTACGAATCAAATCTAATCCCTACTCGAATTTAACACAACCAATTAAACTACTCCGATTAATTTTCTATTGTTATTATTGAAATTATTTGCGTTCGATTTATAAAATTTGAATCGTTTCCTTTTTATTTAACTTCTGAATGACTTAATAACTCTCCGTGATAAGTAAACGTATTTTTATTGTCGGCCTGTCCGATCGCACAAATATTTGAAATATAATCTGGTTAGGGGTTTTTCATGTCCTTCCCGCAAATAATTAAGTTGAGGTTGACTGCCCAGGAATGTCTATTAGTGGCACAAGCACAAAATATTGAAAAGGCTTTTTGTATTTAGTAATTATTATTTATGTTTATGTATCTCACAATCTTATTTCTTAGAATCTAACATGCGACTAACCATGTAAGTATACAATTATAAGTTCATTATCATTTACTTAATAAAGAATATATATTGCTTGTTCAATTCAATTATAATTTCATTTCGGAGTTTTGTGTTTACAACTTTCGAAATTTTCTCTTATAGGTCACAACCGAACATAGGAATGTTCATATCTAAGTTGATTTGTTGCTACATACATACACACATATTTATGCAATTGGTCTCATTTAAGATGAAAATTTAATGCGTACAAATTAGATTTTTATTTTAAAATTTGTTTTTAGTTGTTAAGAGTTTTGTGATTTGGATTCTAGTTTACAATCTATGAGTTACTTTAATCATAATTTTGTTGAAAGTTTAATTTGTATTTGTATTGGTTTTATATAAAAGGATATAAAATACATACTTCTAGCCTAAAGTGTAGTTCAACTGAACATATAAAATTGAATAAAAAAAAAACAAAATAAATAAATTGTAAAATGTTTATGAGCAAAAAAAAAAATACTCATAGCTTTATTATATTCCCTCTCTTTTTATTTGAAATCGCTGCTGCATTTTATAACATCTGAATAAAACCAATCAATGTATAAACATTTTAAAATATGTATAAAAACTATTCTTCAAAATCGTACCGAAACAACATACACAAATCTCTAGATGGAAATCCTGGAACATGTCCAAAGTCCGGTATCAACGAGAATCAGGCTATTAGGATTTTATGGAAAGAAGTTATAGAAACTATAGAAATAAATAATATTTTTATTTTTTTTTACAATAGATTTATAATTGTATTGAAATAGAAAATGCTTTCAAAATTGCCGAACAATAATTAGTGTAAATAAAAATATTTTTAAAACTGCTTTAGATATGTAATTGCGTTTTCAAATTATACAAAATCTACAATTTATTAATGTATATTTTATTCATGTATATTTAATAATTGATACGCATTATTTGCACGATAAAAGTGTATTAAAAAACTTAATATATTCGGTTTTCAAATTTAATATTCTCTATTTAACTCTTTCTAAAGATATAACTATATTATTTTACTTAAAGCAAAGGTCTTATAGACATTAATAATATAAACTGTTGTGCTATTAATTTATAAGTTTGAAATCAATAAAAATTGAAGACTACCAAACAATTGTTTTTGTTGAATTCGTGATTAGCAAGTCTGCATTATCAATTTTTGTACAAACTAACTTTTTAAACATTCCGCCTTTTAAAGCGTGATTGCGGAAAGTAATCGATAATTGCTGAATAACAAAGTAACAGCTGGCAATCAATCGACAAATTAATTGTCAAGGTATGTCTTATTTAAATTTTAAACTACTTTGATGAGTAAAATAATAGATTCATAAATTTATTACACATGTATTTATTTTTTTAACGTAAGAATTTCATTTGCAGCAAAGCTCATATAGAAGTAAACTACAGCACGCCACAAGTAGCTATTACTGCAGCCCTGGTTAGGCGCGTCGATTTATTTTGCCCAACTTACAATTCTGCATTTTATCACTAACCAGTGGTTTTGTTTACCAAAGCCAAAGTTACAAATTACTCAAAGATAGCATGGAAATTGTAAAACGGACGTTTTTACGTGCTTGTATAAATCACAGCTGCCTTGATCATGATCAAATCGACAAGATATTAACACCGCTCTGTGATCAGCATCAAGTGACAAAACCCGCGAATCAGGAGGCTCTGCACGAATTCGCAAAAAGCATCGAAAATACGATAAAGGATCTTAATCAATCGCTGACCTTTATGGTTCATCCTGTAACTGGCAAGGAGTATTTGGTGTTTACCATCACTGATGCAACTCCTGATAAACAGAGTCATCCCGGTCTGACGGCAGAAGAATGTTTCTATTTTTCCATTCTATTGGAAAAACTTGCCCAGCAAGATGACTGCCACATAGCCTGGAACGAGGCGTACTCTGACTTAGATTTCAAGGGCTCAACGAAGCCGCCCAAGAAGCTGCGCATGCAAACGCTGCTCCAACTGTGGACCGAAATGGGTTACTTCCTGGAGTCAGGCGACAGACTCTATCTGGGTCCACGCAGCATCGTCGAGTTCGAGTTTTATTTGCGCTCCAACTTTGCGGACACGATCAAGGAATGTGCCCTATGCAAACAGCTGGTGCTCTGGGACGTCAAATGCACAGATTGTAACACTAAAATCCACAGACTTTGCATACGAAAGTATTTACGTACCCGCTCCAACTGCCCAACCTGTGGCAACAAGTGGTCCACGCGTCTAAGTCAATAAGCAATAAAATATTTAGCAAATATTTAGCTTAAGCTGAGAATATTTTAAAACACTTGTAGAGATTTTTATACCCTGAACCCATTGAAAATGGGAAATCAGGGTATAATGGTTTTGTTAAAATGTATGTAACAGGCAGAAGGAGGCGTGGCAGACCCCACAAAGTATATATATTCTTGATCAGCACGATGAGCTGAGTCAATTTGGCCCTGTCCGTCTGTCTGTCTGTCCGTCCGTCCGTCTGTCCGTATGTATGAACGCGTCGATCTCAGAAGATATAAGAGCTAGAGACTTCAACTTTTTTTTGAAATGTCCGTATATATCGCGCGCATATCGAGTTTATCACTAAAAAACGATAACTCATTCCGACACTTTTTTATCGATAAAAAACCTTATCGAAGATCACTTAAAAAATTATATCTCCTACATCTTTCAAGCTAGAGTCTCCAAATTTAAAATGTATATAAAGATGTATTTTATACAATTTCGGTTTTTGTTAAAATTTACCCCCCACCCCTAAATTCACCCCCTCACCCTCATCTTTGTAGAAGTCGTATATCAAATACTAGAGACTTTTGCTTCGGTATACACATACATTTATACATCATGATTACGTTCTGAAAGTTTCATTACGATCGTACGACTAGAAATTAAATTATTCCGCAAATAAGTTCTCATAATATTGCCAACACTGCAGCGCAACCCAAGCGCAATCGCCTGTATATGCGTGTGTTTTTGTGTGTGCGTGTGTTTGTTTGTATGCGTGTGTGTGTGTGTGCGTGTATATGTGCGAATTATTATTGAAATATCAGTTGCTCGAAGGGTTCAGGGGATCTCGTAGTCGAGCAGTCTCGACTAGAGCTTTCTTACTTGTTTTTTTTACTTTTTAATAAATATATTACTTTACAAAATAAAGAATCAAGATATATATAAATATTTAATACATATCTCTTAAGGATGTGTTAGCAATTATGTTTAAAAAAAATAATATACATATATGTACATAAATATAACTATAATTTTCGCCCAGTGACAATTGTTATTAATGAATTCGTTATAACTATGAAAAATATTAATATTACAAATCACAATTATTGACTTATTCCTACCACTTATCCGGAAGGAAAAGAGGAGCACTTCATGTGCGCACACCAAGTAAGCAGAAAACCGACTGAAGCTGCGCTTGACTGGCTTGCCTTTATATTGGGACCTCTGATGCCCGCTAAAAATTGAGCACGACTCTTGAGCACAGCTCTGAGTACGTTCTTACCCATGAAATCGACAGAGGCAGCGCAGCCGAGGCTTGACCTTGAATCACTCTCTCTGACTCCCACCCAAAGCAGATCTCAGCTATTTAGACTTACATATGTTTATGACACATACTCTAATATACCCATATATTTTATAATTCTTTATATATGATATAGCAAACATAAGAAGTATGCAGGTGGTCTAGCCTACCCTGAATGTGACAAAAGGGAATACAAGAGATAATGAGTATAACGCCTAAAGCTGCTGTTCTATGCTCACTCCAGTTGAGAGTCAAAGATCTAGAGAGAGTGAGAGCGCAATTACAGCTATTTAAGTAAAGCTTTACAGAAATCGTAGACTCAAACGAATAAATTATTAAATATGGCGTGGATAATAATTTGAAATTAATTCAATGTTAGTCTTCGATATGGATGTGTGTGAAAGTTTTAATAAGAATCCTTTGATGGACCCAAACTTGGCGCCGCCCTTTATGAAACAGCGCCGCATGGATTGGCGAAATGAACTTTATCAGGTGGAAAAAAGAACAAAATCAAAACAAAATAAAAGCTAACCAATATCCCATCCAATGAATTAGAATAAACCAATCATCAACAGACAGGAATTTACATTCGGGGATCGCTTTATACCAAAGCGTTTTAAGCCAGAAGCCATAAATTACAATCTCAAATATGTGGGTAAGACTAAAGAGCAGGATCTCTTGAAAATGGTAATATATTACCTCTAAATATAATACATACATATGTATTTATTATAAAATTGATTCCGCTCAGAGTCTCACGCAGAGGTCGAGTTATTGGCGTCAGAGCAGCTTTGTTTCGACCATGAATAAAGTATTCAACATCGAAGAGAATCGCTTGCTGCAGTTCAGCGATATGCAGTGCAAATACTCACGGACGGGAAGGCAGAAGACGGACAGCGATTGGTTCTGTAAACCAAGAGCCCGGCCCGTCGCATTTGCCACCACCACCAACGAAATGCCTGAGCTATGCACGTCATTTGGTAAGACTGATTATATCAGAGTCTCCAATATACAGTCTAATCTATAGTATCATCATCACCGACATAGATCTCAATATGATGGACTGGTCTGTCAATGATCAGATGGCCCTGTCCTTTGACGAAAATCTAATTATCTGGCGTAATCGTGATGATACGAGCATGATTTTTAATGTCGAACGCACGAGTTCACTGAAATATTCACCAAATGGCAAGTACTTAGCCATTGGCTGCAAGGATGATGAAAATCCAGGTGAATATTACAATAGATCGTTTGATTTTGTATATATTAATAAGATATATCATATATATTAATTATATAATATATAAATATATATTAATATTATGAATTTAAACTAAAAACGATCTGGATTATATTTGTCAATTGGGTCAAAAATGTCTTCTACAGAAATATTATTACTTCAATATAAAGTAAACTCTGCTCAGTTATACATATGTATATATTTTCTTCTAAAAACTTTCGAATATTCAGTTTTAGAGATTTGGCTGCTGCAATCACCAAAGGAGTTTCTGATTGCCAATGGCAAGTATTTGCCTCGATCTTTCGAGTCCATCTGCTGCATTGAGTGGAGTGAGGATGGCGAAGAGATTCTCTGCGGCACGAGGAGCGGACAAATTGTTGTCATACAATTCTCTACGATGACCATCGAGCGTGTCCTGAGGCAGCATTCGAAACGGATCTGCTGCATGCGCTTCTCGCCGATGAGACGCTACTTGGCTACAGCTGATATCCAGGGTCAGATATATATATTCGACGGCGTGTCATACAAAGTGATAATGCGTCTGGGCGCCAAGCAGGGCGGCATCGTCTTCGACTGGCATCCATGGCAGGCCGCTGAACTGGCCATTTGTGAGCAGCTGAAGATTCCGAAATTTCCAAAACTTTTTATATAATAAACAGCAATTTTTCAATTTCTTCACAGCTGAAAAGAAACTATCATCAATTTACATATTCAATGTGCCGCGCCGTGAAATTGTTTCGTTTTATCAGAGAGGCGATGATAAGATCCTAATCAATTCAATTACTTTCAGCAAGATCACGGGCGAATTACTGGTTAATATTTATAAATGCGGTAGGCTTAGATCAATGTAAATCAAGTAGTATGCAGTTATTTAATATTTGAGCATAATTTTTCTTCAGATGAAAACGGCTGTCCTTGCTGTGAGATCTTTGTATTGTCCTCGCTGAATCGTGTTGTGGATATTTTGACCCATAACAATAGAGGCGCGATCTTCATGATGTGGAGTCCGGATGGCACCAAGCTCGCCGCTGCTGGCATGGATGAATCCTTTTCGATATGGGAGTTCTATCCCAGCGACAAATTGAATTCCTTGAATCAGAAGCAAACGCGTCGGCTACGAAAACGCAGCACTCTAGAGCTTTATGGATCAATAAGATAAATGTTTAAATCATATTCAATTTCAAATTTAGAATCTATCAAATTGGTTTTTATACTGTTTTATTTCAAAATTGTAAACATGTGTATACTTAGATTATCGTGTGTTTCATTTATGTTTTATTTCAATTCATTTCATAAATCATCCAATAAAATTTCATTTGATTAACTTAAAGATAAATAATTTTGCTATAACAATATCATCTGTGAGCCTTGAGAACTACTAGTTGAAAGTCTGTCTCTTGATTGTTGGGGATCTGTAAAAAACTTTCCACACAATTTGTATACCGTTTTAAGTCTATTTTCTATTATACTATTTAAAAATGTATGCAATTGGGGTCGTAAATAGAAAATTATTATGAAATTCTGAAACAGAAAGCCATCATACTCGGTCTCTCTTTAACGCTTCTGGGACTCCTGTTGAAATATGTACTCCGCACAGGCTTCGGCTTCCAAACGCTGCTTCTTACTCTGATACGGTTGAATAAAAAAACGGTGAGTGCAATAAATGGCCATCGTCGAACCGATGGCCATCGCCATCATACCGACAGTTGTTGAGGCAAATTGTTTAATGAAGCTCATCTGCAAATTGAGAAGAAAAAGAAAATGGTAGCACATTAGTCGTCATGTAATACATATATAAATTCAGAAATGCTCTCCCACTTTGTCGAACTTGTTGTTATTGCTGCTGGTGCTGCTGTTGTTTGTGTTGGTATTGCTGTTATTGTTGTTTCGCTATTTTGTGCTTTATTTTCGTCTTTATATCTCAGTATAAGTGGCTTCCATATATAAACACCGCCCAAAAAACCAACTGCGGTTACAACCATTAACTGTGGTACTGTTACACCACGAGGACGACGTATTTGCATTGCACAATAACTTAAATTTATAAAATATAACCACTCAGTTCTTTTCTATTTGCCGGCGACTGTTACATCAACGCAAAAGTGTGCTTAAAACCACAGCTGATTTAACGAATTAATCAACACTGCTCATTTAGCGTTGCCACATGCGACTGTGTGTCATAGCAATCAGCTTTCATTTAAATTATATGTGCGTAAAGAACTTAAACCAAAACACCTAAAAAGACTCATCAAAGCAATTCATGTAATTTGACGGACGTATTCTCATATCATTGTTTAAATAATTGTTTATTATTGGGTTTTTCTCGTTTGAATTTGCGCGATTGGAAACTATGCGGACATCCTTTCAAATCGCATGACTCTTATCTGTCTACGTTTATCGAAGCATTCTTGTTCATATTTATGTACATATCAATCAACAGTTAAAACAAGTGATACAGAGAACGATCGAGTGTGAGAGAATGAGAAAGAGCGAGCGCTGACAAGATAATGACGTGAGTGGGAGTCCCTTCAAAGCGATAGAGCGAAAAATCAGTAGCCGCGCAGCAGCAGCAGTAAAAACAACAGTAAGCTGGTTTTTAAAATGGCCTGCGCTCAGCGAGCTTTGAGTCACTCTCAGTTGGAACTGTGCGCCAAACGGTTCTCCATAATTTTGCTGCTGAGTGCCAAGTTGCGCTTTAAGCTCAATTCTATTGCTATCGCCGCTGCGAAAAGGAGTGAAAACACACGTATACACACACAAAATCAAAGAAAATATGTACACAAACATCATGAAAAGTTCACATAATTATTGGCTACCATTGCTGATGCTCTTAATTGGCGCCTCAACGCATCATGCCAAGGGCAACTCCATACCCACTGCGACAACGCCGACGGGCGTATTCGAGACGCGCACCGATAAGGTGCCAAGTGGAGCGACCGCAGCGCTGCCGCTGCCGCTGCCTGCAGCATCCTATGATGACATCGATACATTTGTGCCCTTTCGCAGCGATTCACATGACAACTTCTCATGGCAGCTGCTGAAGGCGGTGCTACTGAACGATACGGAGCAGCAGAATAATGTCATTATATCGCCGTTCTCCATTAAATTGGTGCTGGCGATGCTCTCGGAGGCATCGGGCACCAATACAAAGACACAGCAAGAGCTGATAAGCACCCAGCCAGACATCAGATCAGCGAACAATGTGCGCGAGTTCTATCGCAAGACCCTCAACTCGTTCAAAAAGGAGAATCAACTGTACAACACACTGAATGTGCGAACCAAACTTTTCACGGACAACTTTATCGAGACACAGCAAAAGTTCACAGCCACCTTGAAACACTTCTACGACGGCGATATTGAAGCTCTGGACTTTGGCAATGCTCCGGCGGCGGCCTATGCCATCAACGAGTGGGCGAGCAATGTCACCGATGGAAGACTAAGCAATCTGGTCACGCCGGAGACCGTTCAGGAATGCGTAATGCTGCTGACGAACGTGATCTACTTCAAGGGTCTGTGGCGCCGTCAGTTCTATCACACATATGAGGGTGCCTTTTTGCGTGCCCAAAATGCCCAGACGCGCGTCCAGTATATGGAGCAAACGGAATATTTCTACTATCACAATTCGGACAAGATGAGGGCACAGATACTGCGTCTGCCGTACAAGGGAAAAAATTCGATGTTTGTGCTGCTGCCGCATGCCACGGACGGCATCAATGAGCTGCTACAGGCTCTGGAAAACGACGAGGTCAAGAGCGCCCAGTGGGCCATGGAGGAGGTCAAGGTCAAGGTGACGCTGCCGAAATTCCACTTTGACTACAAGCGCAGCTTCAAGGACACACTCCAACAGCTGGGCGTACGTGAGATTTTCGAGACGACCGCTTCACTGCCAGGTCTGACGCGAGGCGCTGATGTCTCCGGCAAGGTGAAAGTCTCGGATATACTGCAGAAGGCTGGCATCGACGTCAACGAGCAGGGCACAGAAGCCTATGCCGCCACCGTCGTCGAGATAGAAAACAAATTCGGCGGCTCCCAGACCATTGTCGAGTTCAATGTGAATCGCCCGTTTGTGTTCTTCATCGAGGAGGAGGCCACCGGCAACATTCTGTTCGCCGGCAAAGTCCATCAACCCTACTAAGAAGCTAAGGCAAGAGAATGAGAACGACTACAAAGCGTCGCGCTTGATATGCTTATTTGATTACAGAGTAACATAAATAATAAACAAAAACTAGTACTTATACACATCATAATATGCATAATTTTTTTTTTACAACACAGTGCGGAGTAGATTAACTGCAGTGTGGAAAAATGTGTTCCATTGTATGGCAAAAAATTCCTATATCAGCACAGAATATTTGTCTTATAATCTAAATTCGAATGAAATGACTGGGAAAGACTATACTGATAAGAGTACAAGGCTAGCATAATCTAGGAAAACTATACAGAATTTCTTAACGACCCGGACTAAGCTTTGCTGTAGAATATAAATAATACATTATTTGATAGCAAGCAATAATATTGTAAAGCTATTCTATCCTACCTATACGGTTTTATATTATCGGCATCTTCAACGCATACATTTTCAGTCAATAGCTTTGTATAACTAATTAATACACGAATGACTTATAGAAGTCATGGAAATTCCACACGTAACTAATCCGCACAATCAACAATTGCGCTTCAAGATGTATGAGCGCAAATATGTTCATATATACATATACACACACATATTTATGTATGTGTAAATATGTAAGTAGGCAAAGATCACAAGCATGAAAACCCACTTATTAAGCGCCGAATGACTCACGAGTGTTGAATCTCATTAACACCATATAACAATTAGAAAAGTCAATGCACGATCCCGATATCTTGATGAGCCCCTGTTCATGGTATATTTGCAGTTATTTGGAAAAGGTTCTTTTATAGGTAAACTACGTAAGCAGTTCAATCAATTCAGAAAAATCCATTCAACCATTTACTGATAAATTCTAATTAACTGCTAAGTTGTCAACAAATTGGTATTAAGTAACATTTGAATGCTTGTGCACGAGGCAAATAAGAGTATATTGATTTCTTATAATCAATGAATTCCTCGTTATTAAAGATAGATAGGAGCTAATGTTTAAGTGTTGGAGACGCTTGCTAGGAGTGAGCATATTTGGAATATATTTTATTTAAGGCATATTCGATTGCAACAAATAATCGAATATTTCGATCGCGCAATTGATGAAGTAGTCAGCAGATATATGTATGTATGTACCTGCTTCTCCAATTGGGACATATAAAATTTAGATTTCTCAGTTAGCTGAGAGCGAGTATTCAGCAGTCGATTCTGCTCGCTTCCAACTTGTTCAAAGCTTGTCACGTTAGAAACTTAAGATCGAAGATGAAACTATTTGTGTCGTAAACAAGTTACTGACAAAACTTGCATATTTCATCTATTGAGAGTTGCGAACAAATATTCCATTCTATTAACAGGTCTTATCATCTCATTCCATTTTGCGAAGAGCTATACTGAAATCTGCTCAAATATTTATACCTAACGTACGAGTATATTTATTTATATAAATAAACATGAATTGCATAAAAAACTGGTTCTGGGCAAAGCGACGTCGATTTAGCACTACTTTTTTTTGTTAATGAAAGAAAACTGAGCTCTGCAATTTTTACTCATTCCATTTACATAAAGTTATAATATAAATTCAATTATAATATATATAAATAATTAAACTAACTTTCCATCGTGTTTCAAAACAAAGCTCTGTTCATAATAAACATTTCTCGTCTTTCAGAAACGTGTTTAGATAGGAAGTTGATAAACAAGAATGTCTTTGTTTTATATTAAAATAAAATTAGCTCAAGCTGAGAAAAATAAAACTTGATGAGAATACCAATATTTCTATAATTGACATTGGGTTATGAATGAAATATTCTCCAACTTTTTTTTTTGTCAAGAATGACATAAACTCTACCTTTATCATGGAATATTCAGACTCAGTTCCACATTTGTCTCTTTATATATTTATTTCATTGAGTCACTTCAAATATAAAAACTGAAAAGCATTGCAAATATAAATAAACTGCACTTAGTTTACTTTACTTTGTGTGAACTGATTCATGATTATTATTATATTCATATTATTTACCCAAAGGTATATATATGTGTATATGTATATTATAAAGGTCGTCCAAATTATGTGTATTTGTGCTTTCACTTCAAACGTGTTTACCCTTGTCAAAAACAAAACTTGAAGTTAAAAAAAAAAAAAAAAAAAAAAAAACCAGAAAAATCTAAATAGACAAGGGAAATAGGGAACAAAAGGCCAAATATACCTCTCCAGAATCGGGATTTACAGATAAACTTCCCAGTACAAAACATGTTTAAAATATATTATTGCATATCGCCTCAAGAGATATATCCAAGAGGAACCATAATAAGTTTTTGACCCATTGTCGAATATTGAAAAGTCAAATTTTTGTTGTAAGAATAAGAATATTAGTCAGGCCTGCTTGACTTAATAATACTCATTTACGATATTTGTAAACTCAATGCAGTTGTGGTATTCAAAATATTTATATTTCCGAAGTTTATGCGTAATTTTTGCAAGCCCGAGGGACACAAAAACGGAAATTACACATAAAAAAACCTGATAATACCGAATACACAATTAAATATGTATAAGGTAAGTTTGGGGTTTTTGTGTTTTCAGACATTCAAGGAATTTATCCATAAAACTCTGTATACGGCATGTTGAATAATAATATACTCTGTAATTGTAGCTCTAAAAAATGCTTTTATCATATAAATAGAAATTGGATATGATAAAGATTAGCGTCAGATATAACGAGCGATTAAAACCCAGGTTATAAAATGTAAAACCACCTTCAATTTAGCTAGGTAGACGAGATGTATGTGTATGTGTGGAGGTAAACATTGATTTATAGATTAATATCGGACTTACCTCCGCCGCTGCCAGCTGACAGCATTGCTACAGACTGTTGTGGTTGATTTTGAGGTTTGTTAAAATTGTTATTTAAATTAAGATTGATGTTGCTCTGAGTATTTTGTTGATTAAGAATTTGTTGCTGTGCATATTGTTGTTGCTGCTGCTGTTGTTGTTGTTGATAAGAAAGAAACTGTCCAACCGGCTTGGACATTTCCCCAATTTGGAAATTTGCGCCTTCTGTGAAACGTCGTGAGTTAGCCGACAACTGCTGTTGCTGCTGCTGCTGCTGCTGCTGCTGCTGGGATGACACCAAGCTACCGTTAATTGTTGCTGGTAGGCTTTTACCAGCAATGAGCGCATTCAGCAGCGCATTTGATGTTGAATCCTGGCGTCCAACTCTCGCTCCAAGCATGGCCGGCAATTGGGAGCGTGATTGTTGTTGCTGCAACTGCTGTTGCTTGCCCGTTGCCGTCACATTCATGTTGAGCAACTTTGAGGTTTGCTCCTCCATTTTACGCTTCATGACCGCATTGCGCATTATGGTGTTGGCATGCGCCTGCAGATCCTCTTGCGACAGTTGCTGCGGCTGCATCTGTGACTGTTGCAGCTGTAACTGTTGCTGCTGCTGTTGTTGCTGCTGCTGCTGCTGCTGCTGCTGCTGCTGTCGCGCTGCGAGCGTCTGCTGAACAATAGCCAAATTGTGTAGATTCTGCAACTGACTGGCAATCACTGTACTCGAGAGCATCTCCAGCTGCTGCTGATGCTGCTGTTGCTGCTGTTGAGTATTTGTAAATTGCAGTACAGCAGTTATGGCTTCGCGATCCATGGTGGTTAAACGAGGATTGGCCAACTGCACTAGCAGGCCATGCTTTGAAATTTCCCCTACAGCAAACGACATCATATCAATATTGTTACTAACAAATACAGCTTAAAATCAAACTCACCTTTGGTCAGACGCAGTAGCAACAGCTGCGTATCTGCGCGTCCCAGTATGGCCTTAAGCTGCAGGCTGGCCAGGAAGGCGGTCTGCTGCTGCTGCTGTTGGATGAGCACGTGTTGCTTCTGCTGTTGCTGCTGATATTGCTGCTGTTGTAAGATGAAATTCGAAATGGCATCAGCTCCCATTTGGCTCTGTTGTGATGGCATCTGAGGCGGCACTATTTGCGGCTTGGCGCCATGCAGAGCGCCAATTAACTTTTGGAAATTATCAGCCTGCTTGATGTTATTGTTAATATTGATGTTATTGTTGTTGTCGTTGCCAACATGGGCTACGGCAGCAGCGACTGCTGCAGCGGCTGCTGCCGCTGTTGCTGCTGGAATATCTGCCATATTGCCGAGCGAGTTGCGACGCCATTTGGCCTCCAGTTGGTCAACAGATGGCATTTGATTGACAAAACCCAAGCTCTTCGGCTGTTCCAAATTGCTATTACTGCTGATGTTGCTGCTGCTGCTCTGACTCATGGCCTGCCTGAAGAAGTCATTCAATGATGACGATGAACCATTCTTATCCTGACGATCGCGTGCAAAGAAGGACATAAATTTGGAATTGCTATTGTTGTTCGATCCCTGCTGCTGGTGTTGCTGCTGATGCTGCTGCTTATGCTGATGATTATGTTGCTGCTGATAGTTGCCGTCGGCGCGCGCGTAAGTATTGTTATCAAAGCTCTTTTGATTGTGCTTGAGCCTATCAAACGGAACCGAACGATTGTTGTAACGTTTCTCGTCCTTCGGTTGATGCGGCTGATGTTGATGTTGATGTTGATGCTGTTGCTGATGCTGTTGCTGATGCTGATATTTATGATGCTCAGCCGAATGTATTTTGTTCATGTTCTCCAACGAACTGCTATTATTATTACTGTCACTCTTTGAAATGGACTTGCCACCGACGTTGCTGTGAGTGCTACTGCTGCTGCTACTGTTTCGACCAATTGTATCAGGATGCTGCCATTTATACTTACTAGGCTCGACCTATCAAATGAAAGAGTACAAAAATATATTATAGCAAATAACTCATATATTATCCCACTTACTTTATGCTTTTGCATTATGGAGTCGCCATTCGAGTCGATTGCCCCTTCTTTCAACAATTTCTCCTCGTCCTCATCGAAGCCACACAGCTCAATGGTATCCAGTCTAGAGGTAGGACCGCAGCTGAACCACTCCGGTTCCTCATTTTGATTTCTGTAGCGACGATAGTGGCGCTCGTCCGCATCGCGTGATCTAGACTTGGAAACGAACAAAAAGCCCGTCATAACTGGCTTGACAGAAGTCTCATTAGCCCGATTCAGATCCTCGATAGACTCATTCGATTTCAAGCTCTCGTTCTCGGAACGACTATTATTAGACATGCCCATTATGGGCGTATTCGGGCGGCCATTCGGTAGTTGTGTACCATTCAACTGCGTACTGCTAATCTCACCATTATCGAAGAACTTGAGAACAGTCATGTTGCTCGAGTTGTTGTTGTTGTTCTGATATTTCATATCACCCATGTGAGATTTACCCATGGAATTTGGCTGATGATTGTTATTATATGAATGAATGGACTTGTAATCATTGTTATTATTGTTATGGTTGTTGTTGTAAGACCATCTCGTATGAGATAGACGTCCGCTCCCAATGCGTCTCTGATTAACAATAGCCGGATCCTGTCGAAAGAGTTTTATGATATAAAATCTGTTTTGAAGTAAACTATACTTATTTGACCAATATTATTTTATTAAATCTTCAATGTAGGCCAAAGAAAATATTTGAATAGTAAAATATAATGCTAAGCAAATATTTGCAAATAAAAGTGTAAACTTGAATTTTCGTCGAGCAATCACCGTATGTGTATATAAAAACTTTTAAGTAGACAAACGCTTAAGAGTACATATTTACATATTTACAAATTTATGTAAATAAGCACTTCTAATCTTTTTGCTTATCTTATAAAACAGTTTTAATGCACTAGAGTCTGCTAAAAAAAATAATAGCTTTCAAAAATATGAATAAGTTACACATTTCATATGTAATATTTAAGGTACATAATATCTACATATATACTATTGCTATAATTAATTATAAGGGTAGTCAATACTATGTTTCCGTATTAGCGATGCTTTACTGTACCAAGAATTTGTGACAGCGAATTCATACGACAATATTAAATTGTGTGCGGCAACTGTGTAACTGTTTAGAAACATTCACCGTTAATCGACGAGATTGCACATCGCTAGCAGCTGGCGCTAGCTGTGAAGCTCTCACATACCCACACACATACACATATTTACATATATTTACAGTCCCAGCTGTGTGAGAGACAGAGAGATTGCAAGCGTGAGCTGATAAACCGCCAAGTAAACTTGCGAATGTGCGTGCTAAGCGAACTGAGTGCAAAAACAAAAGGGAGAGTAGGTAAAATGAAAATTGTGCTTGGCGAAACACATTGTATGTACATGCATGTGTATGTGCATACATACACACATACATACATATGCATAAAGCGCTAGTCGGAGATGAACAAAAACAAAAACTAAAACGCTGCTAGCGCCAGTTAACATTGTGCTGTCCCGTGGACTCCATTCGCCGAGCGGGCGACAGATTACGGTAAACCACAGCCATTACAAATAGGCAACAGCAGAGGTAACCCCTACGCAGTAGGTGAATGCAGTGATAGCAGCAGTGACAACATGCAGTTTGTGGCTACCGGTAAGTGCGATGCGGAGCGCTGCTGATCTGATAACATTTCTAGAGTGCACTCAGCATACTCGACACAAATAATTGTATACTTAAATTTATATTTATGTAGAACACCAGCACCGACGCCTCAATCCATTGAATGGACAGTGGGTGCTTGTGAGTCCGCATCGCATGCAGAGACCCTGGTCTGGGCAGGAGGAGAAGCCGCAACTTAACGAGCAACCCGAATTCGATCCCAATAATCCGCTCTGCCCGGGCGTGAAGCGACCCAATGGCCTCATCACGGAACGTTATGATAGCACCTATGTCTTTGACAATGACTTTCCCGCACTCTTGGAGCAGGTGCCCTCGCCACCCGCTAGCGACGATCCGCTATTTCAGGCAGCGCCAGCTCGTGGCAATTGTCGCGTCATGTGCTTCCATCCCAAGTCGAATTTAACCTTGCCTACCATGAGTGTATCAGAAATCCGCGCTGTTATTGATGAGTGAGTAAGGGATAATCCTTAATGCGCTTCGCTCAACCCTCTTACACAAATTTCAGATGGATTAGGCAATTCAATGAACTGAGTGGCAAGTATGCCTGGGTGCAGATATTCGAGAACAAAGGCGCCACCATGGGTTGCTCGAATCCGCATCCCCATTGCCAGATCTGGTCCTGCTCTTTCCTGCCCACAGAGCCACAGCAGAAGCAGGAACGACTACGCGCCTACTATGCCACCCACGATCGACCCATGCTGAGCGACTATGTGGACCGGGAGCTGCAGCGCAAGGAACGCATTGTCATTGAGAATCCCGATTGGCTGGTGGTGGTCCCCTATTGGGCTACCTGGCCTTTCGAAACGATGCTCATATCACGCAATAACAATAAACGGATTAACGATCTAACCGACAATCAGCGCCACAACTTGGCAGTGACCATCAAGCAGCTGACCACCAAATATGATAATCTTTTCAAGTGTTCCTTCCCCTATTCGATGGGCTGGCATGGTGCGCCCACTGGACCAGAGCATGCGCACGCCTCGAGCGCCCACTGGACACTCCATGCCATCTACTATCCACCCCTTCTCCGCTCAGCCACAGTTCGCAAATTTATGGTCGGATTCGAGCTGCTGGCGATGGCTCAGCGTGACTTGACACCAGAGCAGGCGGCACAGCGACTGAGGGATTCGGACGGCACAAAGCATTATCTGAGCAAATGATTTCAAAATTTCCAGCTGCGCTAATTAAAATATACAATTGCGAATATGCAAAAAAAAAAAGCTAAACCTAAAATTAAAGCACCACAAATTTGTATTGAACTAACTAATTCCTATAATCAGCAAATAGTAAAACTGTGAGCCGGCTTTAGATTACGCCTTCAACTTATTTACATAACACTTGAGTTGCCTTGTATGAATGCCCAAATATGTGTGTATACAGATTATATGTACATATGTGCATATAGTATTGGAATACTATATGATGCTAATCATATGACACAAAGTACATATGTAATTTATATAGAATTTATGTTGATCTACTCTTGCCCATCTGTCCGGCTATTGAACATAGTGACCGTTACTTTTTTTATATCAAATGTAATATTTAAAATATTTACTACCATATTCAAAAGGGGCTCTTGCTAAAATTACTAAATATGGGTTGCTTGAGGCTAGGCTACTTTTAATTTAGGCTTCTTATTTATGGCTAATTGTACCTATATATAATAAGAGGAATTCGTTATACCAAATATAGTTTACCAATAATTATAGGTACACTATATAGTATATAATTATATATCAGCTATATATAAATGCTTGGCATAACGACGAGTCTTATCAAAATGCAATCAGATTAAAGAGCACTAGATTAACTTGGTTATATACTATAAACAAATGCATGATAATATACATGCTCAATATGAACATGAATATATGTATGTACATATGAAATGAGAGCTTACCTGAAATTCTTGCTGTGGTTGCGGTGGCTGGCTCTGTATGATAGACTCATCGGTGATCAATTGTTGCTTATTCCTGTTTTTATAGAAGGCGGGCATGCACTCATTAGGATTGTGGAGATTGACACGTGGTTTAAAGCTGTTGGAGGTGCGCACAATGGATGTTCCGTCTGCGTTGCGCCACAGGTTCATGCGACGTAGACGTGCCTCGAGTTCGATGTCATCGCAGGTGGCAATGCGTGGCATACTAAAGGTCAGCGATTCCTTGGAACGATGTATCAGCGCATGGATCATAGCATTACGAATCTCCAACAGATTCTGACGGCTATAATGATACATAGATCCATCCAATTTGTTGGCGGGCAATACGCCAGTCGATTGGGTGTTACGTAGCTTCGACAGTCGCTGACTGCTTAAGCCGTTGGCGGTCGAGGAACTGCGTAGCTTTTGGCTATTAGCCTGTTGTTGTTCGGTCAGCTGCTTCTTGCCAATGGTCTTGGCTTGGTTTGTAGGTGGACTCAAATGCAAATCGCAGGATAACAGACTGGTTGGTTGTGTATAAGGTGTTGAAGCGCGTGCCGACAACACCTGCATTGTCATCAGGCCCTGAGTGGCCTCATCCTCATGGGCTGTTGCTGGCGGCAAAGGTATGGCGTCCTTCGAGATGATGGAGTTCTTAGCTTGCAGTTGTTTGGCCATCAACTTGCCAACTTTCATCTTTCTCTCCAGTTTACGGATGACGGCCGGCTTGTTGCACTTCGGATGTACAATCATGGCTGTAATCGGGTTAACCGAACGTTTTACTGCACACGTGGGAGACATTTTTACAGCATCCCTTTGAGCTTCAGGCAGAACGTGTTTTACCGACTATTGAGCAATACAATTTACGGCAACAAAATTAGCACAGAAAAAAAAAAATTGGGAAGAGATAATTATGAAGTTTAGAACAAAATTAGCAATACCAGTGAAATTTCCTACAAGAATATGTTAGCGAAAATTCAGACACGTTAATTTTAATATCATTTCCAAAACAAAAATTTCTAAAGTCAAACGATTGTTGTACTGTATACGGTCAGATTGCTGATTCTGCAGCTCTTTGAAAAACATGAACTATATTTTGAATATTTTATACTATTGAGGTTAACAAAATAAAAATGAATGAAATACACTTAATAAATTTGGAAAACTGTTGCAATAATCTGAGCATATAAAACAGGGCTCCTATTGTTTTCTAGTAAATGTAAGACTTAAAAAAAATGAAGTAATTGGAACAGCTGCAAAGTTACAGATATAATAATCAAATCAGAAAAAATATACATACATAGATGTACACAGGAAAATAAAAGTTAACCTGATCAAAATAAAATTGTGAAGATGCAGAATTTAAATAAACGCGTCCAAGCGAAACAGATACTTTTTAGAACTTGATTTCTTCCTTTTTTAAATTTTTGATATAAGGAATTAAATAGGATATACATACAAATATATATAAAATGATTCTCATAAAATAATTTCCTACAATATTAAGTTGTGATGTGTCAAGTATATTTTTATAAATGTATATGCCAAATCTACGCTTTACGCACCAAGCTTAATATATTGAAAATTCTAATTAGTCTTTTTTTCTCTTGTTTGATACGCATTATTACAAAATCGCCTAACTCATCAAGTGAGCACTGTAAGTACATAACTGTAAATTTGTCACTTTTGCGTTGTTGTTGCTTTTTATTTAACTCACATCGGAATTCGCTCGTTGCTGCTGCTCCCGCTTGTTGCTCTCCATTTTCGTAATGGCCTCCTCCAGTGCGTCTTTTAACTTGACTGCCGTCAATTTGACATAACGCTGACAAATGGCTTTTGCATTTGTTGGAAGCGGTGGCGGAGGTGGTGGTGCACAAGGATCTTCCCATTTCTCTGAATTCTCGTCATCATCTTCGGTGTCCGGCGACGCTGCCGATGCTGCAGCTGCCGCTGACGTTGACCGTGGCTGCGCTTGAACAGGAGTGGGCGGTGGTGGCGGTGGAGGCATGGCGAATTTTGCCTTCTCAACAGGTGTTAGCACTTGTTGAATATCAGACTCTTCGAAATCTTCCCGACTAGTAGTTTCATTATCCATCAAAAGGAAATATTTTTGCTTACATTTTCGTTGCTCCTTCGGTGATTGCTTTGATTCTAAAGCGCCAGCGCCATTTTCTTCTTTGATCACTTCAGTCTCGAGCACTTGCTTTGAACTTGTCGACATTTTCTGTTTGATTGCAATTAATAATTTTCGGATTTTTGTTCATTTTTAGTCATGACAAATAATCATACTTACAATGTTTAAAAAAAATATAATGGTTTTGGTATCAACCAATCGCTTTAAAACCTTAATACAGAGTGTAAGTTTAAATATTGCAAAATGAAATCACGTTTATGCGAGTTCGTAGATGCCGTTATTTTGACTTTTCAATCGTGCACCGGCTAATGGATGTATGCGTGTGTAATGTTTGTGTGGGTGTTTGAACTCGTGTCGTGAACCAAAGAGAAGGAAGGAAGTTCAGGGATTGCCAGTGTTTTATATCGGGCTATCGATAGCACAGAAATAATATAAATAAACATCCCTTAAAACAACGGGGAAAGTTAAGCTTTTGCAATATTATAAAAAATGGTTAAAATAATAATAAATTAATAACCAACAAATAATAAAATATTTAATTTATATCAAGTAATGATTTTTAAAATACATGCGGTAAAATTTAAATGATTTTTAATATTATTATAGTAAAACAGGCATTGTCGCAGATACTTAAAAATAACTATCACTGTGAGGTTTCAGGGAATTGCCCATCTCTAGCATAATGCCATCATTAGTAACTGTGTAGCTACGCCACAAGAAAAAATATTTTCGGTCATAAACATTAATTGCAATAAATCGATTGAGCAGAAATTGACAATTGCGGATATTGCGATTGGGATTGTTGAATTCCCTAGCAATAATCCAAGTATACATACTGAATGGATCAAAAAGTATGTTAATCTATTAAATCTGTCTCTGCCGTAAACAAGCGTAACATAACCTCATTTTTCCATGTCTAGCACTAAATTTGACGGAACGACGGAGACAAAGGTAATAATATATTAACAAAATGACTCAATATCTGCCGCCAAATCTTTTGGCGTTATTCGCGTCACGGGATCCAATACCGTTTATGCCGCCGGTGGACAAGCTGCCACATGAAAAAAAATCACGAGGGTATTTGGGCGTAGCCAATTTCATGAGCGATTTCGAAGACCCAAAGGACACACCACCACCTAAAACAGTGGAAACGCGCCAAGAGCGACTGGAAAGAAGGCGTCGCGAAAAGGCTGAACAAGTCGCATATAAACTGGAACGTGAAATCGCTCTATGGGATCCAACTGAGATTAAGAACGCCACAGAGGATCCATTCCGCACGCTCTTCGTAGCGCGCATAAACTACGACACCTCTGAGTCTAAGCTTAGGCGCGAGTTCGAGTTCTACGGTCCCATAAAAAAAATCGTGCTCATTCATGATCAGGAGTCAGGTAAATTGTGTTATGCATTATTTTATATATAATTATGCTTTAATGATTGAGTGAATAATTTCTGAATGAAATGTTTTGTATCGTACTTCAGGTAAACCCAAGGGCTATGCTTTTATTGAGTATGAGCATGAACGGGACATGCACGCAGCATACAAACACGCCGATGGTAAGAAGATAGACAGCAAGCGTGTTCTGGTGGATGTTGAGCGCGCTCGAACCGTTAAGGGCTGGCTGCCACGTCGACTGGGCGGTGGCTTGGGCGGCACACGGCGAGGTGGCAATGATGTGAACATTAAGCACTCCGGCCGCGAGGATAATGAGCGTGAGCGTGAACGCTATCGCTTGGAACGTGAGCGTGAGGATCGCGAGGGTGGTGTTCGTGGCGGGGCCAACAATGGTCTCGATGGACGTGGCGGTCGGGCTCCTTACGGCGGAGCTGTGGGCGGTGAGAGGCGACGTTCGCGCTCCCGAGATCGCAGAGAACGCGACCGGGAACGCGGCGCACGTGTTGGTCGCTCACGTAGCCGGTCGCGCGAACGTCGAAAACGTCGTGCCAGTAGCAGGGATCGTGACTATGACGATTTCGATGGACGACGGGACAGGCGCGACAGAGAACGCGATCGCGATCGTGAGCGTGAAAAGAAAAAGAAGCGCTCCAAGTCACGTGAGCGAGAATCATCTCGTGAGCGGCGCGAGCGCAAGCGTGAGCGACGAGATAGGGACCGGGGAGGCTCTGATCGCAGCGGTGGCGGCGATCGCGATGTCAAGGAACGTAAACCAGATTTCCGTGAAATGGACATGATCAAAATCAAGGAGGAGCCCATCGATGACGGATATCCAACATATTCGATGAATGACTATCAAAACACGTCCATCAAACGTGAACTTGACGATGAGAATGAGGAGAAGTATCGGCCGCCCGCTACGCATCATAATATGTTTAGTGTGCCTCCACCGCCGATACCTCCACGCAGCAACAATCCCGATAATGGCAGCCAAAATGCCAGCGATCCGACTTGGTGGCGTCAGTGAGAGTCCTGTCCATCGACAGAACAGCAATAACAATTGGTAATCGAGTACGATAACAATTTTCAGGATTTGTTTCTTGTAATCCTGCGCTGGTAACACACTATTATTATAATTGTAACCAATCCATAATTTGGCACAATCGATAGCGTCGATTGTTTTTACTTATTTATTCAATTGCAATTTGAAATTTAAAATTCATAGCGACTCAGCCAGTGGAATGATACAGTTCGGAATCATTGATGCGTAAGACAAACTGTAAGTCCGTTTTAAGCTGGAAGCACTTTGAATTGCTATTTTTAATTAATACTGAAAGCAAAACACAAAAAAGCAGTAAAATATCTAAAGAAAACAAAACAAAAAAAGAAAACGTAAATCAACAAAATAATTGTGCATAGCTTAAATACGTTTAAATATGTAAGTAAATCTTAACAATTGAAAATGAAGAGTAAGTAAAAATAAATCAGATCAACATGTGTTTGTTTCCCCACCTTTGGTAAGGGGGTATAAGGGAATGCTATGGTATATAGTATATGGTATATATGAGACTATCCGGATCCCAAGCGAGTACTGATTGGTTTGTTTTGGTTAAAACATAGTTAACATTAATCACAAACACAATTCCGCTATAAAACTGTGCGCTAACTCGTGCCATTTTGTTTTCTTTATTTTTTGCAGTTTTCAATATTGAAAACCTGTATATTGAATATATACGTCCAGAGTGTGAAAACAAATCATAAGTATTTCAACAAACATAAATTAGATCCAAAGCCATAAAAAAATTACTCAGAACAACCATAAAAAAGCAAAAGTACTCAAAGACTTGACCCATTAGAAACCTATGAAAAAACAGGTAATTCTTCTCTACACAAATCTCACTAATCCTTGCGTTTACCGTTTTAGGCCAACACTAGAAACGTGATGGCTCCGCTTACTCAATTGGTGTACCATAGCTCTATCAAAACCTGGGTCTGTGAGTAAGTTCAAACCGGTTCAATTTCTTTTGAAATATCTGACGATTGTAAGTTGTTGAGTGAGCTGGTTTGTTGGTAAGATTTCTGTCCAAATAATTTGGTGAAACTGAACAAGAAGCCAAAGAATATATATATATTTAATAAAGTATATATTCTTTGATCTTGATGGGGATGAGGTAGGCCCCATATGCCCGTTTGGTGATTGTTTGCGTGGAACCTGTTCTAAAGGACCACACATCACGGGATAACCATAAACAAATATATTTTGAAACAGCGATCAGGTTTGTTATTGGTCGTTTTCATTTGGCACCTATAACTGTTAAATGTCCCTCTATAGCGTATACTCAAAAGTGTTTCAATTGCTGTAGAGCATCTACTTAATTTAATCCGCATAAGAATGGTCAAAAACGGAAAAACTGGAACAAAAAGAACTATTATCTAAGGGGAAATTGATGAAGAGAGTTTAATATACAAAAATTCAGACGGCTCCAGCATTAGCTTTGATTCATTTATGTTGATCCTCGGAGCTAAATTCTCTAAATATTCTTTCTTATGGAGTGTTAAGCAAAGCAAATATGGGACTTTTTGAATTTGCATTTGTATTTTTGTTGCTGGAAAATTAAAAAGTTTATTGATGTGCAAATACATTACTTCCAAAACAAAATAAAGTATTTCATACAAGCAAAGAAAATTATTATCTATTTTATTATTTTCTAAATATTAATACAATCGGCAAAATGTGAGTATATAATTTATCAATCAGAAAATAATCGGTTGCAAAATTTTAGTTTGCCTTTGTAGCTTACAGGCGTATGTTTAACAATTAAATTACGCGCCGATAAATTTGCTATCGATTATTAATTATTAACCATACTGTTGATATATCGACGAAATGAAGTAATTTTAAAAAAATTATATTAAAATAAATTGATATTTTGTAACTTGCCTGTCCGCAATTTTTTTTTTTTTTTTCAATATTGATACCAGTTTCATGCAACACTGTTAGTCGGCGTCATCGGTAATTTTTAGTACATTATTTTACTGGTCGTTTTTGCCGTGTGCGAATAGGGAAACACTCAAAATACAACCATTTTTTGGCGTGTGTGTAGCTAGCGCAAGCCGCTTGGAAATATAAAAAAGAGGGAAGCGAGTGGTGAATCGTATAAAAAAGTAAGAAAAATGAAATTTCAGTTGCAGTTTTAAAGTGAAAAACAGCAAATATATTATAAATGGTGAATAATCATTAATTTCTGCGTATTCTCTACATTCAATGTACAGCACGCACGCCCGGCATCATTGCATTTTACATTTGTGAATATCGTGAAGCGCGTACACAGCGAAAAAAAGAAACATGTCTGACGAAAAGAAGGGAGGCGAAACTGAGCACATTAATCTGAAAGTACTAGGCCAGGATAATGCGGTGGTCCAATTTAAAATTAAGAAACACACACCTTTGCGGAAACTAATGAATGCCTACTGCGACCGTGCCGGACTCTCCATGCAGGTGGTGCGCTTCCGTTTTGACGGTCAGCCCATCAATGAGAACGATACTCCGACCTCGCTAGAGATGGAGGAGGGTGATACTATCGAGGTGTATCAACAGCAGACCGGCGGTGTTTATTAAATATATACTTGTATGAATGTAGTTAAGCTAGTTACTTTTCATTTTAACGACAACAGCAGCAACAAAACCAACAGCAACTGCTGCAGCACTAGCAGCAGTAACAATAAATAAGCGAGCATTATTCTACATAAATAAACAAAAAGAAAAATATCAATTATGTCCTTGTTCCGCTTCATGTTGTATATACATGAAAAGAAAACAACTAAAGGAAGTGTCCCCAACATACATCTAGATATTTGCTAAAAGGAAACAAAACAAAAACAAACAAAAAACTGGAAAATAAAGCATTTTGTAAACTATGATTTAAGATTGATTCATAAAAGGAATTCTCTTTTTCATTGGCAAACTATGGGTTTGGTGGCTAAATTGCCGATGGCGCGCATTTTCCGCTTTATATTCCTTGGACGCACACACACAAACACTCGAGCTTGTAACATGGTGCAAATGTGGTTGTGTGTGTGATGTTTTAGCGTTGTTGGTACACACGGACGCAATTCGCGTACAGTACAGCAACTGTGTTTGCATGTGTGTGTGTGAAAACGAGTATACATACACAATCGAAGCAGACAGATGTCTGTCCATGCGTACGATAAAAATATAAACTGCTCATTATGTGTATGTTTATACATACATACATATATCCATAAACATATTTTGGTAGAAAAACATAATAAGACTATCCGCTCAAAATATAGCTGTAATTCGTCATAATAGTAAAGATCTACTTAACCTAACCTCAAAATGCATATATGGAATAGATGACGTCAACGGGTACTAAACGTACGTATGGTTGTGTTTGAAAGGGAGTGAATAAAAATAAGTTTCAATTCGATTTCAAATTTCCAAAATTAATGAAATTTGGAGCAAAATAGAGAATTCTTAGCCGTCTTTTGTCATAAAATTAAACTTTTTAATTTTTAACGGAAATAGATTGTACAGGCATAAATATTGTAAACTCTTATTCTATAATTAAAACTTTATCATGAAAGGCACCAATCCCATTAATAGTTAAATAAAAATATAACACAATCCAATTTAAACCCATTCCTTGGGATTACGCAAAACCATTAGCAAATCCCCCTCCTTGGACGTAGCTTTCGGTTCGTGCATATACTCCCAACGGGCGTGAAGCGGCAGGGACATTAGGATGCTCTCGTAGCGGGCACCGGGAGTATAGAGACCGAATT
Organism: Drosophila navojoa; assembly: GCF_054131105.1. Classification (NCBI taxonomy): domain Eukaryota; kingdom Metazoa; phylum Arthropoda; class Insecta; order Diptera; family Drosophilidae; genus Drosophila; species Drosophila navojoa. Next base: position 24,476,695 of record NC_142891.1, on the reverse strand, counting down.
TGGTACCACGATCATAGATTAGATTGAACTCCACGTAGCGGCCGCGTCGCAGCAGTTGCCATTCGCGCTCCTTTGTACCGTAATCCTCATTCTTATGCTTCTGCACCAACGGCAAATAGGATGGGATCACGGCACGAGCGCAGCTAGTTACGAACTTGAAGGCGCCGTCCTGGTTGGGCTCGTCGATGTCATCGAAAAAGATGCCTCCAATGCCACGCGACTCGTTGCGATGCTTGATATGGAAGTAGTCATCACACCACTTCTTGAACTTTGGATAGTAGGAGGTGTTGTGCTCATCGCAAGCGCTCTTCAGCGTCTTATGGAAATGGCGGGCATCGCTTTCATCCAAGTAGTAGGGCGTCAGATCCGTACCACCGCCGAACCACCACTGCTTGGAGCCATCGGGCAACTCGACCTCGAAGTAGCGATAGTTGAAGTGAATAGTCGGCACATGGGGATTACGCGGATGGATGACAGCGCTGACGCCGCTAGCAAAGAAAGGCAGTTTAACGTTCTCCGCCAGATCTTTGCCTCTTGAGCGCATCTGCTGAACGGCCGCTGGTGGGAGGGAGCCGGTCACAACGGAGACATTGACGCCAGCCTTCTCGAAGACGTCGCCGTCTTGCAGGACACAGGTGACACCGCCGCCGCCCTCTTTACGTAGCCAGCGGTCCACTTTAAATTTCTGCCCATTGAACTCTTCCGATTCGAGTGCACGACAAAAATCAGCTTGAATCTCCATGATCATCAGTTCCATGCGATGGCGCATATTGTCTTGATCGGCCAACAAAACGGCCGAGTCCGTAATGGGCTCAGCCATGAATTTGGATATGTTCAACTTTCGGTTGACCTTTGCTGCTTCGGCCTGTGCGTACGTGACCGATGCGATGGTGGAAAGGCCAAGCCCAGTGCCAAGCAGGAGTCCATGCAAATGCTGGCTTTTCATGCGGCGCCCCAGCTGAAAGGTGCCCAGGGCCACGAGTGAAATGGTGCGTCTCAGAGCATTCATATTTAATTTAATTTATTGCATTTACAACCGTTTTTATGTTACGAACAATATTTGTTATCTATGTATGTGTCTTCTTCTTGCACCGGCATTTAAAGCCAATTGATAACACAGCTATCGATGATAATTCGATGATTAATCATAATAAATAAATAGTCGGTGTTTCGATAAAGAACAGTTACTTTTTATCTTAGTTTCTTCATCCACGAGCCGGGTTTTTCTTTTACATCATTTTAAGATGGATTTTGATAGCGACTTTAATGAATTGCTATTCAAAATGAAAGTCAATAAAACACTACATTCTACAATTTCTTCGGACTCGCCGCTCTCTTCAAATAAAGATTATTCGGAACAGGCAACTCAAATTACTAGTCTATTCGATTCAATGGGAAAGTCAAGTGAAGTGGCCGAGCATCAACGCATATCTGGATTATCAACTCCTTCACGATCTAGGGAGTCGTCTAAAACTTTCCTGTTTACAGATATTATGATATCCATCGAAGACGAAAGTCTGGGATTAAGCACACTGAGTGATCGCAACATCAACAGTCCACGGACGCCTATTAATAACTCTTCACCACATTATGACCGAAGTTTTCGTTTAATTAATCAAAAATTTCGTCATATATGAGCTGCTTCATTTTCGTTGTTATAATTATTAAAATTTTCAATTGAAATAAAAGAGAAATCAAATTGTTTTTCGCCTACTCTTTGATTACTTGTTCGTATCTCTGCAGCCCTATAGAATAAATGTCTAAAGTATCGATTTTGAAATTACCCGACAATTTAGCGCGCGTCGATATCTACTCGTCGATGATCGACTCATTTGAACAGAAGCAGCTGCGCGAGCGCTATTTTGTCCTTTACAATTACGATTTGTTCCCCCAATTTATGTGAGTAAATATCAAAATTTCCAAATTAGCGGGTTTGGACATTCTAAAATAAACCACTTGCGTTTGTTGTGTAATACATTGTTATTTGTGTTTATGTACATGAACCTCCTATAAACAAAAAAGGACGCAGTCGAAATGTCAGGCCTGGAAAAATTTCAAGACAATCCAGCATGGCGTCAAAAGTTGCTCAAACATTTGCTCACGGATCGGTAAATACGTCAACATATGTATATACTGTAGAGTGGATGAAAAATTAGCGTAGCATGCATAAACATAGAATGCGCTGCAGATGAATATTTTGAGTAAAGTAGCTTTGCATTTAGTCGCAGGCACAAAACAGTACAAAATAGTTTGATCGTATCAGAAAAGAAGAAATTTAAAACAAACAATCGAATTTAATTTTAATTTGAAGGCCTCGACCAGCTGCACCGAAACCACAGGAAGAATCATTCGATCGTCGTCCTAGTGTGGGTATTGTCTTGGATTTTCCGGCTCTAATACAGGCTCGCAAAGCTGAACTGGAGCTGAAGCAGCAGCAAGAGCTCGAGAATAAACCTAGTTCATCAATGGATTCAGAGAGTGGACAGAAATATAAGTTCCCACTCGCGGAGAATACATCCAAACAAATGGCCGATGATAGTTTCGATGCGCTCGAGCGTATGTGCGATAAGACTGCCTCCGACCCAGACAGCACACTATTCCAATATTTGAACAGCGATGATAAGGAACAGGTATTGGCTACAGCCAAGAGGCGCAGCTCGCGTTCAAATAAATGTAAGTGTATTTAAAGTATATATAAGGAATCTAGTAAATAATCTGATTTGCAAATTTCTATCTATATTCTTTGGCTAAGACAATCATTGTTTAATTCTAGTTGTAGCCATTTAATGTCTGTTTATCAATTTGCTTTGCAGCTGATGACATAGAAACGGAGGCTTTGCGCCGCATGCTGGCGGATGTAGCTGATCAGGCAGACTTGTGCAACGAGAGTCCACTAAAGAGTGCAGAGTGCACACAGTTGGAGGATGTTGAGGCGCCATCACGTTTCTGGGATAATGACTCTATGCTTAATGCCACCGAATCACATTTTCCGTTAAAGACAGAGACATCGCCTGTCAAAATGGTCGGCCTGTTGCGCCCTTCAACCATACTGGAGGCCAATGAGGCCGATCTGACTGGCTTGCAATCAGATGAGTCCTGCTCTCTCAACAGCAGCTTTTTGACCGCCAAGACGCTGAGAACGGAGCTAGGCTCTGCATCTGGCTCCAGCTGCTACGAGACGGCCGCAGATAATTCATTGGCGAGCAGTTCGAGAGATGTTACTGATTCAGCAGCGTTGAACGTTGATGACTTGTTTTATGCGGCCATAGCCAAGGCTAAGCCACATGGCATATCTAAGGTCGAGCAGGAAGAGCTGCTGTCTGATATGCAGGAGACTTTAATGGATATGGCACTCACTGATGCAGCAGATAGCACCATCATTGAATTGTCCTCGTCCAGCGAGAATGAGGAAGAGCAGGATGGAGAGCGCAACGTGGCGAGCAGGGAATGCATTAAACAGGAGGAATGCTCCTTAGTTGATTTAGATGATGAGGAAGATAAGGAAAACAAATCAACGCGTTTGAATGGCACCATTGAGGAAATGGAATACATGTTGAAAAAAGCCCAAGAATACATGGAAGCTAACAAAAATCCTCCTGAGTCAACAGAGCAGCAACCAGATCCAAACATAATCCATTTGCATCAGAAAACAAGGTCACCGCATAAATTTATAATGCCCCAAAGGAAATGTGAGCCAGTGTTACCCGAAAAGTCGCTGCCTGCCACTGGAAAGTCGCGGCATGCAATCAACATGAACTATCCACCAACCGGCAAGTTCTTCAATGAACCCTTATCCTTTCACTTGCGTCGCCTCGCAAAGAATCAGACAGATAATTTTGCGCATATCGTCAGTCCCATACGTGCTTACACACAAAAATCCGCCACTGCGCCACTGATGAGCATATTCCGGGAAAAATCAAATAATCTGAGCGACACGCAGCCAGAGGAGGAAAACTCACTGATATGCCAGCTCAAGAGGGGCCAAGCAGCCGCCCTAGCAGGCAAGGAAGCTAAAGCTAATCCTGAATACTTTAATCCAAGTGCTCCATTTCTGCCCAAGAAGGCATACATTTGCTCTGATTTGAAGCAGGTAAGTCGAATGCGGTTTATTTGCATAGATATGTATAGGCATAGATATTATTATAGTCCGTAAACATTTGAAGAGTATATCAATTTGTATAATGAGGGAGTAGGCCTCTCTGATCAGGGCAGAGAAATAGCCGATTAAACCAAACCAACCGAGGCTTTATCAAAGCCATGAGCTATTTGGACTTTGGCTTAAGGTTAGCTTTGAATTAATCATAGCTTGGCATAAAAGTTCAATGAGAATAACGGCTACGACTTCTGAAATTAATTATTTGAAATTGTAACTTAATATGAATATACACTATTACCATGCATCTAACAAAACATTTTCCGTGCACCCGGCAGGTCGTTGATGAACGTACTCCTTTGCCGATGCCGAGTGTGGCGAAAATCCAAAAGTATTTGGATTCAGCCTCTGATCCAACAGTGATGCGTCACGATGGCAAGATGAAGACGCCTGGCAAGAGCTGCGCCACCAATCAAAATAAATCGTATATACCTCGGCGTGTTAATCAGAGTCTGGCAGATTTGTCGCTGGCCTCCGGCGACGTCTCTTTGTACACACTGAAGGATGCTAAGAAATTTTAATTATTTTTGTTGAGAACATGGTAAGAAGAGGAGACGTTTCTATATTCATAACAAATGCATAAAGCGAATCGCAATTAGTTTTTTAATTCTGTAACAAATAAAGATTACGATTTAACACACACGTAATAACAATTAGTAACTAGTAAATGCCATCGATTGCTGTGTGGGTATGCAAGAAGTTTATAACTTTTTACCCTGGGGCCCTTTCCAGGCACGATTCACCTTAGATTCAGAGGGTCTGCCCAATTCTTGGCATATGTAGCGGCCCACTTCAATGAGCTTATCCAGATTGACACCCGTATTTATACCCATGCCGTGCAGCATATAGACGACATCCTCCGTAGCTGCATTGCCGGACGCGCCGCGTGCATAGGGACAGCCGCCCAATCCAGAGACAGAGGCATCCACAACGCGTATGCCGTACTCCAAGGAAGTCAGAATATTTGATAGCGCCTGGCCGTAGGTGTCATGGCAGTGCACGGCCAGTTGCTGTGCCGGCACGGCGCGTGTGACCTCATCCAGCATCTTGCGCATGCTACCTGGTGTTCCCACGCCAATAGTGTCGCCTAGCGAGATTTCATAGCAGCCCATCTCATGCAGCGCAGTCACCACCTTGACCACAGCCTGGGGTGACACAACGCCCTCGTAGGGACAGCCTACCTATAAGGGTATTTAATATTGGACCACTGTTTTAAAATATTTCAATTGCTTTTACCCACCACAGTGGAAACGTAGCCGCGCACCCGAACGCTATTTTTCTTGGCAGCTTCCAGGACGGGCTTGAAGCGCTCGATGGCCTCTGCCGCTGTACAGTTGACATTTTTCAGGGAAAATGCATCCGATGCGGCTCCAAATACAGCTACCTCCTCAGCGCCCGCCTCTAAAGCACTCTCAAATCCTTTCAAATTAGGCGTCAGCACGGGATAACTAATGCCTGGCGCACGGCGTATGCCACGCAAGACCTCCGAATTGTCGCCCATCTGGGGCACCCACTTGGCACTCACAAAACTGGTGGCCTCGATTGTTTGTAGGCCCGTTTCCGACAGGCGATTTATAAGCTCAATTTTTATAGCAGCCGGCAGCAATTTCGGCTCGTTTTGCAGACCATCGCGTGGTCCCACCTCCACAATGCGCACTTTATCCTGCGACAGCTGAGACATTAATCGTAAAGATCTGCCCTAAAATGAATTTGTTTTAATATTAGCTGTATTCATGAATTATGAAGACTTACAAGGAAAGAGCATTGGAATAGAGGACGTGCAAAATATCGTGGAATTAGCATTGTGGATAAACAACTTGTTACGTGCAGTGCCTCTTCTTTAACACAGCGAACAGCTGTTGCTTATCAGAATGATCTTCACAACCGATAACATGTTATAATTTATGATGATAATGATATACAGATAAAGACAGATATATTGTATACTATATACTTATATAAATATTAAAGAAATCAGTTAATAACTTGCAATATAATAAAGGTATTACAAATGCAAGAAAATGTATATTTAAAAACCACGCAAATTGGCGCTAGTGCAAAGTATCGATAATTTCGCCAATATCAGCTGATTGCATTTACTTTAAGCTTTGCTCATCTCTAGTGCCCTTCAATTTAACGCGCTTATAATGGAAACCGAAAACAATCAACAAAATGAAGTGAATGAAAAAAACATAAAGGAGGAGAATAATGACAGTGAGAACGACGGCGATGACAATGGCGACAGCGAGGATGTATTTCACTTTGAAACAGAGCACCTGGCGTTGCGTGGCAATCAATGCTACAGCAACCTTTTACGTACCATAGCCACGCTTCAGGCGCAACGGATCCGCATCCATCAGCAAATTGGGGAACTGGAGAAGGCGCGCGACAACTACCTGGAGAATCCCCAACTTCTGCTGGACAGATTGCGCAACAACGAGCCTTTAATAGCGCCCTATTATTTAACCACGATTCGTCTACCTGAGTTGCCCACATTAATGGTAAAGCCAGATGTTAAAATCGAGGCGCCTGCGGTCAGCTCTCAACCGACTGGGGAGGACAAGAATAATAAAAATGGCCATAAGAACCAGACTCGATTGTGGACAAATGAAGAGCAGCGCCGCCTGGAGCAACTACTCATTGAATATCCGCCCGAAGAGGTAGAAATGCGGCGATTCAGTAAGATCGCCAAAGCTCTCGTAAATCGTACACCTCAGCAGGTGTTCAGCCGGGTGCAAAAATACTTTCAGAAACTGCATGATGCCGGCATGCCGGTGCCTGGACGTTTACCCAAATATCGTCGCTCGGGCGGCCCATCTCGATCCAAGTTCAGCGTGCGCCGCTCAACCTTCTTCCCGGCACAGAATATAGAGATACAAATGCCCGAAGATGAATACACTTTGGATGATCTTGTGCCTGTTGCGCCATCACCACCGCCACCGCCATCAAAAATAAAAGTTGAACCAAAACAGGAACCAGATACGCTTGAAACGGAGACGCGTCGTCAAAAGTTGCTGCAATTGAAAATACTAACAGCCATAAGAGACGAAAAGCTGCAAACAGAGGATGGCTACAGTCCAGATCCATTGGCACCCAAGTGCGCCGAATGCGCGGAGTCGGCTGTGACGCGCAAGCGTTGGCATTGCAACAGTTGCTATTGCTATCTGAATTTATGCGGCGATTGTCTGGCCCATCAATTGGTCACCGAACAGTTTGAGCACATAAGCCATGATGTAGTCGAGGAGCCTGAGATATAATGTCAATAATCACACACTATACATAGATCAAGATTGTAAATAATGTTTTATGCAGTGAATAAGATAAGTATTAATAAAGTTAAGTTTAGGATGTAGTCGACAATATAGCAGTACAAAGAGAACATGTAAGAAAAACATTTATATCTAACATATTTTATAATATGTACATGTATAAATCGTATGAGAAATATATTTAGAATATAATTTTTATATAGATATGTAAGAAGTGCACTGAATATTGAAATCTGGAATATAACCATATATACATGTCCATGCTTTGAGTAATCTATGTATAGAAAATTTGTCAGAGCGGACAACCTGAAGTTTCTGTTATCATATATTTATATATATAGTCATTTTGTATATATACATAGATTTTGTGAAAATCATACATTTTCTATCAGATTACCAAAATCAATAAATATTTTGTCAAATGCAACGGCACACACAAAGAATTATTTATTTATTTATAAATTGCGTTTCCTCTGAACGCTGACATAAAATATTTACAATTATTTATATTTGTATAATTTTTTGTAATTATTTATTAATTCAAAGACGCACTCGCATTGCTTGAATATACACAAAACTTGAGAATACCAGCTCACCCATAAAATTGAAGAATTTGTTGTAAATTGCAAATTGGATTGGAAATTATGTTTATGTACGGATCATACATAGCTGTGGCTTGTACATAAACTGGAATTGTAAGGAGAGAAAACTACATTAAACTAAAGCCTTATCCGGTTACCCCTCAAAAACGAGCTAATTCTTTGGTTAAGCGCGTTTGCCCTGGCCCAGTTGGATCGTTCAACTCTTGACACGCGCCGCATTGCGTTTATCCTCGATCCATTGCTCAATCTCTTGCTTGAGCGCCACATTCGACTTGACCTTGTCCATGGTGAGGGGTTCGCGATTGAATGGATCGGTCTGATCGCTCAGCAGATGGCGAGCAATTGTGGACCGATCAACGGTCACATTGGAACTGGGCAACACCACCGGATCGGTCATGAGCGTCGATATAATCGGATCCAGATACTCTTCGGGCGCATCGGCCAGCAGTTCCTGCTCCTCCTTGTAATCGTTGCCCATTTTCTGCACTTTGGCCGCGAATTCGGCCATGTCGCCGATTAGCTGACCCCCGCCGATGCGTATCAAGATGTTTTCGGCATAGCCGAAGAGTTGATCGCTGTAGGAGCGGCCATCCTGCGAAACGGCAAGGCAGAAGCTGTTGTCAGTGCTTAGATTTATATAAATGTGCGCTATTTCCAGCACCATTTGTGCCGGGTCGAACTCGAACTCCTTTTTGTCTTTAACCTTGAACCGCTCGCGCTGTGGCCCCACCAAATGCAAGAGAAAATAGTTCAGCATGGCCGCAATGCGATCCACCATGCTGTTATGGCAGAAGATGCTTTTGATCTCGCTCGTCAGCAACTTCAGCAGATTGATGGTGTCACGGCCGAGAATGTTGTCGAAACGTGCCAGCATGCCCAGATGGTGCAAGTTGGTGGTCTGCTGTTGTCGTTCGCTTTGCGACAGATTGTTCCACTCGCCATTGTCCTGAGCCTGCTGCAGCTGCTTGATCTGCTCCAGATTGGAGAGCGACTCGTCCAGCAAGAAAATAGCATCGTTGATAAGCAGGTTGATGAAGCGCAAGAAGAGCGGCGGCTCAATGGCCTCCATGCTGCTCTCGGCGTCCCTGGCCAGTTGTCTGAAGCACTCGACGTGCTCCTCCTTGGTCCACAGGAACTCCATGATGGCGTACATGGGGCGACGATAGTTGAACTTCTGTTCGAATTGCACCGACTGCCCGGTCATTTCAATGCTGACAAACACATTGAGCAGACTGCGCACCACCTGCAGGCGATCCGGATGGCTATCGAAGACGTGCGTGTTGAACACCTTGCGATTGCTACCGGACATCTGTGAGGGCAGGAGAAATTCCAAGGCATCTGCCAGTTTGGCGCGCAAATGCGGATTCTTAACCAGCTCCGAACTGCCCATAAATAGCAGAATCATCTTGAAGAATGCATCGTGCGAGCTGGTGTGTAGCTGTATGAACTGATCGCCGGGAAAGCTGCGACAGAAATTCAAATATGCCGCAATATTGTCAATGATATTCTCCGGCACTGACTTCATATACGGTGCAACAAACGGTGGCGTCTCCGACAACAGTTCCAGATTGCGCATCAATTGCGGTGCAAAGTCCTTTTTGTCCAGCGCTGCCTCGAAGCATTCCCGAGGCAGCATTGCAATCTCAGTCAGCCAAATGGCCGACGCCTCAAAAAACTTGAGTATTGCCGTGTCATTTTCCGGCTCGGCCAAGCCATTGCGTATGCAGAGCACCTGTTGCATCTGATCCTGCAGCATGCGAAACAGATTCTTAGTCAAATCATTGTTGGGATCACTGGCTGCCACATCCTGGTAAGCGGTCTGAGTGTTCTGCAGTTCGCGCATCATGCGAGTCAACCGTTCAATGCACGCTCGATTACCCAATTCGAAGGCCTTGTGCGTCATATAGAAGATTTCGGTGATAAAATTATACTTTTCAGCTGTCAAACGTTTCTCGCCCTCTTCCATGGGCAGCAGGCAGGTTTCCTCATAGGCCTTCAGCATGTTGACGCCCTTTGTCAGGCGATCCATTATGTCCGAAACAGCGCAATAAGTCGGGTCTACTAAGAGCACCTGCAAAATGATTTCATGCATATTAATAGATGCTAGAAGTGGTTATATATAAGTACCTTTAGCGCAGGTGAGCAGAGTGGCGCACACAGACGCATCAGCACAGCGCTGAGGCTGGTCATAAATGCATCGCTGGCTGTGCTATGTACGGTCTGCTCCAGGTTCAAGTTTATGGTGCTCCAGAGATGGCCGCGCGCCACATTTGCATCCAGACAATTTGCAATCCATTGCAGTGTCTTCTTCTTGGTTGTTGAGGATTGAACGAGCAGTTGTTTGATGAGCGTGAACATGGCCTGCTGATGATGCGCCAACAGCTGCCAGAGGGTGGGATCGGATTGTTGCGAGATCAGTGATATATCGCGAAAGAATTCATAGGGTGCCGTTTGTGTCTTGGGCATAATTGATATGCACAGCAATTGGCCGAACAACGTATCCATATATTCCCCACCTAAAACGAATGAATATAAATATTTTGCAAAATATACACTGAAATCTCTGAAGATTTACCTTTAGCCTTTGGATTGGGTGTTGTGAAGTCAATGAGCAATTCGCCGAGCACGCTGGCGCGTTTTTCGCGCACAAAGAAACCAAATATCCAGAATATATTCTTTCGTATTGTAATCAAATTTTCCTTGGCTAATTGTTTCTGCAGTTCACTCAGCATGGGATAGAATATGGCCTTGAGAGCTCCTAGGGCTTCCAGAGGTTCAACTTCTTCTAGCACCTTACCCACAACACGTACCAGAAATTCCTGCGTACTAACATCATGCTCGTCCGCCTGTTCGAATAGCTCCAGCCACTGGCTGGAAAAGGATTGGGGGGCAAACAGATCTGGCTGGCGCATGCAGGTGCTTGCATTGTTTAAAATTAGGTCAAGTATTTGACTGCCATGCTTTTTGTCCTGTATACTGCAAGTGCGCTGTAGTTGCTCCCATCTGGCGAACGCACCGTGCAGATAGATCATCGCTCGTTTCTCCAGCGCTTGTTCCTGTTGGCTTTGATTTACCTGTTCAGCTGGTAGCAGATATTTCGTCGTGTCGTCCAGCATTAAACGTTCGAATAGGGCGTGTGCAAGCAGATCAACGCAAAGCGTGTCCTCGCTGCTATTGTCCGCCACGACGACATCGGCCAGACAAAGGAGCGCCTTATTTCGACTGGTGTCCACATCTTTGCTCAGTGTAAAGAGTAAAATTGATTCGATCAGCTGCTTGGAAACGCTATTGGCCTCGGTACCCTGCTGCAGTAGAGCTGCAAAGGGATTTTCGGTGTCTCCAACGTTGGACATTGTTGCGACCTGCATGGTTTTGAATGATTGAACTTAACATTAGTATTTGTTTCTAGAATATATACTATTAGAAATTTCTAAATTTTCTGCTACCTGTCACTGTGTCACTATGCCAATTAGCACAAAAATCGAGATATCGAATATAGTTATCGACATAGAAAATACTATCAAACAAAAAGTATTTTTTATACTAATTGGAGTATTTTTGTAAGATTCTTTTAAAATTGTCGTTTTTTATTTTTTATTTTTGGCGAAGTTCCAAATTAAAATTTCAAGGCGACAAAAGATTTGTAAAATTTTTTATGCAGTTAGTTGAAGTTTTAATGTATGTATAAATAATAGAGATGATTTTTCTCAATGAATGGCTTAAAAATTGTAAATTTAAAATATTTAATTGTAAGTTTTATATAACAAAACTCATATAATTTTGCAAGACACAATGTTTATATATCATTAATGCTTAAGTACATAAATAGGTATACAAGACTAAGAACGATTTTACATTAAAGTGACTTCAACCACATATAAAATTATTAATTAATTATTTATGTCATTCAAACATTAAATTTTCATCAAAGGCTGACTTCCGCAATTAAAAACAAAAAATAAGTAAATAAAAAAAAAAAACAAATACTACATAATACAGTAAATGCACTCAAATAACCTCTATCTATTATCAGCATTCATTTAATTGTTAAGTCATAAAGAAACGAATTGAACAAATTAGTCCCCGGTAACATTTAAATAATTAAATATGATGTCGAGTATTCAATAAAATTGGCACAAATCAAAATATAGCTAAAGGAAGGGCGCAGGTGTATGCACTTAAAAAATGCAAGTGTGCATGTGTGTATACATATATGTGTGTGTGGCTAAATCCAAAGCCAATTAAGACAATCAATTGTCGAAAAGCCACCCACTGCAAATTATATGTGACTAACGGCGCCTGGCACTCAACATTGCAAGTAAATCGTTGCTTCCTACCCCGTTGAGCGTTTGCTATTAATATAATAAAAACAATTGACTGACTAACGGCTACCCTAAGCCCCGTGACGAGCGTATTAAGTATTTGCCTGACACACATGCACACATACATACACAGATTACACACACACATACCCACTTGCGTTAGGCCACGTATGTCTTTAGCTTTACTTGTGTGCTGTTGCTGTGCTTCTTCTTCCAAAAAACTCAGGTAAAAATTGGAGTGCTTATTGTTGAAGCGCTTCAACATTTAACGGGCCGAAGTTATCGATAACTTGAAAGAGCTTTATTGGATTAGCTTTGATTTAATCTAATTGGATTAGCTTTAGTTGGACTAGCTTTAATATGAATATGCTAAATCATGATAGATAGACAGACGGACGAATAAGCATAGAGAGACAAAAAGAAAAACAGACATCTGAAACAAAGCTAGGTAGATCAACTGGACTAGTAATGCTAAATTCCTTTTGGTGGCAACCACACCCACATTTGCCTGTTACATACACTTGAGCAAAGCCAATATACCCTCAAGACTCCACTTGCAATGGGAAACAAAAAGACTTCGTGTATCGCTAAATCGGCTTCTGATCAACAAAAGTAAACATTTCGAAGTTCGTTGATTTGGTCGTTTGCTGATTTTCTTTTTGTATCAGTCGGTGCTGCATTTCCAAACGGTAAACACGCGTGTAGCCGGAAAAAAAAAAAACAAATAAATTAAAATCGTAACTAAAGCGTTTTGTGATAAAAAAAATTACCTCTGCCCAATTAAATAAAAATCATTCAATCATAAGTTGAAATTTGACAAAACATTTGATAAAATTTGTAAAAAGTTTTAGTTATTTCTCTTTGAAAATTATTTATACTATTTTTTAAAACTTCAGTTGAGCATTAGATTAAAAGAATTCATTTAAAAGCTTAAATTATTCCTTTATAATGTGTTAAATCAACAATAATTTTAAAAATATTTCATACAATTTATTCTATTATTATTATTTATTATTATTATTATTTAAATAAATACATTTTGAAAGAATGCCTTTATTAATTTGGGCCAAGTTCGTTTCGTAATTAATGTGTAATAAATTCAATATATTGTAATTTGAACAATAATACCACTATTCGTACCACTGTGCATATATTGACTTATTGGATTTAAATTAAGTTGAAATGAAAAATGGGAAACTTTGGGCGACTTCAACGATTTGAATGAAAGCAGAAAATATAAAACGTGTAGATGACCAACAAATATTTTTGTATGATATAAATCAAATCTAATTAAAAAGTGAATTTGTAAAATATAGCTGGAATAAAAACAATGATGTATAAATATTTATGTGCAAAAATAAAAGTATAGATAAAAATATAGATTAAAAAGTTATAATGTGAGGGCTGACATGCCGTGTGCGTGATAATGTTAAAAATGTTAAAACAAACAAACGCAATATACATACAATGATTATTATTGCCATAATCGATTCTATAATCTCTGTACTTATCAGGCATGCATGCTTAACAATAAAATGTCATTAACCATTTCTTTACTTCGATTGCTCCGCCAGCCATGAACACAGTGCGTATACGCCCTCTGAAGCCGGCGCTGCAGACGATTGCAGTGGAGGAGCTGAACGAGGTGCCGCAGCGGGTCATCGACGATGTGGAGACGCTGAGAGATTGGGTGCTGAAGCAGCCGCATTTGCGCGGCTGCACAGAGCATCAGTTCCTGCTGGCCTTTCTGCGCGGCACCAAATTCAGCCTGGAACGTGCCAAGCTCAAATACGATCGCTTCTATACGCTGCAGGCCTCCATACCGGAGGTGTTTAATGAGCGACGCTTGGCCACAGATCCATTGACCTTGGACATTGTGCGCTCGGGGTGGGCATGCATCAATATCTATATCAGTGTACATATATATCTATACATATTATCAACATGATCCTTAGCATCCTGCTGCGTGTTCCCCAGCATGAGGAGGACGCAGGTCCTTGTGTGACCATCATACGCGCTGGCAGCTACGACACGAGCAAATACAAGTTTCAGGACATTATTCGCGTTGGCTCCATGTTCGGTGAGATAATGATGTTTGAGGATGAGAATGCCACAATTTCGGGCTATGTCGAAATCATGGACATGAAGGGCATCACGGGCACACACCTGTTCGCCCTGCAGCCGGAGCTGCTGCGCAAGTTCTCGACCTATGCCGATGAGGCGATGCCCACACGGCAGAAGGCCATCCACTTCATCAATGTGCCGCCAGCGTTTGAGGCTGGCTTCAATACGCTCAAGTCCTTCTTTCCCGCCAAGATCAAGAGCCGAGTGAGCTAATCTCTTCTATACTCTCCCTATATATATATCCCAATATATATATTTATTTTATTTGATTAGATTTCTGTGAGTTCCCAGCCAGATGCCATTTTCAAATTAGTTTCGCCCGATTATTTGCCCGTGGAATATGGCGGCACCCATGGCGTTATGGCGGACATCAGCCACAGCATGGAGTCAATGCTCTCTGCATATGCACAATATTTTCTGGATTCCCAGCACTTTGGCTGCGATGAGAAGTTGCGCGAGTTGGACAACCGCCCACAGAAAAAAAGCTCCACGTTCGGTGCAGTCGGCTCATTTCGTAAGCTGCAAATCGATTAGATCTTGGCCAATCAACCATATAAATGGACTAAGTTAGCTTTACAAGTGGACTTTACAAGTTGAAATCTTTGATTCTGCTGGGCAATGTCAATCTTATCGCATAATCATATTATAAATAAATTGTCCTAATTTGGATTGATGTTGAATCATACTTTAATCCTCTATTGAAAGTGTCAAAGTTTTTTTTTAAGGATAATTAAATAGGAATTAGAGAAAAAAAATAATTTATGGAAAGTTCAATTTTGCAGTTTCATCCCCTAAAAATATTCTTTTGAATTAGCAAAAATGAAGTATCCAAAATTGGTAAAAGTTCTGCAAAAAAAAAAAAAACAAAAAATTTTGTTTTATGGATCTTTGAAGAGTTTTCAAAGATCTTTAATCAGCTTTGGAGCTAACTTAATTTCATTGAGTCAAAGAATAAGCTATACACATATGTATTTTCACATATGCTTCATGAAGTTTTCAATTGCGACTCTCATAAATCTTAAGATTTCTCCACTTTGCCTAAAAAGTTACTAGTTTACAGAAAAGTTTTGCACTTAATTGGAAATATATATTTATGGCATTAGCTGTGCCAGACCGAAAACAAATTTGTAAAGCTCGTACGTGGGCAATAAAATATTAATAATATTTTTAATAAGTTCTGGCTTTAGTGCTAAATTTACTAATTTAAAATTTAAAAATTGTTTATTTTTGGTGTTTTTAATGTTTGGTTTATTTTTTATAGTTTTGAATTTGATATCATTTTTCTCATTGAGCCATTGATTTGATGTTAGATTTGATAATGTCTCTCTCGAAATGTGGGAATCGTGTGAGTGTGTGTGTGTTTGTGTTTGTGTATAAGTGTGTGAGTCCCCCTAAGTCGTAGTTAATCCGATGATCAATAATAAATATACATAGATTTGCACTAGTTTTGAGTTTCTGCAACTACTCGCACATTATAGGTTAGGATGCGTTTGTCCACTACTCGTGAAGTACTCGGTGCCGCCTTTGATGCTTCAAACTTCGCTGACGGTGCGTGAGCTGTTCTTGCGCGGGGGAGTTGGGCTGGGCGGCGGACTGAAGTCTGTTTCCGTCTCATTGTAATTGTAGCGGCTGTCCGATGGCGACAGCGAGCGATACGTGCGCGGCGACTGCCTGTACGAGTCGCGGCGTGGGCGGCCCCAGCTGCCGCTGTGTCGCCTGTGGCGATCCGTGCCGCGCTCGTCATCATCATCGTCGTAGTAGTCATCATCATCGCTGTAGTCGTCTCGGTCGTCGCGTTGCGGCGAATAGCGATCCCGGGACGACGACGTCGGCGGCGGCGAGCGCATGCGGCCGAGCGGAGGCGGGCGTGCACCGCCAGCAACCACTGGTGGTGGCAAGAATGGCGGCAGCCCCATGAACGGCGAGAAGGGCGCCGGCAGGAATGGCAGTGGGTTGGGCATGTTGAGCAGCCCCGGCGAGCCCGGCAAGGGCAGCGGCAATGGCACCGGCGATGGAGCGTTTGCCTGCTCCGGCGCGCCCAGTCCACCATTGGTGGCCAATACATCCGCCGCCACATCGCCCACTCCGCTGGCCATGGCTGTCATCTGACGCCGATAGCCGGCGGCTTCAGCCTGCGCCTCCTCCCGCCGCCGATCGGCCTGACGCGCCGCCAGCCACGATTCGTGTGCACGATTCTCCAGCGTGCCCATCTGCGCCTTGTGGGAGGCAATCTGCGCCTCAATCTCGGCCCGCAGCTCATCGTTTTGAGATCTGGCAATTGTTGTTGTTATAGATACGCATAAATGTTTGTATATCAACTGACTTTCACTTACTTCAACAGCTGAATTTCGTTCTTCATCAGCGTTAGCGTCTCCACAGTGCTGGCATTTTCGCCCTGGTGCTGCAACCACTTGGACTCCTGCAAACTGAGCTCTCTGCAAAGGCAAAAGTTACGATTATTTTGAGGTTGAATACAAAAGTTTAGGCAAAAATTTAAAGTCTTAGGATAGTATGAACAATAGATCTCTAGTTGATCCATATGCCGTGGTCATTTAAGAGCATTAAGTACACAAAGATAACTCATATCTAAACAAAAACTAAAGTTTTTCCAAGCAATACTTTGCCTAGCTTAAGCTCCACTAAGTGATCTTAAATGGCACCCACTTTTGCAGTTGCGTTTCCTTCTCCCGGAAGTAGCCAGAGAGCACTTCGAGGCGTGTTTGCGCCTCCAGCTTGTCGCGTTCGGACTGATTGAAGTCCTGTTTGAGCTGCTCCACGTCTGCGCTGGATGCCTCCAGCTGGCTCTCGAGCCGCGCCTTGTTCTCCATCTCCTGCTCCAATTTGGTCTGTAGCGCTTTGAACTTCTGCTGCAGCGCATTGAGTTCGCCACGCAATTTGGCCGTTGATATTAGCTCCTTGACATTGGCGTTGCCATCCTTCTTGATCGACTTCAAGCACTCTTCCAGCGCCTCGATTTTGGCCAGGCTAGTCTGCAGTTCACTATGCTCCTTATCGTATTTGGCATTCAGTTCCATTATCTGTTTCTGCAGCCGCTGCATCTCAAAGTTACGCGCCTCCAGAGCCTTGGCCAGCTCCAGTTGGGATTCCACCTGGATTTCCTCAAGCCGTGTCTGCAGCTTGGACTTCTCCATTTCCAGCTCGTAGTTATCCTGCTGCAGCGACTTCATTTCGCTGTTCAAGCGTGTCGTGGATTCCGTATACGAATATTGCAATTCGCTGTTCTCGCGACTCTTCTCAGCCAAGCTGGCATTGATGTCAATGATGATCTCTGTGGGGAACAAATGTGGCAAATGATTTAGTCGATGTTAAATGAAACTGATGTTAACTCACTTTCTTGATCGTTAAGCTGTCGCTGCAGCTCATCGACGGTGTTCATGAAAGCCTCATCGCCATTCTGGCTATTCAAAACCTCGGACAGCATTTTATTCAACTCCAAGCCAGCTTCGGCTGCATTATCCAAATCCTAGTTAGGCATATTGATATATTATTATTTATATAGAATTATATTTTGAGAGACTTACCTTCTCCAGGGAGCTAACCTGCTCCTGCAGTTGCGCCTTCTCATAGAGTTCCGCTTCGAGTTGTTTCTTCAAAGCCGCCACCATATCATTTGATCCAAAGGAGTTATCCTCAATGCTGGACAGTTTGGTGCGCGTCGTCATCAGATCGTGCTTTATGATGAGGTTCTCCTTGTGTGCCGCCAACAAACTGCGCTCCAGATGATTCAGCTTGGACAGCAGCGCGCCCTCCTGGCTGCTGTTGCAGAAACAATAGTAGGTGAACAGGAAGAACAGCGACGAGGCAGCCGCGATGACCACGCAAAGCAACAACAGGCTGTGGTCCAGCACTTTCGCGGCCAACACCTCCACAAAGTTGTCCAGGCTAACGGAGGCATGGCAGTTGGAGTCCGAAGGACGCGTGCAATAGCCCTCAGATAAGGAATCTTCTATAGGAATATAGATTAGAAATTACAATTAAATTATAAATGAATTGTAAATTTAATGTAGAGTTTTAATAAAGTATACAGTAATATATTCGAATATAAATTCTATAAAAATATTAATAAATTAATTTGATAATTATTATAATTTATATAGTTATATAGAAATTACTTTGGTGCGAACCTTGGGTTATATTAAAATCTTGCATAGACAAGAACATTGCTGAACTGTATTTATTCTATATATATTTATATTGAGCCAAAAATATAATATATGAAATATTGTATACAAATTAATATAAATTTTCAAGTTTCTTTATTTGTTGAGTTGTTGACTGATTTAAAAGTGTTTTAAATGTCAAACCCGGAATGGTTCAGTGAAACTTGTAAAAAAAAAAAAAACCAAACATGTTTCGGCTATTTCTTCCAAATTTTGTTATAAAATATTATTGTTTATCTAAAATATCTATCATGTACTTGTGGGACTTACCCTTTGAAGTTGGCGCATCTGGATAAAGCAAGCGATGCAGCTCATCGCTGCCCGTTAGCGACTCGGTCTTGGGTTCATTGTGATGTTCGTTGGATATGAATGAGTTGACAGTATTCATAATGGTGCCAAATAGCCCCACTCCGGGTGCAGCCTCTTCTTTGGGCGTCTCGGCGGGCACTGCCGGCAGGCCCATTGGCTCCACCGAACCAGTTGCAACTGCTGGCGCTGCAGTTGGCTCCGCCTGATACACAGCATCATAGGGATTATCGAATGCGCTTGCAGATGGCGTGGTGTGCTGTACGTGCTCCTGTTGCCGTTGCTGTTGCTTTTGCTTCTCGCGCTGACGTTTCAGCTCCTCCTGCAGTTCTCGCTGTTGCTGTTCTCGCTCCTGCTGCAACTGTTGGCGCTGTTGTTCTTGTTTTCGCAACTGTTCCTTTCGCTGTTCCTCCACCTGCAGTCGCAGCTTCTCCTGCTCCTCCTGCTGCTCTTTTAACTTCTGTTGTCGTTGTGCTTCCTCCCTTTGTCGTTCTTCCTCCTCCTTTTGTCTCAATTTTTCATACTCCTCTTCCTCCTGTTTCTGCTGCCGCAGTTGCTCCTCCTTCTGCAGTTGTTGCTGCTGCTCTTTCTGTAGCTTTTCCTGTTCGTTTTGTTTGCTTTCCTGTTGCTCTTCTACCTCTTTCTGCTGTTGCTGTGGCGGTTGCTGCTGTGGTTGTTGCTGCTGCTGTTCCTGTGGTGGTTGTTGTTGCTGAGGCTGTTGTTGTTGCTGTTGCTGCAGCTGCTTGTAGTATTCGTTTGGGTTATTTAAATGCTGCTGGTTGAATAATGATGGCAAAATGGGCGCTACTGCTGGCTGCTCATTAGAGCTGGCCGTTGAGCTGACCTCATCGACTGCTGCTTGTGGCACTGCAGGAGTCACAATCTCTTGTGCCTTTAGCTGTGCTCCTTCTGCATCGATTTTTCCTTGCTGCTGAGCTGCTTCATTGGGCTCAATGACATCTTCCACCTTTGGTGCAGTTGCTGCCTTGACATCCACTTTAACATCTTCTTTCCCACTTGCCTGAGCTGATTTAGCATCTGGTTGTGGCTCTCGCAGCTGTTCCGCTTTGATTTCTCCTCCCAGCAAGATGTCGCTGCTATTTACTTTTGCTGCATCTTCCAATTGCTCCACTATTTCAATCGTCTGCTCAGTTGTTGCTTTAGTTACAGGTTCTGTTTGGCTGGGTAAGGCATCAGCGGTGACTTTTTCCTGAGTGTTTGGTTCAATGATTTGTAAATTCACATTGTTATTATCAATTTTACTGGCTTCTGAGGCAGACTGAATTTCTAGATCTTTTTCTTTCTGTCCCAACCCTTCAGCTGCTTTAGCTCGTGCCTCTTCCTGCAGCTGCGCCTGTTCGGGTAGTGCGCTCACGTTGCGCGTTTCTACAAGCAGCGGAGCCTCGATTGACTTGGCAGCAATTCCTGGCTGAGCTTGGTCACCTTGTGGATGCTTATCAGCTTCATTGACTCCCTTTGCTAGCTCAGCGCTCGCTTCAATTGCAGCTGGACTTGCTTTCGTTGCAGTTGTTGTTGCCTCAGCAGTTGCTTTGCTCTGTACTTTCGAGTTGTCTTGATTGTCGTTGACTTTGCTGTCCAGCGTCGCCTCGTTGTCGTTGTCTTCGTCGTCGTTCAAACTCTCTTCGTCGTCTTCGTAGTCGAATTCGTCGTCGCTTGTCGTGAGATCCTCTGCCAACTCAGCATTGTTGCTCTGGGTTGCCGTTTTGACTTCATCCGCTTGGGAAGCATTCTGGTTTCGTTCCGTTAGGCCGGGCACAGCCTCAAGCGGCAGTTCCGTACCATCAACCAGCAGTAAGTTGGGCTGCACAGGGGTTATGGGTGAAGGCACTTCATTGCTGCCGCTGGTGCTCTGCTCCTGCTCCGTCAGAATGGACAGCTTGAGCGTGTCCAGTGGTGAAGTGGTTGTTGTTGCTATATCTTCACTTGTTTCGGAAGCATTGAGCACTGACTGCACCGGATGCCCTTCTTCCAGCTTCTGCTGTGGTTCCTGCTCTGCCTGAGCCTTACTGGGAATGGAAACTGCTTCTGGAGCGACGGGTGTTCCTGCTGGAGCGACGAGCGTTGCCACTGGAGCGACAGGCGTTGCCACTGGAGGGACGGGCGTTGCCACTGGAGCGACGGGCGTTGCTTCTGCTGCTGCTGGTGGTTTGGGTGGCCAAACCACAGGCACTTCATGTTTGAGGTCCCCATCTTTGATCAGTATTTTGTTCTCCATGATGTAGTTCTTGTTGGCATAACCTCGACGTCCATTGATCTCAACGCCCCACAGCTCAGGCTCGCTGCCGGCACTTTTGGACATGATGCGAACCGGTGAATGAGTCTTGAATGACAGCATTCCATTCCCTCCAGATGCATAAGTGATCTTAGCACTACCTAATGAGATGATCTCTGTTCGCGTTCGAGGAATATAAAAGTACAACAATTGATGAAATATAAACTAGAAAATGGGTCAGGGTTCAATGAGTTACACTGATTTTAGCATTTATCAATTTTAGATAAAGTTTTTCTCTCTGCGCATACTTTACTTACGTTCACATTTTTCGTCAGCGCACAGTCTTTTGTCGGACAAAGCCCACGTCGTTGGAAGACTTGAAAGGGAAAGTGTTAAGGCGATGGCCAAGTAGAGGGGCAAGTCACTCCACAGCGTCTTGATAGGGGCATTTGCGTTTGTTGGCCGCATTTTGCATTGTTTTCTATTTCTGCACTGTTTACAATTCAATTAGACTAATCCGCGGCCTTAATTGTAGTTTGGTTTGTGTGCAAAACTTTTTTTGTGTATAAAAAATTTCTTCACATTAGCTGAGTTGGCTTTTCGTCATAACAGCTGCGTTTCGATGTTGCCACACTGTTATAAATAAATCCATATAATCTCCCAATATAAATACTAAAGTGTTCTAGAATTACTTCTTTGTGAATCCACCTTACTTTTGGTATTTTAAAATAAATAACACACTGTGTGTATTTTGTCATATACTTGCAGCGACCACATTGCATAGTCTCTGGCATAGCTACATTTTAAACGCTTTAGTCTACTTTTTGTAAACCGAATGTGCAAAAATGAAACGCGCTTAATTGTGTACGCGATAGTTAAGCAAATAATAAAGGACATTTTCAAACAAAAAGGTTTTTTTTCGTCATCAATGCTTTCATTTCGTGTTGTGGTTCTAAATACAAGATATATGGCGCGTGCCGTGTGCTGGTCTTAAAAGTGAAATTTCATTACTTTAAAGTTATCACACAAGTTTATTTATTTTCGCAAATATCAATAGTTTCAATATTTTCGTTTTCATGTGCATAAAATCGGAATGTTGGGAGGGGAGGGCTACGCAAAAAGAGCGCGATATAAAGTGCGCTGCCAGATGTGCTGTTTCAAAATTATGGCTTTGTCTTTTGAACAAAGGCTTACTGAATATCATATTCAGAATTTACTAACAAATGCAAAATATTTGTATTTATAAGAAATATAATTTCGTGTAAAATTCGCTATGATAAGAAATAAAAGTGCGCTTTTGTCGCTCTGGCAACGCTGTGCGCGCTGTCAAAGATTAGATCTGTGCGCGTGCCGTGCTTGGTGCGTTAAGTGTAGATGCGCGACAAAATATAACCGAAGTATCTATAAAATTTGAAGAAATGCATAACACACAAATATATGTAGACGTACATAATATTTGATATATTATACCTTATCCCAATGTGAATATATAAGATTATAAATGATTTTAATATTGTGTCGTGATTTACAATGCGCATCACTGTCACCAAGGGAGCCTCCGATGCGAGAGCGAGAACGAGAGCGAGAGAGGAGAGCAGTGTCAGTGCGTGTTCCTGCTGCTCATTATTTTCGATTTCTACCTTTTGCATTTTAAACGTCTTTGTGATCGGTTGTTGTTGGTTGTTGTTCGGATGCGATTTAGTTACTTTGTATGTTTAATTTTCTCGTCAATTTAATAGCACGCCTCGACTGAAATGTATATTGTGTAACAAATCAAAATATCTGTGCACAAGAATGGGCCAATAAAAATATATGTATATTTATAAATCAGCTATGGTTAAAAAATGTGCAAAGTAAAGGCAACTAAATGCCAAAGTGTAACAAAAACAATAAAATGTGGAGTGCATAGCGCCTAAAGCAAAGCAAAAGTTAGCCCCCATTGAATGCAAAAATAAAAAAATATACCATTGCGCCCAAAATTCTATGCACTGAAGTTAAATGTAATAAAATCCTTTGTTCATATACAAATGCCAGCAACAATGAAGTTTTTTTTTTTTTATAAAGTTCACTCTCCAGTGAGAGAGTGCGTGAAAGAGAGAGAATGTTGGAGTGAATGAGGGAGAGATATAGAATGTGACGTAATTTATATTTATTCTAAACAAATACTCAACTCAAATTGCCAAAAAGTAAAACAAAAAATAGAAATAACATCAAGAGCGTGCGCGATTGTCCGTCCCTCTTGACAGTTTGTAATTACCAATTGCAATTGGCTTTTAATTTGAATTTTGCATGCAACAGGGCGCGTGTTACTCGCACGCACACACACATACACGACAAAACGTCTCATGAGAGAAAGGCAGGCTGAGTGGTAAACAAAAATACAAAATGTGCATGGGGAAAACGGATAGCAACAATAACAACGGCAATGGCATGGAATTAATGTAGAAAAAAAGAAAACAAGAATATAGCGGCAGAGCTGTCGAACCTACACAGTCGCCCTACTGCCTGCCTTCCTCCACCCACTGTTTTCGCTCGCAAATGTGAAACAAAAGCAACAAAACAAAAACAATAACAACAATTAGGTAATGTTTTTACGGCATTCTCTTTTGCGTCGTCGTTTCGTTGTTTGACAGAGAGCAAGAGCGAGAGAGAGAGAACGAAAGAGAACGCAACAGCAAGAGAGCAACGGGCGCTCATTTCAATGCCGCAGATTTTTTTTTTTTTGTTTGACTTTTGTTTTGAAACCATTTTTACATGGAAAATTTTGTGTGTGCGTTTTTTAGAGAGGAAAATTTTGTGTTTGTAAATGTTCTGATTAGAATGAAACGTTGTGCTGCTGATATGTGAATTGTAATGTATGTATGTATGTATATAAAAAGTTTATTTTACCAATTTTATTTACAGTGCTGACCAAGTATATACGTACACATACAAGTGAATGCACATACACACGCATATGTATGTATATATTCTAAATTTTATTTTGTTGACCAATTGCATTTGAAATTTCCGTAAAAATGTAAATGTTTCAACCAAAGATACCCAACGAAATTGTTTGTAAAAATAAAAAGGAAAAACTTCACTAACAAAAGAAATCAACAAAAAAAAGGAACATTCGAATTGAAACAGAAAACATAAAGAAAGCAAATTAGTTTAGTATCATGTTGAATAAAATTGATGAAAATGTCGCGCCAAATGCAACATTAACATCAACGTCAACAACAACAACAGCTACAGAAACAATAACAACAACAGCAATGGCCCCCACAGAAACAACTGGCAATGGAACGGAGCCAACAATTTCAACGCACCTTGCAAACGCGACGGCAACAATAGAACCAACAACAGGAGCAGCAGCAGCAGCAGCGACGGCATCAGCATCAGCATCGACAAGTGCAACGGAACAAGAAACAATCGATGTAGTTGTTGTTGATACCGCTGCAGCCGACGCCGTTGCCGTTGCCGTTGCAGCTGTTGAGGGTCAAGCAACAGCAACAATGACAGTGACAGCCAACAATACATCGACGCCATTGCCGCTGTCAGCTGCGACAGCGCACACAGAATTAGCAACAACAGCTGATGCCTCACACGCTGCTTCTGCCGCTGCCTCTGCTGCTGCCCCAAGCACTGCCAGCGCAGTTGGCGTTGCGAACGAATCGCAAACAGTGACAGAGCCAGCATTCGATGTTCAGATGCGTACGCAGCAGCAACAGAAAATAAGAATTTATCACGGCGCCAAACAGAGCGCCGTGTGGCGAACCGATTCGCTTGCATCCAATTCCAGCTCGAACAAAAGCGATGCCGGATCGATCGAGGCTATTGGCATGGGCGTGGGCATGGGCAGAAGCAGTTACAGCGGCACCGGCAGCGGCGGCTATGCCACAGCGCCCAGTCTACTGCAGCGGAAATTCTCGGACAGCTCATTTAGTGCATCAGCGATGCCGCGTCGCGTCTCATTCCCGGAAAGTGATAAGGAGCTTGTTACTGGATATCTCGAGCCGGCCAATCCGTGGGAAAAATGTAAGTCTTTCCATCAATCGTAGTGAAA
Source organism: Drosophila navojoa (assembly GCF_054131105.1). Taxonomy (NCBI): domain Eukaryota; kingdom Metazoa; phylum Arthropoda; class Insecta; order Diptera; family Drosophilidae; genus Drosophila; species Drosophila navojoa. The sequence goes on along the minus strand of NC_142891.1, from coordinate 24,451,457 downwards.
ATTCTATTTGACTCATTTCTCAGGATTTATAATGTCATATTTTATTATATGCAAAGTTTGTATTACAAACTGCTTGGAAATATTAACTGGAGTGATATGATTTGGTTTTTATTAGCAAAATTTCTTTGATCGTAAGAATTTTTTTGCACGTTTTCATGTGTGATTTTTTTTAGGAGAAGTTTTCAAAGATACAAAAATAATCATCGAAGTATATTGTTTGCAAATATGTTATGTTGAAATTTTCTTTGAAAATTATTTTAAAACTATAATTATCATAGTATATTACGTAACGAATATTATACAGCTTATTTGATCCATTAAAAATAATAATAGTAACCAATAATAATAATTACAATAATTAATAATAAAATTTATTGGCTCTGCAAAAATATATGTATGTATGTATGTGTATATTTAAAGTTATAGTCTTGATTTCAATTGTATTAAATAATGCAACACGGGGTTTATTTCAAATGTATAGAAATTCCTTATAATCAGTAGTTAATTCGATTGGCACTTGTCTTAATTACTTTGCTTCCGATTTGCATATATAGATAAAGGTGGTATAGTACGTGATAGGATAGGCAAGTTCGCTAGGTCTTTATAGGCTATGCTCAGTTGGCGGATACTTCGACGTTACTTCACTTCACTTATTATGCGAGAACTTGTGCAAACACGGAAGTTAAACTTGAGACACATTTCGTAAATTACACTTCCTGTGATTTAATTCAATTAAACCGATTAATTTGCAAGTAGAAATGAATGAAATGCATTGAGAAACTAAGGCAAAGCAAGAAAACCATAACACGAATATAAATAATATGCAGGAAAGAGACAGCACAAGCAGTACGCGTGCGAAAAGGATTCAGTGAGGCATTCAAGCAGAGACTGCAATTGATCATGCTGCCCGTAAGTGCGCAAAGCACGAACACACAAATAAGAACTATATGACAGAGTGAGAGTAAAGGAGATAGAGGGATAGAATGAAGTGGGGCCACGAAGAAACAGAACAGAAGAACGAACGATGTGTGGGTGGCTGCCAAACCCCACAAGAGAAGAGAGAGTGAGAAAAAGAAACGAAGCCAATTCAATGAAGTGCGCACAAATATTTATGCAGTTTGCTTTAAGTGAATGTCTGAATGGCGCTGCACTCGAAATAACGGAACGCAATAAATGGCGATGATGACGTTTGTTGCCAAGCGCATTTCATTTTGATGTTTCTTCTTGTGTTGCGCTCTCTTTCTTACACAGTTGCCCAGTGGCGAAGTGATGCGCACAATTCAATCATAGTGCGAGTTGTTGACAGTTGACACTTGCGTGCGTGCCTGCTGGTGGGCGGGCGACAGCGACGGCGACGACGCTGATGATGATGGTGATGACGAGGTTGCCACTGTTTTGTGCAGTCTTGCAATTTAATTTTTGTGCACATGTGTGTGTGTGCGCGTGCATGTGTGCACAAACAATATACAACGGTGTGCGTGCCAATGCATTAGAGTAGATTGATTTTTTGTGCTCTACAGATATTAATAAGTACATATGCATATGTGCAAACATATGCATAGCTTGGGGGATTTCCAGGTTTTATAGAGCCAAATTATTGTTCAGGTAGTTGCAATTTGAAAAAGTTTTAACTTAAAAGCAGCTTGCTAAATATTACGTATACGCTTTAAAAATATCGCATATATGAAAAAAGAAAAATAAAATATATAACAATTAAATAAAAATTTATAAAAATATATATAGAAACGGAATAAAAATGTATATGCCTAAAAGTTTAACAAAAAGCATATATTTGCTTTAAAATGCATGTTATAAAAGATGTAAAAAGAATAAAAACACGGAAGTAAGCTTCACTTCTAAATGCATAAAATATAAATATATATATATATTAATATTAACAATATAAAAGCTTTCACTCGTTTTGTTATGATAATTGTTGAAATCTTATTGACTATATTCTAGTTTGCAAATAGAATTGTATCTGGTATCTTTAAATAGTTCAATGTTTGCCAATTGAAGAATCTGTATTTATCTGGAATACCCTATTTAAACAATAGCCGTTAGGTCTGTAGCCATTCCTATTGGCATTGCCTATTGGTGATTGGTTTGCCTTTGATTTTGCTATTTGCTTTATTCGTATTAGTTTCTGTTTTTTTTTGTTTTTTGCCTAGTTAGCGATAAAGATGAACAACAGCAGAATCACTGATAAGATATGAGTTTTGTGCGATTCGTGAGATTCTACGAGTCGGCTTTTGGGCCTCGGATCGGTTACGGTTTAGATTTGCGCTCACTTCATAAAGCTCACCATTTTGATTTTGTTGTTCTCTTTCTGTCTTTTCGCTCATTTACTCATTCCCTCGTTTTCTACGTAGTCGCTTTTTACCGGCTCCATTTGCTGTAGGCTTACTTTTCTGTGTCTGCCATTTGTCTGCTATCTGTTTTCTCACCGCAAATGCTATAAATTGTAGAAACGATTACGATTTGTTCAGCGTGTTTGTTTCTACACATATACATGTACATATATGTATATACCTAGCTACCTTTATTGAGGTGTATTGTATGTATATTTAGATATAAGTCTGCGTGTAAATACTTTAAATATGCGAGCGTGGACTCTATGTCTTGTTTGTTTGCTTGAATTCGTCTCTTGCCTTTGTTTATATCTTGTTTACTAGATTTGCAGCCGTTTTTTTGTCGTTGTTTTTATTTCTGTTCGCTGTTTTTGTCTTTTTGCCTTTGGTTTGCTTTGTAGGTGTATTAACTCGTACCATGTGATGTCATCCTTGTCTGAAGTAAAAGTTCTTCTGTCGTCACTAGCTCGATTAGGAAATACCCAAGAGCTGTGAAATTTATGGAATAGCTACGGTTATTCTACTTACTTTATGAAATTCGCTATAATTATACATTATATACTGCTTTAATAATGCCTGAAATTGTGCTTAAGACTATACTAAAGAAATATTGTGCTTTAAATTTTTATCATAGAGGTAAGGGCAGATACATGGATTCCATTTGCTTCTGCCACTTACGTTATACCCCATTTCTGACCCCTTTCAATGTAAAGCAATGATAGAGTCTGGCCCTACAATGGACCAATATTGTCAAATGAATACCTGAAACTTTATATATACCTGAAAATTGTTTGTATTGGTTAATACTCTATGCCAATGTTATGTTTACCTTGCTGAGAGCAATTTGATAGGGCAAAGAAAAGCGCAAGAAAGTTGCCAGAGGCTATATAGGTTGGTTAAAAGAATAAAATCAATAAATTTGAATTTGCTTTTAGCTTAATGCAATATTTCCCACGTACATTCATTTATCTTGAATTGTGGACAATAAGTTAAACTTTTGAATTGAGCCTCAAGTGAATGAGTGAATGAAGCGACAGCGTCATCATCATCATCATCATCATCATCATGAAAAAGGCGTGTTTGGGCGTGTCGGTTAGCTGTTAAAACAAAAAGTAAATATTTATATTTATATTTACTGTGTATAAACAGAATAATTGAAGATGTGTGCAGCTCGTAGCAGAGATGGTTGAACAACATTTCAAATTTGGAGAAGCTGTTCAGCTAACCAAATACTTGAAACTATAGATTGTCTTATTTGCATTGCCTAAAATATAGCTGTAGGTATTAGAAATTGGTATTTAATCGAAATGGCATAGCCTGAAACTCATTGATAAGCAAATTTTTCAAGGTGGCAACCCCAAAAATACTTGGATCATAAATGAATGAAATTAATAGAGGGTATTAGGATTTACTTTATATTTTAAATGAACTATATATATAGTAGTTCAAAAACTCTTAGCCTGACAATTAGTAAACTATTTTATTGATTCAATTTCTAATTTTCTAGAAAATATTACCATATGGAGAATTTTCTTCAAACTCTATTTAAAAGAGTCACATTTAAAATAAATCCATAGAAAATAGTTTAAAAGCATTTTGAGGAAATTATTTTACTCTAAATTTATTAAATTTAAAGCAGAAATGCAAATTCAGCGTTTTGCTGAATACACATAAGTGCGCACATTTATAAATGCGAATGCATATATACATAGAAATATATAAAAATATATATCTTTGTGTGTTTGTGTATATTTGTCTGTAAGCACCCAAAGTACTAATGAAAGATGATAAAAATGTCACGAGCTCGATTAATGCACATTTCGATGTAATTAATTAATGCAATTCCAGCAAAGCAAAGCAAAAGCAAAGCAAACTAAAGCAAAACAAGGAAGAGAGCGAGCATAAAGCAAATCGACAAAGAACAAAACAAACAAACACAAAGAAAAACAAGTAAAGGCGTTATAGATGGCTGTAAACAACTGCATAATACTCGTCCAAGGTTACAATGAAACTTCTGTTATAGAAGAAGGAAAAAAGAATACTCTTTGATTTGCTATTTAGAGCTCTGATTATAAAGCATGCTATAAATATATATAAAGCTGCTTGTAAAGCTATTTATGATATAGATATTTGAGTTTTGATAGGCCTCTAGAGTGTGTGAGTGGGTGTATATTTCATAGACGAACTCTAGGGTAACTGCTTAAAAACGAAACTAGTCTATAAATATCTATATAAGAGAGATACCATTCCCTTACCTTCAAATTGTTATATATTTATTACTCCAAGCCTCGGGCTTTAATAGGATTTATCTATGATTTTTTTTTTCAAGAGTATATAGTAAGAATGAGGATTTCCACTTCTTTTAGTTTATATTGAAAGTTCCTATTCCTAATCTTAAATTTTAGTTAATGAATTTATTTAACCAATATACGCTCTTTTCTCGCTTTATGAACGAGCATAACCATAGCAAATATGAATGTTAATTTTAACATTTAGCAAAAATGTCACTTGTTGCGGAAATAATTCCACTCTCTCTATAACTAATACGCCAAAGAAAACAAAAATAAGAATGAGAATGAGAAAAACACATTGGAATTAATTATATTAAGTCCATAATTTCTCATTATTTTGTTGTATTTGAGCTATTTATCTGGTCATACATCATTTGTTTCGTGTGCCGTTGTCTTCGAATTTGTTCTTTAACAATGATAAACGATCCCCAATTCCGTTGTGCATCGGCACTCCAGCTGATTACCAACTGCTTACGTAGAAAAAGGTAAAAGAAGACCATATATACATAGAAATATATAGAATAACCGCGATAACAATTGTTTTGTACCCAATTTATTTTCACTTAGCCCAAGTTTTGCATAACGAATGAGGGCTGTAAATACAATCAGTTTTTTTTTTTTAGGAGGCTCGGGGCATACAACATACAAATTATGTTGTTAATTTGATAAGGAAAAGTTCAATTTATTAAGTTTTGAATATATCCAGGACATAAACAGTGAAAAGCCTTTAGGCTTAGATAAATCAATGATAGACAATGCCCATAAATATTATATGCACATACATATGTATATGAGAATGGTTAGATGATGTCATTTTACTACCGTAAACCGTTGAATAGGTTGGCAAAAGCGTACAATAAATATTTCACCTAACTTTAGAACACCTTAGGGCTCTTTAAGTTTAAGATATAGATGCTGAAAGACTAGGACTACTTGTATATATATTAAAAATAGATATCTATATCCTGGTTTAAACTTGAATCAACCAATTCTGTCATCGATGATGTAGAAAGAAGAATGAGACAATCAACATCTTTGTTCTACTTTCAGAACATTTTAGAGTCTGATATTCTCTTGCCGGTAGCAGTTTTTTTTAAAGGACATTTCCTGACGGGAATTTTCTTTCCTAAAGTTTTCTAAACTAAAGATTTATGCACGTCTTAATAGAGCTTCATTAAGGTGTTTTATCGCTTGCTTTAGCTGCGAACTAAAAAAATTATCGACTTGATGCCAATTTTTTGTTTTTTATTTTTATTTTATTCAAATAATGCTATAGCTACAAATTTTGTCTCTTTGCTTTTGGCAAAGGCCGCAAAAAAAAAAAGAAAAAAAATTAAAACAAACAAATTTTAATAAATCGCAAAAACGTTGAGAACAAGTTTCGAGAGCTAACAAATACGAATTCGAATCGGGCCGAGATATTGTAAATGTTTAGAAAATTATGTTCAGAAAATTAACAGCAATTTAATTGAAACAATTTTTAGCCTGTGTTTTTGTTTTGGCTCTTAGCGTTTGCTGCCTTTTGCTTTTAGGCTTTGGCTTTGCCTTTTGCGTTTGCCCTTTGCCTTTGTCGTTCCCTTTCGAAGGCAGCGCCTGTCGATAGCGCATAAAAATCAATAGAATGATAAAAAATTGAAAAGCATTCAATACGCCAAATGCCACAAACTGCGTGTGGGTTTATATATAAATGCACATATACACATTTACATGCATTTACACACACACACGCATACAACAGCTGCCCGCAGGCACGCGCTGTTTTCTTAGTTTGAACCTTTGGATGAGCTAATTCGCTTTCGATCGATAATTGAATCATTAAATCGGACGATTGAGCTCTAGCCAAGTGTAGCGAAAGGATCCAATAAATAAATATACACATACATATGTTAATATATATGCATATATATATGTATATTTTGCATGTGATTCCTGCTCTATTAAATAATTGTATAAAATCTATTTGTTTGCTCTGTCAACAATTGCAATTTTTCGGAGCAAAAATAGACATGCTATTAAAATAGAAATGAGCACTAAAATACAGTTATATGTGTACTTACTCAACAATAATTTATTTGACATTTATCAGCTATGCACAGTCCAAGTGCTGACTAATAAGAACAAAGCGGAGAAAAAACAAGTAAGAAAGCTCTAGTCGAGACTGCTCGACTACGAGATCCCCTGAACCCTCCAAGCAACTGATATTTCAATAATAATTCATACATTCATACATTTTAACAAAACCATTATACCCTGATTTCCCATTTTCAATGGGTTCAGGGTATAAAAAAAACCCGAATTTTTTGTTGTTTGTATTTTTGTTGTTGGTAGAATCGAATTGAACGTGTGTTTCGAGTCTAATTTCTGATATTCTCATAGTTTATTTACATTTGAAAGCTGTTTACGATACGAATTGCTTTCATCTTGTTTTCATATATTTTGCATTATTTGCTCTATTCGCGTAGGCCCAATTTTCATTTATACTCTGTATTTTGGACTAAACGTAAAGTGGATATGCCAAATATTAAATTCCACTTATGCATTATCGTAGAACGTATTTGTTTATGACAATTTATTTTATTTTTTTCTAATTTGCCCTTTTTATACATATTAATATTAGTATTTGTGCTATCTATTTTTAAATTAGATATATTTTATATATGTATATATTTCATATACATATATTCTCTAAAAATATAAAAAATATAAGGCATTTAATTCTTATTAGCTAAATATACAAAAATAATATTTAAATTTAACACGAAGCATATGATTTATTAAACTAATATTATTTAACGCATGACTAAGTTATAGATAAGCAATTATATTAGTAACTCATTTAATAAAGTGTTAAATTTACTCCTTGATTAACAAAATCTTGCTCAACAATCTATTCAATCTATTTCATGTCTATGAAGAAATTTCATGCATTAGTTGGATAAATATTTATGGAATTGATTAGCATTTCTAGCTAGATCAGTTAATCTTTATATTATTAAATTTCTTTGCTAAGTGAGAAAAGCAATGTTATTTTTGTTCACAAAGTATTTTGCTTATGCTAAAGATTTTTACATTGGCATACAACAACAGCATTAGATTAAGATGTTAAAAACTTGAAATATTGAATAGATATTGCCCAGAATTGGAGTTCCCTAGATTAAATATACATATATAGTATATGTTAATTGGAGCTAGAAATGAACAATTTGTCAGTTGAGCCACTGTAGATTCTCTCTGGACTCCTGAAGCATCATTGCAATATTCCGACCTGTTTTGGTGTATTTAATTACACGAAAACAAAACAAAACAGTACAAACTAATGCCATGTGAAATTGACAAACGTAAACCGCCGGGAGCACTCGAGGCATTCATGGAAATTATTTTATCAGTTGCAAAAAAAAAAAAAAAGTTAAAAAAAAAAGAAATTATTTACAATTAACTGAGAGCACACACATACACACAAAGCGAAATGTCGAAGCCGGACGACACATTGTCTGCCAGCGCAAAATGAAAAAGCTGTATATGGTATACATATACATGCATATATATGTATATAAATATATAAATATGTTAACATACACGTACATACATATATATATATATAATAACGTTTCTGAAGAATTGATGTTTTTAGTGGGCATCCGAGCACTAATGAATCATTTAACAGATGTCCGTCTCGTATGCCACAAGCTATGAAAACTGAGCGGCATGAGACTCATTTTGAACGATTGCCAATAAAGAAAAAAAAAAACAAAAAACAAATATATATGTGTATACATATATATATATATTTTTTTTTTTTTGTTTGAAGAAGATTCTAAGTTAGACAAAACAGAAGAATAAATAAGAGTACTTTTGAGCAAGAGGGGACGAATGAAATATACCCTGCAATTAGGCTAAAGACAAAAGTTTGAATAAGTATAAAAATAATTCAATTGGAATGCCATATGAATTATGTTTTCACTATATATTTTGTTGAGTTAGTCTACGAAAATATTCATAATCTTTATAAGCTATACGAGATATCGTTAAAATGCTTATACAACGGCCAATAAAAAAAAAAATTAACAAATAAATAAAATAAAAATAAAGAAAAAGATTTAATATTATAAGTCAACATTTATATATATATTAGATACAATAAAATATTTATTTAATGAATAAAAGAGTTTAAATTTTAAATATATATAATTATTATAAATTTGTATGTTAATATTATGATATATAGCTATTTATATTTCTAAAATTTATTTATATTATTTATAAAATTGAAAAAAAAATTAGCTAGTATTATTATAATTATACAATATTAATTACTATATATTATTATTATTTTTTTGAAACATTTTTTTCTTATATAAATTATTATTTTTCAAATATATATTTTTATTATATAAAATATATTGTAAAAAAATGTATTATTATTTAGCATTATTATAATTATACAATATTAATTACTATATATTATTATTATTTTTTTTTACATTTTTTCTTATATAAATATTATTTTTTATATAATATTTTATTTATATAAATATAGTAAAAAATTTTAGCATTATTATAATATACACTATTATTACTATTCTTTATTATTTTTTTTTTAATTTTTCAATTAAAACTGAGCAATTTTAAAACATAAAATATAAAGCTGTATACCCCACTTAACTATAGTCATTTCGCACAGGGTATCACAACATTTGTGCGAGCATCTTTGGTGTTGGCATCAAATTTTGTCATTGATTTAAAATGGATCGTTTAATTGCCGGTGCTTTGAGGCTGGCTAATGCAGTGATAGATTAATCTGTTTACATTTCTCAAGAGGAACTAATTTTAGCACAGCTCTGTGCCGTTATGCCTTTCAATGCACTTGGCATTTGGCACAATTCACGTTTATTTGTCGCCTCGAAATGTTTAAATTGCATACGATTTGATACGCCCCCAAAGTCCGAGGATTTGCATTAGCCAATGTGCTATATAAAGAGAAATACATATAGTTTACAACACATATTATATCAAAAGTGGAATATTTACTTTAATTCTATTCAGATTTTGTCAGGCTTCGATTGCGTCCGTCAAATTATCATAAAGTGTATCTAAATTTAGCTGGAAATTACTTGTCTATCCCAATAGCAGACGACAGCAGCAGCCGCAGGTTCGTCCGACTCGCAAATTACAAGTTCACGATTTGGAAATGCCGCAATTTCATTTATCTATATATATTTATTCATGTATGTGTTTTTTTTTTTCTTGACATTTGCGAACAATTTGTCTGCGTCTTACGACTCATCTAGATGATGATGATGACGCTGATGGAGATGATTATAATGCGTTTTGGGTGTTTTGCGGGTAGACACGCACGCGCCATCAGCTTGGCTCTTGGTTTTATTTATGACAAACGCTTGAATGACTTCAAAAATGATGTAGATACCCTCTGGCCAGAGCTACGAGGGGCATGATGCCCTGTGGCAAGAGCTAGAAGAGGCATATGATTGAAGATTTCAGCAAAGAAAGTCAAAGTTTGATACGAATTTAATAGAAATATATATTTGAATTTATTTATAATATATTTCTGCCATGTACAGGGTGTTTTATAGCTGATCAGTTAAACCAGACGTCTCTTGCGATGTATTTGCTTTGAAATTGTCGCATTGCATGACAAACGGAAGAGTCAACAATCTTCTTTGTTTTTATGTATTTTTGATCACAAATTGCGGAATTCGGATCAGCTGCTGATGTAGTGATATACATATATGTATGTATATACATATATATACACATATGTTTATATTAATATATACATTCTATATTGCTAATATATATAAACACTTCCAGCTGTGACGTGTGCGCGCGTGAGCCAAATAGAAAATAGAAATATATTATTTTGTTCACAAGCAATTTAAATAGAAAATAGAAATGTATATATTTTATATTATTCACAAGCAATTTAAATGTATATAAACTTGGTATGCTCAAAGAATTTATGATGTTTGAAACGTAATTGAATATGAAATGAATTATTCGCTAAATATTTCATGGATGATTTATGCACAAAAGTATATTTTGAGATAATCTTATGGGATTTAAATTGCAAATGAATTGGTTATTATATTGTAATCATTATTAATTATTCATTATTATTGTTTCTGTTGCTTTTGCAGTATGCCAGGTATCGAGCATAGCCGAGATCACCGATCTGTACGTGAAGTCCTGTCGTAAGCACAACACAATACCGCTGAAAAGCATTATGGAGCACCTGAAAACGCTGGACTTGCACCTGCCGCGGCAGCCGCTGCTATCGCTCAAAGGCATCCAGCTGACGCCCAACGATTGCGAACCACTGGAGGAGATATTCATGCGGGTAAGCATCGAAATCTGCGGCCTGAAATGCAATTGTTTAATCTCTTTTATGTATGCAGATACAATACAAGGTCATCGATTTGTCAGAGTGCCCGCTGAACGAGAGCTGCCTGAGCGCACTCTGCCAGATGATTGAGTACTATGAGGCTGCCAATGAGCTGGATATTTCGTATAACAAGGAACAGATGACGGTTCGCGGCTGGGGCCTCTGCACGCACATGGTTGGCCGCAGCCAGGAGCTGCAGCTGCTGAATGCCGAGGGCAACCAGATATCGAAGGTGGGCGCCGAGAATCTGGGTAGTGCGCTGAGCACCTCCAATCTGCATACGCTCAAGCTGGAGCACTGCGGCCTCAAGGGACCGCCACTCACCAATTTCTGTAAGTGTGCGAGCATTCGGATCCGTGTGCTTGGATGATGCTTAACGATTCCACTTTTCGATTGTTCGACTATGCAGGCTGCAAGCTGTACCACAACAAGATACTGAAGGAGCTGTGGCTGGGCTACAACGACTTGGATTGCACCGATGCGCAGCACATTGCGGATATGTTGCGGTTCAACCACAGCATCGAGCTAATCGACATTAGCAACAACAACATACGAGACGAAGGCGCCAAGTACCTGGTGCAGGCACTGATTCTCCAGGCCATCGAGCTGGAGCGTCGCAGTGGCTTGCCGCTGCAGCGTGCGCGAGCCATTGAGGACGATGACCTCGTGTCGCCCATGGAGACAACAGCGCCGGTGCAGCTGGACAGCCATATTGAGCCATCAGAGGCAAAGGCCACGATAGCCAGCGCAACACAGCATGCCGTTGAAATTATGGAGACCGTAGTGGAGCAGCAGCCGCCAACGCCGGCGACCTCAGCGGCCTCATCGTCGGTGCCCACAGAAGAGCTCGGCAGCTGCGAGCCAGCCGTGGCTGTGTTAGTGGACGTGGAGAACGATGCTGACGACGACAATACAGAGGACACGGTGCGCACTCTGAGGGGCAGCGGCGGCAATCAGAGTGCGACTGGCCAATCGATGCTGGACAAACTGCTTTCGATGAACAGCGATAGCAGCAGCGAGGAGGCGCCATCCAACATATCCACCGACACCCTGGCCGCCTGCTGCTCCGAGGACATCAGTGAGATAAGCAATGATGTCTACGATGTGGCTGGCAAATTGCTATCGACAGCAACATTGACAGCGTCCATGGATGAGTCGACGACAGCAACAGCTGTGCCGGTGGTCAGTCCAAGTCTGGAGCAACTGACTCCAGCCATCCAACAGCAACAGCAAAGTTCCCAAATTGAACGCAACTTATGTGGTAATACATGCATTTTATTGAAAGTTTTACTCGAGAGATCTTATTCAATGCCTCATACTAATACTAACGGTGTGAAACTGAAATTTTTGCAGCTGATTTTGCAGCTCATTTTTGGACCAATTTCTTTTTCAATTTTTTCAATTTGGGTTTTGAAACACTATCTTTCCTAAGAGTTAATAGATTGTATAAATTAGTTAGAGTTCATATTGAAAGTAAGGTTGTGAATTATAAGTTTTTATGTGTTGACAATTTGTTTACAAGTATGTTTCACTAATACTATTCGAAAGCTAGTAGCAGTAGCTTGTGTAGAAATTTTTATTTGGAAACATTTTATTTTATTACACTATTTTATTTTTGATTTATTTTTCAAAATAATTTTTTCAGTTAAAGACTCCATGAAAACAAATTTATATACCACACACATACACTATTATTAAATACAGTAATATATTAAATTAATAGTAGACTAAAATTCAAAATACTAAACTAAATGTTATTAAAATTAGTACAAAGTGAATGGAAATGGAAAAAGGTCAAGTTATTGTAAATAAGTTAATATTGTTATTTAATAATATTTAGAGAAGTTTGTTTTAAATAACATCTATATATTCCCCAAGAGTTTTTATATATGCAAATTGGATAATTGTTGCACTTCGTGTTTCTATCCCCCCATAGAATACACTAGTAACATATATTTATTACTGTCTGTATTTATTTTACTGCCCTCCCCTCCCCCACCCTCTTATCTATTCAATTATTTTCTAATCAAATATTTTCTTGCAGATATTACTCCCTCAACAGAGGCTAAAACCGTTGAACCCAATGCAACCTGTGTACAGAACAACAACAATGCAAATTCCCACAATAATATTAACAACAACAACAACCACAACAATCATAATAATAATAATCAAGTCATAAACCAAATAGCAGCGGCTGAGGCCGACGGCGCCGCCGGCGAAGCGGCATCGATATACGAGGTAACCGCCGAGGAGAGCGACTGCATCAATGGCATTGAGGAGCCGAGTGGCTCACGGCCGCTGGACATGAATAAGAACGCGAAGGCCGGAGACGATTTTGAGGATACGCACAGCATGGATTCGGCATTTGAGAGCGCATCGGAGGGCGACATAAGTCGCCATTTGCCAGACGAGTTTAGTCGACTGTCGGTGTCGCTGGAGAGCACGCGACTGGATGACATGGCCAAGGAGATGGCCATTGAGACGGCGACTATAGCCAGTGAGTCGACAGAGTGCCTGCTGGTGGCCGAGGAGGCGGCCACGCCTGCCGCCACGACACCACCAGCTGTGCACCTCGATCCGCCGTCCGAGCCGGTGGTACCCGAGGTGATTGTGGCGCCGGCGGGGCCCAAGGTGACGATTGCTGCGGTGGATAAGGAGCTCGTTGCTAGCCCTTGCCCCAGTCCAACGCCCACGCCGCCTCCGCCGTCCACATCGCCGGGCGGGGTCAGCAGCGGGCTGCGACGCGTGGAAACCAGCTGCACCTACCTCAACCAGTCGACCCGAAATCGTTCCCAGAGCTCGGACAGTCTGTGCAGCGAGAATTCGCTGGACGGCAGCACGAGCAGTGTGGCCGATCCGCATCTAGCCGAGAAGCTGACCAAGAACGATACGCTGTCGCGTCGCCACCTGGTCGATCCCGCGCTGGAAGCGGCCAATCGTGCGCCCAGCGGCCTCAAGGCACTCGCCCTCTGGAGCAATAATTTGACCAAGGACTGCGGTCCGTGCATAGCCGAGCTGCTCTCGCGCAGCTCCTCGCTGGAGCTGCTCAACATTGGCAAGAACTGTTTGTCCAATGACTTCGTGGCCACCATCAAGGATAGCCTCATCAAGAACACCACGCTCACCACTCTCGGCCTGCAGAGCGCCCACCTCAGTGCCAAGGGCATCGAGACGCTCGCCTCCATCCTGACCTTTGGCGGCAACAGCAAGCTGCAGCGCATCGACATTCGCGACAATAAGCTAGAGGTGGAAAGTCTGAACATAATTGCCGAGGTGCTCAAGTCCAACAAGACGATCACCCAAATCGACATCAATGATGAGCCCAAGCGACTAACGGTAAGTCAGCCAAGCGTAACTGTACTATTGAATTCTCTTTGAACGCTCGCCGAACCCAAGGAATAGCCCATATAATAATTACTGTTATTAGCCAGAAATATTCCAAATTTTGATACGATTTCAATGCAGGAGATGAAGCTAATTCGTTGAATATGTTTCTTATTGGTTTTATTTTTTATTTATTAGTTTTTCATATCTATATCAATGTCAATTACACAAAGGGTATTATTAGTTGGAATAATTAATTATATCTTTAATAATATGCCTTGATCCCAGTTAAGTCATATATATACAAATTTTAATATGACGTATAAAAAATATAAAAATAAAAAATATAAATATAATATAGTATAAGAATTAGTACAAAATATATAAATATTTAAAAAGGTGGAAATAGTTTATAAACATAGTTTATATTTTTAAACTGAAAAATTCTTCTAAAAATCGTTTAAAGATGTACTTTATATATATATATATATGTATATATATATATATATATATATATATATAGTTATATTTTGACAGATTCTAGAGAGGTGCTCAAATGTCTGTTAATTTGTTTTTTTTTCTTCTTTTCAATATATTTTTTACTTCTGCTCTGATTTACTAAAAGAAGATAATATGGAATACATTGAGTACATAGAAAAATATTAACATATAAAATTAAGCTTACAACTTTTTTATTTTTTCTACATATTGTGTAATTGACATTTATGATTTTGGCCATAGCCGAATTCCCAACAAGAATTATACATATATCCAAATAAAATATTTGTAGTGCGCGCCGTTGTGCGCTTTGAGCGTTGCGTTGATTGTTGATTGATCTTTATAATTGAATCATTTTCATTTCGTGCTGTTTATTGTTGTTATATATACATACATATATATATAATATAATACCAACTCGTTCATCGCAAAAGTTGCCCATAGTGCCGATAGTAAAAGTTATACCGCCAACATCAATGCCGCAGGATAGCGTAAGTAAATCCCATACAACATCATAGAAAATCTCTTTCTCGTTCCTCGCTCTCGCTCTCTATAACTCTCTCTATATACTTCTCTGCCGCCTGCTGGGCATAATCGCAACGAATTATTGGCTTTGCTACCACTAATAATAAGTATTAAAACAAAACAAGAAAAATACCGCTAACAATGCTAATATTTCAATAGTTCAACCGCTGCAACTTCGTTTATTAAAAATCACCTTAGCTAATAGCAAAACGTAAAACAAATCAAAAGCTGAGCACGATCAACATTATTTCTTTATCCACTGTTTGGGGGCGTGCATGACTGAAGAACACGCTTCGAAAAATAGCCAAAAACAGCTAAACAAAAAATCAGAGCAGTTAATTAACTATTTTCGTGAAGAAGAAATTCTATTTATGCTAAATTGAAGCTAAAATTATTTTCATTAATTTGGCTTTACAATATATTTAATTTTAAATGCAACTAGTTCAATGAACTAGTCTGTTCTTTAAATTATTTTCCTCTATTTAAGTTATTATAAACCAATATTTTTTGTTCAAAAAAGGTCCCAAATGGGCTTTCAACTAAATGAACTTAGGAATGAATTCACAATAATCTTCCCGCAGATAAATATGAGTTTTCGAATGATGAACTAGAAAAGAGTATATGTTAACCAACATTACCCAACAAATTTGTAGCAATTTTCCAATTTCTATTCTCAAACTTTTATCCAACAACTACGTCTCTGCGAAAATAAGTAAAAAATCCATTAGTAGAGCTTATATGGTAATACGCATTTTCAGATTACCAATATATCTTTCTTCTGGTTTAAGGAAAGTTGGACTTTAAAGTCATTATATTCGAAGTTATACAGAATATACTATACTATAATGAATTCCAGGTTATTGATAGATTCCGAATTGGCCCCAGAATTACAATGATTGCTGTGAAAAAATATCATAAGAGAATAGTATTAGAATCAGTAAATTCAGTCATTCCTGTCCGATTCTTGATTTAAATTAATGTTTGCTCATCTTGAAAATCCACTTTTTAATTACAAAGATTAGTATAAGCAATTAGGAAGTAATTAAACAGAATTGGCAAACCTTCAGAGGACAGAAGGGTCCACTTTAGTTGTGCACATGCTTACTACAAATATTTGTACTCTGCCAAGACGAAAGTTATGTAAAATTCAAATTAAAATACAAAGTAAATAAATCAATCAAGAGCTAAAACTAATGCATTCCATTTGGAATTCTATTTTCGATGTTTGTTGTTGCAGATCGGCAGCGATGCGCATTTGGATTACACGCGAGTACTGGGCACAGTGCGCTCCATGTGCTCGCGGAACGAGAAGATGCAGGCGGAGGAGCTGGAGCTGGCGGAGAAGGCGGCGAACGTGGGCGGCGGCAGCAGCAGCAACAGCAATGGCAACAGCAGCAGCAGCAGCAGCAACGGTGCCGTCGGCGGCAACAGCTACATAAATCGGTGTCGCGGCGGTTACTACTTGGGCTCGCGGAAAATATCGCTAACGTGCCACAGCCGGCCGCTGGTGGACGCAGCGACTGGCACTGTGTCCGCTGCGCTAGCAGTAACCGCAATGCCCACGCCGGCTGCCAAACTGGAGGTGAAGCGCAAGACGAATGCGCGTCTGCGCTCGCCGGGTCCCAGTCCGCCCACGGTATCGCCGTCCTCCTCGCCGAATCGCAGCCGCTTTCATGTGTCGCGCGTCAAGGAGATCAGCAGCCCGTTGACCTCGCCGCTGGCCCAGATGCCACCGCAGCATGCGCCGAGTCCGCGCTCGGCCAGCAGCTACATGTCCATACCAACGGCCATCGGCGGCATTGCTTGCAGCGGCAGCGACGACAACATTGGCAGCGGCAGCGGCAGCAGCAGCAGCAGCAGCGGCCTGTTGCTCAGCCAAAGCACTCCGAATGTGATGGCCGCGTTGCAGTTGCCCTCGTCCAGTTCGCTGCCATCGATGGCATCGGTGACCTCATCCACACAGACGGTGAAGCGGCTGTCCGTGTCGCCGCGCTCGCGTTTTCATGTCTCGCGCATCTACGAGGATCCGCAGACGCCACCGATTCACCTGCCCCCCACGCCGATGCTGAAGTCGGCGCGCAAGGCGGCCGCCCAGCTGGCCGAGGCAACCAGCAGCGTGGCAGCGACCACATTGACAGCCACCGCCACAGGCACTGGGACGACAACAACAACCACAGCGATGCCCATCAGCAGCGTGATCATTGTGGAGCCAGTGCCGCCACCCACCGCCGCTGACACTGGCAGCGCACACCAACAAAGTACAAATGGGGAGTCGCCGGTGACACAGAAGCTGTCGCCCAACTCGCCCAGCACATCATCTAGTTCATGCAGCACCTCGCCCGTATCCAGTGCAACGAGCAGCAGCAGCAGCAGCAGCAGCAGCAGCAGCGGGGCCTCCACCGATCTAACAGATAGCTCTGGCTGTGCGGAGCCAGCCAAGAGCTGCCCCATTGCTGTGTTTGGGGACAATGATATCACACTGACCAAAGACTCGGCAGCCGGTGCAGCACTCTCGGCCGCAGCATCGGTTGGCAGTGAGCTGGAATCCACAGGAACTGCAACAGCAACGGGTCAACAGCAGCAGCAGCAGCAGCAACAACAGCAACCACCACAACAGCCACCGGCGACACGTGCACGCAAATCGTCTTGGATTGCCAATCCAACCACTGTGGACAAGCTGCTCACCTTGTTCAATCCGAGCACCATGTTCCAGCGCAGCTCATCGCCGGAATCAAAGCCAGCAGCAGCTCCGGCCTCAGCTCCACTCACAAACAACGCACAGAGTTAGTCGAAAATCATCAAAAATATTCCAAATTTCCTTCTATTTTAAATTAGTTGCATTAGATATAGAGATTATGTGAGGAAAATCATTTGTAAATTTTTTCGTTTGTCTTGAGAGTTTCTATTAGAGAGTGTTTGATACAGGGAATACTTTTTGGCTTAAATACAATTCATTATGACCTTATTGAATATGTGATATTTTAAATAGAGATTTTTCACGGATGATTCCACATCTAACACTTATCTGAAACAATGGAATTTGAGGCATGTTTAACATGTAGTGCTGATATATAGTATATTAAATGTATAGAATATTATAGCTGTTAGTGCCTCACCTCATGGATTCAACAAAATAAAATTGGTTGTAAATATTGAATATGAAAATTGTTATGAAGCGAACTAACTAGCAGGCATGTTTCCACATATAATACCCTTACTTTATGTTAGAGTTATTTGTACTTAAGGCATAATCATCGTGTAACTCTATTCCATTCTATTTGTTAGCTTACTCAAATGCCTAAACCAAGTTGGAGTTTATCTAGAGCTTAATGGTTAAAAACAATATAGTTAATTTAGTTGAGTTCACGACTCTGATTATGCACCTTTGGCCACTCGTAGACTGTGTTTCATTAAAAAGTATAAGTTTTTACACTTTAATTACTACACACTTTGCTAACTAATGCAACTAAATTAATATACTTAAATAGTAAACGTATATAACTGACTTGTATTATACCCTGGCAAAGCAATCCCACATACAATCAAGCCTTGGATCTTCCTCTCTTGCCTGCATACCTTATATCTAATCTCGAATGATCTCTTGCAGATACAACAACAAACACAACAATGGGTAGCAGTGGCGATGTAAATGTAACGTTTATGGCCACACGGAAGACGACGCCGCCATCGAGAAGCAATAGCTGCAGCAGCAGCAGCAACACGGCAGCGGCAGGCGGAGCAGCGGGACAGGGTGCCGGGTCGGGCGTGGCGGGAGCATTTGGCCTGGAGACGAGCGGGAGCGGCAGCTCGTTCCTGGACACGGCGTCGCGTCAGCTGCGCGACTTGAGGAAGCAAGTGTTCCGGCCGAACCTCTCGTTTAATATTGGCAACGACAGCGCGAGCAGTGCAGGGCAATTGGATGTGAATGCCAGCGCAGCTGCCACGACGATGTCGCCGATACTAAGCAGTGTTGGCGAGTCGCCGTCGCCACCCGAGCGCAATGCTGTGCACATGCCGTTGAGCTTGAAGCGTGAGCTCAAGGAGAACATCTCGCCGGA
This sequence comes from Drosophila navojoa, assembly GCF_054131105.1. Taxonomy (NCBI): domain Eukaryota; kingdom Metazoa; phylum Arthropoda; class Insecta; order Diptera; family Drosophilidae; genus Drosophila; species Drosophila navojoa. The sequence goes on along the minus strand of NC_142891.1, from coordinate 24,432,007 downwards.
GCATACCATCAACGAGGAGACGCTGCACTCGCTGCAGAAGCTGTCGCGTGTAGAGGATATGACGCTGAAGGCGGAGGCTGCCGCCGAGCTGGGCGACATTGAGATTGTGATGCACAGCGAGGTGGCCGACATGCCAGAAGCGGAGCAACAGCCGCAGCAGCAGCAACAACAACAGCAACAGCAGGAGGATCTGGGGGCAGGGCTGGGTCATTGAATACTGAGCCCAACTGGAAGCAACAATAATGACGTGTGCAATTTGACAATGTTGAGCAGGAAGAGCAGCGGATCAGCAAACACCCACCTCAGCATTCCCCCTGTCTATCTGACCCTCTGTCCCGTTGTCCCTTTGTCGCTCTCTTTAAAAAATAACATTATCTCTCTCTAAACTTTGTTTGTCTCTGTAGCCCACCCTATGTCAAGACACTGAACAGCAGAGGGCATGTTTCTATGTCCTCTTGCCTCTCCTCAGCCCAACCACACATACATACACACACACACACAAACTGTTAACAATAAGAAACAACAACAAAAAGTACACAAGTTTTAAACATAACTTTGTTTTATTTTACTGTTTTACTATACAAATACACATACACACACATACACGTATATATATGTGTACATATATATCTATACATATACCTATATATATCTATTTTTTTTTGGTTAAATTCTTTTTAAGTTTTATATACGTATATACCTAATTATACAAAACAAAATATATAAACAATATATTTTAACTATGATATCAAATGGCAAGTGAAAAATGCAAACGCGAAAAGAAATGAAATGAAATATGAAACAACTACTTATATATGTATGTATAAATTAGGCCAGCAAAATAAACAACTATATGAATATATATATATGAATATATATTATATATTTGAAATGTTTCGGGCAAACTTAAATTGACGCTTGAAAAGTTGTACTAGATTATTTTAATTGTTAATTTTGTTGTACTTATCGAAAAGATGATTATCGAGAAGATTGTAATGCATACTTAAGTTCAACCAGGAACACCAATTCATTACTTACTAGAGCCTATATATATATACTTATACCTTACGCGTAAATAACAAGACTTTTGTTGCTCGCTTTGCCACAGGCTGCACTCAAATATTTCACATTTTATTGTGCAATGTGCGCGTATGCTCTATTTAAGGAAACAACAAAGGCGAATCGAAAGAGTTTGCTCGAAGAAGAATTCTGTAATTGAATGATAAACCCACCAGTCAATCTGTAGGCAATGTTAAGTTCAAATGACATCGTACATTCTTACACACAAGCATATATATAATTCACAAATATATAAACAAACAAAAAACCCAAAATAAATCCAATTGATCTCATTATGTGATATTTGTCGTAGTGCCCAAAGCGTTCACTGTATCCATGTTAAACCAAGCATACGAATTAAGTACGCTCTAAGCGAACAGAACCCACGGAAAAGCAAACAATTTTCATTTCATTCTCTTGAATATTATATGTTAGAGCATATTTCACGAATTACACAATAAAATGCAGTCCAAGTGCAGTCGGTTGCAAAGCAGATCAAGTACAACTTTTCGAGCTGTCAATAAGAAACAAAAAAATCTATAAAAAAAAACTTAACACTGAATAAAATATTCATACATAATTAGAATGATATATATATACATATATTTATAAAGAAAAAAGATCTTGTAAATACTGAAAATTGTGTTAGATGATGCCCCAAATTTAAAAGTAAACAAATAAATTCTTTAGTTTTTTCTTATATACATATTTGTTGTTAATGTTGCGTAGTTTTTTTGTTTTTGTTTTCAATTCGATCAGTTTATTGTTTAATTTTCGTTCGTACTTAATTTACAAATTATATTAATTATTCCATTTTGGTGCTCATCGGCCACCTGCGGACACTGTTAATTAATGAATTAATTAATTGTTTTCTGATTTGATTTCACTGATTTCCTAAAAAACTTAAGTCTAATTTCTAGATCAACCATTCTGAAAATGAATACACTTTGATTGGCTAAATAATTGTGCATACATTTTTTGTATACTTTAAGATCATATTTAGTGAAATCAAGAGAAACTACTAAAAAACAAATTACTGAATAAACTTTTGAAAGTTAAAATGAAATCAACAGAAATGGGATTTTCTTGGGAGAGCTTGGGAACATAATTACTTTGAGTGAACAATATATATTGTTAATGTAATTCGATAATAATGAGGATGTCCTGTTCGGGCGTGCTCGGCGAAAGATACTCTGCCGTGCAGAGCCAAACATATATGCTCATATCCAACTAAATTGAAAAATTGAGCAGTTCACACTTGTTAGAAATCCTAATTGTTTGCTATTCCCAAATAATTAGAATAAATTAGTCAAAATTGTGATGTTATGACGAATGTCTCATGTCTGCATTATTTTTATGGCCGAATAAATTTCTTTTAAATAATTCATTTTCGAATTTTTGGCGAGCTCTTCAAATAATACTTGCTGCCTCCTCTGTACACATTTAGATATTTTTAAATTAGAATCAAATTAAATATCTTGACAACTGTTGATATGCGAACCACATGGAAGAGCGGGAAGCGTGAGGCATGAAATTTCATTCATAAAGTTTGTTTACGCCAACAGATGTGAGTGGCTATGTGTGTGTGTGAATGGGCTTGCTTTTGGCTGGCTAACAGAACTCTGTTAAGTCCTGCGCTGTTAAGCGGCGAGCATCAGGAAACGGCTGAGGCAGACGCTGAGGCTGAGCTCTGGCTTGGCGCAGTTCAAATCTGTGCGTTCAGTTGCAGTTGGCGCTTCGTTCGATGCGGATCGCAGCAGACGCGAGTTCCAGTGAATTATCTCTTGAAGTGATCCAATCTAAGTCCGAATTGAAGATGTCCACAGCTCGGGCAGTTGATGAGGACTCCAGCAATATGTATATGGGTGAAATATCTCTTAAGGTTATCTAAATCAAAATTAAGATGTCCACATCTCAGGCAGAAATGTGTAAGCAATGGGAATCATAACAGAAGGCGTCAGGATCTAGCTGGATTCAGCACCAGCAATAGGGCGTTCTTCAGGTTCTGCTGGGACGATGCATAGCAGGGCAAGTGAAGGGGTGAGTTCGAGACGAGAAGATGGACATTGTCACAGAAATTCTCTTTGTGGTCCGTGCTTAATTTATTTAATAGCTCTGTCCGCCCACATTCATTTCTGCTTTAATATTGTTCTTTTAGCAAGATAAAAAAGATTCTTGTTAAATGACCAACAAATTTGTTTCAATTTGTGTGTTGTTGTTGGCATGTGTGTGCCTATGAATGTATTTGTGTGAATGGTGGCACGTGACCAAATATATTAAACTGTTGACATGGCATTAAAATAAATCATGAACAAGAATTTTGGATTATAGCATCTCTGGATTCTCTGCGGCCTGGCCTTTGCTGCTGTACGATCGAACGAGATCATTGTGTGTTCAGTGGCCCTAGGAATGTTTGGACAGTCGATTTTTTAAATTGAAATAAGTCTTGGTGGATTAATTCATTGCTAATTCTTTTAATTTATTAAAAAAAATCAATTCTAAGTGTCATTAATAAATAATGTTTTGAATAAAACATTTTACTATTACAAAAAGCACACAAGAAAATAAATAAAATAATTATAAAAATATTAATATTTGATGTTAATTTATTCAAAAAAACACAAAAGAAAATAAATAAAATCAATTTAAAAATATCAATATTTTATGTTAATTTATTCAAGAATTTATAGAATATATATAAAAAAAATAATAAAAAAAATATAGAATAAAAATAAACAAATATGTATAAATTAAATTTATTGTAACAACAATTTACTACAATACTTTTTTAATATACATTTTTTTGGAATATATATTTTATTTAAAATTCAAGGCTTAGTTTTATAATTTTAAGTAAAACTTATTTTCCATTTACTTTAAAAAAAATTAAATTTATTTATTTTAATCTATCGTATTCCCCAAACGATCTATTTCTCTGGGAAATACGACTTAAAAATAGAAATGTTTGAGAGTATTAAGTATATATATGTATAAGCTTATTTATCTATATATATAGAGAGACAGAAATATATAGGAACACTAAAATCTTATAAGTTTCTGTGGTTATCCATTGTCGCCTTGATGAAAATTTTAAAATTTTCCTTTGATGATTTCATCGTTTAGCGTAGACTGTAAACAAGCAAAAAATCTATGCAGTTGCTATAAAGAATTATTCTATGTTCCATCCATTTTTCTATGTTCATAACCATCTTAAACCCGACTTTGAATTTGTTTCATAAATCTAGTTTTCAAATAGAATTATTATTCAACTTTATTACTCAAATTTATGTTAATATAAATTTTAAAAATTTATTTAAGCTAAAATACTTCCCATTCGTCCACATTATGTGTATTATTTTTTGAATATTTTTAACAATATATTTTTTCATTAAATGGAAATGAGGCTCTCTCAAAAAATGTTGCAACTGAAATTGAAAAATTATTTATAGTCTTTGTATTACTTGGTAAAGCGATTTGACGCTTGGACTGTGTGAAATGTTGTGAAATATTCAAAAGGTACGCAAACGCCTCTGGATTATACAATTTATTTTTGTTAATTAACCGCAAATTTAGCCACCAACTGTCAGCGGCCAAATTAGAAGCTTTCGACATACATATGTACATGTACCGAGAGTGCGGCTATATTTATACGATATATTTCAACACAAAAATATTCAAAAACAATCGAGCAAAGTATCTGCCAGGTACACACAGACTGTATGTGTGTGTGTGTGTGAGTGTGAGTGTGAGTGTGTGTATAAGTGCAACTCATTGCCATGTTACATACATAAACACAGACACACACACACACACATATGCAGACCCAGCTACATACAAGTGCTTTCCAAAGTGCTTCACGTTTTGTCATAAATAATAAAAATCAAATTGCCTTTGGCTATTGCCAAAAATGCCGCACAGAAACCAAACCAATTCGTCAGAAGGTTATATAGAGCATATACACACCCACCCACTCACACACACACACACACACACACTTTATGGCCGCCTGCAGCACCGCATGCTTCCCGCTCGACCTGTCCACTGGGCTTGGTGCACGTCCAACAATTCTGATGTCCATTTGCCAGAGCTGAAATGCCTGTTTGTTTATTTTAACGCAAAAATCTAAAACCACATCAACATTTTTTTCGCGTTGTTGTAGCTGCTGTTGTTGTTTTCTGCCTTTATTTTTTTCCTCTTCTGAAAACAATTTACGCGCCCGAAGGAGAGGTAACTATGGCGGCAGAGCGCGGAGCATCGCCATCGCCATCGCCATCGGCATCGCCATCAACATCGGCATCGTCATCGACATCTGGCCCACTGCTCATGATCATTTGGACAAAAATTGCTATAAAGTACTAAAAATACAATTACCGTGAGAAATTTGCGCTGATTTTGTGACTGATTGTGAGGACGTTTATAGCCGATTTTTAGTGACTGCCGGCGACCGACTGGGGGCGATCTTAGGGGCAATCTCTGCACCGCCGCTTCGGCTCGACATTGTAGAATCTTATGAGCACGCATAAGACGTAAGATGAGTATATTTGCATTGGACCATAACTGCATTGAGATTATGTTTAGCAATCGATAGATCTCACTATAAGAAATATAAAACAATATATATGAAATTAAAGTATTCTATGAATTGTCAAAGATAATGGAAATGACAGATTATAATAATTACATCGGAGATTACAGCTTAGTCTTTATTAGGTGATCAACATTTTTGTTGTTTTTATTATTACTGGTACTTCAATAGGTAATTCATATACATCTATGTAAATGATCTTCATAAGAACTACCATACTCTATATTATGGCTGTTAAAAGAGCAGTAGAATATGGTATTTTTGGATTAGTTAAAGCTATGATTCATTGAGGTAAATCATGCTCATCTTTTTGCTGCGTTTGGGTTACTAGGGAAGATTCCTTGACAGGGAAACATTGGTGCATCAGAGTTCCAATAAAAAAAAATAGTATTCGACTTTAGTAGTGCTTGCCTTGATATAGAAATTTATAAGGAATAAGTGGCTTTTAGCCGTCTAAATAATATGTTTCCTGCCGAGAAAAGTTTGAAGGCCTTGCGATGGCTTGAGATTTAGAATGAGTTCGAGGCTGACCCAGAAGTATATAGACCAGGTGGCATTAAGATAGTATATAAGCTCTAGCTAATGTTAATGGCATTCAGTAAAGCTCTCAATAGATTTTGAGCGAGTATAGGGCTATCGCATATGCCCGCAGTTGCAGCAGATTTAGTTCTTTTTCATTCGTTTTCGCTGCATTTTGTTTGATTTTTCCGGCAATCGCTGAACGCGGTTGAGCTGTAGATGACGTCGCCATCCGTGGTGCCAGTGGGCGACCTTAGTCTGACCGATCGCGAGATGGAGAGATCGAGCGATCAACCTGGCCGTGCATCACTTTGATCTGGTCGAGTGTCTGGCCAGCCTCCGGCAGCACATTCCGATAGTTATATGCATGCGGCGAACGCCTTTGGCTATATTTTTCGGTCAGCATCAATAAAGCGTTGCGGCCAAAAGCCTAACAAACAACAATAACCTCCCCCTCCAACTTGAAGGATGGCCAAACGAGGTGTGAGTGAGTGTGAGTGAGTGTGTGAGAGTGTGTGTGAGTGCGGGTGGGGTTGAATTGTGCGCTCTGCTGTGCGCTCAGCGTGCTGCGTGCTGATGACGTAGTCACTTAACCGAGAAAAACTTTTTTTTTTTTTGTTGTTTATAAATAATGATCTTGGCCAGACGAACGGATTAGTGCACGTTCGCGGTCCAACGCAGCAGCAACTCGTTGATGTAGAAAGTCAGTTGGCCAAATACCACTCGCATTCGGTATACCCCACATTCATAGTCGCATCGCTCATCCATACGGAACAGACAGCAGAAGCCGGCAGCGGAATAATATTAAAATGGTACGAATCGCCGACGGCCATCGGCTATTATATCATATAATGAAAATATTTTGCGAATTTTCGGTGCGAAATTTTAGGAGGACGATGAGAAAATGGACATTATGCGCAAGGCATTCCAGATGTTTGACACCCAGAAGACGGGCTTCATCGAGACGCTGCGACTGAAGACTATCCTGAATAGCATGGGCCAAATGTTCGAGGAGAGCGAGCTGCAGGATCTGATCGACGAGAACGATCCGGAGGATACGGGCAAGGTGAACTTCGATGGGTTCTGCAACATTGCGGCCCACTTTCTCGAGGAGGAGGACGCCGAGGCCATACAGAAGGAGCTGAAAGAGGCGTTTCGCTTGTACGATCGCGAGGGCAACGGTTACATAACCACGTCCACACTCAAAGAGATTCTAGCCGCCCTCGACGACAAGCTGTCATCCAGCGATCTCGATGGCATCATTGCCGAAATTGATACCGACGGCTCGGGAACTGTTGATTTTGATGGTAATTCGCATAATGAAGGTTAAATCTGATTAGCTTATAACGACATCGATCGATTCTACTTGCAGAGTTCATGGAAATGATGACGGGCGACTAGACGTTCCATTTCATGCTGCCCCATTCAAGAGAAAGACAACGAAATGCCATTGTAAGGGCTGCTTTCTTCTTCGTCTGCTTTGCTGAGAATGGCTTTTTATTATTTGTAAATAAATTAACTAAAGATTATAGCTATTGTGGCTTGTCAGTGCGTCGTACAGTGGAATTAAAACACATTTTATTGAAATTTTCAATGAAGTTTATCTTAAAGTTATCGCACAGTTTAATCAAAGAGAGTTTCGGATTATAATAATGAAATTTAGATATGATACGGACACGAATTTCAAGTGAAGCGGAATATATTTTTAGCGTGATGTGAAATTAATTTAGCTGCATTTACATCAAATTTTTGTTAGGTTGCTTATTTTCCCGATATAATGCTAATCCCTAGTTTACAGATGGATATGGGATACGAGCTTATCCGCAATGCTTAAAGTAACTTGACGCATATATAACAAATAGTATTTATACTCAAAGATGTATTAATAGAAATTTCTTGGTAGGTGCCAAAGTATTTAGACTATGATTTTTGAATTATATATATTTTATGTTATATATATACTCAGATCCATTATATCTTTCGCTTGGTGTGACATCCTTCAAAATATACAATTTGATCTTTATTTTATGATTTAAAATTTCGAAAAAAAAACGAATAAAAAAATTGGGTTTTATTTTTTTATTTTATTTTTTATTTTGTTGAAGAGAAATTTATCAAAAAACGAAAGAATTTTCGAGGAAAATAAAAGTCTAGCGAATGCTGAATTTCCGCATTTACTTAATACTATTAAAGCTTTTCTTCTTTTTATTGGAATTTTTAGGTTTATATGTTGAATATTATTTTTGCTTTGATATCTGCAAATTCTACACATTTAAAGGTGATTCAACACTCTCTAGCACTGAATCCGTTCACGATATTATAATTAGAATACTTTTGTCAATTTTGACTAATACCAATCGTATATACATATCTATGTATAGGAAGCTTTAACGGTAGTAAATAGTAAGAATCTATTTATAGAAGTATACATACTCAAAAATGTAACAGTAATTCTCACAAAATTATCTTGTCTTAGCCGAATTTTTAAATACAAAATCGATGTTAAGTAGCACTTAAGTCAAATGAACAAATTTCAGTCATCCGCAGCAGATATAAAACAAAAATAATAATAATATTTTACAAATACTTGGCGAGCTCTTCAAATAGTATTTGCCGCCTGTGCCGCCACATTAAGATATTTTTAAATTAGAATCAAATTAAATGTCTTGACAACTGTTGATATGCGAACCACATGGACGCGGGGGGAGCGAGCGTCTGGCAAGATGCGGTAAGGGTAAGCGGCGTAAAATTTCATTCATAAAGTTTGTTTACGCCAACAGATGTGTGTATGTGAATGGGGTTGCTTTTGGCTGGCTAACAGAGCTCTGTTAAGTCCTGCGCTGTTAAGCGGCGAGCATCAGGAAACGGCTGAGGCTGACGCTGAGGCTGCGGCTGCGGCTGAGCTCTGGCTTGGCGCAGTTCAAATCTGTGCGTTCAGTTGCAGTTGGCGCTTCGTCCGATGCGGATCGCAGCAGACGCGATTTCCAGTGAATTATCTCTTGAAGTTATCGAATCTAAGTCCGAATCGAAAATGTCCACAGCTCGGGCAGTTGATGAGGACTCCAGCAACATGTCAACCATTTGCACATTGGACACGAGTGTGCCAAAGCTCGGGAATGGCAATGGCAATGGCAGTGTCAGTGGCAGTGGCATGAATAATAACAATAGTGCTCGGTCCAGCCGCAGCTCCACGGGCACAGATTCCACATGCCTGGAGGAGCAACGCTTTGGCTGGCTGCGATTCCGGCCGCAGTGGCTGCAGCGCTTCTGCACCGCCAAGTGGGCGCTCTTCTGGCTCTGCTGGGGCGGCGCATTGCAGGGTAAGTGTGTTGGTGAATGAGGGGACGGGGACGGGGAGGGCGGACGACATTTGGCACACAAATTCTCATTGTGGTCCGCGCTTAATTCATTTAATAGCTCCGTCTCGCTGATCCGCCCACACGTTTTTCGGCTGGACGCTGCTTTTGAGTATATGAATAAATGATAATCTTTGTGTCTCAACACCTACAGTGAAACACCTCGTAAGATACGCGTGACTAAATATTCACACCAGATGAAATATAAAATTAAACAAATCTAAATTAAATGCAAATATTTGTGCTTTAAATAGTTATTTTTGTGCATAAGTAAGTGCAGTTCTATATTACAAATTTGTTTGCTCTGCCAGGCATTCCGGCTTATCAGATCTCAGATAATTTTATCTTATCGCGTTTAATTAAAGTGGGCCAAAGTGTTAAGTAAATAAAATGCAAATTTACTTAAAGTTGAAGTTGATAAAGTTAATAATGCAAACTGCTGCATTTATTTCAATTTTATGAGGACAGAATTTAGATAATGACTAAATATATGTCGTATACAAATATAAAGAGTATATGGACTACAAATTGCATTTGTATTGTTATTAATTAAATAGAAACTGAGGAGGCAAATATAATTTATTATTTTGTATATGGGATCTGCCATGATTTCTTTAATACTGACCTTTATTTATACGAAGCAAATAAATAGCTAGATTAGATTCAAAAGTTACATTATTTTAAATGTAAATTTTAAATGTACATATATAATATTCAATAGAAAAAATTGCATACGTACATATATTTAAATATTTTAATTTTTATATTATAAAAATATCTTATATGTATTTTAAGTTACTATAAATATTTTTTAATTTATTAAGTATATACAGGTATAAATATTAATTTTTGTTTTATATTTTAAGTATATTAATATTTAAGTACATTTTATATGTAAATATACAGATATATAAAAAATATTAAATATTAAAAATATCATATTTTACTATTTTACTATTTTTTTTTTCAAATATTTAAACTATATTTATTAAGCTGTATTTATATAGCTTCCTTCTTGGAATATTAATATTTAAATACATTTAATATGTAAATAAGATATTTGTATAATTTGTATTTATAGCTCAGAATATTTTTAGTTACAAATTCTATTGAATCGACTTTTAGTTAGCAAAGTTAATTTGATATATTTTACCTGTTTTTTTACCATAAACAGAAGAAAGTATAACCATAAATAGCTATAAAATAAAAGGTACCGTATTTAAATTAAGCTACTTCTATAAGCTGCCCGCTTTATTATTTGATTTGTTCAGCAAATTAAATCAAATTTAAAATAGATTTGCAATTACATAAATACCAATTAAATTTCAATTTAAACTATGAACTCAAATAACTATAGCAATTAATTAATATGAGCCAAGTTGTTCAACAATTAACCCGTTATTTGGGTGTTGGACTAACAGCTCCGCTCAAGCCAAATAATCTGCATGGCTGAAACCTGCATTTAGCACTCGTTGATAAACGGAAAGTGTGACGCGAGCATGGAGGCTGGGCCAAGTGGAACGCTTCATTAGCATCGCTGAGCATTGCACGGGCAATTTTCCGGCTTTGGGTGGAGTTTTGGGCCCAGCCAGCCGAAGGCTGTGTGCAACAGATAAGCGCCTTGGCGTGGCGTGGCGAGGCGAAAGCATTTTCCTGAATGGGAAACGAGTTAATAATTAATATCAGCCCCCGAAGCAGTCAACAGACAATTTTTCTCCATCTAGCCTGAGGATGCATTAACCTCAAAAATAAAAAAAGAAAGAGAAAAAGAAAACTGTCCGCTGAATAGTTTGAAAGGATGCGCCTAACCGGGACGCGGGGCAGCTTGGCTGGAGCTCTGGTTGCGCGTTGTCATAGGCGTAAATCGGGGCAGTTCCATGGTAGACAGGGCGACGCCACGGCAGAGTCATATTCATGTGGTTAATTAAAATTCAGCAATTGCGAAAGGCTGCACGGATTAGGCACTGTTCCAGGGATTAGCTCGGCCATTTGGGCTGCCCCCAGCGACAGGGGCTCGCTGTATTTATGTCTTGGTAGTGCCATAAACAAACCCAGAACAGATTATATGCATGGATTCCCACAGTTTTGGCATCTGTTGCACATTGCGCTACGTGAGCGCATTTCCGACTTGGATTGGCCCTGTCTCTCCCTCTCTCCCTCTCTCACTCTCTCCCTCTCTATCGCACTCTTAGGACTGGTGTCAAAGTGATGACAAGGCTGAACGCCCAGACTCCAAGTGTTTGCCAGGTCGCGTGCAGCGATAAATCTCCCTGCTGCCAGCCCTTCGCTCTCTCTCTGTCTCTCTTCCCTTCTCCTGCTCATCATGTTGTTTTCGTTTTTTGCTCGTGTTTGTCCAGTACAGTGCAGCTCGGTTATGAATGGCGGCACGTGACCAAAAATATTAATCAGTTGACATGGCATTAACATAAATCATCCGCTACAATTCGGGATTACAGCCATCGCTCGCTTCCTCTACGTCTTCTACCCATTTTCCACTTGCTCTCGCTGTACAACCGATTTTAACGGTTTATTGTTTTAATTACAAAGCGTGTCTTCAGTGTGTGTTTAGGGCGCTTCCAATATATCTAACCATACCAAATTAGATGGCCATCGAAATATGGGTTTGCTGAGAGATTTTACTAAGTATGAAATTATTGGCTTGGAGAAAATATTATTATTATTGGAGAAAATAGCTCAACAAATTCCATTAAATAAAACTATAATTAAAATGTAAGAATCGATTAAGTATATTTAAAATGATGTTATAATATATCAACAAAAATAAATACATAATTTTAAATAAATGTGTATGCTACTTAAAGCTTATAAAAAAAATCAAACTCAAGCCAAAAAGAGAAAAAAGAGATAGACATTAATTTTTTAAACAATTAAATTAAATCACTTTAATACAAAATCAATTCCTGTCTTTAAAGCTTGATTATTTTTTAAATTACTTGCAGCCCTGATGCGAACTGAACGCCATTTACTTTACAATTAAATATATATGTATATAAATATTTTGCAGTCCTTTCTATCAATTTTTGCTAATTAAAAGCTTTCACATCCTGCGCCTTGCAGCTCATAAACAAATCGGTTGATTGTCACGTTTGCAACAAAGTCGACACAATGGACACTTCACTTGACTTCGCCTCCAATCAGTGCCCAGCCTCGATTGGAGTGGGCGGGCACATGAGGAAATTGATCCGTATTACTGCACTTTTCAGGGGTAAATGACTTATGAGTGCTTGAGACATTTAAGTCTCCCCACGAAGCATTTTTGTGCCCTCTCTGCAGGGGGGCAACGCAGCGCAGCGCAGCTCATCCCATCTGCCGTCCGTGTGTCCAGTGTAAAAGGACATTTTGCAAGCAGTTCGATTATTGGAAAATAAATTGAATTTGTTGGCAACACAATGAGCCCAAACACCTTACGAAAATATCTATTCTCTATACATATAGATATACATATATATATGTATTTATGTGTAAAATCAATTTGTCGAACAGATATTTAATTTATTACCTTGCCCAGCACCAGCCCCCCGCTGCTGCTTCTGCTACTTTATTCCTGTTTCATATTGTATTTCAATCTGTTGATGGTGCCAGCAATTCGAGTCATAAAATCATCTTAGCTGGTCTTATTTTTTATGACACCCGCCTTGAGGGATGATGTCGGTAATAGTCCTGAATAGTGTTTGGGGAGTTTTTATAGGAGGTGCGGGGGTCTGACTTCCGACTAGAGCCAGGTTAAACACGGCGGGCATCAAATACAATTTTGCATTAGTTACAGTTCGCAACGGTTCACTGTACACAAATTATTTTTATTTATATTTGTTTTATGCTTTTTACAGGAACTTAGAGAGATTTCCTGATTATTGTTTAATTTTATAATAAAATAATAAATTAATGGTAAACCCACAATATATATAATGCCTGCAGGCCCTGTCGCTCTGGCTTAAGAATTGTTATTTAGATTTAAGGGGGGGGAACAATAAAGAAAGAAAGAAAGAAAAAGAAAAAGAAAGAAAGAAAGAAAGAAAGAAAGAAAGAAAGAAAGAAAGAAAGAAAGAAAGAAAAAAGAAAGAAAGAAAGAAAGAAAGAAAGAGAAAGAAAGAAAGAAAGAAAGAAAGAAAGAAAGAAAGAAAGAAAGAAAGAAAGAAAGAAAGAAAGAAAGAAAGAAAGAAAGAAAGAAAGAAAGAAAGAAAGAAAGAAAGAAAGAAAGAAAGAAAGAAAGAAAGAAAGAAAGAAAGAAAGAAAGAAAGAAAAGAAAGAAAGAAAGAAAGAAAGAAAGAAAGAAAGAAAGAAAGAAAGAAAGAAGAAAGAAAGAAAGAAAGAAAGAAAGAAAGAAAGAAAGAAAGAAAGAAAGAAAGAAAGAAAGAAAAAGAAAGAAAGAAAGAAAGAAAGAAAGAAAGAAAGAAAGAAAGAAAGAAAGAAAGAAAGAAAGAAAGAAAGAAAGAAAGAAAGAAAGAAAAAGAAAGAAAGAAAGAAAGAAAGAAAGAAAGAAAGAAAGAAAGAAAGAAAGAAAGAAAGAAAGAAGAAAGAAAGAAAGAAAGAAAGAAAGAAAGAAAGAAAGAAAGAAAGAAAGAAAGAAAGAAAGAAAGAAAGAAAGAAAAGAAAGAAAGAAAGAAAGAAAGAAAGAAAGAAAGAAAGAAAGAAAGAAAGAAAGAAAGAAAGAAAAAAGAGAAAGAAAGAAAGAAAGAAAGAAAGAAAGAAAGAAAGAAAGAAAGAAGAAAGAAAGAAAGAAAGAAAGAAAGAAAGAAAGAAAAGAAGAAAGAAAGAAGAAAAGAAAGAAAGAAAGAAAGAAAGAAAAAGAAAGAAAGAAAGAAAGAAAGAAAGAAAGAAAGAAAAGAAAGAAGAAAGAAGAAAAGAAAGAAGAAAAGAAGAAGAAAGAAGAAAGAAAGAAAGAAAGAAGAAAGAAGAAAGAAGAAAGAAAGAAGAAAGAAGGAAAGAAAAACGAAAGAAAAAGAAATAAAGAAAGAAAGAAAGAAATAAAGAAAGAAAGAAAGAAGAAGAAAAGAAAAAAAAATAAATAAATAAGTAAATAAATGAAATAATAAATAAATAAATAAATAAGTAAATAAATAAATAAAATAAATAAATAAATAAAAAAAAAAAAATAAATAAATAAATAATTTATAATTTTCATATGCATATATTCTAAGATTCCAACTCTGAGAATTTCTTTTAGGTGTTTCGTCTAAGAATTCTTATTTTAAGTATATTTTTCTTATTAGTATTTTCTTCGTATAGAATATGTGCAGTATTTCCAAGTATTTCCTCCAAGTACTTCCTTCAAGTATTTCCTCCAAGCAATTCCTCCTCCAAGCAATTCCAAGTGGAGGAAACTCCATGTCCAGTTAACTATAAAATAGCTGCAATACATCACACTTCACTTTACTTTACTTCACTTTACTGCACTGCACGATTGAACCCCACCAGGCCTGGGCGACTGAAGAAATGCTGCAGCAGCAGCCCTTTATATAGGGCGACCTTCACTCAAAGCATTAGTCGTTCTCAAATGTTGAGCCAGGCGCCAGGTAGAGATCGTTGCAGTCGACCTTAGAGTGACCAATGGAAGCTCTCTCTCTGCTGCTGCTAGCATTCGGGCTTCGTTTTATTCAAGTATAAAGGGACTACAAGGGACTGCTGCTGCATACATATGGTCAGCTTTGCAGTTGGGCAGACTGAGAGATAGGCAGAGAAACGGAAGACAGGGAGAGAGGCAGATATACAGACAGAACAGACATATAGGTAAATAAGCATGCATAGTTATATCGGATTAGCTCATTATTTATTATATTTAAACTAAATGTTGATATGCTAAAAGACTTGCACATTTATATTCATAATTATTAGATGGTATAGACAGCAGGTTTTTCTCTTCTACAGTTCTCTTGAAGACTAACTCTGCCTCAATTTCTAACTGTTCCATTCCTCACTCAACTTCAATTGTTTTAGTATCAATAAATAAGCTAGATTGCTCTCAAATAGGCTAGATCTAGCCTGAAATAGTCTAAATTGGCAACACTGCTTGCAGTCTTATATGAGCGTACGTATGTGTGTGTCTGTGTCTGCTTGTGTGTATGCCTGTGAATGTGAATGAAGAATTATTAAACATTAGTCCCTGGAAGGGTTCAGGAGTTCTCGTGGTCGGGCAGTCTCGACTTTGTTAAATACAAATGAAATTAATATTAAATATAATTATTAAAATTATCAATATTCACATAATAAATCCCTCCGATCGCCTTCATTTCAGGTCTGATTGTGAATGGCTTCGTGAACGTGAACATCTCGACCATCGAACGACGATTTGGTCTGCGCTCGCGCCAGACTGGTCTGGTGGCCAGTGGCTACGATCTGGCGTCGTTCGTGTGTCTGGTGCCCGTGACGTACTACGGCGGGCGGAAGGGCGCGTCGAAGCCGTGCTTCATTGCCATTGGGCTGCTGCTGATGGGACTCGGCTCGCTGATCTTCTCGCTGCCGCACTTTCTGGTCAGCAGCTATCGGGCGACCATAGCCGAGGCGAATCTGTGCGAACGGGATGGCCAGGCGAATCAGACGATGGTGGGCAAAGGTTTGTGGTGGGGCGGGCTGGACAAATAGCACTAAATGCGATGCCTCTTGCAGCTGGGATGCGGCGCTGACCCGGAGGAGGAGGCAGCTGAGCTGGAGCTGGGCGAGAGTTTAACTTGGACGGTTTGGCTGTTCTTTGCCGCGCAACTTTTGCATGGAGCCGGCGCCTCGCCGCTCTTTACGCTGGGCGTAACCTATCTGGATGAGAACGTATCCACAAAGATGTCATCTGTTTACTTGGGTAAGTTTAACTGTCGCATTGATAAGACATTTCTGGGCAAACTTTGAGACGGCTGCTCCTGCTGCTCCTGCTGCTGCTGCTCCTGCTGCTACGAAGTCTGTCTGCTCCTTGCGGGCATATCAAAGGATCTATTAGTTCCACACACACTCACACATGCATATTTATTTTTATTTGCCATATTGCCAAACGATGCCAGCTACAAAGGGAAGTGAATAGACTGTTTACTATTTGCACCCCAGGCCCAGGAATACCCCCTGAATTCGATGCTTGCACAACTGCGTCTGCCTGCCGTCTCCTCCCCCGCGCCCATTGACCCAATTTTAAAGCTGAGTCAGGCGCAATTTGGCGAGGCCAGGACCTGATGTCAGCCAGGGGCCCAGGACACGCGCTAAGCTTGAAGACAGCCGGCGAAATTTATTGCCTCTTAGTTAAGTTTATCGTGGCTCCCATCCGACAGCATTCGGAATTATCAAAGCCCGTCCAGCTACGACGAGTCGTCGTCTGCGCCTTTTGAAACAATTGAAATTCGTTTTTCGGGGGATTTTCCCGATACTTTCTTCTTTTTCGCATTTTCATTTGTTTATTTGTTGCTCCGCCTGCAGCAGCAGCGGCAGGAGCAGCGGCAGCATTCGAAAAGGATAAACACTTTCAGCCAAGTTATTAAATTCGCAGTTGCCTTTGCCTGCGCCCTGCCCTGCCCCATCCCACCCCCTTGGCCCACATCGTGACACTTGTGTCTTCTCCGCCTTTTGGCCATTGTCATGCAAATTAAGATGCAGCCAAATGATAGGACATGCATCGACTTATTGCCAAAACATTCAGCCAGACAGCCAGCCACTCCTCCTGTTCATCCTCCTGCCAGGCAGGAGGCAACCTTCTATGGCGCAACGGCTGACAAAATAATTGATACCAAGCCCAAACAAATAGAGTCTAAACTAGGAAAATATTTCATTTACTTGACAAATTCTAAGCAAAGCTCAATCAATTATTCAAAATATTTGCACTTTATTAAATATGTTTTATATATTATTATATTTTTAATATATATTATTATTTTTATAATTATTACTTTATTTATTTTATCTTTTATTGTTTCTAAATTTTGTTTTGAATTATTTAAATTAATTAATAATTGAATTCCAAGCACAGCTCAATCAATTATTCAAATTATATTTGCATTTTTTTATATTTAATTTATATATTATTATATTTTTATATATTTTATTGTTTATTATAAGTATTATTTAATGTAATTTATCTTTTAATTTTTCTTAATTTTTTTTTGAATGATTTTTTTTATTAAATTGTCTCTATTTATTTTATTGTTTTTTTTTTTTTTTTATTTATTTATTTATTGAATTCTAAGCAGAGCTAAATCAATTATTCAAAATATTTGCACTTTATTATATTTTATTTATATATTTTTATATTTTTAATATATATTATTGTTTTTTTTTTTTTTTTTTTTTTTTTTTTTTTTTTTTTTTTTTTGTAAGTATTATTTAATTTATTTTATCTTTTCAGCTTTCTTAATTTTGTCTTGAATTTTTATTTTATCTTTTGTTTTTATTTATTTTATTACTATTTATTAACTTATTAAATTTTGTTGTGTATTTTTTCTTTTTTTAATTACTTTTTAATTTTTATATTTAATATTTTCAATCTTATTATTATTATTATATTTAATATTATTTATTATATTTTTAAATTTAATTATTCACTCTTATTGTTAAAAATTTAGAAACCATTTGTATATTCAAAAAGTCTTAATTATTGTTTATTTATTTATTAATTTATTTAATTACGCATGTTTTTGAAATAATATTTTTAGAATATATTTTTAAATTTACATAATCCCTTTGGTCAAGTATTTGTGCGCTTTAGTCAGGTGCTAATGTCCCCTGATAATTTCTTCAGGGCATCCAGCTATCGTCTCTCTATCTGCAGTAAAAATTTCAATTCTGAACATATTATTTTTTATATATTTAATTAAAAAAAAAAAAAACATAATGATGCTGTATCGCCACTTGATGATAAGCTTTTGATATTCACAGGTATTTACTACACGATGGCCATAATTGGTCCGGCGATTGGCTACGTTCTGGGCGGCCAATTGCTGCTCATTTATACGGATTTCGTTACCGTGGATGCAGCTGAGTAAGTATATATATATATATATATATATATATATATATATATATATATATATATATATATATATATATATATATATATATATATATATATATATATATATATATATATATATATATATATATATATATATGTACATATACGACTTTGATAGTGCTTAAGCAACTGATAAATCCGCGATGATTGTTATTAATCGTGCGGCGCACTTGAAGCCCAAAAAGGGCAACGGCAAATGCCAGCGAATGGCTTTAATGGAGGCTCCTGTGGGGCAGTCAGTGTGGTTCAGTGGCTGATTTGTTGCCCGGGCAACGGCAACGGCAGTCGCATCAGTAAATGCCACAAGCACAAAGCACGCCGTACCGTTAACATCTCCGGAGACTAATAAAACAACATTTCGTGCTGACAACGAGGCAAATAAGGTGCGAATGCGAATGCGAATGCGAATCCAAGGGCGCGTGAGCGGGGGAGTGGGAATCGGCTGTGGGTGTGGGTGCTGGGTGTGAGGCAGCTGTTTGATTTACCAAGCACTGGAGTCGTGGCGTTGCATTGCACGGATAAGCCGCACGGCTTATTGTCAAGGTGATGCCATAAGTCATACGGAACTTGGAACTTGGAACTTGGGACTGGGAGCTGGGAGCTGCGACTGGGCGCTTGGTGTTTGCTGTTTGTTGTTTGGTATTTGGCGTAGGTGAATCTCGTTTGCCACTTTTACGCTCGGCGAGCTACTAAATTATTGTAAAGGTATAAAAAATGCAGTCAAGGTGACTTGGAAGGCAATGCAGGACTAGGCGATACCTTGTGCACAGTAAGATTCTGGAAAATGCTTTTAAATGTTCGAACTGCGACTCAATTATTTTGATTTATTACATATTACATACATATATGGGTAGACGAAAGTCTGAAGTGTAGAATAGCTAGAAAGTCAGAGAGAATGAAGCCTTTGTCATAAGCTCTGCCTCGAACTCAGCCATCATCTCTGCCTTCAGCCCTTATTCGAGTTCTGCTTTCAGCTCTGCCTTTAACTCTGGCTTAAACTCTGCCTTAAGCTCTGCCCTTAGCTCTGCCTTTGACTCTGTCTTCTCAGCTCTGCCTTAAACTCTGCCTTTCCTCTGCGTTTAGCTCTGCCTTCCGCTCTGCCTTCCGCTCTGCCTTTGACTCTGTCTTCAGCTCTAGTTTTGACTCTGTCTTCAGCTCTGCCTTTGCTCTGCTTTTAGCTCTGCCTTTAACTCTGCCTTCAGCTCTGCTTTTAGCTCTGCCTTCAGCTCTGCCTTCAGCTCTGGCTTAAGCTCTGCCTTCAGCTCTGCTCTTAGCTCTTTCTTCAAGTCTCCCTCTACCATGTTCTACCTCACGCTCTCGCTGTGCGATTGTCTTTGCCCTTAGATCCAGAGTCTCTGCCTCTGTTTGTCACATACATCCACCTTCAAGCAATATACCCCAGTTTTCCATAAGTCACAGGGTATACAAAAAAATGGTTGTTTATGTTTGCACGACGTTTACAACAATATTTGGGCTTATAAATATAAATATAAATGTAAATGTAAATTAAGGACAATTTATGTGAGGAATATATCTATATATAGACCGTATATAATACATGTATATGAATTGTGGGTAATAAAATGTTTTGAATTATAGCGAATGCTATTTGCAAGACTTCTTAAACAAAGACAACTAATAATTGCTTTTTCATTTATTTTATTAATTTTAATATTTATATTTTATTCCTGCAGCTTGAGCCTGACGAGCGATAGCAAGGTGTGGATCGGTGCCTGGTGGATTGGCTTTGTGTTTGCGGCCGTGGTCTGTGTGCTCATCGCCATTCCGATCTTTGGCTACCCGAAGTCTCTGCCTGGCGCGGAGAAGCTGCAGCTGGCCAAGGTCTCGGAGGCGCACACAAAGAAAACGGCCCAGGCCAAGGCGGCTGGGGCGGAGGTGGGGCAAGTGACGGGGAGGGCGGAGACAGAGCCGCGTCGACGCCTTGGCGAGCTGCCACACGCAGTGCTGACGCTGTTCAGGAATCCCACGTTCTTCTTCCTCAACCTGGCGGGCGCCACGGAGGGTCTGGTCATAGCGGGCTTTGCCGCGTTTCTGCCCAAGCAAATCGAGAATCAATTTGGTATTTCGCCCGTGATCTCGGCCCTGGTGATGGGGCTCATCACGGTGCCCGCTGGCGGGGGCGGCACCTTTCTGGGCGGCTACCTGGTGAAGAAGCTGAACCTGGCCTGTGGCGGCATCATCAAGATGTGCCTGCTGGCCACGCTGGTGGCCACCGTCTTCACCAGCTGCTTCCTGGTCTCCTGCCCCAATGCGGCATATGCGGGCGTCACCTCGGCCTACGACGACCAGCAGATGGGGCTGCCCCTGACCCTGGAGGCCAGTTGCAATGCCAACTGCGGCTGCAGTCGCAGCAATTATGACCCCATCTGTGGGTCCAATGGCGTCATGTACTACAGTCCCTGCTTCGCGGGCTGCGGCCAGGAGGAGCAGCAGGAGACCTTGAAGAGCTACAGCAACTGCACCTGCATCGACCACAGTGGCGAGGCGACCAATGTCATGTGCGAGTCCAGCTGCAAGAGTTTGCCCTACTTTGTGGGGCTCTGCTTTGTGCTGATGTTCTTCACCTTCCTGGCCACGATGCCGGCACTCTCCGCCACGCTGAGGTGGGTTGATTGGATGATTGACCAGTTGGAA
This sequence comes from Drosophila navojoa, assembly GCF_054131105.1. Lineage (NCBI taxonomy): Eukaryota > Metazoa > Arthropoda > Insecta > Diptera > Drosophilidae > Drosophila > Drosophila navojoa. The sequence goes on along the minus strand of NC_142891.1, from coordinate 24,410,832 downwards.
ATATATGTATATTTCATATATTCATTTCTATTTCTCTCACAGATGCGTGCAGGATGAGCAGCGTTCGTTCGCCTTGGGTCTGCAGTGGATCAAGGTGCGTTTGATGGGCACCATTCCGGCTCCGCTAATCTTTGGCGCACTCATTGACGAGTCCTGCGTGCTCTGGCACGAGTCCTGCGATGCTCAAGCAGGTGGCGCTTGTCTGGTCTACGATAATTTCTACATAAGTCGGTTAGTAGAGTTATTATATAGATACCTATAGATTGTATAGAATATCATTTTTTCATCTGCTTCTCTTCCAGTTACATGTGGCTCCTCGCTTTGGTGGGCAAACTCTGCTCCGTTTTGTTCTTTTTGGGCGCCTGGTGGTTCTACAAGCCGCCCAGCGAACCTTCAAATGCCAAAAAAGAAAACCAATCAGAAATTTAATCTTAAGAAAACAGTTAATCGATAGTAAACTAAGTAACGCACTGCCATTTTCCAGCTTCACTTTTTAATAATCCATCGCAAATCAGAAAAAATGCAAATTTAATATCCGCACAGCTCTAAAAAACGTACTGGTCTCATTAACATTTGTAAGCACTATTAATGTCTATTCTAATCAACTGCAAGAAATAAGTACTTCATAAGTAAATCATGTATTTTAATATTAAAAATGTATTATATAAGATTTTTCATAATATTCAAATTCAAACTCTTTAACATTTTCCGCCCAACTGAACATTAACAGTAGTTGGTCAGCTGTGGAAGCATTTCTGCGCCACATTAAGTTGGCTGCACATGGTTAACAGCTCTGTTAAAAGCCTGCCATCTGGTCGTGTTTGGAATGGCACATCGTCTGGCAGCACTGGTCGCATTGTTATTTAATTTGTTGTTGGATTTCAGACGGTACGGTTGTGCTTCGCGCTGTTTTTACTGTTCATAAATATGCCAACTTGACGCGTTCACTGTGTTTTTTAAACAACAAAAACAACACGCTCAACATTAAATATATACACAAGAGTGGCAGCTATAAAGGTGCTTAGACATTTTATAATTTATAAAATTAAATAATAATCAAAGAAATTGGATTGATTTTGCGTGTGCGTATCGAGTGTGTAGTTAAATGTGCATTTGCAAAAAAAAAAAAAAAAAAAAAAAACAAACAAATCATGTGCAATTAAAAGGTCAATCACCCAACAACAGCAACAAAAAACAACTATTAATTACAATAAAAAGCCATTGTAACAGTTATAATTAATAAGTTGTTTTGAGCAGCGAGCAAAAGCAAAGAAATTGGTAAACTGCACGAATAACGGAATCCAATTTAGTTCAAAAATCACTAAGCAGACGCACACGCACACACATACACATACAATGATGCAACTGCAAGCCAAACAAAGTATTTACATATGGGCGAGTGTGAAACCATTGAGAAGGCAACCATAAAAGAGAGGTGCAAAATAATAACAAATGCAATGAGTGCAAGTGTTTTGCATAATGCACAATAAATGCAGCAAAATCAGCTGAAAATCCAACAGAAACACAAATATGAATATTGAATATGAAATTATATATCAATGCCAGGTGATTTTGTACTTTTAATCCACTTACCACTACAAGCTTGCAATTTGTGAATGTGTGAGTGCCACTACATCAACACAAACGCACTCCTATACATATATATAAACACTTAGAGACATGTCTCGTCTTTTCTTTCTCTTCTTGGCTTCTTCTTGTCTGTCCCGAAGCCCAGTTGCTGCCCAGTCATATGTTGTCCCCCGCACACCTACTCGCCCCCCTGCACAGCTTCGAGTTTTATTCCAAGACTTGTTTTGCCTGTACGTATGTAGGTTTGTGTGTTTGTGTGTGCAAGCGCAAATGCGTATATATATCTATATGTGTGTGTATGTATGCTTGCAGGCGCACTTGTTACAGATTCGATTCGAGTTTTCTCGCAGCTCTCCCACAACGCAAAGGTTTTCTTTGTTGTCGCTGGCGTTTGCCTGGTCATATATATATATTTCTTCAATAACGCTGTATACATGTTGGTATAGGGTGTCAAATTAGAACCATTCGCTCATCTGTGTTTGATAATCCATTTAGTTTTGCTGCTTCAAGTTTTTTTAGTCTCTGCCTCATTAATTTCACACCTCAGTTTTTTTTCTGGTTTTGTTGCAATAATTGAACACATTTTCTAATTAAATTTACAAAACACGTTTGCAATGTTTTTAAAAACGGTTGTTTGTATATAAAATTAATAATTTTAAATTACATATATTATGAAATCATCTGCTTTGGATTTATAACGGTTGTTAATTGAAAATTTGTATTTGTTTTAACAAATCGTAAAAATGGTGGAGCTGTACGGGCGACACCATAAAATTATATGGAGTCATTAGGCTTTAAATAAAACTGTTCTCTTTTTTTTCTTGAATGAAAACAACATAATTTTTAGTGTAGTTAATAAATATCAAAATTGCTGCAAATTTTAGAATGTATATTTCGATTGAAATTGAAAAGTATTCTCAATTGCTTGCCAATCGTTTAAATGTACTAGCATAGACTATAGGATCTCTTTTGGTTCTATATTTCTTTTAGCTAGAATAGATTGTTGCCAATTGATTTCTTTTTGCATACAATTTTATAAGTTTAGCTCACGCTAAGTAGTTCAACCTTGGCCACAAAACAATTTTACATAATTATGAGCTGCTGAAATGCAAAATATTTTATTCACATATGAACCGTATAATATATAAACCTGCAAATTTATATATGCATAAATATATGTACATATATACCTTCAAGTGCTAAAACTGCCTCATAATAGCGAACAATTCGCATTGTAAGATCATTTAGCTCATTTTAATGGACATTTATGAGAGTCTTGTGAAAAATGTGTTGTTTTTTTTAATGTATACATATACATATATTTAAATAGGTAAGCTTAGGGAACATAAACAGTTAGTAAATGCTAGCTTTTAGGTCAGCTTAATTATAGCTATAAAGATCACATTTAAATAAAATATTAAACGTGTGTTAATTATTTGATTCGTCCCTTTTCTGGAGGTTCATTAATTTGTATATGTAGTCTTTTTTTGATATAAATTTAAAAATATCTTTGATAAAGTAAATTTGTAAATTTAAATATTCATTAAGTATTAGGCAAATAGCTTTCATTTAAAGGAACAAACAATAAATAAATGTTTGATATTAGGAAAGCTCGCCTAATCTAAAAATTATTCCCTTTTTGTGACAAGGGGCCTCCACTTTCACTATTGACTTAAAAGAGAGTTAGACACTACAAATAAGTCCAAATATTTCATTTCTTTTATTTCTTTTATTTTTTTGTCACCTATGGAATTCCATTTTGAGACTGATGAAATTTCTATATGGGTGGAGTTTTTTGTATAGCCAAATTGGTTAAGGCTTTGCAAAAACAGATTTTCACTTTTTTTGAAACACAATAACAATATGATAAAATAAAAGTTATGGACACTGAGACTAATTTAGATTATATACATTTTATCTAAATATATTCATTTTTATATGACAGATTAAAATTCTGAATCTCTAATCATATACCTCATTCAGATCGTATATCTTATGTATAACTTATCTCTTATCAAATAATGTATAACGCTTATCTTGCATGTAGTATGTGAAGCGACACTTCCTAAAGTCCCATCAAAAACATATTATATTGCGACAAGTTTTTAAAGTAGTTCAAATCGTTTATGCCCACTTAATACTTGTTTTAGTTTCGTCTTACCTTTTTAGCCACATTCATTTGATTTTTAAGTGGTATGATTCAATATACAGACAAGCATACGAATATTACATATGTATTTACATTCCACTTTCGTTCCGCAACGAGTTCTTGAGTTTGGTCATGGCAAAAGTTATAGCGGGTTACTTGTTTGTTTTTCTGTTTTTTTTTTTTTTTTTTTCTTTATTTTCTGCCGTTTTGTTGAGCTAAGCCTGTTGACCAAGTCGTTCGACAAACTGCAATCAGATCAGGCGACAAAGAGAAAACTGGTTTTTTGACACTCAGCAAGTTGGTGCTACGAACAGAGAGACTTGTTCCCTAAGCAGTTCGGCTGAATCATCAGTTAGCATATGCTCGGCTTATATATGTACATGCTCGGCTATTAGATAAATTTATGAAATTAATGTCATGCGAAAGCGTGAGCAGAGTTTTAATAATATTCATAAGCGAATTTGTTTACACACATTTTGATTGTTTCATATCTAGCATATTTCTAGAAATATTCATTTCTAGAAATATTGATTAATTCAAAGAAAACAAAAAAAAAGTTTATATATTGCTTAAAGTAAAAACATTTAAAGTTGTGTTTATCTGCTTGAATTCAACCGAATCTGTTCGCTGATAAAGTAGGGTAAAACTTCATAGAAATACATATAATAAAACTGCATTCATATCAATAATTGAAAAAGTCTGTTATATGTGAAGGGTTTTACTTATGAGTTCATATGTTAAGTAAGCTCTATCAAACAGTCCAGCTTAATATAAATATGCATACATAATACTTACATTCACATATGTGTGCATGTAGATATGTCTGTGTATATGTGTTTATATTGAATTGTGGCCCAATATTCGTGCAGCTGTTCGCATTTTCATGCGGTTGGCTGCCTTTAAGATATCCCTCTCTCTCTCTCACTGTCTTGCCCTCAGTCTCGCACACACACACACACAGTCTTTTGCTGCTTTGCTTTTGCTGTTCCAGTTCTCCACGTGTGTTTGGCTAAGCTTGCAATTAGCCACTGTGGCGGCAACGGCGACGTCGCGACGCGTCGGCGTCGGCGGCGGCGGTGGCAGACCTGTTGGGTTCGCTAGTCAAATAAATAAGCAAAATAAAAGCGCAAAAAGCAACAACCAAAAGAAGAGGAAGAAGAAAAGAAGAAGTATTTTGCACGTAACTGAAATGCAAAAATCAACATAATCAACACAATTCGTAGATCTAACGGTGTTTGTGTATCTCATTGGTACCATTAAGAAAACTCAAACCGGTTCCGTTTCGTTTGGTCGGTTCATTCGCTCATTTGCTCGCTCGCTCCGTCATTCCGTCACTCGTTCGCTCGACTTGTTCATTGAACCGAGTCTCTCTCACTCAAAGAGCGTGTGTTTGTGCGCGCGAATCGCATTTGGCATGATCTAAACAATTCTTTTGATATATTCAAGAGTACAAATAATATATATAGCTTTTGAAGAAATGCAATAAATTTAAATCAACATTTCTTTTCAGAAAAATAAAGATAAACAAATCTAAATTTTTTGTATGCCAAAATAGCAAACATTTTTTGTTTACAAATTATAAATAAAGAAACGAAATAAAAAGAAATAACAAAATTAAAACAAAGAAAAGTTTAAGTGAAATTTTTGCTGCAGCTGCCAACGATCACAGAGATCAGGGATATTCAACTAAATATATTTTATATTGCCTAAAAGCATACGTAAAATATGGCATAAAAGGTGAGTGACAATGCACAATTATTTAGATTTTAGTATTACATGAGTTTTATGAATAAAATTAACTTCTAGATGTTTCTAGATACAGATGTAGAAAGGGTTAATAGACCTAAAGATTTATTTTAAAAATCTATGTGCGGAAATTGATATATAATATCTGTTTTAAGAGATATATGATATGAAAAAATAATCGCAAAAAACGTAATATTTTTTTTATAAAATTTATGGCCCTATTTGGGAGTTTAGTTTCTGCCTTTTTCTTGTAGCTAAATCTAAGTTAACTACAGCTAAGCCTGACTATGATTTGCCTTATGATTCGACACCCTTTTAATATTTTTCATTTCCGGACTCAAACCCGCTCACTTGCACCTGAAACCTTGTTTACCCACAAACAAAAATCACTTGTGCTACTTTAAACTATGTCATTTCTGTGCTATGCCCATGAAAGTTTTCGGTTAGCTTGTTATTTATTTGTTTACCTTATTTTATTGTTGTTTCCCTTTTAATGTCAACGGCGAATTTCGCAAGCTGCGTAAACTTTCGAGTGGAGGCATTTGGAAAATATTTCATGTCATTAGCATTTGAATAGCTCATTTTGGGGGGTATTACGTGATTTCGGTTCGATTCGAAAATCAAACTGCATCAAAGTGAGAAGCAAAAAGTCGTAACAAAAGCCAGTGTCAACCAAAATATCAATCATAAACAAAGTCGCAAGAGCAACTATTGCTGACAGCCCAAACTTGGGCCGACAATGATGTGACTGAACACGAAACAAACTCACAAATATTCACACACTCACACACATACATACATATATATATATATAGGAAAAACTTTACAAAGTAGCAGAATGTTTGCCTGCTGCCAGCAATCAAGGCATGTGAAAATGTGTGGAAAATCGATTAAAACAACGTAATGGAAAAACTTGAAGCTACCTAAAAACAACAACAACAACAACAACAGCAACAACATAAAGCATTTCTTTTTGTCCGCCCGCTGTCAGAACCTTCAATCAGAAAGGGCTCGACGTCTATTAGCTGCTTATACACTTTAGCTAATTCTTTCGTCGGCATTCGTCGAAATGTACGTAATGCCCATTTGCAGTGTAATTCTCAACATTATCCAGATATGATTGGGCTTTGGTTAATGTCATTTTTTTTGTGTGCTTTGCTTTCAACTCATTTTTTATGGCCTAGACGACGCGACGCACCTTTGTCTTTCTTTCCCTTTCGTTGAGGCCTAAAACTTTTGGCCCTGCATTACAATTAAGTTATATAAAATGAGTGTATGAGTGTGTGTGTGTGTGAAATATTGTTGTAATCATCGAATGAGTTTTTGCTATCGTCTAATTACTAGCAAAAGCGCACAATAAATTTATGTTTTTCGTGTAAATTGTGAAACATGCGCATTGGCCGCGCAGGAAATGTATTTATAATCTAAAAATGAAAATGAAAATGTTTTCCCCAACACCTTAATTATGAAAATAGTTACATCATGAATGTGCAGTGTGTAATTGCCCTGATTTTGGATGGATAATTTGGAAAAGTTCACATAAATACTATAATTACCATACGATGCAATCAGAGTGTTGCCTCAATCTAATTAGAAATGGAGGTGCACCACATTAAATGAAGGCGGTTTCAAATCGTTAATTGATACATTTGTTAGTATCTTTAATTGAATTGATAATTGCATTAATTTAAGCGATAGACCAAAAACCAAAAACTTGTTTTATTAGTTGATTGAAAATGTACTCCCTTTATTTACTTCCATTTACAATTCCTGATTTAATAAGAAAGTTTTCAACTATTTTAAATAAATCTACTCTGTTCATGTCATGGAGGCTCTCTCAAATCGTTAGCTTATTTACGCTGAAGTTGGCACGTTCATAGAACCAGACAGACATCTGAAAGAAACTGTCCTAAGGCACCTCTTAATCGTAATCAAAATATAAATACTTAAAGCCGTATAAAAAAGGCCTAAATCCTAGCTAAGCATATTTACTCCAGGCATGCTTTAACTATAAAAAACTTGACGAATTCCCAACCCAGCCTTATCATTGTTCATTAATTTAACGCTCTGCTTCACCACAAAAAGGTAAAACAACATAGATGCGAAGCACAAACAAAAGCGCAGAACTTCAGAGGAAGTAAACAAAAAATAAAGCACGAATACACTTAAAGTTTGCCTTTCATTGGTTAGGGCCATTTGATGTGTTCTGTATTTGGCCACGGCCTAGCTACAAATTTTCCATTTCAGTGGCCATTAAAAGCGCATAAAAATAACTAGACGAAGTGCTTAAAATTTAAGTTTACAAACTGCCCCGATTTAATATGTGTTTTCGGGCAGCTTTAATGAGATTTTAAAATGTAAGCAAAAGTAAATTGAATTTAAAAGACTTTAAGAGTACACAAATAGAACTCGGCTATATATTCAAATGAGATGTTTGGGCTTTAAAAATAAAAATTTAATAGAAATGAAAATGAAAATGGAAATGAAAAAGATTCATTTTCATATGTGGCGGGTTTTGCTTTTGTGTCTATTCTCAGGGCTGGGAGAAAGCAGCTGATGTTGACTAAAACTTGAATAAAATAAACCAAATAAAAAACACTTGACTATTAAATACCCTGTATTTTATTTGAAAGAATAAATATTGTTGGCAATGGCAAAAAATTAAGCTAAGAGGTTTTATTTATATATATGTATAAATATATATGGATTTCTGTATGAATTTGTCATATAAATATATGAAGTACGCATATAATTTTAGCTTACATTCATATTTTATGACTAAGCGCAAGTTTGAGAAGTCAAATCTGAATGGCGAGGTCTATATATACATGTATTGTTGTGTTATGCGTAAGTCGTTACGGCTTACGTACTTTCTGTGCATAACCAGGTATCTCTCTTTACTGAATGCTTGCTCATTATCTGGAATATTTTCAGCTGAGATGAAATTTGTGAATTATTGACTGCTTGTGGAAAGAGATGATTTAAGTTTATATATTATCAACAGAATGTAATTTTAGGCTTGCTAATTCTTTTGAGTTCTACATAATAGCACATTAAATATTTATATTCAATATTCACACTTAAATGTGATAAAATCTTTAAATGTATTCTTAAATCAAATTCAAAATATTTAAACAAATGCAAAAATTGATTCTATTTATAATTATAAGCAAATAAAAAATTTTAATTGAATTAACATTAAAATGTTAAGCAGGTCATATATGATATCTTTAATTTGCCCGTTTAGCCTCAGGTATTCTCAGGCAAAGCTAAGCTTAAAATTGATATACCCTACTCAGACTACGGGTAAAACAATGTTACACCTCATTCACATGGACAACAATAGCACGAAAAATAATAATAATAATAGTAATAATAATTTGACTTGTGTAAGTTCAACGAAACTACACAAAAACAATTTAACTACTGTGCGTATCTCAGTGTGTGTATTTGTACACGGCTACAGGCCATGTATCTGTATCTGTATCTGTATCTGTATCGTTGCACTTGTATCTCTCTCCACTGTGTCAGCCGACAGTTGAAACAGATTTAGGACGCAGCTATTCGCCTATTTATTTAATTTTTGTTATGGCACAACACATCGCGAATACACCGTGTGCCTAAGCGTGTGTGTGTGTGTGTGTGTGTCTGTGTGTGTTTGTGTGATTGCTGTTACTTTGTCGCATGTTTGAATTTCAAAATTTTTTTAGGTCATACTAATATATGTAGTTGTTGTTGCTGCAAAGTGCAACTCGTGCCGTGTTTATCTAAAATTAATTTGGGAAAATATGAACACGACTCTCTTCGAATCGTGTCGCACAATTAAAGCAAAATTTCTGTTTGCATTTATCCCAGGCCGGAAGTGGGCTGATAATGAATTCCAGATAAGCCATATGGGCAGGAGGTATTTTATTGTCAATAGCGCGAATTGCTGAATTCTCTGGAAATGAAAATTCCTAAAAAATACTCATAATTCCCATCAAATAATTTGCATATTTATTGGCATTCGCACATATCCAGAATTTTGAGTACTCACTTACTTGAATACAAATATAAAGAAATTCATACATGTAACTCAATTAGGGCTTTACAGCTAGACGATTTCATGCACTGATGTTTGAATAGAATTTCATTTGAATTGCAAATAACGTCGAGAGCTCTTCATTTACGCTTATTGAGCGCAATATTTGATTGACGCACGATAACGTAAAGCTCTTGCTTAATACTATAGACGCTACATAAGAGTGAACTAGCATAAAATGCTATTTTGTCATTCTTAATACATAGTCTGTAGTGCTCTAAGTATCTCCCAACTAGAGCACTAGTTCTCCTTGGCTTAGTTTCGGCGTGCGAAACTAAAGTTTGTATCAAATGCTTTTAACATTTTTGCGTACTTTAGCAGAGTTTCAAGCGAGAGAATTAAGAATTCTAATTGCAGATCCATTAAGAATTGACATTCGAATAACGAGTAATTCATGTTTAATGTGTCCACTTTTAAAGACCTAAAATTTATTTAATCTTTGTGTTGCCGAAACTTAATTCGAGTGTGTATTTTAATTAATGTTTTGATCAAGATTGAATAAAAAGAATAAACAAGCAAAAATAGTTAATATTATGGCAAGCTTGATGATCATATTCCATAAAATGTTAGACATAAACATGATGATGCTTGTTTCTCAAACGAAAAATTATAAATATAATAAAAATGCATACTAAAAACATAAAACGCACGCATATTTGCAACACATGTGAAACACAAGCTGAAAACATCTTCATTTTTAACCAAACATTTTTATTTGAGCTGTAAATTTTTTATAAATTTTAATTTACCCCACTAAATATAAGTTTGTATATTTATTTAAGACTCTAAAACTATTTAAATGCTATTATTGTGCATTTTACATCGGATCATTGACTGCAAACTGCGCGTAGGCATTTGCATCTTGTGTATCTTGTCTGTTCTGTATCTGTATCTGTATCTGTGTCTGTAGCTAATCCAATGAAGCACAAGTATTTTACTTCTCATGTGCAAACAAAGAATACGTAAATAGATCGTGTGGAGCAAGGCAACGCAGTAGCACTTGCCACAATATGCTTTCTGGGGCTGCTGAGGTCGACTTGCTCTATCTTTATAATCAGCTCACTATCTGAGTTGTTTTTTGTTTTGTGTGTTTGCTTTAGTAAATACAATGCACATAACGGCGAGCCCTCGTAAAGCAATAAGATCAGTGAGATGCAGTAGCGCACAGCAGCTGCCAGCCGGATACCCTGTTTTTTTGGATTATAGTGTGGCATAGTTGCTAGGCTAGGCGTACTTCGAGATGAGAGGAGACTAAAGACTGAGATTTTTCTATAAGAGAGAGGGATTGAATCAATCGAAATTTTGAGATCAAAAATTAATTTTTTTAGTTTTTAAAATTTTGAAATAATTTATGTTGCTGCAATTCACGATTTTATTTTGAATGTTTAATTAGATAAATTTTCCTATATTTCTAAATGTTTTTTTTTTTCCAGCATATCTCTTAGTCTAGCACACCGCTGCTCATGCACTTTTACCTGTTTTATTTGCTTTCGCAATCTTCCTACAACAACAAAGTTTCTTAGACACTCTTCGCCCATAAATTATTATTGAATATAACGTCGCTCATACGCTCATTCGTCGCAGGTTTCGTTGTTGTTTCTTTATTGTTTGTTGGATTTTTTTTTCATCTTAATGGTAAATTTATTTATAATCTCAATGCGGACCGTGGCGACGTGTTGTCAGCCTCCTACGACAAAATTTTGTCTGTTGCTGTGCCACGTTTTCTATGCGATTAATGTGTGTGTGTGTGAGTGTATTTAAGCTAAAAGTTATTTGAATGTATTGGCTGGCTCACACACACACAGAACACGTGCCTTAAGGCGCACACAAACGCAGATTTTTACAGTTTCAAAGTTGTCGTTGTTTCTCTTTTTAGCTGCTAATCTAATTATATACATACATATTGTATTATATTATATATTAAGCAATGCATATTTTATAAACAAACGAAAATGCTCACGTTTGTTTACCTCATAAAATAATTGACGCACATTTTGACAATGTTTGACCAGCTGAGGGCGGTAAAAGCGTGAAATTCACATAGCTTTAGATAACGAAAAGAAAAAAAAAAACCAACCTAAAGAAAAGGAATATAAAATTTGCTCTTGAAAATCAGAGAAGCTGCAAACAAGGCATTATAATTCACAACTTGTTTTTGTTGCCACAAATGGCGAGCTCAGCGCGTTTGTGACGTCAAACTGCAAGCGGCGCACAAAGAGGAAGACCTTGGTATCAATAGGCTACATTACGATTATTTCCATTCTTGATAGGGGGAAGCGAATGTGCGCACTGGCTTTATGACTCTGCCTTCTTATGAAGAAAGGTTTGTAGGCATATACACATACATATATGTACACATGCACATTGATTTACTTGCACTTTGACGTCACACTTCATGAGCCCTGTTTACCCCTGAGAATCGCCAATCTCAACTATTTACTTGACAAATGTGGTCGCAAATAATATTTGTTCTATTTGCATAGGTGCAGGGAATTGCGCCTGGGCAAATATTCCCAGAAGTATGCAATGAGAATACGTTTGCTACTCGCTTGGTTGTATTGGATAGATGATATAATGTTACTTTATCTACAAATTAGAATCTTCTATCTTTTTTTCTTAATATTATATCTTCTATATTCTAGCTGGTATATTGTGACAATTATCATCATATTATACATATATCTTCCACCTTATTTCTTCTACCACCGATTTATATCTTATATCTTCTATCTATACCCTTGCTAGAAATGTAATAGCTTTACTTTTATTATAGACTTCAGTAGCGCCCATAGTTGATTACATCTTGTTATACAATTCTATAGATTGGTAGCTTTCAAATTCATTAGAAATGCTTTACATATGCATACGTAGAACCGGCTTACGTGTAAAGCGCTTTTATAACCCTTTTTGAATAACAATAGAATCGAAAGTAAGTCTCATAAGAGACTAGAAACAAATCTTTGAATTTGACAGCTGAAATAAAACCCAAACCCAGAGCCAAAGCTAAAGCTAAAGTAGAACTAATTGCCATGCAAAATGTGAACCTTTATACATATGTATATCCCATACACACATACAATTTTTATATACTTAAGGTATATATAGATTGATCAGTAGATCGCTGATCACGTCCTTTGTGGTTTATTCCACAGTCTGACTATCAGAGCGCTGCTGATGCGCATCACGCACACAAATCCCGCTCGTCTGTCCGTCCGTCTGCTTCTGCTTCTTCTTCAGTCTTTAGCTCTGTGCGCGTACATTGAACCTGAGCGCCAGCTGAGTGGAAGTCTGCCTTGTGGCTGGCTGATGTAATTAAATAAGAACATGTGATAATCGGAGTCTGCTTAACAATAGGAATAACTAAGCTAACAAGTGCAGAGCATAGAGTATTGTGTTTAAATACACTGTACGAAAAGTGAGGAACGGTTGTATTGGTGTGATTATACGTATGTATTTATATTCGTTCCACGTCTAATCAAATTTTACAGATAATTCACGTAAGCAGCATTAGAAGTTTTAATTAGAGCATAAACTGAGATTAAACAATCAGTTATATAATTCTGAAACAATTTTAGCTGAGAGAGGAGAACATAAAGTTTTTATATTCCTTATCGGCATGAAAATCTGAGCTACTACAGCAGCGATTCCCTGTTTGGCTGTCTATTCGTTTCTTTGTCTCTTAAGAATCTCAACTGAAGACAGCAAATTTAGAATAGATTCTCATAAGGATTATTAGCTTAGAAATGTTTACCTGATCCCATTATTCCCATTCCCACTCAAAGTTGAAACTTCTGTCTAAGCGAGCATCAAGCAGTCAGTTAATTAAATCTGAAAACTTTTCACTTATATTTTATTCTATCCACATTCAGTATGAGATTGCTCTCAAGATTCGTTGAGTGTATGTGTGTGTGTGGGTTTAACTTTTGGCTAAAATGGTAAAGGTCATTATTGTGCGCAAAAAAAAAAAGAAAGAAAGAAACAAAAAAGTTTTCAAAGCCACTTTGATGCCCCAAATATAGAAACTTGTTTGAGTAGCCAACTCGTAGTGTCCAGCAGGTTGGCGCTTTCAAGTCAATTGAATGGGGCATGTGTCATGCCTGCCTCGAGTCTCTCGATTGTTTTGTTTCAATGAATTTCGTATTTTGTTTTTATTTTCTTCTCTGTGTAATTCACTTTTTCTCTGTGATGTTTAATCGTTCGTTCGCTTTACTCATTGTGGGGGCATTTTTAGAATCCTAATGGACACTTCGTACGGCCAGGGAATAAAATAAAACAGCTGCAGTGACAAAACGAATTTCGAATTTCGATGCATTGCTTGTTCCTTCCTAAAAAGTTGAAGCATTCGCTTCACATATACAAATGTATATGTCGGAACAGTATTAGTATCAGTCATCGTTTTGCGCAGCGAGTTTCGTTCGCACTCGAATCCTAGACGCAACTAACTTGTGTCTCTCAATTATTCTTTGTGCCTACTCCCGAACCTCACTCGGCGACAGCGACACAACGCTGTCGCCCCGCTAAAACGGTACTTCTTAAGCGACAACATGCAAATATTGGCTGATGCAATATGATGAAATCAATTCCTACAACTCAGCCGAAAACTACAACCACACTCATATAACCTCATTACACACCGACACTATAACCACACGCATAAGTACGAAGGCATATAGAAAAGGGAAAATATGCGAGCAGGTAGTAAGCACAATTACAGTGCGCGCCAACATATTAATACTACTTGCTTCGACATATATATATGCATACCATATAAAAGTTTGTTCGTACAGGAAGTGAATTTGCAAAACTTGTTTTATTTGCTTTTTATTTTGATTTTGATTCGCTGCTGATTCGCTTGCCTTTTGCATTAGTTGTGAAGCATCAAGAGATACAAACTACGGACTTTCACAAAACTTTAAGCCAGTCCGCATCATTGCTGTCAGATTCTCTTTTAGTTTGCCCATATACATACATATATTAGAGGTATAGCAGGTCTAAGCAAACTTAATTCCGAAGTTTGAACGAGACTTTGTTGCTGGCTCTGTAATATCTAAGTCAAGGCTGTCATCGAACTGGTTCAACCTGAAGTCAGCCAGAGGAATTTCGCTTTGATGCAGTGTTTAAAGACGTCCTTCGATAAGACATTCTCTGGAAGCATAGCTATTGCATGTCTTAATGTAATGTATTGATAAATTGCAGAGAAATCTTATATAGTAATATTTGTACATATATATACCTAGTTTTAGTCTTCCTGAAAAGGAGCAAAGGCCATTTGCTTGAGTCATAGTTTCAGTTCTATGCGATATACTTCCAGACAGCATAAACAACTACAATCGATATGTCTAGACAAAGCATCATAAAAACTTCATATTTTGAGTCACTAATTCGAAAAGCAAAGCGCCAACTCAAGCTGAAAATCGTGAAGTATGTATGGAAAGGATAGAAATTGGTCAACTAAGTTAACCATCGAAACTTCTGAGTCAAAGATTAACTAAAATTAAGCATTGTTTAAATGGAGCCATTTGTGTAGAACTAAGAGATGCCTGTACAAATTAAAATTAGCTCAAATACAATTAAGTCTTACGTACTTAAAAGAAAAACTGAGCCATTTATGATTCACTGGTTCTTAAAGACGGAACCAATAGAAGATGTTTGTTTGCTCTAATGAATAAATGGAGGCACAAATATCTCCAATTTACCTTATCTCCTAGGTAAATTGGGGATATTTGCATTTGTACTATTCTTTTTTTTGTGATTCACATAAAAGATGTTATTTTCTTTGAAATGCCAAGATTGTTTGTGTATCTTCTTGAAGATAAATTAGCTCGTTTCTGAGATATCGGCGAGCTGATAATGAGAGCAGGGCGGTGATAAATGATATTTGCTGTCACTCGATATGCCATTTGTTGCCAATTGATAAGAGCGGGACGGAACGGAACGGAACGGAACAGTGCTGATAATTATGCACACTGAGACAGCAGCTGCAGCCGTACTCGGCAAACAATGTATTTGAAAATAGTTTCTTTGTTAGAGACTGGCTCTTCTTCCACGCCCGTTGATTTATATAAATATTTGTAACACATTTGCGCAAATAGAGAGACCCTTGACTGCCGACAGTTGCCCAGAGCAGCGGCAGTGGAAGCAATTACGAAAATACATATATTGTATAAGCACGCTGATAAGAGTGCGGACATTTTGAGAACTAAACAATTAGAATTATGGCGTCGCATCGTGGCAACCAGATACACTAACTACATACCTATTCGAAGAGATATACCACTGTATATAGATCAATCTCTCCCTCTCGCTCTCTCTCTTCACTTTACGCTACTCTACTTATGTAATGTGCGGCATAACCTCGACCGTTTTTTACTTGACATTGATGACTTGATAATCTCCATCCAGGGAGGGCATGCACGCACTTTTGTTGCTTGCTTTGTTTTAACTTTTCCATGGCTAGAGCTTCGAGTAAACCCTAAACCGGAAAGTCCATTGTGTGGGCAAGCTTCATGATGCAGCTCGTATAATTACAATTATCGCTTACTCTGTACACAATTTGATGTTGGGCAATTTACAACGAACGGCTCGAGCTCTGCGCAAATACACAAAAAGTAACTTGAGCTCATACTCTAACATCAGTTCTCATTGAGTTTGTCAAAGGGTACGGCTCCTATAGAAGTGATCTAAGAATTGTATTCCTATGTGCGCATATTATTTATAGCTAGCTCATTTGAAACGAGGTGCTAAGTGTTTGCATTATAAAGTGTGAACAGGTTGTACAGCTATACCCTGTATTCGAATTGTCAGCTATAATTGTATTATCTCTGCCTGAAGAGGGGAACTAAAAGCCGAAGAGAACATAATTATTCTTAATAGGGTAGAGGTATGACAATGTGGAAAACTGTTTTAGCTATGAATAAATTGTAATATATGGATGTATATATATATATGTAATATTAATCCAAGAGTTAATGAAGCAAGGTTTACGATGGAGAGTTGGCTCTAGACGTAAACAAGACATGGGCTTTATATATGGGGTTGCCAATCAACTTTATTTATATTTTTAAAATAGTTAATAAATGTGATAAACATAAAATAATTAAAATATAATATTTTTTATATTTTTATTTTTTTTATTATTTATCTTATTATGTAAATATTTAAATTTATTTTTTAATTAATATACATATAAGCATGTACTATGTATTTTTGCATATTATTCAGCGATAAGAATATTGTCTATACAAGTATTAAATACGCATTCGAGAAATATATATTGAGAGAGAGAGAGAGAGAGAGATAAGGGTATTTGTTAGATTATAATGTTGCTTGACTTTCTGACCCACATTTATTTGCGTTATCAAGTGTCTAAAATACATGGAGTGTATTTTAATAAGATTAATAACAGATGCCCAAGTGCGTAAATGCCTAGCGGGAATTGTCGATATTGTTCCATTAGCGTTTTTCCCCATAAATCCAAATTGGGCATACAAAATGTTGAATTTCTCATTTCAGTTTTAATCAACAGCAATCAGCTCATAATTGTAATTTATAGGCACAATGTTGCAAAGCGGGCTTTATCGACTGTTTATCAATATATTTTCATACAAAAATATATATTTTTTATACTTTGTACACATGTATATTTAAATATATATATTGATGAAACTAAACCTACTCTTAACTCTTTTCTTCTGAGCTTTGTGAGCTGCAAAATTCTAGGAATGTAATAAATTTCTCATTTCTTTTATATTTCTTTTATATTATAGTACATTATTTATATACATTTATACATATATATATATATTATGGTATTAGGGCTAATCATATGCGTATTCCAAGCCTGATTAAAAACCTGTTTAAATATTTTCGTAGCTAAACACAATGAATATAATAATTTAGTTTCTCAAGCAAATGATTTGTTGCCAAATTTGTTGTCAGGCACCAATTAGGTTGAAGTAAATGCGGGCTTTACGTTGGGCTTTACTTTCGCTACTTTAAAGATACATACATATATAAATCTTTTTGTTGCTGTTTATTTAGACAACTGCAATCTCGAGTTTCGAAATGCTAAGAGCGCCTTCCCCCCCTCTATGCTCCCATTCGCTGCAATCGAGACAGTTGTGCATTTACTTGAAGTAAGTTTTGGAAGGCTTTCAGCTGCATTCCGTGCATTTGTGGTGCTGACTGCGCGGGGCTTCGCGTATTGTTGGCGTGCCTCACCACCCAAAAAACCCAACCACCCGAATGACTCGCGGAGCACAACGCCAACGGGCCATCGGGGCATTGTCAGTTAGATGGAGTGTATCGGATTACAGTTCGCTTGCTGGGGGAGTAACTAATCCTCTTAACCAGTTCCCAACATTTCTGTGTATCTCTCTCTGTGTGTGTGTGGGTATGTCTCTGCCTAATGCAATGCGCAGTACGCAATTTACAATTACAATTGTAAAATTTATGATTATTTTTAATTGTGCAAAAAGTCACATGTCACTTTCAATGTGCCACACAAGCACGAAGATCGTTCGTTGGCTCCGCTTCGCTTTTGTTTATTGTTGCTCAAGATCTTCGCTTCCCCTGCTCCCCCCTGCGCCTCTTCTGCTATCATCTGCTCACTGAGGGTGCATGCTAAGGTGGCACCTGACTCACTCGTTGCGAGTTGAACGAACGAACGGCCAATCGCCATTCGCCAGTTGCGATTTTGCTGCGAGGCTTCGCTGTTGATCTTGTTTGGCGAAATGCTTGCCTTTGTTCTAGAGCTGTGCTTGTGCTTGTTGCGAAAAGCATTGGCCTCGATTATTGGCAACGGTACAGTTAGCCAGCGCTCCGTTAATCATGAGCTGCAAACGATGAATGCTTATTTGGTCGTTATTTCTTTTGGCTTTTGCATATTGACATTAGGATTTACTCGAATAGGGCTTCGACTATAGAGCTGACGGGCAGCCGCTGGGTGTGTCTGCAAATGTATCTAGACAAGAGCTGTATTTGAATTTATATGAATGTGTTGAATCTGTATACTGTATCTGTGTCTATAAACTTCTACTTATATATCTAGTTTTATGTTTATGTTGTATCTGTATCTATAGTTGCATTTGTATCTTCATCTGTGTGACGTAGCTATACTTTACTTGAGGATGTTTATCTATGCTTTGCATCTAGAAACAATTGTATAAATTTGTATTTAGGCTGTATTTGAATCTATATAAATGTATTGAATCTGTATACTGTATCTGTATCTGTAAGCTTCTACTTGTATATCGAGTTTTATGTATCCATAGTTGCATTTGTATCTTCATCTTATCTATGACGTGTCTATACTTTACTTGAGGTTGTTTATCTATGCTTTGCATCTAGAAACAATTGTATAAACTTGTATCTACGTATCTATCATTACTCTACTTGACTTTGTGGATTTTGTATCTGTATCTATATATCTGAGATTCAATGTGCATCTGTTAAGCTAATATTATCAAA
The DNA here is from genome assembly GCF_054131105.1 of Drosophila navojoa. Taxonomy (NCBI): domain Eukaryota; kingdom Metazoa; phylum Arthropoda; class Insecta; order Diptera; family Drosophilidae; genus Drosophila; species Drosophila navojoa. The sequence goes on along the minus strand of NC_142891.1, from coordinate 24,391,798 downwards.
TTTATCCATATCTGTTATCCGCATCTATATAATTCTATCCCTGGTATCTGGTGTATCTACAATTCAAAAAGTATCTTCTTACTGTATCTATATCTCGAACTGTATCTACAATATCTGTGGCCATTGGTAATTGCGGTACAGGTTTTGGCCAACATCGAAGGCCATGCGGTTCCACATTGGTTGACAGTGTGTCATGCCTAACTGGACTACATGTGTGTCATGTAAAAGTTATGCAAAAACAAATGGCCATCAACAGTGGAGCAAATCATGTTGAAAACTGAACGTAAAAATGGGCAACACACAACAACAACGAATTGACTCAACCGAACAGCAAAATGACTTGCACTTAATTAGCAGCTGACCTATCGCAATTTGAATATCTAATATTAGCGATTGCTAATTCACTCTCAGAGCAATTCCATTTGTACCGGCGGCAGCAGAGGAAAACAATTAATTCCCAATTTAAAATTGAATTTTAAGAGAATCTTTAACTACAGATTTAATTCGAATGGGTTTTTAATAGTAAATAATTTATCAATTATTATAATAACTGTTTGAGATTTGAATTTAGACAAGATTATAGATCAGTAGAACGACAGAGAAAGAGACAAAAACAATTTACCGCCAGGAAAAGAGAGAGAAAATATGAAGTTACACAAACTTAAACAAGGAAAGAGAAAGAACGACAGAGAAACAAAAGAAAATTGAGGATGGAAATCAACATATTAGTAACTAGCTTACAAAGAGCATTTTATACTGATAATGTTATTAAAGCTTCCTTAAATAAAACTAAAATATGTAAATTAACATAATGATAAATAGTCTTGTAACATTACAGAAGCTTAAACTAACCGCAAATATGTTGACTTCGCAAAAAGTTTCATTACAAATATCTGCGCATTTCCTCTTGTAAACCCAAGAGAGACGCGAAAAATACATTACAAAAGTTATGTAATTTCGACCATAATCGATGTCACGAAAAGCCCATCAGCTGATCGGCAGCAGCTGCTCATAGGGGACAGCTCCCAAGCCGCTTGTGGCCCCTGGGACACACTTAATGCTACATATTAACTTTAATTGCCAGAGAGTCAAGTGGATTCATAAGTTGACTTCATGTCGTTGCGACTTTTGTACTTTCACTACGCACAAAAAAAAAAAAAAAAAAAAAAAAAAAAAAAAAAAAAAAAAAAACAAATGTCAGGAGTGTCAGCTGCGTGTGTTAACAAAAACATATCTGGAGTATAATTACTTGCTCGGGCTATGTTCGTAGTATCGACACTATTTCACCTAACTAGATTGTGAAAATGTGCGCATTCAAGTTATAATATTTTAGAATGGAAAAAACCCAAAGAATTCTGTAGATTTTATAATAAACATAATTTTCTTGGCTCAGAACGAAATTAAATACAATCTTAAATTCTATAGTTATTCTATAATTTACTGATATATTATTGCAAATAGGTACAGTTAAATATCACACATAGTTATAAAAAATCCAGAAATAATGTTTCAGTCGGGAGTTATTCATTTCTTGGCATTTGATCTACTTTAAAGTATCTATCAATTCTAGCTTCTATACATTCTGATCTCCATTTCTTCGTGCTTGATCCACTCGGCTGCTGATCATTATCAAGAATATATTATATAAACTTTGTGGGGCTTTTTACGTCTATCCATTATGACTGTCTCATTCGCAGACACGATTGTTCCATTCATATTTACACACAGACTGAACAACTGTCACACTGATGTTATGATTACACTTCAAGTATAATCTCTAAGCAAATGCGATAACTAAATGCTTAATCCTTGCCTCTCTGGCGATAAGTGCTGTAACGAAAGCTTCAACAAAAGCGTTTTGTTATTTGCACTCTCTCTGTCTCCCTCTCTCTCTTTGTATCCCTCTATCCCTCTGTGGAAAAGAGATTTTCAATTATAATCCATCAATATTGATGCATTTAATTCATTTTGTGACTCCTCCATTTGGGACTCTCGAACTAGCGAAGCAAAAAAACCGAAAAATTGCATTGGCCTCTTGCCAAAAATGTAAAAGAAGCAAATGAAAAATGAACGAGAGGAATTTATAACATTTTGTCATTGGAGGATGCTCGCAGCTGCGAGAATCGAGATGCGAGCGAGACGGGCGAAAACATTTTTGCTGTGACACGAGAAATGGAAAACATGAAAGCAATAAGCTGAAGCATTTGTGGGTCAACACGAATAACCAACTGAATGAATATATACTAGAGGGCATATATATAGGTAGTGGAGGGGACTGTGAGGACTAGGGCGAGGTAGGGGCCGGGCACATGCACTAAGAGCGTCACATAATTGGTTAACTGGTTCAGTGGGCAGCGCCTGACAAAATGCAATCCGGCCGGAACATTAGCCGGGCATTTGCCCCAAAACAAATGGGTCAGATTGGAAGCCGTAAATTACGGTTAAGCACCGGAGCCGCACCGGAGCCGCACCGAGAGCCGAGCCAGAAGTTAGCCATCGGCAAATCTTCAATTAGCCATGCAATTTACATGCGCTGACCGCTGCGGGGATCGGAGCGACGCGACTGCGAACAGCAGGTGGAATGTTGGCCATTTGCTGATTTTCATATTTGCCAATCGATAGCGCTCCGCAATGACCAAAGACCGGCACACACACACACACACACACACACACACGTTGATTTATATATAAAGTTATATATGTATATAGTGTAAGTGTGGGCGTTGCTTGTGGGCGTGTTCAAGTGCTATTGCTGCTGCCGCTCTTTGCTGAGCCGCATATTAATGAAAGGGAAATCAGCAGCTGACGTCTGTCGTGTCGCGTCGGCTCTTGTTACTGCGTCTTTTGTTGCCAATTCATTCCCAGCCAGCGGCTCCCGGCTCATCCTCACACAGCCCTTCATAGAAACGAGTCCACACAGCCACAGCACATGGTCACATAACGTGTGTATTTTTAATCTGAAACGGCACCAGCCTCAGCCCCAGTCCCAGTCCCAGCCACAGCCTCAGCCTCGACACGAGCTGCCTTATATGTGCAGCTCAGTGGTTCAGTAGGTGGTGTGGTTGGTGTGCGATGTGCTTGGCACCACACTAAAGTGCTGACTGCCTGGCGTCTTCCGTAATTATTTCGCAGCCAGCCTCTGCAGCAGCTCATGGCCACTTGTCGAGTTGGCTGGCACAAAGATTTAAGGCACAATTAGTCGTGCAATAGAATCCAACACTTCAGGACACCCGGAAGTCAATTGTACAAGAAATGTGCGTATGCGCTCCCCCTCTGTCTTCCACTCTCTTCCTGCTTCTTCTTCTTCTATAGAAGTGCGATTATGCTCTTGACTCTTGGCAACAGAAAAATACTTCATTTGAGTCATGTGTTAAGTCCGCTCATAGTTCTGGCATATCAGATCCCATTCCCAGTCAGGCCAAGTGGGCGGGCGGTCGGAGGGGCGGTTTCATGTAAGTCTAAGTGCCACTGTCAATTGTCAGCTCATTTGTATTTCCAAACGCATCGCATTTCTATTTCTTTAATTACTTTTCTTTCGCATTACGTGCAATGTTTCAAGATAAAGGTAATGAAGTTCCTAATACGTCATTGAATAGAAACTCTCTGATAATATCATATTGCTAATACAATGGCAGCTTAAATGGATTAAAGTAAACTATCCCAATGTCATATCCTCCTCTGTATTGTACATCTAGACTAAAATTGTAATTATAATCAGTATTTGTCTGGTAATTTCGAGAATTTTTCTAGTATTCTTTGAATATGTTTAAGAGTCCAGAAATAAATAACGAATCTCTGATGTTATTAGATTGTGAATATAGAGTGGCAGATTAATGGGTTGTATTATATTATCTCTATGTCATAATCTATGGTTCATATCATCTAAATTATCACTCATTGCATTATTATATAAATAAAGCAATTGATTTGGTATGATATTTACTATGCAGTATTCTTTTGGTAAAGTCTAGTCAGTCAATAAATAACATCATAGAGTTCATATCAAACAGATTGCAGGTATTCTCTCTTTTTGGATTTTTATGGACTAAAGTATTTATTCATAAATTCAAGATTAAGATATATGAATTGAATTTTTAATTTTTGCAGTATTTTTAAAATAATACTAAAACTGCTTATCAGTTCCTATAAGGCATTTATTAATATACTAATATTACTTTATATAACCTATAACATTTCTTTTCTTCTTCTTTTGCAGTTGCAGTGCAATGACATAGCCTTTGGACAGGAGCAAGGCGAACGTACTGATTGAATGGTCGTGTCATATGATTGGTTTTATAACGTAAATGCAACATTATGTCGGCCAAGCGACCATCTACACATACAGAGCAGTACACGAATCCCTCCTTCGAGCAGGAATCCAGTCCGGCAGCAGCAGCAGCAGCAGCAACTGCAGGCATTGCCACTGGAACTGGAACTAGTTCAGGTGCAGCCGCAGGCACTGGCTCAGGTTCAGCTTCAGTGTCTGGTGTGTGCACGAGCGATGCAGAGGCGGGCGCAACACATCGCAAAGGTCACAGGTGAGCCAAAGTGCAGTAGCACGACATGGGACATTAGTCAAAGCATTTCCTAGACCCCCTAGACGAAAACCAAATAGAAACACCATCATTTACATAAATTGACACCTTGGCTGGTTGGTGCAAACACAACTCGAAATCGACCCACTGGGCGGCTCTTTTTCTGTGTAATTAGGCCTGCAGTTAGGGGCTGCAGCTCGGGCGACATCAATAATTCACTGGGGATAGACACAATCGATGGCAGTCGATTACGACGGCTCGGTCAAATATTGAAATATTGATGGAGCCCTCAGAGGGCACTCCTGTCAATGCGCACGTCAAGTCAGGGCCAGGCCAAACAGCCGACAGGCCGAGGCAGCCCGGCACGTGAGCCTCGCCTCAGTCACTCCGCGAATCGGTTGGCTGTTTGGCTGGCGATTGCCGGGAGCCGTGGCTGCAGTTGCCCGTGGCGAGAATTGGCTTTTGGCCTGAAGAGAAAAGCCTTTGTTTGGCATTGCATTCAAGCACGGCAAATGAATTGTCCTCGGTGCAGTCCTTCGATTGAATTGCCGCAACCTAGAACTTGCTCCGTGGCTCTAGGTCAGGCAATTGACGTTGTTGATCCCTCAGCGAGTCGCAGTCTGCAGCGGATTCGACCGACCGGCACTGAAAAGTGTTTGCAAAATGTTTTCGAGGAACTTCGATTTGACATCCTTGTCGTCGTTACTCGTGTTTAGCCTTTCCCACAGACCATTCTGTTTTTATACCCTGAACCCATTGAAAATGGGAAATCAGGGTATAATGTTTTTGTGTAAAAGTATGTAATAGGCAGAAGGAATCATCGCAGACCCCATAAAGTATATATATTCTTGATCAGCACGACGAGCTGAGTCGATATAGCCCTGTCCGTCTGTCCGTCCGTCCGTCTGTCCGTATGAACGCCGAGATCTCAGAAGATATAAGAGCTAGAGAGCTGAAATTTTGTGTGCATACTCGTGTATACCATACGCAGTACGAGTTTGCTTTATTTTTTCGAAAACTCATCCGATAACTTTTTTATCGAGAATAATCGAAAAATTGATTTTGTTTTTTTGAGCCTCATCGGAGTACTATTAGACGTGGAGACTTCAGATTTACTGTGTATAGACATATGATGAATACATTTTGTTTTCCACAGATTTTGGATATCACGCCCCCTTCGCCCCCAATTTGTAAAAAACGTATTTCAAGTACTAGAGATTTGTGCTTTGGAATGTACACACATTTTGACCATATAATTACGCCCAGAAAATTTCATTAAGATCGTGTGTTTACAAAAGAACTTTTTCACCAAGTAAATTCTCATACTATTGCCCACACTGCAGCGCAGCCCAAGCGCAGTCGCTGCTTACTGCGCAGTTAGCAGAGCCCGGGCACGTGAGGGTGGATGCATGTTAATGTATGTGTGCGTGCATAAAAGTAGTGCAGAATGATGAGAATATCAGCTTGGAGGGTTCAGGGTATCTCATAGTTGAGCAGTCTCGACTAGAGTCTTCTTACTTGTTTCTTCATGAAATCCAGATGTTTTAGAACTACTTTAACATAAAAAGCAAAAACAAAAAACAAATAAAAATTCAAGATTTTTCTAGCGTCTTTAAAGTGATTTTAAGGAATGAATATAGAATCTAGTTTGTAGTTTATATTGGTAATCTAATAATCAGTAATCAGGTTGCTTTTCTCATATATTTGCTACTCGATGCCATAGCTCAAGGGAATCAATCCATCCATAAATCCGTCCGATTCGTGAATTGCCTCGCTTGCTTTGTAGCTGCTTCATAGTTCGTTAAAACGTCAGATATTTCAAAAATTCATTCAAATTGCAGTTTTTCCCCATTTTTGTTTCTCCCAATCGAGCCTTACATTCAAATTCGTGCAAGAAAAGTCATGACAATCGTGTGGCAAGCTACTGTGTGGTCCAGGCGCTGATACAATTGTCTACTTGCAGGCGACAGGAATCAATGTACCAGATGACAGGCCTCTATTCGGAGACGAACAGCGGCGACGAGAGCAGCATAGATGCCACCCAGGAGAGCTCGCATGTGGGCGACTTGTCCAAGCCGGCCAAGGCGACGCTGGCGGCCGCATCGACGATCGCCATGGATAATGCCGTCCTCAAGTGCCACAGTCGACAGCCGTCGGCAGCGGCTGCTGCGGCTGCTGCGGCTGCTGCTGCAGCCAGCAAATGCAGCAATGCCGATCACCAGCGCGACGACGACGAGGATGAGGAGCAGTTTCGTTCGAGGGATTGCGGCATATTGAATTGCCGGCCGTATGGCATTCAGAGATTCGCCAGGATCAAGATATTCGTGCTGCTGCTGTCGCTGCTGGTGATGATGCAGCAGGCGCTGAGCTCGGGCTACATCAACTCGGTGATCACCACCATTGAGAAGCGTTTCGAGATCCCCTCCAGCTATTCGGGCCTCATCGCCTCCAGCTACGAGATCGGCAACGTGATAACCGTCATATTCGTCAGCTACCTGGGCAGCCGGCGACACATACCCGTCTGGATTGGCATCGGCGCCGTAATCATGGGCATCGGCTCGCTGGTGTTCATGGTGCCGCACTTTACGGGCGAGCAGAATCCGGGCATTGCGATCATGAACAAGACCAGCGACAACATTTGCCGCAGCGCCTTGGTGCGGGACCAGGACATGGATCTGGGCAGACTCTCCAGCGGGCTCTCCCATCAGCCCCTGGCGCCGCACACGCTGCGCGAGGACAACTGCCTGGAGGGCAAGGCCTCCACCACTGGGCCCGTTCTCCTCTTTGTGCTCGCCCAGCTGCTGCTCGGCTGCGGGGGCAGTCCGCTCTTCACGCTGGGCACCACCTATGTGGACGATCACGTGCGCACCGAGAGCTCCTCCATGTACATCGGCTGCATGTACAGCATGGCGGCTTTCGGACCGGTCGTTGGCTTCCTGCTTGGCGCCTACCTGCTCTCCTTCCACATGGACTCGCTCTCGTCCACCATCATATCCATAAGTGAGTAAATCCTATATAAATGATATGTACTAGAGTCCTAATCCAATCTTTGATCTATTTCGCTGCAGCGCCTGGGGATCGTCGCTGGGTGGGCATGTGGTGGGGCGGCTTTCTGCTCTGCGGCGTGATACTGCTCGTGGTCGCTGTTCCGTTCTTCTCCTTTCCCAAGGTGCTGACGCGCGAGAAGAAGAAGATACGCAAGAGCAGCGTGGTGCAGCTGACGTTGCCGAACAACTCGGGCGCTGTCGCCACGGATGAGTTGGGCAAGGTGAAGAAGGAGATTGTGGCGGTGACGACCAAAGAGGAGGAGACGCATTCGCCGCCCAAGGTGGACACCGGCTATGGCAAGGACATCAAGGATATACCGCAGTCCATGCTGCGCCTGGTCAAGAATCCCGTCTACATCGTCACCTGCCTCGGCGCTTGCATGGAGCTGATGATTGTCTCCGGCTTTGTCGTGTTTCTGCCGAAATATCTGGAGACGCAGTTCAGCCTGGGCAAGAGCCAGGCGAACATATTCACCGGCTCGATCGCAGTGCCTGGTGCCTGCATTGGCATCTTCATCGGTGGCTGCGTGCTGAAGCGTTTCCAGCTCAAGCCAAAAGGCGCCGTGCAGTTCGTGCTCATCACGAACGTCATCTGCCTGGCCTGCTATGCGATGCTGTTCTTCTTGGGCTGCGACAACCTGAAGATGGCCGGCACCACGATACCCTACTACACCAAGCACGGCTCGACGCTGGACCAGCCGTTCCAGGTGAATCTGACGGCCGCCTGCAACTTCGGCTGCGAGTGCCTGACCAGTGAGGTGGAGCCTGTTTGCGGCAACAATGGCCTGACCTACTTCAGTCCCTGCCACGCCGGCTGCACCGCCTTCTCGTCCAGCTCCAACTACACCAACTGTGCCTGTGCGTATGCCTCGTCTGCTAAAGTTCCTCAATCTCACTCCCTTCTTCCCTTCTCCTCTTCTCGCAGGTGTTCACGCCAACATTTCGAGCAGCATTTATCGGGGCGCTGGCGGCAGCCAGGCTCAGGCATTGAGTGCCAACGAGGACTTTGCTGAGGTCACTGTCGTGCCGGTGGCCACAGCTGGGCCGTGCGCCACGCCCTGCCGCACCATCTACCCCTTCCTCATACTGCTGTTCTTCATGACATTCATAGTGGCGTCCACGCAGATGCCTCTGCTAATGATTGTGCTGCGCTCCGTGTCCGAGGAGGAGCGCTCCTTTGCCCTGGGCATGCAGTTCGTGATATTCCGCCTATTCGGCTATATACCAGCGCCCATTGTCTTTGGCAATCTCATCGACTCCACGTGTCTCTTGTGGAAGTCGTCGTGTGGCGAGAAGGGCGGCCGTTGTCTCATCTATGATATCGAGAAGTTTCGTTACAAGTAAGCGCTCATCAGCTCAGCATACCCGACTCTCCGCTAATATACCCCTCCTGCCCCTCAGATATGTGGGTCTGTGTGCGTCCGTTAAGCTAGTCGCCCTGTTTATCTTCATTGTGGACTGGTGGCTCGTGCGCAGGCGCAAGCAGCTCGAGAAAATGAAGCCACTGAATGCCAGCGATCCCATCATCGGATCCATCATCAGTTTGGACAAACGTAAGTACATCCACAATCCCTTCGAAATATTAACAAATGTTTTTTCTTCTGCTTGCAGTATTCGAGGAGAAGCTGACGGCCGGGGATGCGAGCACTGGATTCGTGGCAGGCAACGGCGAGCTGATTATCCCAACTGAGATATTGCGGCACTCGCGCAACGAATCGCGCAACGACTCGCGCACCCTGCAGCTGGAATACTGGTAAGCTATGGCTATGCTTTGCTACTGCCGCAACTAATTGGAACTGTTTGCAGCTACGACAAGTGTGGACATGTGGTGCCAGCAGCAAACAGCTGCCATGTGCCGCAGACCAAGTCGAAGAAGCACTTCCGCAGCGCCTCGTGCGATGTGAAGATGATCAAGAGCTTTGCCAAGGACCACAATGTGGCAAGCAGCGCTGCGGATGCCGTTGGCAATAAGTTCACGAATCTGAAGAAGCTGCAGTCGCACACACGTAATCACTCCACTGATCTGAATCCACATGATGTGCGCCACAAGACGTTGCGCGACGATCCGTCGCTGCCCATACGCTTCATACAAAACCAGCTGCGACCGCAGGAGTACGCCGAGGAGGATGACGACGACGAGCTAACCACGGGCTGTGGCCATTTCGTGAAGAAGCACTCGCGCAACCACAGCTACGACCAGATCTATATGCCCAACAATATTCGCTTCGACGCGGACTTCCTGCGCCATCCGCACTCACATCACAGCAATCCCAAGAAGAATGTCAATGTGCTGAAGAACGTGGTGGCTGATGCCGGCAAGGTGAAGAACTCCAATGAGGTGGAGGGTAGCAGTGGATCGCGCTGCCACTCGCGGACCAATTCGAAGGATCTGAACAGCCAAGTGGCCGTACCCGAGTCATCATCGAGTGGTCTCAGTATTTTGCGTCATCGTCGCTCCAATTCAAAAGATCTTAACTACAGCATCCTGCCCTCTGGCAGCAACGTAGAAGCTCCAGCAGTAGCACCGACTAATGCCCATGGCACGGCTGGCCCACTGAATCGAGCAACACAACAGCAGCAACAACAGCAGCAGCAGCACACACGAAATACGTCGCATCACAAGATTCAGATCGACGACGATCGCAACGAGCTAATTGACGATAACGATGAGGAGGAGGAGTCGAACTCGATTCGCTTGTAGTGGCGATAGTTCAACATGTTCCTGTGCATGTAGTCCAGCAATCTCAACAACTGTCGCACATAGCCTTAAGCTGATTCGGCTTGAGCGGAGACGGAGACGGAGATGGAGACGCCTGCAGAGCTCCGCTAGCATTCCAGGCGTGCCTCCAATGTGTCAACAACCCTATGTGTCTGACTTTATGATTTCCTTAAGAGCTGAAACCAGCTAATGTACTTGTACTTACAACCAAGTGTTCAATTGTACTTTCCTTGTAGATAACACGTAAATAATCTTTTATACAATGTTTCAAAACGGTTCACAGAAGTTCACATTTGGAGCGTTGCAACAATATTTATAATTAGTTTATTTATTGTATAAGCATATTGTAGATTCGTATTGTAGTCTTAGCTCCTTGTGATAGGCATATTTTATACTGTATACGTACCATTTACATTTTAAGAGCTAATTGACTGTTGTTCCTCCAGAGTCGACGTAACAGTTAATCAATAGTTTATCGCAATGTGAATGCATGAATTATCTTCTATAGAAGGAACCAACTCAGCTGAGTTCAATCGGACAGACATGTCGCCAGCTGCCAAAGTTACAAGTCGAAGTCATGTTTGACGTCATGATGAGAGACCCTAAAAGAGCATACCTACTACTATATTAAATTCCAGACTATTATTAGATCGATGTAAACTGCTAAAGATTTTGTATCTTTGATCCCTAAAGCTTTTACATTGTTCAAATCTCGGTTTCGAAATGCGAAATGCGAAATTTTTAATGTGCAAACATTTTGACTGCGTCCCTTACAAGCCTAGAGAAATCAATAGAAAATTTTGAAAATACAGCTGAACTAATATAATAATATCAATATTTTAACAATTGTCAATGGAAATTGTGCTGTGAAACGATGTGTGAGTAATGCAAATAAAACGTAATAATAATAATTAACACAATGATTGTTGTTGAAAAAGCAAAACAAACGCAATTAATAGAATATAATACAAGTAAATTAACTACAAGAATACAATATACATATATATTTTGTGTGTACATATTGTGCAAAATTCTATAAGGAACTCATATCAGAGCGAAATACAGAGAGGAAATAAAATTAAGCTCGAGTCACACATAGAATGCGAATATATTTTAAAGCGCTCCACGAGCGAATAGATCGAATTCCTTAATTTCATGTTTTCAAATAATCGATTGGAGCCACATTTTAATACAGAGAGAGTGTCGTACTTTAGCGATAATGCCTTAAATATATCAATTAATTATACACTAAATAAGTGCATATATAGAGTAAGTCAGTAAGTTAGCATACACATAGTTAGTATCTGTTTAGGAAGGTATAGCTAGTATCTGTTGGATACTTATTGGACAGTTGCATCTGTTTATTGACGGATTGTCAAAGCTTTCACATTGCAATCGTGTGATCCCCCAATCGACTTGCTGCTCTATTCAATTATTTACGAACATATATAGAATACAACTAAAGTTTACACCAACACCAAACCGGAAGTCACATTAATACAAATCGAGCACATTTGCCCCTATCCCCGCTGTAGCAAACCTCACGTGCTCCACAATAGATATGCAATTATACAAAGATATATGATATGATATGATGTATGTAAAATGTACAATTAGAAATGGATTTTATGAAACACACAGTTTAGCTGCGTAACTCGATATTAGGTGCGAGCAAATTCAACAATAATCAATAATTATTTAGCACATTAAGAAATGCATATTTTATTTTAGTGAAAATATTGAATTACCAATATGAATTAAATGAAAACATGAGACTATACAAACAACATAAATAATAAATGTACTAGACAAATGCAATTGTGTGTTTTATTTAACCTTCAGTTTTATATTCAACCTACTACTAATTTCTGTTAAAGTATTAACTTGTTTAATATTCAAGTATCAACAGTCAAAATCAGTATTTTGGTTCACCCTAATGCAGCTAATACAAGAACCCAAGCAAAGACGAGCTTTTGCTCAGCGAGCTTTCAAAATGGGGTTGTTGAAGTTGTTAAACTGGTGTGCAGTTAAATCCAATTGGAGTTTCTATAGATATTATAAGATATTAGAAGACTATTCTACATATTGTTTTTATTTCGCTAAAAACTTGATTGCATTGCAAGAAATTTACTTTTTGTTTTTGCTGATATGGCAACAGTATATGGCAATGAGTTGATAGCTTATCTTATTTGAAATTGACTGATAAGACTTGGGAAACTTCTGACTAAGCGAAACAGTTGAAAACAGTTCAGTTGTTGGCAACATGGAGCGACCAGGCTCATCCGCAATGCAAATGATTTATGCAGAGCTCGCAGCAGGTGCGTATACTTAATGCCAATCAGAACGTGCTCTAAATTGGATTCCAGTTAAAGCGCAGAATACGCGCTTGGAAGAAGAGAACATACTGCTGCGACACAGGCTGAACCGCTTCTCCACAGACCAGCACACGAGCGCCACAGTGAATGTGGAGGCCAAGATCAGAGCATTTCAATTGGAAGAGGAGCGCGATCGGTTGGTGGAGACCCTGCAGATGCACAAGAAGAAATACAATAAGCTGCAGGATGCATATCTGGAGAAGGTGAAACGCTGCAAAGCGCTGGAGGAGATGTTCAAACGGCAAAAGACACTCACGGGTCTGGTAATGAAATCAGCAGTAGCTCAGCGCGAGTCAGGTGAGAATGAAAGACGAATATATGATCTTCATATGTATGTGCATATATCTAAGACCGAGTCCCATTGGAACAGAACAACAAATGATGCTTGAGAAGCGTATGTCACAGCAGAACAAAAACAGCTCAGCGGAAGTGGAGCAGCTGCAGGTGAAGTTAGCCAAGATGCAAGCGGCGCTAGATGAGTCCTATGACATTATTGATGAAATGGACTTTGAATTGGAAAGCGTAATTAAAATCTACTTGTTAAAAAGATTTACAGCTTCATATAAGCCTTTGTACACACAGGTCGACTTGCTGGAGATGCAGAATAAGAGTTTGCGCGAAGAGTTGGCAGCGCTCAAGGCGCAACTGGAGGCGAGTGCAGCACAAGCAGCCTCAGCTCCAGCAGACGATGATGATCCACCGCCCAAGTACGAACCCACCGACCAGGCGTGTCGCAATTATCGGCAGCATGTGGCCTCGTCCACCTGTGACTGCTGTCTGAAGGATGACGACGCCGATGCTGAATCACTGGAACGCGCTGCAATGACACAAAGCGTAAGTCACATCAAACAAACAAATAATTATTGCTTGATAACGATCATCGATTCCCATTGCAGCTCGTCGAGACTGTAGAAGCCGAAAGCAATTCGCTGCGACGCGAGCTTTTGCGTTCGCGCTTACAGCACAAAATACGCACCAAATTGGAAAAAGAGCAAGAGGAGGAAGATTAGAGTCGGATACTCCAATTGGAATTGAATTGCCGCTGGAACTGCTGACACAAGCTGAATGCTACAGCGAAAATGCTGTAAATGAAGTGGAAGTGGATAACTGCTGATGACACAGGCTGCCTGCTATAAATGTCATGAAAGGGAAGAGATAATTTAACATTATTAAAATTATATATTATAATATTGTACTCTATTCAGTAATTGTATATAACGAATTTTTACTTTTTAAGAAATATATATATGTAGTTTGTACATCTGTAAAAACTCCAATTGATATTCTCGTTTCACCTCTATTTTCAAAGAGAACTCTCAGCATTAATCAAAACTCTTTCATAATCAATAACATTGCAATCCAGTCTTTGGGCCCAGTCGACAAGTGCAGCTAGACAAAAATGCGGGCATGCAAAATGCGATCTTATTTTGCACTTAGTTTTTTATTTTAATTTTATATTGGGTATGTTTAACCCAGTTTGGGACAACTAACGCCTGCCGCGCACAAGTGCACATGCCACAATTTGCAAACGCAAGCTGGAAAATTAATAAAAAATGTAACAAAAATTTAGAGTATTGAAAATGAGATAACCTGAATTTTAAGGCATCAAATAAGACAAATGCCGCCATCTTATGGCGATTAATTAAAATATTTGTTAATGACATCAAACGAGTTATTTCCACCTTAATTAGCCATCTCCCGGGAACACTATATAGCCAAAGGCGACGACGGCACATGCCACATATCATGTACTAAATTTTTACCATGTTTATTTAGATCATATATTACGTAAATTATTCAAAAAGAAACAAATAATTAGCTCTTGTTCCACTATATTGGGTTGGGTTTCTTGATTGGAATTTTAATGTTCATAAATTGAGCAGAACACTTTATGCCAGCTCAGATTAGCATTTGATTCAAGAGACAAAATAGAGCCGAATTGAAATAATAAAAAATGCATTAGATCAAATTTGCCGGCTTCTTAATGATTTGTCAGTATATACTCTTATTGAGAGTATTATACATTTTGAGTCTAAGAGGTGATCTACAGTAGGTGATTTTTGATAAATATATGTATGAAATTAATTCATGCTTTGAATATGAGCAACTAATGTACAGTACAGTATCTTATATTTTTGTCATTCTGAATGTTTATACACATGTATTACATACATTAATATCTACTCTTCAAACTAATCCATCAATTAAATAATTATCATGTAATTTTTGATTTGAATTTATTTTTTATTAAGCGGACAATCTATGGATTCATATAAATCCTATACAGATAAAGAGAAATAAAGAGACTATTTGAAATGCACAAGATAATTTTGTATTTATTACAATATTATAACAATATTAAAATTTAAATTCTATACTGAAGAACCACTAATTTAATAATTTGAATTAACCACTAAGAGATTTTCATGAACTCTGAGTTCATTTCATTTAAGATTATTTAAGTATTTATCATTCTTCAATAATATGGTTTTTCTTCTATATAGATATTTAATAAATAATAAGACTTATAAACAAATGTAATTCATCCTATAAACCTTCTTTGACCAAAATCTGATTGGGTATGTGCCTCGCTTGCTTTTTCTGATTTTCTTCTCCAATTGGAAGCAATGCGTGTGGTTGTGTTAGTCGAGTGAGCACTTTGCGTATTTCGTGTTTTATAATTTGTATTTATTTTGTTTTTTTACTCGTGGTTCGGCTAATGAGCGCGCTGCTTGATTTTGGGAGCCATTGGAAAGATTCGGACACAGATTGCCTCACACCCAGTGAGACGAGGTGGGAGCTGGAGTGCGAGATTGAGACGTTGCGGCTGTCATGCGTGCGCAGTATAAAAGCGCCGAGGACTTCACAGTTTAATTACAACGATCTCGATCAGCGTCGTGTGCGTACACAGTTCTCGAGTTGAAGCCAAATAGATTCATTCACTTTGCCAATAATGGGAAAAGTAAGTTGGAGCAGTCTTGCTGTATGAAGCACTAGTCCTTACTCGCTATCCTTTAGCTCAGCTATCTGTTCTGCATTTGCCTGACGCTGAGCAGCGTCGCCGTCTGGGCCATTGAGCTGCGCCCGGAGCTGGACTCTGGCCCGGTGGCATACGAGTTCCACTGGCTGGTCAATGATCCGCACACGGGCGACATCAAGAGCCAGAAGGAGACGCGCAAGGACGACAAGGTCGTAGGCCAGTACACGCTCGTCGACTCCGATGGCTACCTGCGCACCGTCGACTACACAGCGGACGATCACAGCGGCTTCAATGCGATCGTGCGCCGCGAGCCAACGGACATCAAGATACCACAGCCCTCGCCGGAGCCCAAGAAACTGATTGCCGCCAAGCTCCTGACACCACTCACTCCCCTCGTCCACTATGCTCCCAAGGCCATACTGAAGTCGGCCGAGCCCTCCGAGGGCAACTATGTGTCCGTATCGGGACCCACGGCCCAATACAAATACTAAATTGTGTTCAAATCACATTTTAGCCAATCGATCATAACTTCGACTACATTCCAATATCACGAACACGAACACGAGCACGAGCACGAGCACGAGCACGAGCCGTCAAGGAATCTGCCAATCTACTCGCATGCGCCAGCCTAATCAATTGCCAATTCATTTTACAAGCCATACTTAAGTTATATACATACATATGTACATATAATTGAACACATTAATTTTTTTTATAGATGCATCGTACATACATACATACATGAAGGAAGGAAGACATACATAAATATACATATATAAATATTGAATTTGTTCTGCAGAAGAACACAAAATAATTGCACTTTTTATTTGTTGCCTGAGCTAAAGCTATAAAAACACTTGGGACTTAGGGTTTTTTTAAAGGGAAATTTTTTAGTTTGAATTTCGGATAAAATCTAAAAAGAAATAGGTTAAGTGAGAACTTAATGGTATTTATTGAAAAGGAATTAGTTTGGTTATTTTTATACACTGAACCCATTGAAAATGGGAAATCAGGGTATAATGGTTTTGTTAAAAGCATGTAACAGGCAAAGGGAGGCGTGGCAGACCCCAGAGAGTATATACATATATTCTTAACCAGGGCGACGAGCTGAGTCGATTTAGACCTGATCAATTCTTCGAAGGGTTCAGGGGATTTCGTAGTCGAACAATCTCGACTAGAGCTTTCTTACTTGTTATTTATATATATACATATATATTTTTTTTTTCTGTAAGCCAACTTCTCTTGAGATTTATTTCTGATTTTGATAATATTTAATTTACATATTTTCCTTACACTCCATATTTACACTCAAGAGAACTAATATATAAGTCATTGATTATATTAATATACCCGTTTTCCGTCGTGAAGGGGTATACACATTTAATTTTAAGCGTTAGAGCACATGATTACACGATTTCTAATGAAAAATGAAAAATTATCGGTCAGCTAAGACGTGTCAATTATGTCCAGCAATTTCCTATTGATAATACATTAGGAAAATTATATACAGATATCGCAAAATAGATATGACCATGTATATATCTCTATATATTTCTTGTGATCTAAATAAAGAAATGATAGCTATTAGAAACACGCACAGATTAGAGGAATACAGGGAAAGCAGCTGAGACAACTCGAGTTTATACAATCTCGATAATCTCAATTGATATTTATTTTTTATGCTTACACATATATAAATGTATATATCTATCTATTCAGCTTTTCATTCAGTTTTGGTTTGCTGAAAAGAAGTTGGAGTGTCTCACAGTTACTCACAGATATGAATTGTAGTGTGTCATCGTTGGATAAGGTTAAATGGAATTGCAAAGATGCTCCGATTAACTAATGCTATCTGCAGACGAGACTCGAGACGAGCAGCCATAGAAGTTGATAATCTCACGTAGCGGACGCGTCATCGTCTCCAGCTCTATTGAGCGGCGCACGTGCACGGGCCAGAGAGGGCGAGTCTTCCATTCGGTGGGTCAGTCTCAGCCGAAAATCCAAATGCAACGATGGATGCCGTCGACTTGGAGCGTTCAGTAGCAAAATGAGCGACGCAGCGCCTACACGACCAGCACGAGTCGCAGTCACCCTGCTGCTAATGCTGCTGTCTCTGCTGGGCTGCACTGCGAGCGAGAAGCCGACGTCGGCGGAGGACACATCGTGGATGGCGCCACTGCAGCAACAGTATGGCTGGGATGCCAGCGAGCTGAGGAACAAGATGCATCAGGGCGACGCGACCACCTACGAGCTGGGCACACCCAACTACCAGATCCTGAATCCGGAGGATGAGCCCGAGTACATAACGGCCGATCAGCCGCACTACCAGGAGATGCTGCGGCGCCTAACCAGCTCCAGCAATGGCAGCCACACGATAGACATGACCATGCCCAGTACCATCTCAAGTGCCAGTGCCTCGGCCGTAGCCTCAGGCTCAGCCTCGGCCTCAGATGAGCCCAAAGAGGTCAAGTGGGAGAAGCTGCAGAAGCGCAGCTTTCATCAACCGGCAGTGGGCAGTGGCAGCGCGGGGCCTGTAGAGGCCGAGCCCCTACATGAAAGAAGCCATCGCCCAGCGATACAGGTCTATGCCGGTGCCAAGTCATTCCAGACATTGATTGCCAATTTGAGTTAGATTTGGACTAGATTAAGTTTGCTTTTTTTGGTGTATTCTCATATTGTGTAATCAACAAAAAGATTTAAGCCTGACAAGAGTTGTGTTCATAACAGCTAAATAAATATTTCGAGTTTCATATGAATCTTTAATTTGAAAAAGATCTAGATTATTTAAGTAAACATCACATTATCGTTGCATTGAAAGTAAGAAAAACAATTTTCATTCTTTAATACAAATTTTCATTTTCTTTTAATTTGAATCGTCTTCAGTGCTTTTCTCTTAGATCAACAATCTGCAATCATCTGCAGCACTTCCATTTATTTCACTTAACTCTAGTAGTACTACTGCAACTTTGGAACAAATTAGTAAAAATTTTATTTATATATATTTTTTTTTAATCATATTTTGGGGACAATTTTTTTTAATATAATATTATTTGTTTGTTATAAAATCAAATATTTTTTGTTGATTTAAAATATTTATTTATCTACATAATCTATTTTTCAACAAAATTTATCGCGTAAAAAGTAAATAAAAAATATATTTTGTTGAATTATAATATTTTTTGATCTACATAAACTATTTACATTTCTTGAGTAATTTCCAAGACTGAGAGGATTAAATTCCACGTTCTTCTTCTTCTTCGTCTTAACTAGTTACCTGACTCAACCAAATTCAAGCAAAAGCAAATGCCCACCTCATACATGAGTAAATTCTTATTTAAGGTAGACTCAATGTTCAACTATCTCACAGAAAAGTTTATCTATCTATTAAAAAGTAAAGTATCTATTGAAAAAGTAGAACAATAAATTTATTAACCCAAAAGAACAAGCCTCAAAGTTTCATAAAGTTTATTATAAATGAATAATTTTTGAAAGATTTAATTCGCTGTTAAATTAATATTAATAATACTCATGGCGAGACAATTTTTACCATAAATATGTGTAAATATAGTTAAATTGACGCATATATAGTCATAGCTCTTATGGATCACCAACTAAATCATTTAATTAGAGGAAAATTGAAATGCAATTCGCTAGTATCGGGGCAGTACGTGTTTCGACCCATCAAAATGTTTCCCAATTGATAAGTTAATCGAGAGATTGATAAGAGAAATGACTTAAAATTAATGCTAAAAACAAAATGGCAACAACAACAGCAGCAATTGTAATGAGTGAGTGAGCCGCTCCAGACACATCGCCAGACTCTGAGCCAGACAGACAGAGCAGACAGAATTTATAAATCCATCGAGCAGTCGCCGATGAAACTTCAGACACAAAAAAATGGTCAATGCGTGCAGAGCTAGAAATGAAAATGTGCAATGAAAATTGAACTAGAACCGGAACTGGAACATTAGTCGGAACTAGCTGAGTGGCTCTGAGCTGTGGCTCTGCCTCTGGCTCTGGCTCTGACTCCGGCTCTGAGCTGTGGCTATCAGCGAGTGCTCTGCGAAATGCATGAAATTCTTTTACGGAAGCGCTTCAGATTGCGATTGTGTTTGTGATTCTTCGGCATAGCCAATGCACAATTGCGACTCTTCTCGACTATCAAGCGTTGGCGTCGTCGGCATCGGCGTCGGCGTCGGCGTTGGCGTCAGCGTCGGCGTCGCCATCCCCATGCCCCGCCGTGGCGTGTGTTGAGCGCAGCATTTGGAACGTGCTGGGGGCAACGCTTCCGCGACCCATTTGCATAGCGCTGTAATATTCGCAAATAGCTCGCAGCCAGCGAAAAACGTATTTAAGAGCTATTCAGCAAATTGCATTAAAGAAGTTGCACGCGACCAAGCAGAGACCGACCAAGCGCTATCCGAGCCGCCAACTGAATCCAAATACTGCTGAAAGGTAAAAAACATCATCATCAGCCACGAATCAATTGCCGATTGCCACTTGCCAATTGCGAATTGTGAATTGTGTCGTTGACCCTTGAGCGGTAACCACTAAATTGACCCATTTTCGTATTGCTTCTAGATGATCGTGCGACACAATTCGATGTTTGCGCTGCTGGCGCTGGCGCTCAGCGCTCTTGCCCTCAGCCATGCCCACTTTCCGCAGTACTGCGCCGAGTGCGAGCAGGAGATTTGGGAGCAGGTGCCGTGCAGTGAGATCAGCTCCACCACGCTCCGGCCGCCCATCTCAACGACGGGCTCGACGCCAGCGATCAGCACCACAACGCAAACGCCGCCAACAGTGACCACGCCCCCAACCACACTGACGCCCACACTGCCGCCCATCATCTCCACCCTGCCGTACGTCTATACGACGCCGGCGACGCCCTACACGACCCCCTCGACGTACAAGAAGTGCTACTGCGAGTGCAAGCTGGGCTGCAAGGAGTTCTGCCGCAAGGTGTCCGTGGCCAGTCCCAAGCAGCAGATCACGCAGATCTCCTCCACGGGCGAGTATGCGCCAGGCGGCCAGGTCGAGTACACGCAGTCGCTGCAGCGCAAATACTACCCCAAGTACGCCGCCAAGAGCTACAAGCCCTATCCCGTGGTCTACAGCGAGGCGGCGGGGGCAGCATCCGCGCCCGCTGCGAACAACATAAATGCGCCCAACTACACGCTGGAGGAGCTGGCGCATCTGCTGAGCTCCTCCTACGGCGCTCGCAAGGGCTATCCGGCCAGTCCGCAGCCGCAGCCGCAGCCGCCGCAACAGCAATCGGTCTACTACGCACCACAGCCGCTGATCTCTCGACTCCAGCCGCAGTACAGGCAGCTGATCAGCAAGGTCTCGCCACCCAAGGAGCACGTGATAATCAAGACTGCATCCGCGGCGGTTTCAGCCTCTGGCCGTGCAGTGGCCAAGGCCAAGACGCCCTACAACGAGGTGGTGGCCACATCGGCGCCCGTCTATGAGAGCACCACGTCGTATCCGATTCCGCCACCAGAGCCGCCCAAGCCATATCCTGAGCCCGAGCCAGAGCCTGTGCCCCTGCCCGTGCCAGTGCCCGTGCCCCTGCCCATGCCCCAGACCGAGGCATATCCCTCCCAGACAGAGGCCTATCCGGACAAGTCCTATGAGGCGCCCGAGTCGAAGGGCAAGTCCGAGTCATCCTCCTTCGACCTGGCCATCGACAACTACCTGAAGGACTTTGGCTACGGCAACCAGGTGCGAGACTTGGACTACTAGCGCGCTGCTAGCCCCGATTGTTATTAGTTGTTGCTAGGTTTAGGTCTATGCCTAAGTATTACGTATGCATGTGTGTGTGTGTATGTATTGGGTCTGACAGCGCACTTTTCATGTATTTATTTATTTCCCCCTCTCCTAGCGCTGACTTGTTGAACATAATATAATGATATACAATATATACAATGGTTACGAAAACTTGAGAGTGTTTTTTTTTTTTTATTTTATGGAGTGGAAAACTAGGAAACTCGAAGAGATTTTAAAGGGGGGAAAGCATAATAATGATAAAAATATAATATATTTATAATATTTTTGTTTTATTTTTTGTGATCTTAATATGGGAAACTTTATTCTTAACAAAGTTTCAGTATTAATATACAGTTGTTCCCAAACAAGTTTAATATTAGATCTTTGCGAATCATCTAAAAACAATATATACATATATATTTACTAAATTTTATTTTCTTGTTTAACAAGCTAGGTTATATAATTTCACTCAATTAATTATTACTACATTTTTTTTTATTTTATTATTTAAAGATATTGAGAAAATTAGAGTCAACTAAAACTATAATTAAAAAGCCTAAAAAAATTTACAGTAAATTATTGCAATAGTATCACGTACCCGATGGAGCTAAAATAGAATTTCAAGTTTACATTAAAATAATTATTTATATAGGGAAAATATGGACATACAATTTTTGTCATTATTTGCAACTGTTTTTATTAAAAACTGCAGTTGCTAAAAGATAATGTTCAACTTAACCATAACAGATATCAAACCCTTTTAGCTCAGATCTTAACAAAGTCAACATTAATTAATTAATTTGCAGTGAGGGAACTTTATGGCCTCTAAGGCTTGCATTGAGCAACATTTGCTTACATACATATGTTAAATGTTTGGGGTAGCTGTTGGCTAACAGAGCACACCTCTGCACACCTCTGTCACCTTCAGTGACCTTCACACACTCCGCTGGCATCAAAGAGCTTTGGGCACTTGTACTTGGCAACAAAGTGGGCAGAAGGCGATTTATTTGGCATATGCCAAAACAGTCACTGAGCTAAGTACCTGTGTAGCACCTCAATCTCCTAGTGTATGTGTGTGCGAGTGTGTGTGTGTGTGTGTGTGTGTGTTGGTATCGGACAATCTACAAAGTGTGTACATGTCGCTAAGTAGACACAACTTATTATTTATGGAGTCTACTTAAATGTGAGCTCGTGGAGCTGATGGAGTTGATTGGGTTGGGCGACAACGACAGCCAACGACAGCGGGCGTGCCGCAACGACTGCAACTGGGCCTGTGCGTGAGCCGTGTTGGAGTGGTGCAGTGGTTGGAGTGGTGCAGCTCTTGAAAACCACTTGGTACGCCACACAGTCGTAATCTTGTTCTAAATGAATGTGGCGCAAGATACGCGCCGGAGCCGCTTATTACTTCATATCGAATTTACCTACGTGTCTCGATTGGATATTTGCTTTGGCTTTGGCTTTTCACTCTCCGCAAGCAGCGATCGGCGGTGTCGCATTGATTTGTGTGCGTCGCGCGAGCCAAGTGCGTGAAAGGCCTCTGGCGTGTGGGCACAGCATAGCACAGGCATAGACAACGCCCCACCCCACCTCCTTCCACCACCACCTGGCTATGGCACGGACTGCGCTTGTGGTATCTTGTGTGGCATACGGACGGATGTTGCAATTCGATTAATTAATTAAGTGGAAAAACTGCAAACTGCAAGCGCGCCGAAGGCTGTCTGAATGTCAATGTGCAATTTGTAGTCCATTTGATTAATTAATCCCCCCGCTCATTTTGTACTTCACTCAGAGCTGCTGCTCTGATAAACTGATTGATTGATTGAGATATGTTAGTGCACCAAGCTTCAAGAATTTATTGCAGATCTGATTAAGTACAACTCAATTGTGTTTACATATTTAAAAATAAATTAATTGCAATGAAAATAAATATTTAATATAATTTTAATATTAATAAAATTTGTTTTCAATATTTAATATTTAATATATAAAATATTTATAATAATATTAAAATATTTTATAATAATGTTAAAATATTTTATAATATATATTAAATATTTTATATAGAAAAAAATTATATTAATATTAATATTTTTGGATTATATATTAATTTTCCTTGTATTTTATTATTGTAATATTTATAATGATATTAAAATATTTTGTATAAATCATTTTAAGTTTTTCGTTTATTTTGCAGAAAATTGTCCTTATTTATTTCCTCTTTTCCTACATCTAGCTTCGTTTTTGTCTTCCAACTTAAAGCAAAAATCAAAGAAATTATTGTAAATATGCATTAAAATTGTTTCTTCTTCTTAGCTCAATAGCTATAAAAACTTGTTGTCTATCCAATTCTTATCTCTCAATAATGAATAGCTCCAAGTAACATTTATGTGCACCATTTAGTGTTCAAGTGATCTTACCCGAGATACTTGATTGATTTTTAATTGGTTTTTAATTTCCTGTAGCGCTTATTTTTTCTATCATTGATTTTCCATTTTTCTTATAAAAAACTTTGCTAAAAAAACCCAAATTAACTTCTGCTAATTTTTTACTCAATGGAACTTCCGGCCTTTGCCAACTTCAACTTTTTGAACTATTCAAAATGCAGTTTTAGCCACTTTGCCACGATTTCGGGCTGTGTGGCAGTAGCTCTAGGTTATTTCATATAGGATGTTATATATGTCGAGATTTCTAGCGCTGATCTCTTAGTTTCCATTCCATACTCAGAAGTGAGTTGTAATTTATAATTGTAGATTTGTAACTCTGCACTTATGATACCATAACTAGAGATAATCAATCAAATATGCGTAGGAAATATAAAAAATGTGTCGAAAATTTCCAGCTGAGAATTTTTTTTAGAATTAGCATAGTCTAAATATTTGTAAGCTAATGCATATTTGTGTATCAGGTTTTTATTGACTTGGGCCAAACCAAGCAAGTTTAGTTTTTAATAAAAATAAATATAATATTTTCTAAGCCGATCCAGTTCGCCTCCAAAATATTTTGCAACCATATTTCATACATATTAAGTAAACTTTTCTGATCAGCTACAAAAATTTTAATTGCACTTTATAATCAATATCTTGGACAAAATTGACATATTGAAAAACAATCTGTCAAAGTGAGCTTGGTAGAAACTTTTCTTGAGTTGATATAAAAAATCTGATATAATAATACGATCTGAATTCCGCAGGTATTGCTGGTACAGAATTTCCTTTGTCCCGGCTGAAAGCTCTTTGCACTCAAAGGCTTCTCCAATTCTTGAATTTACACAAAAGTTGTTTATATGTTGAGTAAACATGTGAAATAATCGCAGCTACAGATAGACAATACTCTAATAAAAAATTGTGTTCTAATAAGACACGTTGCACTCAAGATTAACTAAATTTTTAATGTTAAAATTAATAGCAAACAAAATTTTATTTATTTTAATATAAAAATTATTTGCAAACAATTTTAATTATGAAAAAAATTCATATAAACTGAAATGTGTGAGCATTATTGATTGGTATATAAAATGGATCACTTGTTGCTCTCTATCTCTATTTTTACTTTCACTCGACTTTGAAATGCCTCAATTATTTACTCGTAAATCGGCTGCTGCTATTCAAGCTATTCAAGCAGTAGATCAGCTTGACATATATGTATTTATATGCCGTCTCTGGCTGATCCCTCGCTCGAGTGACCCATAGAAACAAAAGTCGCTCTGTTACACAGCCAAAAATTGCAAACTGGATCAGCACATGCGACAAGTAAAATTGTTTATTATCTTTGTATTTTTATTTAGATTTGGATTTGGATTTTTATTTTTGGGTGGTAATACAAAATATTGGCAATCAAAGCCGCAATGCCAAAACAAAAAGTAACTGTTTTACATTTGGCTGGATTCCGGTTCGGGCTTGGACTAATCCGCACGCACCGTGGAGGTGGGGCAATCGAATTTGGTATAAAAGTTGCGTGCGCGACATTTGACAACATAGTTCAACGCAGGAGCCTCAAGTGTAGTGATCCAACAGATTTTCAGCACTCCGAACCCAACTCAAAACTCGAAAACTAAACTCAAAATGTTCTCAGTGAGTTTTTTTTTTTTCATTAAATGAGTGAAATACTGAAATTGTTCTGCAACTAAAGTGAACTGATCTTCATTCCAGCTTGTGTCTGTGTTCGTCCTGGGCGTGGCTGCTGCCGCTGCCATCGAGCTGAGCCCCATCTACTCTGCGCCCACCGCGCACCTGGTGAAGCCACTGCTGAAGACCGTCGAGGTGGAGGCGCCCGCCAACTACGACTTCTCCTACTCCGTGCGTGACGACCACACCGGCGACATCAAGAGCCAGACAGAGTCCCGCAAGGGTGATCAGGTCCAGGGACAGTACACGCTGATCGATGCCGATGGCTACCAGCGCATCGTGGACTATACATCGGATGCCCACAACGGCTTCAATGCCGTCGTTCGCCGTGAGCCTCTGGGCCAGAAGATCATTAAGGCTGCGCCCGTTGCCAAGATTGTGTCCCCCTTGCCATTGGCCTATGCGCAACCCAAGCTGCTGGCTGCCCCCAAGCTGCCCTTGGGCCTGTACCAATAGGATCGAGTCAAGGCGAGAGAGAGCTAGAGCGAGAGAGAGAATTCCAAACACTGATTTCATTGCATTGACGACCCATCTCAAACTGAACACTCAACTTAACTGAAAGCCACTATAACTATAACTGTAACTGTAACATTTCTAGCCACTATTTTCAATACTTTCCATTACTCACTTTCACACGCACTTACATACATACATACATATGTACGCGCATCAGTCCCTCTACAAGACTCTTTAAACACGATTTATATAAGCGAACATGCTTCATTAGAAATTCGTGTTGCCTATGTATTATAAAATACGAATATTGTAAAAAAATAAACGCAATAAATGCATTTCTATAAATGAATTTGCTTACGAATTTTTGTTAAATCTGTTAAGATTTAGCTATTAGCTGAAAATGGCTATCTTTGATCTTTTACATTATCCTGTAAATGTAAATTGTAGAACTCTTGACTTAACAGAGAACAAATTGCTGTTAAGGCTGTTAAAGTTAATCTGCAAGCAAAAATGTTAACAGCAATAATTACGATTGAGTGGTAATCTGAGTGTCAATTAGCATAGCTTGCGTATAACAGTTGAGCGTTTTATTATTTACGCTCTGTTCGCGTGATCAAGCAAAAAAAATCATACTCGCTCTCTCTCGTACTGAACGAGAGATTTTGCTTCTTTTCGTTTGTTTTCTAGTGAGCGCTTTCAGTGTAACTGTTCTTTTAGCGAGCAAAGTGTAGGAATGAGCGAGACCAAGATTGAGTCAGTCTTTTAACAGTGATGCACGTGCACGGTTGGCTCTTATAAGCTGTTAATTTAACAGTAACAGAACTAATAAAAAAACCCAATAATAACATGGCGAGATAAAAACACAGAAATATCAAAACGATAGCAAAGCCAATACATATTGAGCTAATGAAATGGATCTAGTATAAATTTATGAATTTTATGAAAAACTCAATATTTCGTATAATGTATGTACATATGTATGTATGTTAATAAAGTGGATTCGCGAATATTTACTTCAACATATAAACTACTAGAATGGAATGAAATTTGATCAACTTTATTAAGTGACTTCCCCTCTATATATAACTAATTTTCAGATTAAAAGAAAAGTATATTTAATTTTTGACAGCCTTTTAATAATATTAATAGTAGTATACAAGTCAGACATGATGCTTTATAACCATTTTGTAAATGTTTTAATGACGTGAGAGAATCGAAATGGGTTCGCGACGCACATGAGCAGTGAAGCCCAGCAGCGGATCCGAGCTGTAGTCAACGACGCGACGATGTCCGTCGGGTTCGATGAGCGAATAGCGACCCGTAACGTATTCGCCACGTCGATGCTCGAACTGGTCCTTCACATCGCCCGTGTGGCTGTCGTGCACGGAATAGTGGAACTCGTATTGAGGCGGGCTGGAGATCAACTCATCGGCATGGCCAACAATGATGCCCGCCTCAGCTATTGCAGCTGCAGCGCACAGAATCAAACTGAAGGTCTACAAGTGGGAAATAAATATATATTGTTCGATACACTGAATCAATGAGCTTTCCAATTTAAACCACATACCACGATGTTCATGGTGCTGCCAGTTGAGTTTGAATTGCAAAGTGAGCACAGCTGACTCAAAAGCCGAGATCTAGTGAACTGATGACAAACTGATCGCGATACCCTCTTTATATATGCCACCCGGGGCAATCTGCTGCAAGACACATGGCCCATTGTCACCGTGGCCAAGTTGTGAAGCTGTGCAGCTTTGAAACCGAATCCCCCGACAGTGCAATCTCTTACGCAACGCACGCGTCTCTGCCGCGACTGAAGTTGCAGACAGATGGGAAATGATATCTGATGCGTCTAAGAAAACAAACTCGGTTTTGAGTCAAGTTAGTTTTGCAACAATTAATAAACTTTTAATTCACGGTTTAACTTAAAAAAATTCACCTATACAAATTCGTCACATCTATAGCCCATTGCTACCGGAATGGGTCTTAATCCAGACTCGCGGCGCTGAGATTTGCATAGAGATGTAAACATATTGTTGTAAAATTTTTATATATATGCTAAGAGATAGCTGACATTGATATGAACAATATCACAGAAAATGTCAAGTTTTAGGCCTGAAGGTCTTTAATGTTTAACATCATTTTCAGATGGTATACCCTAAAGCGACAGATATATGTGAATATATATTATTATATAGTATCAAGTGGAAATCACTCAAATCATATCATCATTATTCGTTTAGACATAATTTATTATTGACTTACAATTAACCATTAACATGATAAAGTTATTCGTTACCTATATTTATGTCTTTCTATAATTATCACAGCATTAAAATTAATGGATTTTAAAAACACATCGAATTTAGTTTAGGCGTTACGTTAACTTTACATGATGATTAGTGTCCTTCTGGTTGCTATACGAATTCAGTTCGATGAAAACTTAGAAGGAGATGCGCTGAAATAGATATTCTTTGGGTATTTAAGACGCGAAGGTTTTAGGGTTTCAGGTACGACAACATAAACGAGTGCTCGTATTCTCATGCCACGATCAGTTCATCCTTATCAAAACTTGTTTTCCAGCAACGAACCTGTCAATGTAAACAAATCATGGAGATTATCAGTGAATAAAATATAATATTCATAATAAACAGATAAATATATACACATATAAATTTGAGTTTTATAATCCTAATGCAATATCAATTTACCATTTTCGGCGACCATCCATGCTGTTAGTTTCTCATCCTCCGTTTTGTTCGTCTCGTCCCAGGGAAAACTGGCCCCCTTTTCTTTTAACGTCTTTTGAGCTCTGAAATTATTTTGTTTTAAAGGTATTTGGAATTTCCTTCGTTTAGGGTTATCTGTGTTTTATTTATATATTGCATTGTATAACTAAGTAGCATGCAAATGTGTGACTCTAACTACATTCTATTTGAATATTTTCGGTTATTAATGTAATCAAACTAAATTTAAAAATATTTCTTATTGTACTAAGAACTAATACTAATACTTGTTTTTCAATATTCTTATATGTACATCATAAAATTTCTACACTTATCTTTAAAATTTCTGCATTCACTAGATTTCTAAAGTCTTTCACATATCTACCTCAATATACCATTCTTAATTCTCAATGTTATATTTGATATTATTTTGTAATGAGCAACAAATCAATAAATAGGTGACAATTACATAAAATAAAATTGATTGGACTTGAATTAAATTTGTTTTTTCCTTTTTTCAATTTTTATAGAAGATTATAGTAGGGATAATCCACTTTGGTTTTTGTGAGTTGGTGCTATTTGGGTGATCAAATGCGATAAAAATGTATAAGACACAACTACTATAGCATGAAGATGATGGGCTAGTCAATGAATAGGTCTACTCTATGGGCTTAGGTATTTACAGTTTACGAATGCTGGTTTTTACCTTATGGGCCAAAAGCGACAGCCTTCATCAGTTGAGGAGTCGTTTTGGGTATCACTGGGGCACGCACAAAATGTTCAGTGATGAATGACAAGCAAATGAAAAGACACAAAGGAAACAATACAAGGGAAAACAAGAGACAGATACAGAGACAAAGAGAAAGACAGAGAGACAAAATAGCATAATAGAGAGACATTCAAAGAAGCACAAGAGATATGAGTTTCGATGATCGGAGACCACAATACAGATATGAGATATGAATGTACTGTATTCAAATCAAACGGTTCGTCTGTCATGCCACAGCGACTGCTGCAACTACTTACGGATTCGTGGAGAGCGAATCTGTGCGGCTGCCATTGTTCGCCTCCAGGCTGTTGGGGCTGCGCCGCTTGGCGGCACGCTCGCGCTTGAAGTTCTCGCTGAAGAAGTCGCGTCCGTTCTGGGAGCTGGTCGTCGTTTGGCCACTCTTCGCCTGCTGCGTGGGCGGCACCGTGTGCGGGTACTTGCTGTCGCTGTCCGAGTCCATGGACAGATGGCCGAACAGGTCCTCCAGCAGGATGTTCGACTTGGCGTTGCGTTGCCGTTTCGCTGACGTTTTCAGTTTTGAGCTGGATGCGGAATGAGAACGACTTCTTGAACAAGCAACAAAACAGATCAGAGAGACAAACATAGCCACAGAACTGAGTGGACAACACACACAAACAAGATTCAGGACAACAGACATGCGATACGTATGCACTTTCCTAGTATACCCTGTAGTTATTGCCGATGCATCCATAGTGTTTACATGTTCGCTCTTCACTTACCCCAATATCAGATCCAGATCATCAGCCTTTATCCTTGGCTCCTCCGATGGCGCTGCCTGAGAGCGCGCCGACAGTCGCATGGCCGATCCGTTGAGCAGGGACGTCGGCTCGAAGGGCAGCGGCGGCTGGTGCTGGCGCACGATTAGATTCGGCGGCGCTGGCACGGCGCTCACCTTCGAGAACATGTTGTACACCTTGGCCTCCGGCTGCAGCAGCGTGGGCCGCGTCTGCACGTAGTAGCCCCCGATGCCAGGCGCTATGCGGCTGTTGTTTTTGGCATTCTTATTGGCCGTCTCGTAGCTCA
This sequence comes from Drosophila navojoa, assembly GCF_054131105.1. Taxonomy (NCBI): domain Eukaryota; kingdom Metazoa; phylum Arthropoda; class Insecta; order Diptera; family Drosophilidae; genus Drosophila; species Drosophila navojoa. Next base: position 24,361,257 of record NC_142891.1, on the reverse strand, counting down.
GTTGACTGCCATTCACGTAGATGGCGCCGCCGTTGCGCGTCGTCGTGTTGCTGAAGGAGACATTGGGAGGCAGCTGTGGCTGTGGGTGTGGCTGCTGTTGCTGTTGCGGTTGCGGTTGCTGAAGGGCCACTGTCGACGCGGGCAAGCCAAACAGCTGAGAAATGTTGCGATTCAGATAAATGTCGTTGATGGACTCTTTGCCCGACGGCTGCGTGGCCATGTCCATGCCGAGAGCGCATGGATCCGTGGACAGATCGTTGTTGGAGAGGAAGCTTATCTTCGGCTGGTATTTGATGGGTATGCTCACATTTTTGCCGATCTGCCCATTGTACAGGGATTTGCCATTGTTCTTGAGGTTGTTGTCGCTGTGGTTGTTGTTGTTGTTATTGGTGCTATTGTTGTTGTTGTTGTTGTTGTTGTTGAGATTGCTCTGATGTATGAGCTCAGTCACGGCCTGCAGTTTCTCCTGCACCGGAAGCACATTATTTGACACAGTGGGAGGTAGGACAAGGTGCACGGGCCCCGACCCAGCACCGTACTTGGAGCTGAGCCGCACATTGGCCTTGGCAGCCGCCGTGGGCGAGATGCGCTTGAGCGCATGAAAATACGGATACTTGAGGCTCTGCTGGGCCGTTGGCCGCTTCTCTGGATCGTAGGCCAGCAGATCCTCCAGCAAATCCAAGCCGTTTTGGCTGCAGCGAGTGACCACGCTGCTCAGCGGCACCTTGATGCAATCCGGATACCGAAAGTGTATCATGGCAGCCAGTCGATGGCCATCGGGCCAATCGCTCTGTTGAAGAAAAAAGAAGCTGATAAATGAATCGGCATTCAAAGGAGCGTAGACGCACCTTTCCGGGCGTGCCCAGCACGGAGCAAATCTTGAACAGCTGATCCACCTCGCTGCTGCCGGGGAAGAGTGGCCGGAACGTGTACAGCTCGGCCATGATGCAGCCCATGGCCCAAAGATCAATGGAGCTCCCGTAATTGGTCGAGTGCAGCAGCACCTCTGGCGCCCGGTACCACCGCGTTGACACATAGTCCGTGAAGGGCGGCCGGGAGCGGATCTCTCGTGCCAGTCCAAAGTCTGCAATTTTAATCAGCTCCGGGCCGGAGCATAACAAATTCTCAGGCTTCAGATCGCGATGAAAGAACCCATGTCGATGCATGAAAGCCAAGCCAGTTAAAACCTAAAACATCAGATTATTTACGTATATGATAAAGAGTTCCGACTCCCTGACTTACCTGAAACAGAATGCTTTTGAGCTCCGGCTCTGGTAAATGCGTATCGCGATCCTTGATCATTTGGTACAGATTCTCCTTCATGTACTCAAACACAAAATATAACGTATCGTTCTCTCGAATCACTTCCTTCAGCTTTACGATATTTGGATGCGATAATTTCTTAAGAGACTGCGAATAACAATGCATATATGTATATCTTATAGTGGACAACTGAATATATATAGTCTACCTTCACTTCACGCAGATTCATGGCCTCCTCCCAGGAATAATATTTGCGCTTCATGCGTTTTATGGCCACCTTCTCGCCGGTGTCCTTACGCTGGCCAAGCACAACGGTTCCATAGGTTCCATCACCCAGCTGGGTCAGTGTTATATAACGATTCATTATACAATCAGCATGGGAGCGTTTTTACATATTTTCCACAAGCAACTCGAATTTGTTTAACTATTGTATTATTAAAATTAAAATATAATAATTAAATACATTTTAATTTTTCAATAATTTTTTGTTAATAATAAAAATATTTTTTCATAAAAATAACACTTCTTTTGTATATATATTCAAACATAAATAAATGAATTATAAAATATTTTATGTTACAAAAATTTAATGAAAAGTAATTTTAATATTTATGTTAAGTAAATATGTATACAACAATTTATATTATACCAAAAACGTACGTACATTATAAATAAAATAAATTTTAATTTTGATTTTTATACATTAAAAAAAAATATAATAGTTATTTTAAGATTTATTAATAACACATTTTAAAATGTAATCGAGATACCAGATATTTTCAAACTAAATGAAAGAGATTTATTAATTATTCCATTACAAGAACAATTTGTTTGTTGATTAGTTTGGGTGCCGACATGCCCAGAGGGACTTGTTAAAAAACCAAGCCCCATTAAAACAAATGTGAACACTTAAATTCGAATCAAATCGTCGAGTTGAAAGCGTCCATCAGCCAAAGTAACAGTCAATTAATTGGATTGAATGAACACCTGGACACCTATCGAGTATAGACCACATGTTGAAGACTTCGGCTCTTTTATTATTTGTTTAGATGGGTTCAATTTGGAAATAATCAATATATTGATTGAAGCAGTAAACTTGAACTATATAGAGGCTTGACCAAATCATTCAAATCATGGTGATATCTGTCATCTAAGTGTTACCCCAACTATCAAGGTCAGCCGGCATATTTTTGGGTTAAACAAAAGATTCGTTTGGCATTGGACTGGACAACGTTGACTGCTACACAATGGATATATAAATAAGTATAAATGGATACATGTTAGTGAGATCTGTTAACATAATAAACGTATCCTTAGTCAGTTGCAATTAGAAACAAATTTACATGTTAGATAGGGAGCTATCCTACCCTATGCCCTGAAATCGTAATTAATTTTTAATAGTTAATGCAGTCGACTGCGTTTAATGAATCTTTAATCCAACATTTATTCCCCAAGAAAATGGAACTCACCCAATCAAAGGACTAGCTGGTATTTATAGGGTGTTCAGAACTACCCCCACGATGTCTATGATAATCCGAAATAATATATACATATATTTGTATAAATGAATCCGAATGCACAATTCCATTAGGAATTTTCTCAAGCTATACACCAGATTGGCATTTGAGCCTTAAGCGAGAGGACCTTTTATTCTACTGTTACATGGAGAATATACTCTATAACGGCTTCAAGCTGCCCTTTAACATTTTGAGCAGTAGCGAAGTGAAATATTTACTTGAACTTTGAAAATCCCTCCCGCCCTACGCGGATGCACCCTGTATATACATATACGAAATGCAGTCATATAGCCAAGTGTGTGTCCCCATTTGGTATCGCATTTCAGAGACAATTAGAAGCAAGAATTGTTGGACTTTCTATTATTTATTCATAGCACCATGTCAAATTAGAAGAAGGTTCGTTGAAAGTTCCAAGACAATACACTGGAAATGTGCATGTGTGTGGAGCAGGAGCAGGAGCAGAGCAGGACTGAGGGAGGAGGCGGAGTAGAGGGTACCGGAGCCAAAACTTGAGTCAGCAAGGCTTTTGTTTTGGCTTAGTTCTAGCCGTAGCTGTAGCCGTAGCCGTAGCCTTGAAACACATTTAACATTTCATTTAATTGAATTCTTCATAGAAGCACGCACACCAATAAAACCTCTTTGATATATATTATGTTGGACACATCGCCTTACATATGTATATATAAATATATACTATATAACGTATTCGCGAGCAACTCAAAGACCAACTTTAAGTAATTTCGGGGTTCACTTTATCGATTGGTTTTAGTTAACTTTAAATGCTAGAACTGGGCATCAATTTGCAATTGAAAAACTCTTGAGCTTTACCTAAGACGCACTCGAAACCGTCACTGGAATGTTTGAATATATATTGTGTTTATATTTTGTTAGAAATTGTTGGATATTTATGTTGCGAAATTGAAATCGAAGCGAGCTAATCTCAATATCTATTGCGAGCAGAAGTTTATTTTAGAAGCAAACGTGAACAACTACCAACTACGCCGATATCCACAACAACCGCAACCCTAAGTAGACCAAGCGCCCCTCCCAAGTCCGTTGTCAACAAACACGCCTCGGGAGCGACAGAGCGACAGAGAAAGAGAAAGAGAGAGAGAGAGGCCGAGAGCCACGCACGAAGTCCAACGACTACGTGGAATCATTCGAGGAGCCAAGCGCTTGCACCTGTTCAAGGCGCCAGGGTTGAACCTGGCTTTTTTTTTTTTTTTTTTTGGCAGCCAAGGAGCAGGACCACAATACGCATTCTCCACATGCGACTTGAGAGTCGGTGGAATAGCCTTTCGGCTGGTAACCAGGCACCCGCTGCACTCAACGGCTCCGCATTTACCAATTTATTGTTTGCGACACTAGCGCGTTGCCAGGACAACGCTGTGCCAATGCTCGAGCGAGTCAAGTTCCCATCATATGTTCTATGGCCAGCGAGCGAAATGGACGAAGAGACCCAATCACCGACTGCTGAGCGAAATAAATCATTTCTCGAGGAGGTTAACTTTCCCGAGCCGGGCATTATTAATCTGGACATGATTAGGTCATCCTACCTGGAGGAGGGGCAGCATGGTGAGACGCGTCGCTTGCATCAGCTCGAGCCGGTCATATTGGAGCGAATCAAAACACTTCGATTGGAGTTCAAAAGTGAGTTGAATGAAGTGAACACAAGTTAATTCAAGCTCTTAAATAATAATACGAATACTAATCTAATACTCAATAGGGGAAATGCTAATAGTAACAATACAACAATAAAAATGTAGTAAGCCGTTTTAATAGATTAAATATATAAAATTCACAAATTTATATTCGTATCACATTTAACATCCAGATATACTGCGCATCGATCATCTATGGGTTCTACCAAACCTAACCAAACTCTGTCTGAATTGCAATAAAATTGAAGTGATTGAGCATATTGGAATGCTAACGGCACTCAAGGAACTCAACTTGAGCTTTAACTATATAACAAAAATCGAAAATCTGGAGACGTTAGTCAATCTGGAAGTGCTATCATTATTCGGCAATCGCATAACAAGGATCGAAAACTTGGAAGCACTTGATAAATTGGTTATACTCAGTATTGGTAATAATTTAATCAACGTTCTGGATGGCGTAAGTTCCATACACCCATAATAATTCCTAGCTATTAAGCAGTTGTATTATGCTCCGCAGATAGACCGCTTGCGCTTTGTCAACAGCCTAAAGGTGCTCAATCTGGAGGGCAATCCCATTGCTAAGCTGCCAGACTTTCCATTGTCGCAATACGTGACAGCTATATTGCCCCAATTGAACTACTATGAATACGTTTTCATCAAGGACGAAGCGCGAGATGCGGCTCAGAAGAGATTTTAGTAAGCTATAGAATACTTGATATAATATAAATATATAATGCCTTCAATAGCAGAGAACTGCGCGAAATCGAGGCCAAGCAGGAGAAGGAAATCCATGATCGGGAGACGGAGGCACGTGAACGCGCCGAGGCGGAACGTCTGGCCTCCAGCTTTGTGGAGCATCTGGATCGCCAACAGCTGTACGAGACTATGTGGCGCGCCGATGATGATGGACGGGTACTCATGCTCATTGGCGCACCGGCTCAGGAACTGGCCGAGGACTACGAAAAGGATGTCTATGAGCTAACGCAGAAGATATATAAGCTGGGTCTGGAACGCTTCAACGAGCGCGATGCGGATATTAAGGATTTCTTGAGTTGTCTAGAGGAGGGCCGGCAAGAGTTTCAATCCCTTGGCCAGAAACACATTGAAGAATTCATGCAGTACCGCGATAAGACCTTTGAGGAAGCGAGCGTCATTCTCCGTGAGCTGGAGACTTGTGAGGAGAATGGGCCGGAGCACGTGCAGCTATGCGAAGCGATGGACACGACAAATGCCCAGTTCGACGAAGCGCTCAATGAGCTGTGGCAAAATCTGATGGCGCAAGAGCTGCATTTGCATGAGGCGATAGAGGTGACTATGCAAATCCTTAACTATGCTTACTATACATTAAAAGTCTTTTTAGGAGTCCACGTTGAACTTTGAGCACAGATTCACGCGCCTGATGTCCAGCTTTGTGGAGGAGTCCCAGCTTTACTTCCTGCAGCTGCGACATGTTTGCGAACACTTTTCGGAGAGCATGACGGATGCAGTGTCACGCTTCATATCAGATAAGCTGGCGCAGCACGATCTGGATTCTGTGCCCCAACCATTGCGCATCTGCATCGATGATCGGGAATCTCTGCTCAATCTTGTGGACGCCATGAAAGCCACGCATATAGCGCGCATTGAGGAACGCGAGGATCGCATGGCCGACCGCAGCAAGGAGTTCATAACCAACTACGTGGAGAAGCTAAACAAGTAAGTCCTCCCCTCATTCATAGTTGATTGTATGCCAACAATGCAAACTTGCAGAGAGGAAATCGAGCGCCATCGTGCAAAGATATTGGAAATCAATTCGTTTATGGAGATGATGAGAAAAGCAATAGCGAATCTGCCAGAGGAGATTCACGCCGAGCTGCTCCTGCAACAAGAGTAAATGGTGAAGCTATGTCATATTTTCCTTTAATAAAATATTTAAAAATTAGTTTTTGTTTTGATTTATTCGGGCCAATGAATTTGTGTACATACGCCATCAGAACACTTTCAATTCCTGTTCCTTTTCTTCAAGCCTTCGAGATAGATGCCCAGATCCTCTTGCATCTGTGGATGATCGACGAACGCCAAGAAACTCTCCAGCTCCTTAGAGCGCTCGTTTTCGAATCTCTGCAAATCAGCGCCCCTGAACTTCAGCTTGGTTAGTGAACGTGCCAAGGGATTCGTTTGGGCAAATGTGCCAATAAATTGTGAACACTTCTCCAATGCCTCCTCCTTGCTGCTGGCCACATCGTCCACTAGCCCGATCTGGAGGGCTTGCTCTGTAGTAAATATTCGCCCCTGAACGAGCGCGCGCTCCGCCAAACGACGTGGCAGAACGTTTAAGAAGTTAAACATGCAGAATATCGGCGGAACTAGCCCCAGTTGAATTTCATTCAAGCCGATTCGGCATTGCGGCAGTATAACTCGGTACTCGCATGAGGTGGCCAGCAAGCAGCCGCCGGCTGGCGCATGACCCTAAAACAGGCACTGCAATTCGTATATAGAACTACTCAAATGATCATATAATGCTTACATTTATAGCAGCAGCTGTTGGTAAAGCGCAGCCGTAGAGCGCCAACCAAACATCCTGCAGTTTGGTCCATAGCAAGCGTGCTCTGTCCTTGTCTGGCCTATACATCTCGTTTATGTCCAGTCCGGCGGAGAATACCTTATCATTTGACTGAAAAATAAGCGCATTATTAGCAATTGCTCACATTATAGAACGACTTCTTACCGATGTTAAGATAAGCCCTCTGCTCTTGTTGTTCTCTATTTCTTTAATGGATTGATATAGGTCATGCAGCAGCTCCACATTTAGGGCATTTATAGGCGGCCGGTTCAGGGTAAGTGTGGCTATGCCCGTTTTATCATTAACCTCTACTGTGGTCAGCTTTGTGGCAGTGGACATGGTCCTGCAAACACTTGAAGCACGAAGCATTCGACTCAGGCTCATTGAACTCATCATCTTGATAAGAAGAATGAACTTTGGATGCTGCTCCAGGGAAATGATATGCGACTAAGAAGTACTATGTTATCAAAGATTGTATACTCTCCGATGTATGCATTATCTATCTTAGAACTAATGCGTTGTTTTTATCTGTTAAGGAAACACCGCAACGTTCAAAAACAAACAATCCAGCACAACCTGTTGCGCTGCTATAAACGACGTCTATTCGATCAATGTCGATTTCATCTAAAGACTGCACTAAAATGCTACGACTAACTTTATTCGATAATTGCAATATCGATTACATAAATCGAACCTTCTCTATAACGAACTTTCTTTAAATAGACGTATTATAATAGCTTTAAAAAAATGTTTATTTAAAAGACAACAACACCATTTGCTTACAGAAACTAGTTACAGTTCTATCGTCATAAAAAACCCCCACCCTTTTAAATGCATAGATTAACACAGTAAGTTACATAAGGAACACAATTGTCAGTGCTTGTCCTTGGCCTTCAGGTTGCGAAGGTACTCTCCTAAGCCCTCTTGAAACGATGGCTTGTTTATATAGTCCAAGGCTTCGCGTAATTGACCTTCAGGGTCGTCTATCAACACCTGCACGTCTGGCGCACGAAACTGTCGCTTGGTCAGTGCCCGAGCCGCGGGCTGTGTTTGCTTAAAGCTGTCAATGAATTCGGCACATTTGCATAACGCTTCCGCCTTGCTGTCGGCCACTTCATCGACTAGATTCACTTGCAGAGCTTCCTCGGTGCTAAAGAGCTTGCCCTGGAGCAGCGCTCGTTCAACTAGGCGTCGTGGCAATACACTTAAATAGGAAATCATAATAAAATGTGGCACTACGTAGCCGAACTTGGTCGCATGGATGCCAATGCTGAAGCCGGGCAACATGACGCGATACTCGCAGGCTGCAGACAAAACGCAACCAACGGCAATCGCATGACCCTGTTGAGTGCAAAGAATATTTAGAAATTAGCGAAGCATTCGAGTAAAACTCACATTAATAGCAGCCGCTGTGGGTATACGGCATTGGTACAACGACAGCCACATTTCATGCAGTGCTGTCCAGAATGCTCTCAAACGCGCCTGGTCGGGCTTATACAATTCGTTGAGATCCAATCCAGAGGAGAAAACCTTTTCGTTGGACTGTAAAACATAATAGATATGCATATGTACATAGATATATGAGGCCCTGTGTTTATTGTTTAAATTAACAATATTACCGATGTTAATATCAGCCCGCGACTCTTGTTACACTCGATCTGCTTAATGTTCTCGTTCAGCTCCAACAACAGCTCCAAGTTGCAGCTGTTAACGGGTGGTCGGTTTAGAGTCAGCGTAGCAATGCCTGACTTATCATCCACCTCAACCATGGTCAGTTTGGATATATTTGCCTTTGTCAGGCATCTCCAGAGGCCCGGTAATTGGCGCCTGCCCAAGTCCAACAGTTTTGTTTGGCTACGCAGCATTTTAGCGACTGTTGATCACATGTTATTCGAATGATAAGGTAATTAGCTTTGCGGTTTTCGTTCGCTTTTGTTGTTCGTCACAACACTACAACCTGATTAACAGCTGTGACGTCACAAGTACTTCGTACCATGTGTGGATCGTGAAGTAAACCGAAATAAACTTGTTCCATTCCCTTGTTTCCCACGTCTGAAGCGAAGCTAAGCACCAGCCACAGACACGAACCCAACGCCGAATATACTAACACAATTTCTTATCAAATGACAGATATATCTATGTGGACATTGTAAAAACGTTTTATTAGTTTTTATATATAAAATGAGTAGTATATGAGATTTGTTGAAAACTGAATGATAATGAACTCAATTCTTAGCCTTCTTTTTCAGACTTTCCAAATAAATGCCTAGTCCTTTTTGCACTGCCGGCTGGTTGATAAAGAACAAAAACTTTTCCAAATCCTGAGCACGTTCACTTTCCAGCTGCTCCAATTCGGCAGATCTAAACTGTTGCTTGGTTAGCGCACGGGCGATTGGATTTACTTTGGCAAATGTGCCAATAAATTGTGCACACTTCTCCAATGCCTCCTCCTTGGAGCTGGCGGCCTCGTCAACCAGTCCGATCTGCAGGGCTTCATCAGTGGTAAACATGCGTCCCTGGTTGAGAGCACGCTCAGCCTCGCGTCGTGGAAGAACGCTTAGGAAGGATGACATAAACCACATGGGCGCCACAATTCCAAGTTTGGTTTCGTTTAGGCCAATCGTAAACTTAGGCAGCATAACACGATATTCGCAAGATGTGGCTAAAAGGCAACCTCCAGCTGGGGAATGGCCCTACACAGATATCGATGTGTAAGAAAGTGTATTATAAAGTGAATCCCAGCTCCTTACATTAATGGCAGCTGCAGTTGGCACACTGCTGCCATAGAGCGCTAGCCAAGCATCCTGCAGCGCTGTCCAAAATGCACGAACTCTCTCTTTGTCTGGCTTATACATTTCCATTATGTCCAAGCCGGCTGAGAATATGGTAGGATTCGACTAGAAAGTATTTATGAAATTAAATTTATGGAAATCATGACTGATGGAGGGCTATCTTACAGATGTCAATATAAGACCGCGACTTTTGTTGCCCTCTATTTCTGCAATTGATTGACGTAGGTCGCGCAATAAATCCAAATTGAGTCCGTTCACAGGCGGCCGGTTCATGGTAAGTGTGGCAATGCCCGTTTTATCATTTACCTCCACTGTAGTTAGTTTTGTGGTAGTGGACATAGTTCTATACGCACCAGCGGCGCGGGGCACCAGACTCAAGATTTTTGGACGCATCATTTCTGCAAAAGAAAATATTCATAAGAAAAAACCTGTCAACATCAAAAAATGACCTTTGGACGCGATCTAATATAAGAGCAATTGTGTAGGATGAAGATAAGTTTAATCCATAACAATGTTGTAAGTAAATAAATGAATATCTCTAAATAGCAACAACTGTTTGTTAGCGCAAAATTATATATATTTAAATAAATAATTCACCTGTAATTATTAACTTTTAAATATAAACAGCTGTTTCAGAACCTGTTGCACTTCTCGGTGCCAGTGATAATGATTATTCGATTATTTGTATCGGTTTTGCCAGGGATGCACCAACTGAACTGTTTCATTTTGACCCGGTTGATTTTGGCAGAGTAATTAGCGTAATAATGTAAGAGTAATATTTCACTGTAAATTAAGTTTTAATCGGTGTTGAGCTGCCAAGTTTGCATAATAATATATACCATTAATTAAAGCTTACCAACTGTTAGCTGTGTTCATAAAATGAACCAGCTTGTCGAGTGCAGACTGGCCATGTTCATATCGCGGAGCAACTTTGTATTTTGACAATTACTTTACACGTCACAACGCCGCAGCTGTCACTTTGCCGATTCGACTGCCTTCGTGTACGCTTTGCTCTTATTCTTCGTTCGCCTGGCTGCGTTGCTGTAACTTTCACTAGCGCAACTCATATAAAAAACATATAACTCGCGTAAAAATGGGCTCTGGAAAACAACAGAAAGTGCAATCATCCGGTTTCACCAAGGAGGAGGAGTTGTTGCTACAGGACTTCAGTCGCAACGTCAGCACCAAATCGGCAACTATCTTCTATGGCAACGCTTTCATCGTCTCCGCTCTGCCAATATGTAAGTAATCAGGCAAATAGTGACACGTTGTTGATTTTCCTAAATACAACCGCTAATGTTGACATTATTCAGGGCTCTTCTGGCGCATCCACAACATGGACCTGTGGCCCAGCTCCATTCTGTTTGTGCTGGTGACTGCGGCGAGCACCTACTTGATGGCAACGGCCTACAAGAACATCAAGTTCCAGCTGAAGCACAAGATTGCAGTGCGCCGTGAGGAGGCTGTTACACGCGAGGTGAACCGTCAGCTGGGCGACGACAAGAAGGTCACGCGCAAGGAGAAGGACGAACGCATCCTGTGGAAGAAGAACGAAGTTGCCGACTACGAGGCCACCACCTATTCGATTTTCTACAACAATGCCATCTACTTGGCCATCATCATCTTCATCAGCTTCTTCCTGCTGAAGAATGCCACACCGTTTGTCAACTACATCTTCTCCATCGGCATCGCGAGTGGTGTCCTGGCGTTGTTCTCCACCAGCGCCCAAACGAACTGAACAATATAGATTTGCATGTACTCGTAATGTTAGGCCCATTAAGAGATTCTTACCTTAAAGTGCGAGCAACAAATTCCATTCATCACTCGCTCGCATTGTTGACTTGATTGTAAACATTTTAGCTATTTCGAGAAATTTTATAATGAAATGTTGTCTTTCTTGTAGAAAGCTTTATGAAACACTTCCATTTGCAAAATGTTCAAAATAAATTTGTAAAAGTCCAAACCATAAAATTATCGGTCCCTAAATTTATTACTTGTAGATATAAATTTCAATCAAAACGCCTAATCTTATTGTAAATGCAGAATATGTTTGATCTCAGACAGCCTCGAGGAGCAGAGCGATGCCCTGGCCACCGCCAATGCAGGCGGAGCCGATGCCATACTTCAGTTTCTTGCGCCTGCGAAGAAGGAATTGGGGGAAGTGAAATCAAGAGTGAAGTTGATATGGAGAACTTTGTCTACTTACTGCAACTCGTGCACCAGATGACCCGTAATGCGAGAGCCACTGGCGCCCAGTGGATGACCCAGGGCAATGGCGCCGCCGTTCACATTCAACTTTGATGGATCCAGTTTCAGTTCCTCAGCGCAGGCCAAAGTTTGTGCGGCAAAGGCTTCGTTGATCTGCAGAGAAAAAATATGTTTAGAGTCAACTCTATAAATAAAATCCACTGAAGGATCTACCTCGATCAGGTCAATGTCCTCCAATTTCTTGCCGGAAACTCTGAGCACATTTTGTATGGCCGGCACAGGGCCAATGCCCATGATCTCAGGCTTGACGCCCACAAATGAGAAGGCGACGAGACGTGCCAGAGGCTTCAGGTTGTACTCCTTGAGCGCCTCCTCGGAGGCAACGACAACGGCGGCAGCACCGTCGCAGATGCCAGAGGCTGTGCCCGCGGTGACGACGCCATTCTTCTTAAACAGGGACGGCAGCTTGGCCAGACCTTCGATGGTGGTCTTGGGACGTGGATGTTCGTCCACAACAAAGTCCACCTCCTTGCCCTTGACCTTCAGCTTGATGGGGGCAATTTCAGCATTGAAGGCGCCCTCTTGCTGTCCCTTCTCCCAGTTCTTCTGCGAACGCAGCGAAAACTCATCCACGCGCTCTCTGGAGATCTTATACTGATCGGCCAGATTCTCGGCAGTCAGTGCCATGGGAAGCTTGCAGTAGGTGTCCGTGAGACCCGCCCACAGCGCATCCTCCAGATTGTAGTTGCCGCCCAGTGTGGTGCCGAAGCGCATGTTGCGCGCGATGAACGGAGTCTGGGACATGCTCTCCACGCCGCCAGTGAGCGCCACCTTAGCACCGCCCACCAAAATATCCTGAGCACCGTTCACAATGGACTGGAAACCGGAGCCGCACAGGCGATTAATGCCCAACGCGGGCTTCTCAATGGGAACGCCACAATTCAGACCCACGTGACGTGGCACATAGATGCCATCCGTGGAGGAGGACTGCAAGCAAGAGCAATACAAAATAAATTGGAATAATGTGAAGAAGAACTAAAATAAATTACCTTTATAGTACTCAATATAGGAGAAAAACATAAATAAAGTAGAAAAAATTGAAGTAAATAATTATTATATAAATATATAAACCAGGCAATTAGACTCAAAATAATCGAATTATTACTTATTATTTGAAAACTAAAAAATTAATATAGATTGTAAATTGTAATAATAAAACAAAACTAAAAGTTTAGTAAGACTAAATAAGTAGAGGAAACATAAAATATGTTTTTTTTTTTTTAAATTACTAGATTAAAAAAATATATAAATTTTATATATATGTATATATTTTGTATATCTTATATTGTATATATATGTATTTTATACATTTTTTTAAATCTAATTACTAATGAAATACTAAAAGCGTAAAATACATTTTCAAAATATAAAAATTAGAGACTTTTTATTATAATTATTATAAATTTTTTAAATTTACAAAATCAAAGAATTTTATAAATTTCCATTTGGCAGATTAAAAAAATTATAGATATTGAACTTTTTTAAGACATCTATAAAAATAAATAAAAATCATTTTTGATAATAAAGCAAATAATTTAGATAAAATCATTTATCAAAAAATGTTGAGCAGTAAAATTTTATGTTGATTAAGTTTGGCAAACTAGAAAATTAAGATTAAATTTATTAATTAATTGCTGGGTATATGTAAATATGTATACATTAATATATTCTTCAAAAAGCTATCACAAATTTTCATACATACATACAAATTTTCATATACAATAGATATAAAACTAATTGAAATTGATTAAAATATGATATGTATGCATTTATGTATATGTACGTTCATTTATATACTTATGTATGTATGTATGTATGTATGTATTTGCTTGCCAAGATATAAGAGCTAGATGCTATGCGAATGGCTTAGAGTTCGCCTCGGCAATCAAGATTCACTTACCGCAATCACATTGCCCACGACGACCGTGTCCACCTGTTCGCCCTTCAGGCCAGCCGCTTCCAGCGCCGCCTTGGCCGCTGTGGTCTGTAGCTGGGTCTGGTTGATGTTCTTCAGAGCACCGCCAAAGGTGCCAAAGGCCGTGCGCTTGGCAGCGACAATATAGATGCCTGCATGAGCAAATACATAAATGTGTACACTTGTATTAGTGCGTGTTTATACAGCCTGTCTGATATAAAGATTATTCAAATTAGGAATGGTTAACGAAAGCAAATCTTGTTTTTTATTTTCCACTCAACAGGTCCAAAGTGCAGGCGTTCTCATTTGTCTATGTTAAAGGGGGAGCTGGGGGCAGCCGGCAGAAGATAACGAACGCAGCAACAAGTCCAAAGTTCACTTTCATCAAAACTTTCGCTGGCAAACAAAGAAATATGTGCAATTCATGTATGTACCTTTTGTAACTGCAGACATTTTGCACAAAATTCACTTGCCCAGAACAAACGAGAATGGATAAGAATATATGAATTATCAATATTTATGATCACAGCAGAGCTAGCGCAATTAGTACCGCTGGCGACAAACGCTCGACGTCAACTTGGAGTCCAATTGGAAACCGGCCGACATTTTGTAGAGCGTAAAAGCTCGCGCCTGCAGCTCTCTGCGAAGCTTTTTAGCGGCACGAAAGCCGCAAAGCCAAACAAACAAAACCTCGCAGCTGTTTGATACACAGCGGGAAATATTCTTACTCTTTTTTAAACAAAATAAATTCCAAACGAAAAATCTAAAAAGAACGTCTGAATAATTGAATATAACAAAATGCTAATGAAGATATCCTCGAAGAATTATAATATCTAACAAGTTCAAGTTTATCCCATAAATTAAAACAGCTTTAGAATTATTAAACTTAGGCTAGTGTTGTATATTCAATATTTACTTAAATAAACATACATTCATAAATGCTGGACTTTTGAATAAAACTTTTGGCTTGGAACTAGGACAGAGCAGAGCAATACAAATTCTCAAAGCGGTCACTTAATCAAAACTGTTATTTATAATCAATTGATTAGCAAAATTAATGTTAGTTCTTTGTATTTGTTTTAATGTTTTACTGTTTGTATTTGTATGTTAATCAAAATGTGTGCATATGATAGGATCGTTTCATCATTCATGGTGAATTAGATATATCCATGTTGTCGGATTTCTCAACGCTGACCGATTTACGGGAGGTCTTTGCCTCGACATCCTCCGTAATGGCCTTCAGTTTGCGTGCGTCCGGGGTGCGGGAGCGTCGTCTCGAAGAGGACGACGACGATGACTTGGTTGAGATGCTGGCCACATCTTTGCTGCGACTGGAACGCGACTTGCTGGGCACAGGTGGGGGCGATGGGGAGCTGCGTTTGCTGTGCGAGCGTGGCGAACGGGCGCGATGTGACTTCTTACTGCGCTCGCGAGATCTGGAGCGCTTGCCGTTGCCGCTGCTGATGGAGACGGCAGCACTGCCGCTGCCGAGTCCTCCGCTTACACCATGCGATCGAGAGCGACGTGAGCGCGATGTACTGCGGCGATGGCGAGATCTGGAGCGCTTACCCCGCGACCTCGATGACCGTGAGTGCTTGCCACCACGAGAACGTGAGCGGCGCGAGCGTGAGCTGCTGCGCCGATGGCGCGAACGAGAGCGCTTGCTGCGCGATCGTGATGAGTGTTTGCCGCGAGAGCGCGAGCGCCGAGACCTAGATACGCTACGGCGCTCTCGTGTGCCCGAACGGCGTCGCCGACGAGAGCTGGAGCGATGAGAACGGGAACGACTGGTGGTGCGTCTTTCACGAGAACGAGAGTGTGAGCGAGAGCGTCGCCGCTTGTCCTTGGCCAACATGCCAATGACAGGATCGATGGCAGCCGATATCATGCTCTGTGCTTCCTTCACAATCGTCATGGCCTCCTCAATCTCTGCCTGGGCTGCCTCATTGGACTTGGCCTCGGGCTTCGTTATGGAGTAGGTAGAGTGATACACATTCAAATGTCCGCCCTTGAACTCTTGGCCCTGCATACGCAGCGCATGTATGACGCTCGTCTGCTCACAGAACTCAATCATGCAGTACGTCTTGTTATCCTTCTCAGCCCAGCGCGCATATTTTACCTCGCCTGCGCGCTGGAAGCACTCCATTAGATCGTCCAAGCGCCATTCATTTCGCACGTCGCACACAATGATGGTGCGACGGATCTCCTCAATCTTGCGCGCATCATAGAACGAAGGGAGGGCCGGATATTCAGGCAGATTAAACTCGACCAGCTTCGGGTCGTACGTCTTGATGACTTGCTGGGGCAGTTGTCCCTCGATGCGATTGATTACCTCAGGCGGCAGCTTAGAGTCCGGCTTCTGCAATCCCGGCACTATGGTGCCGTTCTTAAGCATCTCCAAAGCACGATACTCCTCGGGAATGGCCAGCACCGGTATGACGATGAGCGCCCGGTCAATGAAAACGGTGTTGGTCAAATGCTGGGCCACGGGCACACTGCTACTCTCGGTGTATTTGACGTAGCAGATGCGCGACTGCACTGGGCAAGAGACATCTCGGATGGTGGGGTACAGTCGAATCTCCTCGATTTTGCCAATGTTGCCGAACAACGTTTGCATCTGGTCCTTGGTGGCCTGCGGCGCAATATTGGTCACCTGTATAACACGCGGAGTGTTGCCGCCCGCCATGTTTGATGTTTCACTTTTGTTAACAAACTTGGGGAAATTCGTTTTAGTTTTAAGCAGAAAATAAAAATTCAATTAACCTCTCTCACACAAGTGGAAAAAATTCTACAAGGGCTGCAGAAAGCGTCGCGAAAATCTCGATTGGCCGTCAGGGCTATCGCACCGATAATAATATCGCGTCGCACACGAGCATCGTTATCGATTGCGATTGGCATTGATGTGCAACTGCGCCGAGTTCTGATTATAGTGTGAATTGTGAATGCAAAAGTTGTAGGAAAATTTTTTGTAGTAGATGTTAAATTGAACAGTAATTGCAATTGTTATTTATAAATAAAACGTCAACAATTGTTTATATTCGGCTAGCCTCAGACATGTCGGAAAGCCAAGCGCCATCTGTCTCCAAATCTAGTTTGAACGATTTGCGACAGTTTCGCATAAATAAGAATGCAGCCGCCGCAGCTGCCAGTCCAAGTCGAACTGGTAGGCATCGTGTTTACTGTTGGAAATAGCATTGAGCAAAATGTAAATATATTGCATTTCAGAGCGTGTGCCTGGCAAGAAACGCATTCAAGTGATGGCAGACAGTGACAGCGACAGCGCCGACTGCCAGACCCCTAAAAAGGCCAAACTTGTGTTGACCGTCAAGGAAAAAGAGGAACGTTACATGGCTGCCGCAAAAATAATGCCAAACTATGATACAATGGTAAGTCATCGACCATTGGCTATGGGTTTTCTTCTTTTTTATATGTGCTTGGTGCGGGGGGCAAAGCGCGCGCGTCGTTTACATGTGTTCGGAATATGGCGACTCGGGCCCGGCATTGCGAACAGCTGTTGGGAACAGTGGCGTCGCGTGAAAGAGGGGTGGCTCAGCATTTTTTAAATCCGGGATTTGAAATGGCGAAATTCCTTTGCGACAATTAATATTAATGTAGATTATAAGCTAATATCAAAGAAATATATAATTTTTGCAACACATTTCAGGCAATTCAAGATTCGCTGGCACGATCCGATTGGGATGTAGCAACGGCAATACGATATCTGAAAGAACACTGTAGGCCCAAACCACAAAACGCATCGCTGGATAAGCCGAAATTAAAGCACAGCTCAAATGGCAGTGGGACCAAGTCGCATGGCAAGTCCAGTGGCAATTACTCCGACTACGACAACTCCGATGATGATGACGTTAAACAATCTAAGGATCAGGTGTATGACAGCGATGACAGTGATACTGAAATGTCCACCAAGATGACCGGGCAGCGCAAGAAAGTATTTCAATTCATGAACACTGCCAGTCTGCTCGAGCTGCAGTCCGTAAAGACGCTGTCTGAGAAGAAGGCAACGATACTTACAGAGATTCGACCGTTCAATGATTGGGCGGATCTGCGGCAAAAACTGGAGGCTAATCGTCTATCGGCGGACCTACTTAACTATGCACAGGATCTGATCAACAAACAGAATACCGTTGCAACCATATTAAGTAAATGCAATGGCATGGTGCAACGTCTAGAAACGGCTATAGCCAATGGAGCTGGCATTGTGGAGCAGCCAAAATTACTTAGTAGCAAGTGGGTGTCTATTTTTGGTTGCCTATTATATCCATAATAATTAATAAATAAGTCGCATATATTCCTCTTAACACTTAACACTGATAAAAATAATATTGAATGATATATATTCGAATATAACATATCATAGAAACAATCAACTGAATTATTTAACTTAAGATACGCCAAAACTAAGATAAGTTTCACTAATATTTTCATTCGTATCTGTTCCAGTTTGCAATTGGCTGATTATCAGATAATAGGCCTTAATTGGCTGACAGTTATGCATAAGCAAGAAATGAATGGCATTTTGGCAGATGAAATGGGCCTAGGCAAGACCATACAGGTAATTGCCTTTCTAGCATATCTCAAGGAAAATGGTCTGAGCAAGGGAGCTCATCTCATAGTTGTACCTTCGTCAACGTTGGACAATTGGGAAGCTGAAATTGCGAAATGGTGTCCCAGTCTGGTAGTGGAAAAATATCATGGCTCGCAGGACGAGCGACGACGAATGCGTGTACGTTTTGCCAAGGATGGGTTTACAGGCTTTGATGTCCTGCTGACCACGTAAGTGATTGTTGACCTTAAATTTTTTTCGTTCGGTTGCTTAATCTGTAACTTTGCCAGATACCATATAGTTGGCTCTACGCCCGAAGAGCGAAAGATGTTCCGCGTTTGTAAGCTGCACTATGTCATCTTCGATGAGGCACACATGCTGAAGAACATGACGACCCAACGTTACGTCAATCTGATCACAATTAATGCCGAGATGCGTATTCTGCTCACGGGCACACCACTGCAGAACAATCTACTGGAGTTGATCTCATTGTTGTGCTTCGTTATGCCCAAGTTCTTTGCCAAGAGCATTGACGATATAAAGACCTTGTTTGTCAAGGTATGCGTATGCCAGGAGATGTTTAAACTGATTTCTGAATGATTTCTTAATGTTCCCTCTAAATTTACAGAAAAATAAAACTGATGGCGACCAGGAGGAAGTTTCACAGTTCCAAGAGACCCAAGTGCAACGCGCCAAGCGTATCATGAAACCTTTTGTCCTGAGGCGTCTCAAAAAGGATGTACTCAACAACTTGCCCACAAAGCACAGCTATGTGGTAAGCTAACGATTTCCGTTAGATGAGTATATGTCCAAGTTGATTAAAAATACTTGTCCTCCCTTAGGAAAAAGTTCCAATGTGCGCCTCACAAAAACAGTACTATAAGGAGCTGGTCGAATATTATTCAAACAACAAAGGCGAGATCTGTAGCAGTAGCGATCGTGCCGGTGTAGCTATTATGATGGAAATGCGACGCATGGCAAACCATCCGTTGCTAATGCGTCACTATTTCACTGACGAGCAATTGCGTGGCTTTGCCAAGCGTCTGGCACGCGTCAGTTCCTACAAGAAGACCAACGAACAGTACATATTCGAGGAGCTGGCCATTATGTCCGACTTCCAGGTCTATCAGCTGTGCAACAAATACGTAAGTTGGCTGAAATGCCAGTGATTATTTCTAAACTAACTAAAACTTGTCTTAATTGGCGCTTAGGATCTTTACGATGTAAAGATTCCGGACAACTTGATTTGTGAGTCGGGCAAATTCCAATATCTGGACACACTCTTGCCCAAACTGAAGGCCGAGGGACATCGTGTGCTGCTCTTTAGTCAGTTTACCATGATGCTGGACGTTGTGGAGCAATATCTGAGGATAAGAAAGCATGGTTTCTGTCGCTTGGATGGCGCCACAGCTGTCAAAGAACGGCAGGATCTGATCACAGATTTCAATGTCGATGATAATATATTTGTGTTTCTGTTGTCAACAAAAGCCGGTGGCGTGGGCATCAATTTAACTGCAGCGGATACCTGCATCATTCACGACATTGACTTCAATCCCTACAATGATAAGCAGGCCGAGGATCGCTGTCATCGTATGGGCCAGAATCGTCCAGTTACCATATATCGTTTGATATCAGAGAACACCATTGAGGAGGGCATCTTGATGGCTGCCGAAGAGAAGCTAAAACTAGAAAAGGACATCACGTCAACCGAGAAAGGCGAAGTGCATGAACAGCGTTGCGTAGTCAAATTGTTAACCATGGCCTTAGGCTTGGACAAAGATGAGGAGGAGCAGTTGAACAATTCATTGAATAATTCCTTGGGAACGCCTACAAAGTAGTTGATTAATAAAGCCGCTTCAGTGAATCACTTTCCATTTTCCAAGAACACTGTTTTGTAATAGGGTATCATTTAATAATTTTTTAAAAAATATATACTTAAATTATTTACGAGCGTTCTGCTTTTATCATTTTCGTGTATCTATAAGCATCGATATCGTATTAAATTAAATATAATATATTGACATTAAGTTCAGTTTTTGTCTTTTCAAAGAGTCCATGCAAGAATTGATTAAGTGGAGAAAATATTAACTTATATTTAAAATCATCCTATTATTGTTTTCAACTTTATTAATGTTTAAAATTATTTTGTTTAGTGCTAAAAATCTTTGAAATGTATTTAAAATCAACCAAAATGAAAATGAATATATTAAAATAGCTATTTCCTCAAGACTTTCTGAAAAAGCTCCACGGATAAACAGACTCCATTTATTTTAATTTATAACCACTTTCAAGAATTAAATTATTGTTTAACAATCGAAACTCTTACATATATAATAATATTAATATAGGTGCGGCTAAATATCTTTGAATCATTCGGGCTCAACAAATTAAACTCGACAACCCTCAAAAGACTCCAACGTCACTCGGGCTCTCTCGCTCGCTCTCGCTCTCAATGGCCGCTCTTTAAAGAAGATCACATGCAGGGCGATACTTTCGCTCTCCCTCTCTCTCTCGGTCTCTCTGTCTGTATGCTGAGTGTGTGGAAGCTTTTCGTAGCGGCGGCGATTCATCAGGTTTTCAGTCTTTAACTGATCGCTCGCGCCGATGATTTAATTTTTAAGTTTAAACGCTGATTTTGTAGCACAGAGAACACAAAACCCTGCGTCAAGCGTAGCAAACCGAACGATACTCACATTACCTACCATATATATATGTATATTATATATATACTACATATATCTCGACAAAAGTGCGAATATTAAAATAAAATAAAGTAAAATAACAAAATTAGCAATAAAAATCGAAAGTTCTATGTGAAAAAAGAAAAATATATATACATATATATTTATATACATATCTATGTGCATGCATCCGTATGTATTTAGTTGAGAATGTGCAGCAAAGTTTTGTAAATTTATATTCTATTCTATTCTAATGAGTCTCTTTGCTATTATGTGATTCATATTGTTGTGTACACACATAAGATTCTTTTTTGTATTTGGCCGATTTATATTTATAAATAGCCGAGCCGCTCGCCAAACGGAAATCATATTGGTCCAAATACAAATAGTTAGTCCCAAAAATTACAAAATAAATAATAGATGTGTTTCAATATCTTCCAAAAGCTGCTAAACAGCCAACGACGACGTCATATTGTGGTTGTGTAGCGGAAACGGAAGAACATAGAAGACGCACCTACGCTGTCTATATACAGAGTATAGCTGCATGCATACGAGCACATATACATACATATGTATAAATACATGCATATATGTATATATAGTTAAAGTATGCGGCACATGTGTCTGATTCGCAAATATAAATTTGTTAAAAGCAAATGCGCGTGCAAAAGAGCAAACATAAAAATAAATTAATTTCTATGCTTATTTCATATGTCAAGCATTATACACAACGCCTCTATGCTTGTGTGAGTGTGCGTATGTGTGTGTGACTAATAGCCAAGAAAACTAGCGAGCGATCTAAAAAAACGAAAAACAAAATATAAACGAAAATTACGCGAACAAACCTAAAATAAAGCAAGAGAAGAGCAATAATAACCACAAAAACAACAACAACAATTGACAACGAGCTAAAGAACAAGCGCAAAGCAACAAACCAAAAATAGACCGCGCAAAGCAGAGGCAGGCGCAGCCAGCGACGACAACGACATCAGCGTCAACGGTGCGTATACTTAACCAACAGCCGCCTCACACACTCTCTCTCTCTCTCCCTCTCTCTTTCTCATACTCACGACACACCCACCCCCTCGCTCATTGACTCATTCAAATCGTAAACAGCTGCTCGCGAAACACTAACAACACAACAACAACACAAACGAAAAAAAAAACAGCAGCAACTGTAAAGAATAACAAGACACAATCATCAATTGTTTCTGCGCCACTGTATCAGTGCGATCGTGCGTGTGTGTGTGTGTGTGTGAGTCTGTGTCTGTGTACATTTGTGTGCGGCGTGCGACGATCCAAAAAGTTAAGCGCAGAACTCACTTACTCATAGTTGTCTATAAGGCATTCATATTGCCTGACTGCAAATTATAATTAAATAAAGTAATAAAAAGTAAAGAATTTGTTGTTATTTTTTGGAATATTATTATTAGCGTATGTTATGTGCGGAGCATAATTAAACGACGCACGAAGAGCGTTGCTAAAGAAAGGAACAATTTAATGAATATAAACCCTATATCTATACGAATCCCAACGACGACGACGAAGACGAAGACTACGCGAAATCCACAACGACATTTTGTAATCTAAAGAACTTGCAAGCAAGATCGAGCGAGCGAGCAGAAAAGAGATATAGCGAAACAGCAGTAGAAGGAAAGAAGAGATAAACAATAAAGAAGAAGCTGAGCGAACAGCAACGAAACCCCAAACAAAATATTGGATCAATTTTATATTGCATTAAAAGGTAAGCATTATTATCACTAAATATCACTTCAAGAAGCCCAATATTGAACTTTAAAAATATCGAAAAAGGAAACTTGAAAATTAATCAAATAGCCGAGAAAGTGATTTTGATAAAGATAAATTGAAATTAATAAATAATATTCGGGCCTCACAAAAGAATATACAATTTATATTATGATGATAGCGAATTCAACTTAAGTTTTTACTTAGTTTACTTATGCTTACTTACTACTTAGCTTCTAGTAAAAAGTCTAAGAAAAAATCCCCCCTCTAAAGTTGTCGATAAAATAGTCGCCTTCTGCACATTCACGAACTATTTTTTATTTCTTTTATTGTGATGATGACATTTTTCTTTGTAGTTGTAGAATTGAAAAATCAGCAATTAAATATAGTATAATATATAATATCAAAATTTTTAATATGAGCATTAAGAAGAAAAAACTTTTGTTTACATTGCCCGTCTGTTCATCTCTTGTATGTATGTATATATACAGATATTTTTAATAAATAGACTTTAATCTGTATAAAAGTTAAGATTTGTATGCCCTTTGGGGCTATAAGTTTGCAGGCTCAGCACCCCCTGCTCTGCCAGAACGTAGAACGTTTTTAGAAATTGGTAATTTATCTGAAAGTTTTCGGAAAACTTTTCATCTTAAGATTAAAGATGAAATCTGTATTTCACTTTGCTTCAAAACCATAAAATTTGAGGTTTAAAATTTATTTTAAAATAGATTTTGTTTATGTTTTAAGAATCATTTTGCTCTAATAATTTAGACGGTTTGTTTAGCTGGCTGTCATAGTGTGGATTTGTTTATTATAGAGTATGTGCATTTCGGCAATACGCAAATAGCTTAAGCATACACACACACACATACATAGCCATCTTTATGGGTACTTTAAAGCGCTGAAAAATTAGACAAAAAATTGCTTAAGGCTGATGTCATTCGATTTGAAGTGCGCTCCCTGTTCGCCGTCTTGAAACCAGATGCACTCCTACGCGCAGCCGCAAAGCCGGTTAAGTGGCTGTGGATGTACCTATGAAGTACATAAATCTATATATATATTATGTCTGTGTGTGTGTGTCCGTGTATGTATATAGCTGATCGATCGATCAACAACGCAAATAGTGTTTATGCTTTTCTCTTTCTGCACTCCACTAAATAGTTTTGTCCAAGATACAAACTTGATTTTTGTTTTCAGACCCACTCAGCTATTTATTTACTATAATATGCACGCCGAGTGAATCAGACTTTAGCAGGGTGACAGAAAATCTATAAAAATAGAAGTGTTTCTCTTAATTAATTTGCTAAATGATTGCTGATTATAATCTAGATGCCAGCATGACACTTTCGGATAATTATCTATATTATATATAGTAAGATATACTTATACTGAAAATAAAATATTGTCTACAAGAAACTGAAAAAAAATTAGGGAATTTTGTTTCTAATATTTTTTTTTGTTTTATTTCAGACCACGCTAATAATTATAAAAGGAATAAATATTATTTGTCTTCAGCAGAAGGCTACGAAAGGAAATTAAGTCTAGATAACTGTATTAAAACAAAAAAACAAAAAAAAAAAACAAAAAAAAAAAAAAAAAAAAGAGAAAAGAAAACTAAGAATTGTGATATGTACAACTTTACTCAAATATTGAAAAAACATTTATAGAAAAGTTTATTTCAAGTATTGCGATCGTTTAAGAGACGGACACGCGAATAATCCAAGATAATATCAAAACTTGAACAAGAAACGTAAAATAGAAACCAAAGATTAGGGTTTTCAATTAGTTTAACATTTAAGAGAAAGCAAAAGCGGAAGCAGAAGCAGAACCAGCAATGGCCGAAAAAGTGGAAATCTCACCAGCCACATTTAATAATAATCAGCAACAGCAACAAAATGATGCTCGAAAGGTGCGCAAGTCGCCCGATTTTCAGCCCGTATTACCAGGTGTCATATCCAGAGAGCGCAGTTTTGTGCGCACCTCTAATCAACAGGTTAGCTACACAAACTACAGTTGCAGCTATAATATTTATACAGTTGCATAATCAAACATATTTGTTTGCAGAATATAAACAAACGGCGCAGCTTGGCGTTCAATGTGCCTGGAAATCAGCCTGGACAGATGCGTGGCAAGCCAGCGATGGACATATACAGACCTCCAAGTAAGTGATATCGATGGATCATATATGAATGTATAACGCCTGTAAGCTTAGCTTGCATTACATAATAATAGATATCATCGCATTTCGAATTATTATCATTTGTTAAACTGAAATTTATTACTTATATTTTTTTGTGTTTTATTATTTATATTATAACTATTTTTTTTTTTAATTTCAATACAATACTCAGTCATTTCTTCGCACTCTTTTCTCATCTTTGATTTTCCCGCCAATTTAAATTTGCAGTGTTGATAAACGTCAAGTTTGCTATCGGTCACTCAACCGTTTTAATTTAAATGAGAGTAGACCGACCAAGCTTTCCTTTAATAAAATATTTTTAGGACAAGTAGTTATATACTTTCAAAATGAATATACAAACTATTTCAACTCTGCTAATTTATTGTAACAAGATGCTTCAAAAGCTTTTAAGGCTACTTTAACGTCATCTTTGCGTTTCACACAACCCAAATGCCATAACAACAATATTTATTTTTGTCTATGTTTTCTCTCTTCTTCTTTTCATATATATCTATCTCACAAATAAATCTACCTCCCCTCCCTCCTCGTCCTCCTCCTCCTCCTAAAAAAAATCAAAAACAAACAAAAATCTCATCACATAACTGTAATTATGTTTATTCAATGAACAATGTTTTACGTTGTCAAGATGTACGCGGCGATTTAGCCAGCGATGGTGGTGCCAATGGTGCTGGTGGTGGTGTTGGTGGTGGCGGTGGTAGTGGTGCTGGTGTCTCGAACAAACTGAACGTAAATGCCCAGGAGTTCACAATGACGACCAACTCACGTGCGACGCCACCGGCTGAGGCACTTAACAATAATCGGTAACGCCAACACAATTTTAATGCCAAGCTTTATCCCTCTTGCCGTCTTCTTGCAGAGCTAAACCACAATCTACAACATTCTTCCAGTTCGTCCCTCATCTTTCCCATGGCTGGCGGACCGAGTCTCCTGCAGCAGCAGCAGCAGCAGCAACAACAATATGCAACAGCTGCCAACAATGCGATCCTAAATAGGCGCCAAGCGGGTCTCTCACTGGGCAACATGCCGGCCATGAACAGCCTCAAGGGTGGCCACCATCGTTCCATCTTGGTCACGCATCCGATCAGTCCCATGGGCGGACAGATTCCGCTCATGAATTCGCCATCCAGTGGCAACATACTGCATGTAAATATAAATTATTATCAAAGCGGATTTAATTCGAATACAAACGAACATATATTTAGCTTGGTTAGAAATTCTCCTTGTTCCTCTTTTAATTCGTACACAATTCTCTCTTCGTGTAGTCGGCAAACCGAGTAAAATTTGCTCCGGAGCCCAGAGCTCAGAAGTCGGGACAGCAAACTCAGTACTACAACAATGTACATCAAGCGTATCAAATAAATGGCATGGATCCCTATCTAAATGGCACTGCGCTGCAGCGCTCCAAGTCGCTGTCGTCGGCTGATGCACTGACTCGTGGCATGGCGGGCTTGGGCTTGGGCCTGGGCAACGAGGTGGCCGACATTGGACAATTTACGCCTGAAATACAGCAGCTTATCGAAACGGCTCTGGAGGATCCAAACAAATTGAATTCACGCTGCCTTATGGAGCTCACTTCGCAGTTTATAAAACGCGCCGTTGAGAGTCGACGATTCGCTTTGCCGATCTCACGGCTCTGCTTGAATATTATTGCCAAGGAGCAGAAGGAGACTTTTCTGGAGGCGTTGCTCAACACGTGCCGTCAGTGGTATCAGGAGCGCGAAAAGGTAAGCAATCCTATTGAATTTTCCAGTGCAACTGCAACTGCAAACTCATTTTCATTACTCTCTCCAACAGCTACTGTTTGCCATCCAAGGCATGAAGTCGCCGTCGCGGGTTCGTTTTACGGCTTTCATGGCATTTCTTACGGAAATGTTTTGCCAGCTGAAACGCCGCCAGCTCCAGTTGCGCACCCACAGCGAAGGTACGCCACCACCCTTAGTGCTGCTCAGTTTGCTCTCCAAATGCTGTGAGGATTGTGTGCGACCTCCTGTGCGTTCGCTGTCCGAGGTAAACGCTCCAATATGTTCGATAACAATGAACTAATTCAGTAACCAGTGATCGATTCAGATCAGTTGGTCGTGAACGAAGTTCCTTGCTCAGTTATCGAATCGTTCATGAACAATTTGTTAAATGATCTATTGAGCAGCTTAGGAATCGTTAATTTGAGTTGCGCAAATTAAATATAACAATTCTGCTGCTGAATTGGATTACAAATCGTAAATGAACGTATCAAATTAAACTAAAACCTACAGATTAAAACTTTTTTATTTTGTAGATTGAGTCCTTATTCTATGTGCTGACCTGCATTGGCCAGGATATGGAGCAGCAGCTGCCGCAGCAGTTGGAGCAACTGATGTCCGTGGTGCGCGATGCGTTCCTCAATGCCGGCGATGCTGCGGCTGCCATACGGCGCACCCTGTTGCAGTTGATCGAGCTGAAGGCTTCGCATTGGCAGCTGCCCGGAAACTCGGTGCTCTATTATACCCACACCAATACTTAGTTGGACAAAAGATTGGGAATCGGGCGCAATTTGCAATTGCAATATGTAAACAGACATTATTATTGTGGTCGAATTGCATTTAGGCCCAGTCCTCGTGCAACACGCAACTATTTATCGTACTACAGCAGTACAGCATAGTCCATAAGCAATATTTATTTGTGAAACCGTAGCTAGATGACTAACCCAGGCATTATAATTATATAGTATACGCATATTTATGCAGCTCTCAACTCTTAGGCCGGCAACCGGAAACGGTAATAGTTGACCAAGCTCATTTAACCTTAAACCATCCAGCCCCTCCCCTTCCCATGTCAACCAACCTCTAGTAGAATACTTCATTCTGCTTATATAAGGCTCAATTTATACTATGTGAAATCCATATTATTTATGTGTAATAAACACTACGCTAGTCAAAAACAAAAACTTTTAAAACGTATGAAAAATAAGTAAGTATATTTAAGAAACACAGATTTTCTATAAAAATATAGAAATATGAATGAATATTTGATTGATTATGAGTAACACCTCGTATTTGAGGATCTACTGTGAGATAGAACTGTTGATCAGGCGCTGCAGCTGGACCAAGTCCTGTTGCTTCATCGTGTTCAACCTAATCCCAAACTGATCCCAACAAGGAATCATCATTGTCATCATCATCATCATCATCATGATCGTCGTAGGACAATGCTTGTAATCCTCGTGCTAGGGTAGATGTATCCGATGTATAGCCATCTAGTTCGGTCTCAGAAGTTTCGATATGCTGTTCATTGGTCATCCTACCAAAAGCCAAGTCTGATTTATAGACCCTAACGACCACCGAACTGAAGCCGAAATTGAGTTCGCCGTTAGCAGCCTCTAAAGGTTCCAGTGATTCCTTGTTCAACACCAGAACCACCTGATTCGCGGCTCCTTCGTTCGCCTCCACCTTGACCACTTTCCAATCGTGAGTTGGCAGCTGCGGATTGCATAGTTGAAGCATTTTTAGAATACGTTCGGGCTCCTTTATCGTCGCAGGTATCCAGACTCGAGCTCGCGGCCTACTCGGCACCTCACTCCAATCGACAGCAACCAGCTGAGCTCCAGGATAGACCTCACCAACGCTTGCAACCGCCTTCTTGTATAGCTCCACAGATCGTGGGCTATCGCACGATATGATTTTCACGTTGCCTTGATACCAGCCGACATCCTTGCAGCTAGGTGGTGGGCCCGAATCGGACTCGACGAGCAGCTCAAAGCACTTATCTGCTAAGGCAGCTTCGATCCATTTCCAACATCGTCTCGGAATTCTGCCTTCTGCGTTGCCCCGGTCCAATACGCCGATTAGTATGCTATTCTTGGCGATATCAGCGAGGGATTTGGTTGGCAGCAGCTTGGCTTGTTTAACAGCCGGTCCTGACACCTCTTGTGAATGCTGTCGCTTTGTCTTCTGCGTTTCCTGGCCAAAATTCGGAAACACCGTATTCGCCCATTCAAGTTTCTTCAGCCAGGCAGCCGATGGGTTGGTTATATTGCTAGTCCTTTGATGCTTTAATATACTGCTAGCTTTTCTCTTCTCTTCGTACGTATATCTTATAGTGTGATCGGAATTTCGCCACCGCTCATTAATAAATTCACCTTTCTTTTGTCTCATGGTACCACAATTTACTTCGAGTTTACTAAAAGGCAATTTACCGCTGGGATTTTTCAGAGTATCCGACTGCATATTATTATGAACTTTATTAATTATTAAAATGAGTTTAGTTTACACTATTTATCTTTTTTGTAAAATTTTTTATATTATTTATATTATTATATGATGCTGAGTTTCTCAGACTTTCAGTTTTAAAATGTCCACTCAAACTGTAAGGCGTAATAAAGAACGCAGAGAGACGTACTCTTGTTTATTTTATAAACTTGCTGAGTGTGCAGATCCCATTTCACATTAAACGACGCAGACGCAAAGGCAAACACATTCTACCCAGGCGCATAGAACTGAAAACACATACACATAAGTCGCATCAGGCAATTGGCTTTAAACTTAAACTTTAGTCATTATTACAAAAGCATATGTATACAAATGCATGGCAAATATATCATAATTCTATGAATTGGTAAAATTGAAGTTTTAAAAAACGAAATATGAATTTGAAAGTAACGAGCTGCGTGAACGAGTAAGCATCGATGGACCTTCTGTATAAGATGTATCGATTAATTGCAAACCTATCGATGGTCTCGTAGTGGCTGCAATGGCAATATCTCGTTCATTTGGTTTTTGTCTTCACCCCATAAAGTTGATACAACTACAAGTAAGTCAATATACAAATTTAATGCTTAAAATATGTTGAAACATTTTCAAGAATTAAAATTTAAAAATTATTCTATCATAATTTAAACTGTTAAATGTTCTATAAGTCATAAAATGAACTAGAAAGCAATTAAATAGCATTGCTGGAAGTACGCTTTACCACGTGTTTTTTTTTAAATGGCGTCGGTGCAAACGCATTTCTAGAATTAAAAATGTTTTGAAGTGCTTAAATGATGATTATCTTAATTACCTTTTGCGGTTTCCACCAGAAAGCGTTAATTCGCTTAAAGATGGTCTTAGGTGTCTGATTCAAGCACTCGAAACTAAAAATCGATTTTATGCGTTCGTCGTCCCTAACCTAAAATATACTAATCATGTTTATTTTGTATGGAATTGCAGAATGGCGGACGCAGCTCCAGCCCGTAGTGGATTCCGAGGTGGATTTGGCTCTCGCGGTGGTCGTGGTGGACGTGGTCGTGGTCGTGGACGCGGCGCACGCGGTCGTGGTGGCAAGGAAGACTCCAAGGAATGGGTTCCCGTGACCAAGCTAGGTCGCCTGGTGCGTGAAGGCAAGATCAAGTCTTTGGAGGAGATCTACCTGTACTCGCTTCCCATTAAAGAGTTTGAGATCATCGATTTCTTCCTGGGCTCATCGCTGCGCGACGAGGTCCTCAAGATCATGCCCGTCCAGAAGCAGACGCGTGCTGGTCAGCGCACCCGTTTCAAGGCCTTTGTTGCCATTGGCGACAACAACGGCCACATTGGTCTGGGTGTTAAGTGCAGCAAGGAAGTTGCAACCGCTATCCGTGGTGCCATCATCCTTGCCAAGCTCTCCGTTGTTCCCGTACGCCGTGGCTACTGGGGCAACAAGATCGGCAAGCCCCATACAGTGCCCTGCAAAGTTACTGGCAAGTGCGGCTCCGTTTCGGTGCGTTTGATCCCAGCGCCCCGTGGTACTGGCATTGTGTCGGCTCCTGTGCCCAAGAAGCTGTTGACCATGGCTGGTATCGAGGATTGCTACACCTCCGCCCGTGGCTCCACTGGTACCCTGGGTAACTTCGCCAAGGCTACCTACGCTGCCATTGCCAAGACATACGCTTACCTGACTCCAGACTTGTGGAAGGAAATGCCTCTGGGCGCCACTCCCTACCAGGCATACTCAGACTTCCTGTCTAAGCCAACGGCACGCTTGCACGCTGACGCCTAAGGTCATTGCGAACCAGAGTTTTTGAATAAACGAAAACATTCACACAATTTGCAATTTTTGTTATATTTTTGGGTTGGTCACGAATTCGCCTGCGAAGACTGGACTATGATGCTTTAATAGAGTTTGGAATTAGTGAACATGAAGATTCACATATGTGTGTGCAGTATGTGTATTTTCTTCGTATATTAGAATATGTGGGTTTTCTTAGAGCTTAACATATATTTATTTAAGTCAGTACAAAAGTATATTGTACACTTAATCTTAGTCTAAATTACGCCTTCACGCCGTACGCTTCGGGCATACGCTCAATGGCGTACTTGTGTGCGGCGACATACATGATGGGCACTCCTGGTATCTTGCGTATGCGATTCTTCAAGTCCTTGTCATTTGTGGCCACAATATAACACTTGTGCTGCCGCACTCGCTCCACTATGCAGTCGTCGGCGTAAGTGCCTTTATGCAGGCAAGGTAAGCGCTCGAACCGGGGATCCGATATAATTCTCAGAGCTAGTTTGTATTTGTTTCCCAGCTTTTCCAACTCGGCGCGTACGCAGTCGGATATATACGGTATGCATTTGGCATATAGACAATCCATCATGCACTGCACTATATCCAGTTTGTTCTTAATGCTAAAATTGATGAAATTCGTGTCGAGCACGATGTGATATGGTGGCCCCAGCTGTGTATTGTACTGGAAGAAGAGGGCCGAGCTCTGCTGAGTGGCTTCATGCACTTTTATCTCATGAGGATCAGCTTTTTTCTTCCGTGTTTGACGCACTTGCTCTTTAATTCGAGAATCGGTTGGCTTCATCAGCCGCTTTAGTTGCGCATTTCGTTGCTTCTGAATTTTTTTTGTCTTCTTTTGCTTTCCCTGAGTGTTTAAAGTGACAGTACATTTAATGGAGATCAATTCAGTTTACATGCCGTAATATTTACCATTATATATCTGTAGTAGCTAAATAAACGGTAAACTAAAATAGAGTATAATCGCACGTGTTTATTATTTGTTGTTTTAGCGCTCAGCTGTTTAACAAGAGTTGCAATCGATTTGAGGTTCAACTCCAAAGCATTATTGCATGTAAATAATATCGATAGGCAACATCGATAGTGAGATCAGAATTTTCTTGGTTAGGCCACGTGCTTCTGTCTTTCATTTGCGTTGAAAACTTTGTGGAAAGATGGTGAGTTTTGTTAAGAAGGTTTATTAAAAGTGGAAAATATAAATATATAAATATATATAGATATAAATATATATAGATATATTCTGCCTCAAATGATGAGACTGATGACGAGACTGAAGGGACATTTTCTCGATTTTACGTTGTATTTTTCAATGTAATATCGTACAATACTTGTTCATTTAAAGATGAATCGGCAATCTGATGGCACACTTTCATTAAATGTGATTTATGCATAGTCTAAATTTGAAAACTAATGAAATTTAAATTTAATTGTATTGCAGGGTTGAAAACATAATCTTCCTATAATGAAAATACATAATGTGAAAGGTAAGAATTAGTTTGGGTATGTTTTAATAAAACCATGATGAACATATACACAGACCTGTACTGAGTAAGACTCATGTGGAACTCGTTGTAAACTGACATTAAAAAGAGTCTAAATGAAGTTAATTTGTATATTTTTAATAACATATTTTAATGTAATTTTCAGGCACGTTGACTTGAAAGAGCTCGTGGACAGCCAAAACAAGATGGCGACATGTCAGGCAAGCTTCCATTTTATTGGATATGAAATGCACAGACAGTTGCGGACATGGTAAGCATTCGACCAAATCTAGATTTTTCCAAGAAAGTGATGATCTTAAACACAGACCTGTTCTGAGTTAAGCCATGTAGATTTGTATTTATTAAGCTGATATCTATAAAGTAATTAAAAGTGATTGTCTTTTAGCAATTTATATTAAATATGTTTAAAATTGTTCTATTTGCAGATTTTATGACCTAAGTGAGGTTATATTGAAGACCAATAAGTTTACTTGGCTTGATGCAAGGTAAATATCCAAAGCTTTTAAATCCACGTGTTTTATATTTATACAAAAATTCAACAAAATGATGATTATTTCAATTACCTTTTGCGGTTTCCACCAGAAAGCATTTGCTTAAAGATGGCCTTAGGCGTCTGATTCAATCCTTTTATATCAATATTGTATTTATGTAGACATTACCATTCTAATGCCAATCTTTGTTTTTTTAATTTCAGAAATTTGCGCCAGGGTAGAAAAGGGCCTATATATTGTATTGCTAATACAAATAATTGTCTTAATAAAATGATATTAACAATTATAATAATTGTGTCTTTTCTTTAATGTAAAATTCCTTTATGTACAAATTAAGCTGGGTTCAATGTTCCGGAATGATCGATCGCCTACGTACGTAGTTTTATAAATTCACACATTTGCGTTTGGTTTTTGGGATAGATCACATTGCGATGTATGCGTGTTTAATATACAATCTCTAGTTAGTGGTACAATGTAGGTATATAGCTACGATCATAAAAGTAGTGCGACTCCCCTAATGAACAAAGCTTGGTGACTTGCCGACTTAGTGACTAAATATTAGCAGGTTAATTAATATTTATTATTTTACCGTAGCTGTGTGTTAGTGGAACTATTATGTAAATTAAAAAAAGGCGTTTATATAATTGAATTGGGCGCCATTCAACAAAACAAATTGTATTAGAGACCACCCTGTATTGAAACAGCGCACACGAGTTACCCTGTGCCATGAGACTCGCTGGTTTAGTTAAATCACTGCGGCTGTTGCGCGTTAATAAATCTCATTGCCTGCTTACGGAACAGCATTGTGCAACTAAAACTGAACAAGAGGAATATGCTTTCAATACCAAAGAGTATTTAGATTTTAAGAAACAACTGCGACAGCTAAACGTTTACAATCGAGATGGACACACGTGCCTGCAAGTCGATTGCCGGCTATGCGAACGTTTGCCGGCTGCTGCAAAAGCAACAACAACAGCCGCGGCGTCTCGCTCACAGGGTCCATTGGCTTATGTAAACAAAAGAACCGGTAGGTTGAAAGACAATGCAGTGATGCATATAAATATGTATGCCTAATAATTTTATTATTTTTGAAGGCGCCTTCATTTGCCCAAACTGTGATATAAAAGTTTCCCTTGCGCACGCCTTGGCGGCTTATCAGACAGTAGCGCCACCTGGGTTTCGGCGCCTGCCTGAAAAGTCGTTAGAATATGCTACGCGCTTTCCGAATCTGACAAGCGTCACAGCCGAGGCTTGCGAAGCTCTTGGCCTGAAGGGTCTAAAGGAGGCGCAACTGAATGCCATTGGAGCGCTGTTTGAGCCCGAGCAAAAGTTGCTGCACTTCAGGTTGCGCAATGCGTCGCATAAGATAGTCGGCGAGAAGGTTCTCCATCTGGGCGATCGCCGCGAAGAGACGTTTCAGTGCAGCTCCAGTTCGGGTCTGCTAATACACGGCAGCGGAAACAAGACTAAAGCCGTGCTCGTTAGCAATCTCCTGGACTTTATTGTGTTGGCCACACAGAACATCGAGACTCGTGCGTGTTACTGACCTAACCAATCAATTGTTGAATTCACTTCTAATAGATCCTTATACCTCTCAGACAGCATCATCTGCTTGCCGTATGCCATGCAGCAGCTGCCGCAGGAGTGCTTGCCTGGACTGGAGCGCTTCAAGGAGTTGGTCTTCTGGCTGCACTACGATGCCACGCCTAGTTGGGATGCGGCGAGCGCTTTTGCCCAGAAGATGGATGAGAAACGTTGCCTCTTAATACGACCCACGGAAACAGAGCCAGCGCCGCATGTGGCTCTGAAACGGCGCCTCAACATTCGCCACATTTTAGCCAAAGCGACGCCGGTGCGCCACAAGGCGATCACTACATTTAATGCCCTGCGCAACGATATTCTCAGTGAGCTGCAGAACATCGAGAAGGTGAATGGCGTTAAGTGGAAACGCTTTCCGGTGCTCAACAAGCTGCTCAAGGGACATCGCAAGGGCGAGCTCACTATATTGACTGGGCCAACGGGCAGCGGCAAGACGACGTTCACCAGCGAATATTCTCTGGATCTGGCCATGCAGGGCGTGAGCACACTCTGGGGGTCCTTCGAGATACGCAATACACGCCTGGCTGCAACTTTGTTGCGTCAATTTGTGGGCTATCCTCTTGATGATAAGCTACAGGAGTTTGATCATTGGGCCACAGAGTTTGAGCGTTTGCCGCTCTACTTTATGACCTTTCATGGCCAGCAGCCGCTCAAGCCAGTGCTAGAGGCGATTGAGCATGCCCAATACGTGCACGACATTTCCCACGTGATCATTGATAATTTACAGTTTATGATGGGCGTTTCGTCGTACCGCGGCGACAAGTTTTGGGAACAGGATTCGATTATAGCGGCGTTTCGTGGTTTTGCCACTAAACATAATGTGCACGTAACGCTGGTCATGCATCCACGCAAAGAACGGCAGGAGGATGAGCTGACAACGAGCTCGGTCTTCGGCACCGCAAAGGCCACCCAGGAAGCGGACAATGTCCTAATCATACAGGACAAGCGGCTGACCGCAGTGCGAGGCAAAAAGTATCTACAAGTGGCCAAAAATCGCTACAGCGGCGATTTGGGAATAATGCCAATGGAATTCGACAAGGATGCGCTGAGCTACTCCAGTTCTGTGCAGAGCGCCAAGCGGCGACGGGAACGCGAAAAGACATCACCAAACGAAAGTTGACCTCAGTTACAAATATGCTTAAGCTACTTAACTATTTTATTGTATACCATAGGCTATGCTAAATCGTTGAAATATCTGTTAACGCACATTATTTACATAAAATGTATTTCAGAAATCGTCTTCATGTCGCACTCTGCTTGTAATTTTTCGTATTTAGAATTTTCTTGCCGCACATTGCACAAATTGCCTTTTTATAGGCACACGCCTGGCAATAGTGCGCACCCACTTGATGCACCTTCTGTCTGCATATGCTGCAAGCAGAAAATAATTGTTATTACCTTATTATTTATACGATTTGTAGGCTTACCGGCAAGGCGCTAAGGTATTGCCTAGAGGATTGAAGCGCTCCTTGGAAGAGGATAACGCTTTGTTTTCATTGATTTTGCGACCACCGGCCGCTGCATTGCTAGTTCGCCAGGGATTCGGCGCCGAGACTTTGGACAATTTTGACTCACATTTATCGCAAACCATTTGAATGAATTCGAATATTATTTGTGGATACCGCTATATATTATTGTCCAATTTTTTTGTTGATGTTGATGTTTAGATATGAACATTCACAGACACAAGTTATCGATTACACTTATTTGGAACTATTCTAACGAAAATCGTAAACCAGCTGCTATCGAATATCGATATCGGATGTGCAAAACCGAAAGAACATGAGCACAGCAAATAATCAACAATTGCGGTAATTTCTATATTTTTGTAATGCCTTCAAACGTTATAAATACATTCTTTATTTTTATTTTTTAGGGAGCAACTAATAGCAGCTGTGGTTAAAAAACGAGCAGCACTGGCTAGAGCTCATCAGATAGTTGTCACACTTCTGGAACAACAAGTTGACGAACAGACTTTTCTAACTCTGGTAAATATTTATGAAAATAATGCTAGCTAAATCTATACATGAATTGACTTTATACAGCTATCACAAATCGGTCCAGAAAACTATGCGGATGTGGTCGAGGAAAGACACATAAACAAACTGTGCGGATATCCACTCTGCGATGTTGCTGTGGAAAAGTAAGCATAAAAAGCAATCTTTAATTTGGATACTAATATCCTACCTATGTTTCAGAGTTCCTACTAAACAATATCAAATCTGCGCTGTCCGTAATAAAGTGTACGACATAACTGAGCGTAAAAAGTTCTGCTCCGGCTACTGCTTCAAAGCATCAGAATACATCAAATCCCAGGTGCCGACTTCGCCGCTTTGGCTGCGCGACAAGGAAAAGAAACCAGATTTTAAGTTGTTGCCGCGAGAAAATTTGAATCGCACCCAATAGATAAAATCTGTGATAATATTTTCAATGCTATATATAATCGTATTTATTAAACATCTAAGAATCACTAGACGTATTTTTTCATGACAATTTCAATTTCATAATTTGGGGCATCGAAGCGTTCAGACAGTGTTTTAGTAGTTAATAATAATGATAAATGTATGTATTATAAAGAATAGTGCATTGAGATGCAAAGTGTGTATCGCTTTATGTTTTTAAATTTAAATCATAATAACATTCTCCCGCTCCAAAGTTAAATCAGCTTCTCGTTTTGCATCCTCCTCCGACCATTCACCACACTTGTCCAGCACATCTGTTTCGCGTGGTGGCTCCGTCTGTTGAAGCATTAATAATAATAGTTTTCATTTTCATATTCTTCAGTCATCAGAGTACTCTACCTCGTTGCTGTTAGCCGCCAATTTGGTAAACATATTTGCGTACAACTTCTTCTCTTTATCCTTGTTTTGCTTTATCTTTTGCTTACAAATAACAACATGATTAGCAGCAGCCTTGTTACCAGGCTCCAATTGTATAACCTGCAATTCGTTGCAAACAGTTAAGTGCCCATCCTTTAGTCTACAAATTTCTAATTTAAGCTTACTTTCTGAAAATCTGCCAATGCATCTTCAAGTTCATTTATAATCAAGTTGCACTGTCCGCGCCGATATAGAGCCTTAACATTGTTCTCATCCAGCTCCAGTACAGCATTACACTACAGAAATGAAAATGGTTATATATTGACTTTTATATACATTCAGTCATAATCGATAGGTACCTCTGTCTTGGCCTCGAAGTGATCGTTGCACTTCTGATGGCAAAGTGCGATGTTGCTGTGTGTGGCCACTTTAAGTGCCTTGACCTCATCGCTGCTGTTGTCCTTGATGCTGGGCAGCAGATTTTTGCATTTATTGTACATCTTAATGGCCAGCTCATAGTTCTCTTTTTTGAAATAGTTGGTGCCCTTTTCCTTGTATACTTTAGCCTCTGCCACGCGCTCGCTGTCGCTCAACTTCCATTCCTCCAGGCCCTTGCCGCAATCAATTAGCTTCACTGTATACTCAACAACTGAGTTTGGTGGTATATTAAAGGCGTCGTTGCCCTTGGCACCGAATGCATATTTTGGTTGGATTTTGATTCTGTTAAAAGTTTGACAAAACAGATGAGTATTAGCAATACAAATTATTATAGTTATAATTAATTACTTGGATGTTTCGCCAACATTCATTTTCTCTAGAGCAAGTTCAACTCCTTCGATTATGCCAATGGCACTGCCTTCGCCATAATCAAATTCCACGTCACGTTCCTCGAACACACGACCATCGAAGCTTCCAGAAATGTGAGCTACAATTTGGAAAACGCAAATTTGTAAATGATTTAACCACAACATGGCGATAACAGGAACCAACCTTTAACAAATGCTCCGTCACTGGGTGTTCGCTTTTTGTCGCTTTGCTCGAGAATTGTACGCTCAATGCTGCCATCTTGATTTGGACTGAGATCTTCCCCTTTCCAGCCCAACATTTCCAGCTGCAAGCGAACAAATTGGATATAAATTATATTATTCAATCGAATTGATTCTTTACACTTGAAATACCTCAAATATAAGCGTCGAGTCTGGTGGAATGCTTGGCGGGCTGCCAGCAGCCCCGTAAGCGTAGTTCGGAGCACATGTTAGAAAACAGCGTTCGCCCAGCTTCATGGTGGCGACACCCATGTCAAAGGCCTTGATGACGCGTCCTTCGGTAAGCCAAAGAAGTCAATGAGTAATGCTGAACGAAAAAATCGCTCATCCTTGCACTTTGATCTTACCTTTTCCCAATTCAAATTCGAATGGCTCATTGCGACCCACGCTAGAATCAAACTCGGTGCCGTCAACAAGTCTGCCGGTATAGTGAAGTGAAACCTTGCAGCCGGTGTAAGGCGTCTCGTCGCCAGTGCCCTCTTTAAGTATTTCCTTGAGTACACCTCCGTCGCCAGACAGGTCGATTTTCTTTGTTTCTTCCGACATCTTTTAAGTTATAGTTTTGACTCTCTGAACAATACTAACCTGATATGTGCTTACAAACTTCTCGAAAAAGCATCAAAAAGTTGAGCTATCGATGATACAGCTACTATTTACTTACGCGATAGGCCGATACTATTTTGCCGATAGCTCTATTCATTGTGTTTGGCAGCATCAGTGGCAGCACTGATAAGAGCTCATTTTATCGTCTTATTGAAATTTTGAAAAATATATGAACAGACTTAGATCCGTTGGTAATTTACTGATTTTATTTTTAAATTTATTTATAATTTTAATTTAAAAATTAATTAAATTATAAAGAACATTTTTAAATTGGCTTATCTCAGTTTCTTCAAATAGTTTAAATGCCCAAGACAACTACAAAGAAAACGGGCAGTTCAAAATTTAAAAGACGAGAATTGTAATTATAAAAATATTTTACCCATTAATATGAGTCTGAAAAAACAGCCGACCAAATACGAAATTGTGGTGACTTAAGTACATAAATATTTTTGCGTTGTAAAAGTTTATTCTAGTTGTCCTTTTCAAATCTTATCGATTATTGAGTCAATTTGGCTAATTCAAAGTTTTGTATATGCTTAAAAGTAAATTTGGTAGATTTTCGATCAAGTATTTTCAGTAAAATAAGACTTCAATGTACTACATTAATTAGTGATTAGAAATGCTTATAAATGGTGTATGTGATAATCACCTGAGCGGCTTGTAAACTCCGATACAAACCCCATACCATATGCATTTTTCTCGCAGCTCTCACATGTGTAGTTCAATGTTCGCGATCAGTTGATATCGCCGTCAGTTGAATTTTGTAGCCCGCGCGAAGCGAAGCTCGTCGAGTGAAATAGAGAGAGTGAGATAGGGCGACTTTAAACCGCTGAGCGGTGCACTCATCTTATTTAATTTAATTGACGCCTGTTGCTGTTTTGTTGTGCTTTTTGGTGGTGTGTTTCACTTCACTTGTAAATCAATTATAATTAACAAAATAAATATACTGAGTGCTCAAATAGGGCCAAGATTACTGCCAACAAAAACACACGTTCGACAAAATTTGTAAAATTACTAAAATATAAGTGAAAATAATATAAAATAAATATACACACACACAAACGAAATCATACATTTGTGATGGGTGAAACATGTTTATAAAGTATTTAGAGTATTTACATTTGATTATAAACATTTCCAATAAAACTATTAGTTGAATTTGATTGTTTCTAATATAGATTTATAAATGTATATGTATATGTATGTGCATATGTGTGCACCTGGGTCCGTGCGTTTGGCAGTGCGTGCATAAAGATAAAGTTAATATTCGATATTTGTATTTCGGGCTTGTTTTCGCTGTTTTTGTTCTTGTTGTCACTTAGCTGGTTTGACTGTTCGTTCGTCGACAGTCTTGTTCCTCCACTTGGCCTTTTTATCGTTACGCGTTCGCGTATTTAATTTGTGTTTAAATATTTATTGTCGGCGTGTTCGCTTTATAATTGCAAAAATAAAAATCGAAATCAACAAGACTCAGATCTGCTCTTGCTGAATCTAAAGATAATAATACATACATACATACATATGTATTTAAATTAAACACATACAAGATGTTAGCAAATAGTCGTTGACATTGAATGCATAGAGTGCCAGAGCCATGTTGCACAGTGCTTTTTTTTTTTTTCATTCATCGTCGAAAAGCTTAGCTCCGTTCGGTGGCTCAGTAGTCGAAAAAGCAAGCGAAAGTTTCAACGAGGCATTCACAGATCGTCATTGTATTAACAAGTGTGCCGTATTCACACAGTGTGACAAGCCATGTGAATACTGTGCATAAATGGAGTTACATTTTAAATTCACTCGAAGAAAAATAGAATGCAATTAATTAGCTGACTACACATTCATACATATGTATATGCTTAATAAGCGATAAAATTCAAATACAGTTTGCTTTAATAATCTAATATTGATATAAATATTAGAAGCTTTGCTTAAATTCATTCAATGTTTGCAAAGTATGTCAAATGGTCAATTATCATCATCATCCATTTATGTTATTGATATTCGAACCTAAAATGTATGTATGTATGTATATTTAGAACCACTGTCAACTATTAAAGCTTTGGAAACAGCTTGATAATTGCTGGCGTGGACAACGCGCGAAATGAATATAAACAGTTACACGAACGAAAGTTTTCAAAGGGGGATGGTGATAAAACGGAATTGAGAATAGCAACAACAATATCAGGAGACGCGAATGAAAACAAAGAAGGGCCAAAGTTGTGTACGTTATGATGGTACTTGTTGTTGTAGCTGCAGCTTGATGAGCCAAAAGCAGAGAGAATAGGCATATATGTATGTATGTACATATGTACATACATATTCCAAGCACGACTCCAAATCGAACAAAGCGACAGTTGATGTCGCAACGGCAACAGCAACGGTAGCGGCAGCGGCAGCGACAACGGCAAATTATTTGAAATATTGGAGCAATTGAAAAGCCGAGCCCAGTGCCGATGACAGCAATTAACAGCAGCGACGACTACTGCACCAGCATCAACATAACATCGACCAGAATAGTGGTTGCAACAAATTAAAGTGAAGAATATCGCAACAACAACAGCAATAATAAACCAGCATTGATGTACAAACATTTACCAATACAAAAAAGCTCAATCAACTCAATTTAAATTCATCGCCAACGTCGTCGTCGGCGCAGCAGTCGCAGTCGCTAGCGACCTCACTGGAGGCTGCCTCGTCCGAAACAGCAAGAATACAATCATCAGCTTCGTTCGTCATCATTAGCATAATAATCACCGAAGCTATTTTAGCAACTGCAATTGTAACTGAGATAGTGCGGCGACAAAAGCAACAACAGTAGGCAAGAACAGCAAAAGCTTTAACAG
Organism: Drosophila navojoa; assembly: GCF_054131105.1. Lineage (NCBI taxonomy): Eukaryota > Metazoa > Arthropoda > Insecta > Diptera > Drosophilidae > Drosophila > Drosophila navojoa. The sequence continues at coordinate 24,319,193 of NC_142891.1, read as the reverse complement.
CTGATTATGTCGCCAACGGCGATGGCATCGTGTGCTGCTGCCAACAGCTCTGCCACAGTCACAGCTGCCACAATATCAGCATCAACAACAACTACAACAACCAATGCAGCGTCAGCAACAGCCACTGCTGTTTGTTTACGTAAATCACACTCAACGCCGGCTCTCACATGCGACGGCAGCAACATTAGCGATAGCAGCTTTGTTGACAACAAATGCTGTGTCCAAAGTCCTGTTGAATCAGCGTTGGAAGCTGGCAACATTGTCAACAAAGATGTTGCGGCGATCACCCACATCAAGCGACAGCAGCAACATTTACACGACAGCAACAATGTTGATGCAACACAGCCAACGACATTTCGTTTCGGCTGCACGCACTACAAGCGACGCGCCATGTTTGTGGTAAGTCTTAAGATAAAATTGAAAATTTCCATAAATATATATGTTCTATGAGGCATATAAATCTTTCTTAAACTAAAATCTCCCTGATTACGTTCAGCATATAGACAAATTAAATATGAGCCCCGCATCCCATTGTCAGCTTCTGGGTTTCATTGTCATTTCGATCTTCCTGAAGCCGACTACAAAAGGAAAAGAACTACGTAGACACAGGCGCACACACTCCGATACAAAGTCAATTTTCTTTTCGTGCGATTGCATAATTTTGGTTCAATTGGAAGAATTAGCGCTTGGCTGTGAACAACAACAACAAACACAATAGAAAATATTTAGTGTATAAAATAGAATAACAAAAGCACAACCAGAAATGGAATTGCTATACGCTGCTCCTTCTCCAAATGAGAAAAAATGTAGATCACATAAAATATACTCCATAGCGCATGCCAGAGGGTATCCTAATTGATGTTTCAATTTATATGCATCTAAACACAAATTATGTTGCTAACAGTCCAGCTCAAATGTACCTAAACATAAGCAGCCGAAAGCACGCAATACTTCTTACAAAATATCGAGTCCAACAAATATCGATTATAGTGGTAGAGTTTCTTGTTTAAAATCTGCTGTTTGCAGGGTATTTTCTAGTTGACTACTCTTCATCAAAATATGCTTCATATTTAATTTAGGTGGTAATTGCTGCCGTCTAGCTTGCTCAACCAAATAAATTCTATTGCAGTTGTAGATCAGAAAGTGAGCGCCCATTTAGCACCTGAATAAATTACGAGCGTTTAGCTTATTGCCTAAGTTAAATATTCACACTTATTTTTTATTGTGAGCACATAAAAATAGGGCTGAGGGATTTGTAATAATATGCTTAAGTGAATATTTAATTTTATAATTGAAACATATTTGTCGATAACACATTTCCTTATCAATTAAAATCATAGATACGCTTTTAAGTCGTGGCTTTACCTAACCGCTGCCAATAGGTTCGCCCATTCTTTATATGTGATCAAATGATTTGATTCTCATTTAAAAATTATGAGTGTGGGAAAATCAAAGAAACCGGCTTTAAGGTACTTTACTTTTTAAAGCAAGCTTGTTTTTTCTCATTTAGTTATTTATATTTAAATAAATCACGTAAATAAACGAAGTAGTTGAATTTTAATGGTGCGATGAATTTGTATGCTCTATAAAGTTGTAGCTAGAAATAAATTGAAATTGTACTTGAGACGCAAACAAACATCCCTAGTGGGACGTGCTCAACTGGAATAAACTCTGAGCAGAACTACTATTTGTGACGCTTTTTTTCCAAAGCACGAATCTCAATTATTCGAAATGTGTTGAATTCGAACTTGCGAACAAGGGTATGAAGTATACAAAATTTGAAATACTTAAAATATTTATGCCTATCAAAAACATCTAGAAGCATTCAACTACCTGATATATACATATGTACATATATGTTGCCTAGGCAATGTTCTAATCTTTGTTTGCATTTTTAGAATTGTTACAAAATCCCATGGTCAGCCCGATTGGACCTTTTACAGTTTAACGATCAATTACCTGATTGCTATTGTACTGAATGATTTAAACATTTAATGTGTGTGTGTTAAGCTAATTAATTATCGGACATCTAATGATGCGACGTGTGTTTGCCACTAATTGGCCAGACTCGTCGCTCTTTGTATTTGATTTCTGATTCTAATTCAGATAAAGGGCTTACGACCAGTATGTGCCAAGTTTACGTTGACCCCAACTGCTATAGCTTAAGCCGAGTCGTACATCTGATATCAAAATAAATGAAACTGCACGGAACATTGCAACATTTGATCACGTACTAAAAAATCGTACTTTCAGCTTTCCATTGTTGCCTTCGAATTTACATTGAATTCACACTGAATTTCACTTGATTTGTCATCCATTACTGTAAACTGAATACAATAATTTACTAGTATATATTATTATATATTACTTCTATTCCTATCAGACACCCTGTTGCGATAAGTTCTACAAGTGTCGCTTCTGCCATGACGAGAACGAATCGCATCACTTCGATCGCAAGACTCTAACGGAACTCATCTGCTCCGAGTGCAATACGAGGCAGAAGGTGCAGGAGCAATGTGAGAAGTGTGGCGTACGCTTCGGCAAGGTAAGTACTTAAACTCCCTCCCTCTCTCACTCTCTCTCTCTCTCCCTTGGTGTGAATACTTGCTGATAGATGTTGTTCTTTCCAGTACACTTGCCTCATTTGCAATCTGTTTGATGATTCCGACAAGCAGCAATATCATTGTCATGGCTGTGGCATTTGCCGCATCGGCGGCGCTCACAATTTCTTCCACTGCGAGGTCTGCAACATGTGTCTGCCGATGCAGCTGAAAATCGATGGACATAGGGTAAGCAGTTGATAGATCGATGAGGTGATATCATAATGGCTGGTAAAAGTTAAGCAACATTTGAATAACCAATAGCAACACAGACATTCAGACATAAAATCTTGAGCTTAGTGATCTTGATGAATATTTGAGTTACAATAATAATATTACATAAAATATTGGCTACAATCCAATATTTTCATAAACAAATTGATTGTAGATCATAAAACGAATCTATATATACACTTTAGCCTTGAATATTGACCTTAATCATCAACACAACTGGGTAAAGGTTGTTGAGCTTGATTTTAAATTCAGTTAAAGACATAAATTGTCGAAATTCCTAACTTGAATGATCAGTGAACAGGTGGAGCTACAATGAAACCGGTAATAATTAATATTGAGAATTTATGTTTGTAGAAAGCTTTTTAAGTGGGGTAAGTCAAACTCGCAGAAATCGCAAAATCTGCTATTTACAAAAACGAAAGGAAAGCAACATGCCCGATGAAATTGCTCGACTAAAAGATACCATATATATGGCATACATATAGTATATATATAATGAGATGCACTCAAATTAACGACGTTTCAACTGTGTTTTCTCCAGAATCAAACTTAAGATAAGCAGAGATTTATATCCTCAGCATCTGTGTAGATTTGACTCCAGTATTCCAGCTCTAATTGAAAGAGTTAATTTGAATATCAGACGATAATTTGTCGATATTTGGGTAGTACAAATTTAAATGAAGATGAACACTTTAGTTTTGCTAAGTTTTTTAGTGCATATATTTATATTAGTAATTAAAGGTCTCTAGCTTTAGCAGTGCTCAAGATCGGTGCGCTTAAAATGGCGTTCGGAGAGATTATGATTAATTTTTGTATAAACTTTATATATCTTAAGGATGTTTTTTTTTATTGAAATCAACAATAATAATGCTGCTTTGATGTCCTCCACTTTGCAGTGCGTGGAGAACATTTCGCGCTCGCACTGCCCCGTCTGCCTGGGCGACATACACACCTCGCGCATTCCGTGCCACATTCCGGACTGCGGCCACTTGCTGCACAAGATGTGCTTCGATCAGCTGCTGGCATCGGGTCACTACACCTGCCCCACCTGCCAGACGTCGCTGATTGACATGACGGCGCTGTGGGAGTATCTGGATGCGCAGGCGCTGCGCATGCCCATTCCGCTCAAGTATGAGAATCAGCGTGTGCACATCTTCTGCAACGATTGCCACAAGGTGAGGCGCCCATCCGTACCACTGACTCCGCATTGAACTACATATGCTCCTTCCTTGCAGACTTCTAAAACCAAATTCCATTTCATTGGGCTCAAGTGCGTCAATTGCGGCGCCTACAACACCACACAGGACGTGAAGCGTCGCCTCTCGCTGGTCACCGATGAGCCCACCACGGCCTGACACTCGCCACGGCTCCAGCGATATCTCTTGCCATGCTCCACATTTGAAGATACTAAATTTATGAAACTGAAAACGAAACGCATTGAATTTAGACCAAATTCGAGCTGGTATCGAATATAAATTAAACAAACAGCAGAATATCCATTATAAAATCAACCAAATAACATATTTAGTTCATTGTTTTAGTATTTTTTTTTCGCTATTTAATTTGCATTCAGTAGAAATGGAAACACAAAACAGCAATTTATTTACACCCAAATTTTATTATATATTTTGTTTGTATTAACCAAATCTTTTGTACATCTAGGTTTTTCCTTTTTCAATTTGCACACATCGAAGTCAATCTCAATCAATCTCAATCTGTTGTTAAATATTCGTGAATAAGTTTGACACTAAATTTATAGACAAGAAGGACTATAGTCTGCTAAGAATGTATTTTAATTTTAAAATATATATTGTTTCTCAAAAATAATTCCGCAATAAAATTTTATATAAATAAAATTAATGTTTTTTATGGATTTCAGCTACCGCACAAAATATCTTAAATAATAATTATTATTATAAAGCTCTTGTATACTACAGAATCGCACGATTTCGTTTTGATTAATTAATATACTAAAAAAAAGTATTTGTTTATTTGATTTAAAAAATTCTATAATTGGTTTTCTAACTTTTTGGATAGTTGATCATAATATAATGTTTATAGCACAGCAGAACTATTAGATATTGGTATATGGCCCCTACTGGAAAATTTGTTCGTAAAGTTGTTTTTATTTTTTAAATAATATTGCATCTATAGGATTATTCAATCTTTGGCTTCCTAAATAGAGCTTGTTAATAAATGATGGTATTTTATTGCTTAACAAACTTTGTATAAAGTTTAAATTGTTCAGTTAAAATATCAATTGATTTGATTAAAATGTTCGTAGATACCCTCAACCTGTAAGTGGTTTAAAAGTAATTATGGATCTGTGTAACTGCCAGAAGACATCTCTGATTGTATAAAGAATATCTGTATAACATATGCAAGATAAGTAACCAATTAATAATTCTATATATAAACAGTTATCAGCAACAAGTTGTTGCATTGAATAAGTTTTTTTGTTTAGTATTTACAGTTCATAAGTATTTTAAGTTTTGTTCATGCATGTTTTTTTAAATCAATATAACCTGAAAATATTATAAGGAAGTTTTTGCTGCACATACTTAACAAAATTATTATATATATATATATATAATTTTCAAAGTCTATCCTAAATAGTTTGCCAAGACTTTGCTTGTTGTCCTAATCATCCAAATTGTTCGCTTATCCTTTTAATTTCATTGATATATAAGAAAATCATATAGGTCTAAATATCTGACTACGAATCTCTAAATATACATATATAGAAAGTGGAACACGAATAGTTGCAGCATTTAACTTTGAAATGTATGTGTTCGGCTGCTTAGCTGTGGAAATCTCTTACTGCGCCTTTTGCTTGACTGCGCCGGGCTCTCCAGCTGCTGCAATGGAATCGGCAGCACGTTTCGCTTTGCGCTCCGCGGACTTCTTTAGCTTGGTGAGATAGAGACCCACGACAACCAGAAGGGCCCAGGTAATGTAGCCAATGTGGTAGACGGAACTATAGAAACGCCAAATGTTGTCGAAGGAGGACAGCAAAAAGGCTGTGCCCAGATAGCTGAAGCCAAACCACTTGCAGATCCAAAAGATAACATCAATGACGGTGCGACGCATACCAACAGCATCCTTGCGCACCAGCTTGTGCCACGTATCCTCCATAATCACATAGAAAGGTGCGCCCATGATGCAGAAATAGTGTCCCGGCCGGAAGCCATGCCAATACGCTGAGCAGAGGAAAATGGCACCCGTTCTGAAATTGACAGCAAAAGTCAGCATTATAATGATCTCTGTGCATCCAGGACATACTCACCTATATTTCTTGATGGGAAACAGTTTATACACATTCACCGCCAGCCAATATTGCACGCAGACATTCCAATGCTTCATGCCCTCGCGGAAGGTCCAGCAGCGCTCCACATCCAGCACTCGTGTGTTGACAATTGTTGTGAAATTGTAGCTATGCTTTTCGGCATCTTTAATCATATTCTGGTACGGCTTTCGTGGCCCCTCGCCGTTGTTGGTATCCGCATCATCGGGATACGCGCCAAATCCGGCCATCGTACAGACGCATTCGCTCAACGTCAGGCCAGTGTAGATGCGGGCGCGGAAGATAAAGAACGTGGGCCACACGTACAACACACGGTAGATAACGGATCGATCATTGTAGAACTCATCGCTCATCGCATACTACATTTTATAGCATTATTAATTTTCCAGTTTTTTATTATAAGGTTTCCCTTCCTGTTCTTACTCACTTCTAGTGGCCAAAGGTAGTTGGCCAACAGATAAAGACTGCAGTAGAACACGGCTGCCTTGAGCTGCTGAATGGTGGCCGGCACGCAAGGCGCATAATCTTTGAACGGCGTTTCAAAGTAGTCCCGGTAAGTGCGATAGCGATAATAGGGACCTGAAAGTAGCAAAATGTTGTTGTTATTGATATTGTGATTTAAAAATATTTGGTATTATTAATATTTGTTTTTGATTTAGAATAGTGGAAGTTTTGCATGCAAAAATGCAATTTTATGTCAATCAGGTTTGAAGACAGGCCTGAAAGTACAATTGTGTATCAATTAGCTTTTTGTAAGCTATATCTATACAAGCAACTAAAGATGTTATAGTTAACCAGTATTACCAATTGCAAAAAGTAATTTAAAAGTAGACAGACCTTCTCAGCTTTTACAATTTTCTTTTTTTTTTTTTTTTATAAAAAAAAAAAAATGATAGGCCGAATTTTCACTCCGATAAGGCTTTTAAGACATACACATGACGATTATTAACCTCTAGTGATAATCAGCCGTAACATTTTTACTATCTGTAAAAATTCAAACACCTGGGTAAATGGACTTTGACACAACGATTGCAAGTCGTTCAATTGTACGGGCCACCGAGTTGAAGACACACAATTTGCATGCATATGAACCAAATAATTTATGTGCAACTACACTGAATACACAGTCGATTACTTGGCAATAAGCTGACAGTATTCTAAAGAGTCTATAGAGCTTGCTTCAAGTGAGCTGCATATATTATTTGGGAGCACTATACACTGACCTGTCAGCACACCAACGTAATTGAAGCTATACAGCACAATCTCCGTTGCAGTCAGCTGCTGCAAGCTGAGATCATAGCTGGTGACATTTAGGCTGGGATCGCTGTTGGCCTCCTGCTGTTCATTGTTCTGCCGCTCATCGCAAGCGCGAATGCGCTTCCAGGCTGCAGTTTTCTCGAACGCAATGCCAGATACCTAAGAAAGTAGTTTAATAGCTGCTCGTTTCTAAGTCATAGATGGTTATGCAACTAACCTTGAGGGTGAGCAACATTTGTATCATATTTGTTGGCCCAGGCACAGGAGGCAGGCCGAAGAGGTAAACGAGCCGGAAGAACACTAAATAGCCAAACATAACGACAAAAGTAACTACATGGCAGTTGCTGGAATTATGAAATTACATATTAATCTATGAATATCTGAGATCAATACTACACTTACCTGGGGTGCACCAAGAGCACACTGGCTGTGCCCAGGGCGACGGATATGGCGCAGTGCAGGCTATGGAAGCCCGAGACGACAACAACAACAATGAGGCCGAGAATGGAGCATACGTATTTGCGTTGCGTCTCATCGCGAAGTTTTCGCACATAGCTGCCAGCGCCTATGCAGGCCAGCAGGCATAACAAATATATTACGTCGTCTATATTCATTTTATTGATTAGTTTTAGCCGCGAGTGCGGCTTTCTTCACGGCAAGCGATTTGATCTTTGTTATTAATAACATAGGCAATGCAGGCCACAATCTATCGATACTATATCGATATATGGTGATGCCACCATGAAAGAGTAAGTGCTGCCATTTGGCAAACAAAAATTTGCTATCGGTCCAAAGCTGATGGATACAAAACACAAGGTGCAAATGCGTTACATTTTGTTGATTAAGTTAATTCGAAAATTTAACGTTAAATACCTGTAAAAAATAATAGATAATAACAAAGATTAAAAATTTAAATACTATATTGATATTTACACATTTTTTAATATTACATTAATAGATTGATTTGTTATTGTATATTGTGTTTAATGTACATATATTTAAATAATTTATAATTAATTAAAAAACTAATAGTTTTATTACATTGAGAACAAATTTTAAATTGTCAAGTAATTTATTTAACAATTAAATATTATCTAACTAACTATGACGATATAATAATGATGAATCTGGAACTTACACGAACTCGGGAAAAAAACCATTTCATTCAAAGACTGAGACAAAGGCGCGCTTCAGTCAAAGCATCTGTTGAGCTACACTAAATGTCATTGCATTGCTGTTGAGTTAAGTCTCGACTATACCTGATTTACACCTATGCCATTTGGCTGTTCATGCATTATGCATTACTACAATATGCATTATGCATAGGAGATAAAACTATAAAGTAAAGTAAAGCGCCCCAAATCAATAAAAGAAATTCCCATACGTCATCAATACTACGAGACTCGCAAAAGTTCAAAGCTCTCATATGTGTCTCTCTCAATATAAATGCAGTTATATATAATATATATAGAACCGGTAGAGCTGCTAGTGGGGACCGCGTGCCATGGGCAATGCCAGCCCGATCGAACGTAGATAGATAGTCACTGCGTTTAGCTGCAGGCTGTGCAGGCGGGGAAAATGGCAAATAGCTGAGATTGAGTTAGATCAACTCTTTACTGGTGTCAGTCACCTATTAATGTATATAAAAGAAGCGTTTGAACTGATCACACGTAACAGAGTCTAATAGTCGCTACACCAGTGCAGTGGATCCGACATAGAGCTGATTGATTCAACATGAACTCGAAATCATTTATCGTCGCGCTGTTGCTGCTAACTGCAGCCCGTGGTAAGTGAAGATTGCCTTACGGCCTAGGCAGCAATCCTTAATCCTGATCTCTTGTGTGATTCAGCTCAGAGCAATAACAATATCGCTGGAGACTATGAGGCTGAGATGGACGAGTTTATGGGCTTGCTGCGCGACCCTGACGAGGTGGACTTTGAGATCCGGGGCAACTTTGACGTGGAAGAGCCCGACGATTTGCTGGCCACATTGGAGGCGGACGAGTACGAGGGCGCCGAGCATCGTGTGTGGAATAAGTGCGACAACGACCTGAGCGAGCCACGTGGCATTGGCAGCTTCCTGGACTTGTCGTTCCTTAAGAAGATCGCCGTTAATCTGAATCCCTTCGGCACGCCTCGGCACCGCATGCAGTTCTACTTGTTCAAGCGCGAGTTTCCCGAGTGCGGGCGCGAGCTGGACTTCCGCAACGAGCAGAAGTGGCGGGACGCCGGCTTTAATAGCTCGCTGCCCACACGGCTCATCGTGCACGGCTGGATGAGCCAGTCGCGCGGCTCCTTCAATCGGGACGTGAAGAATGCCTACCTGAAGCACGGCGACTACAATGTGATTGTGACGGACTGGAGCGCCAGCTCGGCCAACATCAACTACTTCTCGGTGGTGAAGCTAATCGAGGGGATGGGCGCCCAGCTGGTCCAGTTCACGCGCGAGCTGCACCGCCAGTTCCATGCACGCTACGACGACATCTACCTGATCGGCCACTCTCTGGGCGCACAGATAGCCGGCGCAGCGGGCAAATACCTCAAGCCGGAGCAGTACAACACGATCTTCGCCCTGGACCCGGCCGGACCCAAGTTCCGGCATCGCAGTGCCCAGTTCCGCATCGATGCCAGCGATGCCAACTACGTGGAGTCCATGCACACCAGCGGCAACTTTGGCTTCCTCAAGCCCACGGGCAGCGCCACCTTCTATCCGAACTATGGACTCTATCAGCGCAACTGCTTCTATCTGGGCTGCTCCCACATACGCGCCTACCAGATGTTCGCCGAGTCCATCAACTCGCCCAGCGGCTTCTGGGGCACGCCCTGCAAGCGCGAGGGTGGCAAATGGCAGTGTGACAAGCGCCAGCGACAAACCCAGCGCATGGGCGGCGAGCCCTCTGTGCCCAAGCGGGGCATCTTCTACGTGAAGACCTCGTCCAGCGAACCCTTCGCCCTGGGCAGATAAAGCCCTGGAGTTGATTCGAGCTCAATGTAAAATTTGTTTAATTAAGCTGCCAATTGTACAGAAATTTTAGTTTTAATAAAGACCAAAGAGGGAAATATCACAATAATTCAGTTGAGTAAGTCTAGAGTATGTATAGTTGTAGTTGGGCGTAGGTAAAATATTCCAGATATGCAGATTATATGCTAGATAAAGTGCTTATATTTATAGTAAATTAAATGAACACAATTTCTATACATACAATATGGAATTTGTTGAAGAGCAACTGGCGAACATATTAGAGCTTTATTGAGAACACACTACATTAACAGAATTATGTTAGCTAACAGTGTGTTTTTAGCTAACATAATTCTGTTAATGTGTGTTAACACCCAGCATTTTTGAGTTTAACAGAGCATAAGTGAGTCTTAAAAGACTCGCGCGACGATTGAAAATAGTCATATTTGCGCTCATTTTCTGATCATAAAAGACTGTTCTGTCGGGAAAAAATGGTACCCTAGCCGCGACTCTTCTTGATAAGTCGCTTATGACTCTTTTTTTTAATCATAAAAGAGTCTTCTACGAGTCATCTTTTAATCATAAAAGTGTCTTCCACGAGTCATCTTTTAATCAAAAAAGAGCCTTAATTTTATCATTTCTAACTCATATTCGAATGAAAATTTCAATAATTTGCAACGAAAATAATTTTTTTATTAATATAATTTTCATTTACTATATATACATATGTATGTTATCTTAAAAAATAACAACTAACTCTAAACTAACTAAATCTAAACTAACTCTAAACGCCTACGCTTCGCCAGCCTGTCATTGGCATGGACAAAATGCTTTTGTAGCAATATCTAAAAGGGAAAATATTAATTAATACAAAATTTCCTTTTCAGGAAATAGTAGTTTATGGGCCCCTCTTTTGGCCACGCGATGCAATTGTTTGACTGACATAATCACCTTATTTATTTGATAATGTTTATGTATTATGTTTGCACTTCGCACTTGCACTTCACTTGCACTTTCACGATCGAATGACAAAATTTGCGCATTTCGGCATGTGCTTAAGAAAAAGTGCCGTTTAACTTAGATAAGAATCGCTTTTGGATCAGCCAAGCAACCAGAATATGAGTGCATAGAAACAAAGCAAAAGCAAGCAACGATCATATTTTAATCACCTGCACGATCATTTGGCGATTGCTTTGCATTTCGCTTTTGTATTTCATAGCAATCATACTTTGAGCATATGAAAGGGTCATTTATGAGTCTTCTTTCGATCGCCCAGGAGATTAGATCGTTTTTTAATCGTCAAGGGGACTCAAAAAAGACTCATCAAGACGATTTCTGTTAAAACAGTCTTCCAATTGCTTGCTGGGTTGTTACCTAACATAATTCTGTTAATGTGTTGTTAGCTAACATAATTCTGTTAATGTAGTGTGTTCTTCTGCTAATCAGTAGGGCGATTTCTGTTAAGCAATCATTTTAGAGGATTTGTTCAATCCGCCAGTCAATTAAATAGTTATTCAATCAGTCAAACAAGCAGTCATTCAATCCACATTCCATATTTGCGCAGGCGCAACTTAAAGTCAGCTAACGGCAATCTGAGCATACCTAAAATCTTTAATATTCCTAGAGCTGATCAGTTACCTACGATTGCCATTTACAATTCCATATTTGTTGTTGTCCTGAGCGAAATTTAATTAAGGACATAAACTTGAGCAGTCGTTGCTTCTGCTTATGCTGCTCGTGCAGGAGTTGGTACTGGTGGCGGTGTGTCCTTAGGGCTCGCAAGGAGCAGGCAGCGATGCAGAGCGCATGCAAATTGGTCTGGGCAATTCAATCTTTGGATCTGTGAAATATATACGCGACTCGTGCACGGCGCTAATTGCAGCAGATAAATACGCCGCGGAGCCCATAATTACGACAGACAGATTACGAGGCGCACTTAATTGTCGACCGTAAAGTGTTTGCCGTATCTGCCAGGCAGCGCCGGCGTAATCCTCCAAGCGAGCGAGCGAGCGAGCAGGCAGGCGAGCAACCGGCTCGATTTTAATTATTCGACTAGCTGCACCTTCTGCATATTCATTGGCTCCAATGCAGGCAGGCACAGGGGCAGCCTGTGAAGGCGGTGCGGGCTGTGGTGCAGAGCTAGATGGCAACATTTTGATTTCCATTATGGCAAATTTTTTTGACAAAAACTTTGCGCCTGCTCTGCGTCCGAGGCGATAAGACATCCGAATGGGCCAAGAGACGGCCGAGAAATGGACTCATAATTGGAAAATGTTAATGTAGAGCTCACTAGGCATTTTTCCCTTTTTCAATTGAAAGATGTTTTAGATTTAGGACGTCTTATTCCATTATAAGATGATGTGAATGAGATTTCATTTAATAGAAATCGTCTTAGTATTGAGAGATGACTAAGAATAGTTCATATATCTGAGGGAATTGATTTTAAAGACCTATTCAAGACTTTTCCATTTTCTAGAAATCCAATCTGGATGGAGAGATGGCTAAAACGAGTCGATAAAGCATTTTCCATTCACTTCTCAAGGAAAACTTTGGATTTTATATATTTGTATTTTCCTCACATATTTCCAAATCAAACTAGCCATGAAATCGATTCCGAGTTGTATAGGCTCTACGCTCTGCCTTTACGTTTCATTTTAATTTCAGGTTTCGGACAGCAAAGAGCCAAAAAAAAAACACATTTTTGTTTTAATCTAAATTTGAGTTCACTTTTCGGAAAAAAATATACTTGAGGAAAAATAAAAAAACATACAATACAAGAAAAGAAAATATAAGAATAACAAATTGAAATATGGATTACGGTCAAGGAAACGGCGGTGGCCCATACCAGTCGATGGAGGGCTACGGAATGTCAGCCCCTGACGGACAGGCCCCGGAAATGGGCCAAGATTATATGCAGTCACGTGGTGGTTATGGCGGCGGGATGCAGTCCTATGACGACGGCAGGAACTGCCAAGGCGGCTCCGCTTCCTTTGGCGGTCCTGGTTA